>NC_136057.1:294116062-294728285 GCF_964261635.1 Lissotriton helveticus
TCCAGTGGCTGAACCTGGCCTCCACCTACAAGGTGGCCCAGGTATACAACCTGTGTCTGCCCTATCTGGCACTTAGTGGCCTTGATAGTGAGGCCTGCCTTTTGCAGGGCCTCTAACACTTTCCTCAGGTGGACCAGGTGATCCTCCCAGGTGGAGCTAAAGACAGCAATATCGTCAAGATATGCTGCACAGAAGTCATCCAGCCCAGTGAGGACTTGATTCACCAACCTTTGGAAGGTGGCAGGTGCATTTTTCAAACCAAAGGGTATTACCACAAATTGATAATGCCCACCAGGGGTAGAAAAGGCTGTCTTGGGTTTGGCCTCCTCAGCTAACCTGATTTGCCAATACCCAGCTGTCAAATCAAATGTACTTAAGAACTTGGCAGAAGCCAATTTGTCTATAAGTTCATCTGCTCTTGGTATTGGGTGGGCATCAGTCTTAGTGACTGCATTGAGGCCTGTTGCTGATGCTCAGTGAGGCTGCCACAAAAGACAACACCATCTACTGATCCATCATCAGGATTCTGAGTGAGCAGGTCTGGGAGAGGGTCACTCTCTTCCTCCTGTCCCTCATCTGTGGCCATGAGCAAGCTCATGTCCTTCCTGTCAACATATGCCTTGAGCCTGTTTACATGGAGCACTCTGAGAGGGCTCCTGGGAGTTCCAAGGTCCACCAAGTAGGTAACCTCTCCCTTTTGCTCAATGCGGTGTGGGGCCCAGACCATTTGTCTTTCAGAGCTGCTGGGGCCACTGGCTCCAGCACCCACACCTTCTGTCCAGGCTTGTACACAGTCAGGACAGCCTTTTGGTCATGCCAAGCTTTTTGGAGTTCTTGGCTGGCCTCCAGGTTTTTAGATGCCTTTTCCATATACTCAGCCATCCTAGAGCGGAGACCAAGTACATAGTCCACTATGTTGGTTGCAGGCTTTTTGAGAGGTCTCTCCCATCCTTCCTTCACCAAACACAGGGGTCCTCTTACAGGATGCCCATACAGAAGCTCAAAAGGGCTGTAGCCAACCCCCTTCTGTGGGACCTCTCTGTAAGCAAACAAGAGGCAGGGGATCAGGACATCCCATCTTCTCCTAAGAGTTTCAGGTAGCCCATGAATCATCCCTTTGAGGGTCCTGTTGAATCTCTCAACAAGCCCATTGCATTGTGGGTGATAGGGTGTGGTGAACTTGTAGTTCACACCACACTCCTTCCACATTGCAGTCAGATATCCTGACATGAAGTTTGTACCTCTGTCAGAAACAACCTCCTTAGGGAAGCCCACTCTGGAGAACACTCCAACTAGGGCCCTTGCCACTACAGGTGCTGTAGTGGTCCTAAGTGGAATAGCTTCAGGATACCTGGTGGCATGATCCACCACCACCAGTATAAACTTGTGCCCTGATGCTGTCTGGGGTTCCATTGGACCAACAATGTCAATCTCCACTCTTTCAAAGGGGACCCCCACCACAGGTAGTGGTATGAGGGGGGCCTTTGTTGTGCCACCTGACTTACCACTGGCTTGGCAAGTGACACAGGAGCGACAAAACTCCTTGGTATTCTCATTCATGTGGGGCCAGTGAAAGTGTGAGACAAGCCTGTCCCACGTCTTTGTCTGACCTAAATGACCTGCAAGGGGAATCTCATGGGCCAAGGTGAGAAGGAAACCTCTCAGAGACAAGGGGATGACCAGCCTCCTGGTTGCACCAGGCTTGGGGTCTCTTGACTCAGAGTACAGGAGTCCATCTTCCCAGTATACCCTGTGGGCACCTGTGGCATTCCCTGCAGCCTCAGCAGCAGCCTGCTGTCTGAGGGGTTCAAGGGAAGGGCAGTCTAACTGTGCCTTCCCCAGGTCTGCTCTGGAGGGTCCCCCTGAGCCCAGAAACTCAACTTGATCAAGTTCAAGCTCTTTAGGCTCAGTTTCCCTCAGCTCTCTCAGATCAGCCTCCTCAGAGACTTGATCCTCAACCTGGGGCAAGGGGGAAGGCAAAGCCTTAACCCTACTGCTCTTCTTCTTGGAAGGCGTCTGGTCCATTCTTTCAGGATCCAGCACCTGTTCAGTGGGGCATCTTCTGGCCTGTGACCTAGTCACAGCAAGCACATGTGCTGGCAAGCCTAACATTTCCATGTGAGTCCTCTGCTCCACTTCTGACCATAGTGATGACTCCAAATCATTGCCCAACAAACAATCAACTGGGAGGTCTGAACTGACTACAACTTTCTTTTGACCCTTCACTCCACCCCAGGAGAAAGCCACAATCGCCATACTATGACTGGTAGTGACGTTGCTGGCATTGGTCACCAGGAAATCTGTACCTGGCATGATCTGTCCAGGGTCCACAAAGTTAGGTGTCACCATGGTGACACTGGCACAAGTGTCCCTATAGGCCTGAGCCATCTTGCCATTAATCAAAGGTGTCTGCCTGTATTTGCCCAAAGTATTGGGACTTATATCAGGGGATATATCCATATCCCCTGTACAGACAAGGACAGCCTGAGTGAGTGTGCCAACTAAGTTGTCAGACCCCTCAGTTCCCAAGGTTAACCCAACTAATGCCTTGGGAGGTACACTACCACTACTGACTGTACTAGGGGGTGCAGTTGCCTTAGGGGCTGTAGTGGCAGGAGTTTGTCCTCCTCTTTTGGTGCACTCACTAAACCAGTGAGACTTACTTTTACAGTACTGGCACCACCTCTTTGACTGGCCTTCTTGAGTCTTCTTCTTCTGGGAAGCCTGACCCCCACCCTCTTTGGTTTGTTGAGGACCTGGTGAAGACTTCTGGTCATTTTGTTCACACTTAGCATTACCCTTCTGGTCTGCTTTCTTCTGACCACCCTGGTTCTGGTTCTGGTTCTGCTTGATCCTTGTTCTGACCCATTTGTCTGCCTTCTTTCCCAATTCTTGGGGAGAGGTCAGATCTGAATCAACAAGGTGCTGGTGCAACAACTGGTTCTGACAATTATTTAAAATTTGTTCTCTCATCATGAGATTGTACAACCCTGTGTAATCAGTAACCTTGCTACCCAGCAACCAGCCCTCCAAAGCCTTAGTGGCACAATCCACAAAGTCAGACCAGTCCTGAGACTGAGTTTTCTGGGTGTCTCTGAACAGCAACCTGTACTGCTCAGTGGTTAAACCAAACCCATCAACCAGTGTATTTTTCAGGACCTGGTAATCATTAGCATCCTCCACTCTTGTAGTGAGGAGCTTATCTCTACCTTTACCATCAAAGGAGAGCCACAGTATAGCTGCCCACTGACTCTGGGGAATGCACTGCACAGTGCAGGCCCTCTCCAAAGCAGCCATTTCTGGATGTCGTCCCCTTGTTTAAAGGGGGGCACTATCTTAGTCAGGTGTTTAGTATCTAAACCCTTCTCTCTATCTCTTGGGAGATTGCTGCCACCAGTGGGAGCTAACCCACTCATCTGCTGCTCTCTAGCAAAGGCAAGCTTTTCTTTGGCCAGGGCAAGTTCTTCCCTTTCAATCCTCAGAGTAGCCTGTCTCATCCTAGCTTCATGCTCCATTCTCTGAGGGGAAGTCAATCTCCTCTGGGGAGAGTTCCTTCTCCTCTGAGAAGAGGCATTAGAGTGCAGAGATCTATTGGAGTCCCTAGAAAGAGATCTATCTCTCCTAACTCCAAGGTTAGGCCTACTCAGGGTCAGTACTGGGGGTCCCCCAGATCCTAGCCCAAGCAAGTCTAAGTTGGACCTGGTTAGCCTTCTGACTACCTCAAGACCTTTGTCTACCTCGTCCCCAGAGAGTTCTCTTGATCCTCCTCCTCAACTGCATTGGCAGTGTTGGGGAGGTCTGGATCACCAAGGTGCCCTTCTAAGGCTGGCATATTCCCATCTCCCTGAGATGCTCTCCTAGCATCATAAGTCTCTAAGAGACCTAACAGAAAGGGAGTGGTGGGGTTAGACCCCTGTTTCAATTTCCTGGAGGTACACAAGTGTCTCAGCTCCTGGAAATTGAGAGCTGCATATCTTGAGCTGACCTGTGGAGGGTCAATAACCACAAGGGGAGTCTCTGAAGACTCTCCATGGGTAGACATGCTTTTCTAGTGAGGTGTAAGTGGTGCACTTACCTACACTATATGTTTACCTACTGATCCCTTGCTAGAGTTGTAGTTTAGGGTGTGCTAGGCCCTAGGAGCTACAACAGCTGGTTCAGTAGAACTCAGAGTATTCTAAGCTAAGTTATATGTACCTTTAGTACTTATGTGATCTTTCACAAGATATTCTTAGGATATGTGTGGTAAAACAACAGCAAGCTCAAATCCCAACCGCTGCTCACCAATGTGAGAAGTTGGCCTGATGTGCAGTGCTCACTATTCTAGTGATCACTATATATCAGTCCAAACAACCCTTATTGATGATTGGTTGTAAGTCAACCTTATAGACCAGCTATCCTAGTAGCATGGATACGAGCAGTCTAAGGCTAAGACTCTCGAGGGCATGTTAAGCCAGCTGTTTTACCATCACTTTACCCCTTGAACACCCAGTGAAAGGACACCACACAAGTTGTTATGAAAATAAACAGTGTATTTATTTATAACAAGACTACCCTGGCTCTTTATGAGACAGGGAGCTAAGCACACAACAAAACTCTTATAAAAATACTTCAAGTCGCACAATTTACACAAATGCCCGAGGGGCACGAAAAACCATATACTCTAAAAGTGGAATGCGAATTACTAGCAGGTAAGTAACTATTCTCAGAGGCTTTAGGAATGCTAGGCCTACAATACTGAACACTCAGGTTAGGAGCAGGAGGCCTAGGGACACCACGTGCAGAGTGCGAACTCTCACGCGTAAGGCGGGAAAAAGCCTATGGAAGCTAGTATTCACAACGTTAGTGTTCTCGGGCGAACCCGACTAGGTAGGTCAAAAACGAAAGTGGATCTGGACCCTTGGATAGTGAGGCTATGCTGGGGCACCGAAATGCTGAAGTTACCTAGCCCAGGGGCTTCAGCTGCATAGGTCTGAAAAGACGTCGGGATTCTTCGTTGACGAACCAGGAGCCTGAAGGAAAGGAGTTGCTGGCAGGCGACCAGTGAAGATTGTTCGAGTGATCAAAGCCTGGATCGAAGATGGATGACACCTGAAAGCAGAGGGGACCAAGTTCGTGACTACTAGCCAGTAGTCAGGGGGCACCAGGAGGGCACCGGATGGTAGTCACCTCGACTAGGTGAGTGGGCGACGCTGTGCTCTGCAGTCTCACGGACCAGGAGGCGTTGTCGGCGACCAGGATGGAGGTATGAGCTGTCCCACGATGGATGATGCTGTCGACGTCGCTGGACCCAGGATTGGGGCAACAAGTCTTGGCAAATTCAAGCCCACGCGGTGGACCTAAAATGGCGTCTGGAGTGGACCAGGAGGGTCCGGGGTGCTCCTCTTTTGGAAGGGAGCAAGGGCCAGTCTGGAGCAACCAGACCAGCAGCAGTGATGTCGTCGGGCGTCGTTAAGAAGGCCACAAGCCAACGGGCTAGTAGCCAAACAACGCGGTGAGCAGTCGCAAGCAGAAGGGCCCCACGCAGATCGTGGAGATGCTGGGAGGCTGAACTTCGGTGCTGGGGCTGCTCAGGGTCGGGGCTTCTCGGACCCCAAAGCACTCACCAGAGGATCCCTCGGCGGTCGTGCTGGAAAGAAGTCGTGCAGTCTTGAAGATGGCCGGTCCCTCGAGCTCTCGTCGCACCCACGGTTCTCAGCTTTGCTGTAGAGGTGGGTAGAGGTCAGAGGTGCCAGGGAAGCCGGTTCTCGTCGAGCTGGGCAGTCGGATTCCGGAGGAAGGAGTTGCAGCAGACCGCAGTGTTCTTAAGATGGTGCCTGTGGATGCAGGGTGACTACTCCTTAGTCACAAGGGAGAATCTTGAAGAAGAAATCTTGAAGTCCTTTCGTAGAAAGTCGTGTCTTGATTCCAAAGATGATCTAATTTGGAAGGGGGCCTGCTCCTACCTTTATCTGGGGAAAAGGGGGCTGGCACGCGACTAAGTCCTGCCCTATGGGTGGGACCAGGAGGGGGGTGGTTACACCCCTCTCCTTTGGCGGGCTTTCTCCAGCCCAGGGTCTGGTGTGCCCCTGGGACTGGTTCAAGCCGGCCTATGCACAGTGAGCACCGGGGTGCCACGTGTAGTCACCTTCCTCTGTAGCCCTGCCTACCTAGAATACACAAAACCCTGTCTGGGACGGTGCTGGCACCGCCCCTGGCAGGAAACCCTTTGTCCTTGCCTCCTGCTCTGGGAGGACTCCCAGCAGCAGGAGGGCAGACTTGTGTCTCGGTGGCAGCATCCATTTTGTGGAGATAAGGCTCTGCTTGACTTTAACCGGGGTTACAGGTTACATACATGTCGTGTCCCTCTAGAAGGGTGGAATGCTAACCCCGTCGCCAGAATTGGCGAGGGGTTAGTATTCCAATTCGTATGACACCTTACTCGACATGTTTTGATAAAGCGATACCAGAGTTGGCATATAACCGCGAGGATTATAATGCACTTAAGAGTATATGGTATGCGATATCCTGGAAACGGCTAAGGGATAGATCCCGAAAGCCGCAGACAGGCTCAGCTCATGCCAGAGCACCATCTCACACGATTCCAAGCACTCTGCCTTCAGGATTGTTAAGGCCTGCCATAGGAGTGACTGATAGGAGATCTGTGTGTCCATTTTATGGTTAGATATAGGTATACTATATCTAAAGCAAAGGGTGAGTACACCACCTTGCCCCAGCTGTCGTGCAGCCAGTTGTGTCAGTTTAGTTAGTCAGTCCAGGGGTGGCACAATACATGCTTCAGCCCCTGGGAGACTTCTGGGTGCACCTCAGCCCTGGGTACAGGGACTTAGAGAGGGCCCAGTGCCAATTCAGTACCTGAGTACAATTTGGATAGAGAGAACAGCTAGGCTGTGGGTCCGATTAGCAGGCCCACAGCCAGGGAAAGTCGTAAACCAGTGCAGCAAAAAGCAAAAATCTGGGTGATCATAGGATTGCAGACCCTACTCTCCTACACCAGAGTTCTTCCCCAAGTATTCCACAGAGACCAGAGTTCTTCCACTAGTGTTTCACAGAGATCCGAGTTCTTCCACCAGTGTTCCACAGAGACCAGAGTTCTTCCGCCAGTATTCCACAGAGACCAGAGTTCTTCTGCCAGTGTTCCACAGAGACCAGTGTGCTTCCACCAGTGTTCCACAGAGACCATAGTTCTTCCACCAGTGTTCCAGAGACCTGAGTTCTTCCACCAGTGTTCCACAAAGACCAGAGTTCGTCCACCAGTGTTCCAGAGACCTGAGTTCTTCCACCAGTGTTCCACAGAGACCAGAGTTCTTCCACCAATGTTCCACACGTTTACAAGACGGTACCAACAGCAACGGCTCCCCCGCGATGGCAGAGGAACATCACCCCCCACCCCAGCACCCTCAAACTTTAAATATAAAATGATAATAAAACAGGTTTAAAACCTGTTTTATTTTTCTTCTGAATGACTGTGTGCCGTGTCTTGGGGGCAGTGGGTTGCCCGTACTGGATGGGAAGTAATGAGCACGGTTATCAGTGTGCATGACGGTTTGGCCTGCCTTCTCAGGCCGGCCAAACTGTCATGCACACTGAAGCTGTCTCCAACCTGAGCTGCATTGCCTGGTTGGAGACAGCAGGCACAGGCTCCCAGTCATGCATGAGAGCAGCTTCAGGATTGGCCACAGGGTTGTCTGGGAGCCCATACCTGCAATGGAGAGAAGCAGAAGAGCGTAATGCCGGAGGGTGGCAGATAAGTTATTTTAATTTTTTTTATTTTGCTCCATCGTTCTCCTCCCCACCTCTTTTACCTGACACATGCCGCTCCTCTGTGCTAAGGTTGAAAATGTAGAATTGATAGTCTTGGTACTTCTCAATACATCAGCAATGAGTAGCTTTAAGGACTTCTGTGTCAATGCTACACAATAATAGATGTAGTTTAGCTTAGTCAGGTGATGCCGGCTTATCAAAGAGAGACACGTTTTTCCATCAGTGTTCCACAGAGACCAGCGTTATTCCATCAGTGTTCCACAGATAGCAGAGTTCTTCCACCAGTGTGGCACAGAGACCAGAGTTCTCCCACCAGTGTTCCACAGAGATCAGAGTTATTCCCACCAGTGTTCCACAGAGATCAGAGTTATTTCCCTAGTGTTCCATAGATCTGAGTTCTTCTACCAGTGTTCTATAGAGACCAGAGTTCTTCCGCTGGCGATTCACAGAGACCAGAGTTATTCCACCTGTGTTCTACACAGAACCAAGGGGCATATTATCAACAACTAGCAATATTTATCGCTAAATAAGCTTAGCGACAATTTTTCTATTGCCGTCCATCACCGGATTTTATCGCAGAGATAACGTGCTATTAGCAACGTTTATCGCAAATGCGATAAAATATCCGGCGATGGCGGCTTACTGCGTGAATATCGCTGGAAATGCAGCGATATTCAGGCATTCACGCCAATAGGGTCTTAACCTGAATATCCAACTCCCATTGGATAAACAGGTTAAGAAGTGGTCTGAGCAGGCGTTAGTTTTCAGCGATATTCGCGATTAGCGTGAATTTCATCGCTACGCCTGCGTTGATAATAGGCGATATCGATGTTAGCGACTGCTTTCAGTCGCTAACAGGTTGGGTACGCCCACTTTGCATGTCATTATAGATAAATATCGCTGACGTGCAAAGCGGGCCCCAAATCGCTCGCTATCGCCTGCAAACTGTCGCTAACTGCTGTTAGCAACAGCTTGCTAATAGGGCAATTAAATTATCACCGCTTCTCGGCTGAAAACGGCCGCAAAAACTGTGATAATTTCATATTGCCCGCCTTGCTAATATACCACCATGTTCTTCCACCAGTGTTCCACAGAGACCAGAGTTCTTCCACCAGTGTTCCACAGAGACCTGAGTTCTTCTACCAGTGTTCCAAAGATACCCGAGTTCTTCCACCAGTGTTCCACAGATACCAGAGTTCCTCCACCAGTGTTCCACAGAGACCTGAGTTCTTCTACCAGTGTTCCACAGAGACCAGAGTTCTTCCACCAGTGTTCCACAGAGACCAGAGTTCTTCCACCAGTGTTCCACAGAGACCAGAGTTCTTCCACCAGTGTTCCACAGAGACCAGAGTTCTTCCACCAGTGTTCCACAGAGACCAGAGTTTTCCGCCAGTGTTCCACAGAGACCAGAGTTCTCCCACCAGTTCCACAGAGATCAGAGTTCTTCCACCAATGTTCCCAAGTTATTCCCCTAGTGTGCCACAGAGACCCCAGGTGACTGTCTTGCATTTCCTGTAGGCCAAGATATAAACAAATCGGAAAGTTACTAAGATTGTAGCAGATCTTGCCCTGTCTGCTATATAATGGAAGTGATGTATACATTGTCTGTAAATCCCCTCTTCATTCTGATCTAATTGAAATTCCTCCTTAAAGGTTTAAAAAAAAGACAGCTTCTGATACCAAAATCTGGGACATGAACAGTGTTCTATATCAGAATAAATCACTCCATTGAAGACATTTGCCTCCAATTGTAGTTTCAGCTCCAATCCATATTGCTGCTCTGATATAAAATATAGGGTCGTCTGGATTCCACTCAGATGTTTGCTTGTCATGCAATACCGCTGTGAATGCCTTTTTTAAACTGCTGGTACTGAGCACTGGCAGGACCTGGCCCATTGAGGGGCTTTATGAAGGAGGCACATGGTGATAGGGAATGCACAAGACCCACACGTGTGCCTAGGAACACAGGCGAAGTCTTCCTGAAAGTGGAGAGAAGAAACTTTTGAATTATTTGTGAAAGATGACAAGGGTGGGATGAGCCGAAAGATCAGATAAGAGAAATGTTCAACTGATAAAAGAGGCATGGAAATCTCACAATGAGGGGTTGCTAAGTTTTTTGGACCTGTCTGCGGCGTTCGATACGGTCTCACAGGGGCTTTTGATGAAGAGGCTGCAGGAATCCGGGTTTTACTCTACTGCACTTCAATTGTTCGACCCATTTCTTTCTAATAGATCCCAGTCTGTTTAGTCAGACACATTTTGATTGCACCCCCACAGCTCTAAATACAGCGTTCCCCAGGATTCTGCTCTCAGCCTTACACTATTTAATGTGTATGTTGCACCACTCGCCACTCTGGTTAACAAGTGCGGCTTTGACGGCACCCAGCTGATCATCTCTTTGGGTGACTATCAGTCCAATATCAAGCAAGATCTAGCAGGCTGTCTCTCGGAGGGGACTGGTTGGTGGTCAGCACACTGCCTGAAGCTCAATGCAGAGAAATCTGAAATCTTGCTGTTTGGTCGTGCTGAAAACATATGGGATGATTCCTGGTGGCCTCCTTCGCTTGGCAGGGCTCCAGCGCCAAAAAAAACAAGCATTTACAATGCAACGGTCTCGGCATTGCAAAAGTTAGAGCTATTAGCATTGTAAATGAACGCGAGTTTAAGGTCTTGACATTGTAAATGACAAGGTCTTTTATTTATGTTTTAAAAACCAAAACATAAATAAAAGTCATTGTCATTTACAATGCCAATAGCTCAAAGTCGCGTAATGTGTATGGCAAACTACAGTAGCCTCCTGACGAGTGCCCTTTCACTTAATTTTTTACAAATGAAAGCCCTGGCACTTTTTCTTTTACAAATTAAGCACGGGTGGTGTGCATGGGAGTGGTGGTGTCCGTGTGTGCATGGGAGTGGTGGTGTCCGTGTGTGCATGGGAGTGGTGGTGTCCGTGTGTGCATGGGAGTGGTGGTGTCCGTGTGTGCATGGGAGTGGTGGTGTCCGTGTGTGCATGGGAGTGGTGGTGTCCGTGTGTGCATGGGAGTGGTGGTGTCCGTGTGTGCATGGCAGTGGTGGTGTCCGTGTGTGTGTATGGCAGTGGTGGTGTCCGTGTGTGCATGGCAGTGGTGGTGTCCGTGTGTGCACGGCAGTGGTGGTGTGCGTGTGTGCACGGCAGTGGTGGTGTCCGTGTGTGCACGGCAGTGGTGGTGTCCGTGTGTGCACGGCAGTGGTGGTGTCTGTGTGTGCAAGGCAGTGGTGGTATCCGTGTGTGTATGCCAGTGGTGGTATCCGTGTGTGTATGGCAGTGGTGGTGTCCGTGTGTGCATGGCAGTGGTGGTGTCCGTGTGTGCATGGCAGTGGTGGTGTCCGTGTGTGCATGGGAGTGGTGGTGTCCGTGTGTGTATGGCAGAGGTGGTGTCTGTGTGTGCATGGCAGTGGTGGTGTCTGTGTGTGCATGGCAGTGGTGGTGTCTGTGTGTGCATGGCAGTGGTGGTGTCTGTGTGTCCATGGCAGTGGTGGTGTCTGTGTGTGCATGGGAGTGGTGGTGTCCATGTGTGCATGGGAGTGCATGGGAGTGTGTGCTGCGCGCGGCCAGGTCTTGTCTCACTTCGGTGTTCTCAGACTGCTGGGACACCAACAATAGTTCTCTGGCGAGAACGCGCTTTTCGGCGCTTTATAGCCGAGACCTAATAAAGCACTAATTCTGAATACTTAGTGTCCCTCAGTTGCACTCCATAATGGTAAGAATAACCTTTTTCAAATTAAAGCAAGTGTCACAAGTAGAATCATAGCATATCAATTCTGAAGGTATCTTGTTTATTATCATTTGTAGATCATCATAATAATACTTGTCATATATGACAGTACATCATTTCTGTGTGTTTTTAATATTGCGAATTTTTTTATAGGCCATCCCAATGGATTACTTGTCGAAGACCCTTCATCAGGGGGCTTTTTATCCTGTAAGTAAATAATTCAGAATCAAAACTCAAGAAGGAAGACCTTCTGGTGTGTACAAGTAGAAATGAAGAAATGCATGATAACAAAGAACCAAGCTCTTGTGTGGTTATTGAAATGAAAGCAAAATAGGTCGAAAGTGGGTGTACGTCATACCAGTCAAATGTGCGAGGTATTTTTTTATAAAAAACGGAACAAAAGAATAGGGTGAAAAAGATGCAAATCACGAATTTACAACAAGTGTGATGTACAAGTGGTTGACACCATACGGCATAAATGTACAAAGCAGAGTGCAAGTTTTGTCACGGTGTACCGCTAATTCAACCGTGTCTGAAGTAAACAACGTGGTGGTACGTGCAGCGAAAATAAACACGTGGGCAAGAAAAAATGCAAGTCTATCACGATTAATCAGTGATTGAAAAGAGTGCAGGGACGGTACAATATAGTGAACAAAGTGCCGGTTGGAGTGTGCTGTGGTTGAACAAGTCAAAGCGGTTCGAAGGTGATTCCTACCTGGAGATGACCAAGCAGGCAACCAGGTGACTAAATACCAACAGGGTTTCAAGTCTGTAATGAGAAAAATGTGTGAGACACTGAGCCGTGTCCAAATAGTAAATTCGAACCGATAGTCCACTGCAGCGCAAGAGCGCTTGCCCTCCTGTATAGTCTGGGTATGACACTGGAAAGTAGAAACGAGGAAGTGTAAGGTTTTACCGAGTGCGCCAGTATTATAACGCATCACACAGTAGTAAATAAAGAAAGCGAACTTGCGAGGAGTCTGGAAAATGGGCGCCATGATGTAACGGGCCGCAAATCAATAACGGAAACATTGAAAAAGTAAACAGGAGTGTAAAATACGCTCAAGAATAGATAAACAGACTGTGATTGCCGCATAAAGAGATTTAACCGGTGACAAAAACCGAATGGCCACTATATAATACTGATAGATAGGAACGTGCACAACGGGGACGCAAAGATGTAAAAAGCCGATGAAAAAGGCTGGTGTACAGTAGGGCTGCTTAGACGGCACGGAAAAAAAGCATGGCTGATTATCAGCGCCGCGCGCCTCTCTGCACACTCCCCCTGCATTCCAGAGAGGCGCGCGACGCGATCCGCTCTGCATGCAATGCTGTAGAGACAAGACCTGGCCGCGCGCACAACGTTATCCTATGGGGAAACGCTGCGCGCGGCCAGGTCTTGTCTCACTTCGGTGTTCTCAGACTGCTGAGACGCCGACAATAGTTCTCTGGCGAGAACGCGCTTTTCAGCGCGTTATAGCCGAGACCTAAAAAAGCAGCTAAACATCTAGGTATCATTGTAGATCAATCACTCTCCATGAAAACTCAGGTGTTGGCGACCTGTGGCAGTTGCTTTGGACTGTTAAAACTCCTTAGACAGTTGTTTAGATTGATTCCGATGGACTGGCGCCCCACGGTGACCCAGGCATTGATAATCAGTCGACTGGACTACAGAAATGCATTATACATGGTTATGATTTCCAATAAAGGCAGACGTGACTGCAACCGCCTGCCTAAATCACTACACTGGCAGCCAGTACATAGGATGGCTCAATTTAAGCTACGCTGGCATGCAAATAGGGCTCAGCATAACTCTGGCCCACTGCTCCTGAGAAATAGGGTTGAATTCTGTCAATCTTCAGGACTGCTAAGATCATCCAGTTTGACCTTAGCTAAAGTGATTAAGATCAAGAAAGCCAGAGCAGGAGGCCGCTCCTTTGCTTTTTTTTGGAAGCCACCCACTAGAATTTGCCCCCCCCCCCCCGAATATTCGAAGAATAGAGGAATACCTTGTATTCAGGAAAAAACTGAAAACTTGGGGGCATATTAACAAGGGCTTTATCTCCGCTCTTTTGGCTTTAGAAGCTAAGGGAGCGGAGATAAAAATATCGCCATAATCAACAACAGGGTGCTAACTCCTATTATCACGCTTCACGCTAACCCTGTTAGAGACAAAAAAAGCAGCACTAACCACGGTTAACGCTGCTTTTTTACATCTGCTAATTTTCAGACTTAGCCATGCAATCTAATGGGAGGTGTATTACATGGCTAAGTCCACCATGGGCTATCAACAAGGATAACCCTATCCTTGTAGTTTTATTGCTGCATTACCAGCGATAACCTCCCAAAATGCCGCTATCGCTGGATTTTTTATCGCCTAGGCGGTTAGCGTTGTTAATAACACGATAACCAGGCGATATTATCCAGCGATAGCGGGCGTTAAAAAATTAACGCTAAGCGCCCTTAGCGTTCATTTTCCCTGTTCCTTGTTAATATGCCCTTAAGCTCTTCCCTGACTAGTGTAGCCCTGATTCCAGCCAGTATTCTGCGAAATCTAATGATAGTAATATCCCTCTGGGGATGGATGTATGCACTCTAAAAAAATCCGTTAATTAATAAATAAATAACTAAATAAATGAATGGAGCAGGTTGTTTCCACTGTGGAGGTTCTTTGAATTCTCAGGCCTCTGAACCCTTCACAGAGGTTGAGCTGGACCAAGTGGTAAACAAGGGACAGCAGACAAAGTGTTTTACGTACAATGTATGCAAATAAAGGATCTTCAGATATAAACGAGTCTGTTGCACTTTTTGTCTGTCTTCTTCCTGGTGTGTGTGTGTGTGGAGGTGCAGCGGTGCATCTGTCCACATTCCTGTAAAGATTACAATAGATTGACGTCATCCGAGCAGCAAAGGTCTGTGAGGATGATTGTCGTTGCTGGAGCCTCCAATCTTCTTCCTTCAAAAAGAGAAAACACATCTTTTCTGCGAAGATGAGACGTGAAGGCCTCGGTCACGCAATTCGAAGCTGCAAATTGAGAGCGCTGTCTGCGAGGCGCCACAGGGAGAGAGAGGGGGGGGCGGGGGGGGCGGGGTGCGGGGGTTGGTATAAGGCGGAGGCCATTGATTCTGAGGGTTTCGGGTGCCAGGAGACGGCTGCTTTCCTAAGGAAGCAGAACTAGAGCAGAACTATAAACCAGTATATAATAATATGCGTGCTAATGCAGATGCATGCATGGTGTCTTTGTTTACATTAAGTCCGCTGTCTGTGCAGGGCGGCTGCTCCGCTACGTCAGAGGAGCGTCGCCCCTCTGCTTAACCCCTTCGGCGCTGATGATGAGCTCAGCTCGTCATCAGTTGCGCCGCTCGCACGCTGATGACGAGCTGAGCTCGTCATCTAACGCGGCTTTTTGAAAAAAGCCGCGTAGCGCGAAAATCGCCGCAGCGCGCATGCGGTTAAGCAGTGCAAAGTAAAAGAAACTTTAAATGGTAATAACTTACACAGCCAGATGCATCAACCTAAAAACCGTTCGCAAACGGGCAGATTCTCAGAATCTGCCCCTTTGCGACCTGTATTTTTGCATTTGGGATGCATCGTCCCAAATGCAAAAATCGCAATTTAAGGAATCTTTAAATTGATATTCCTTAAATTACGATTGCAGTTAAGGAATCCCAAATTGAGATTCCTTAAATGCAATGCAACAAATTAAAAAAAATTGCGATTTCGCTAATAGGGGGAGCAAATTACCATGAAGTTGAACTTCATGGTAATTTGCAAAAACTTTGAAAAATGCACTTTTGCAACATATGTGGACACCCCTGCACCCTTGAAATTGCATTCTCAATTTGCGATTCGCTAATTGCTAATCGCAAATTGAGAATGTCTTCCCATTCATTTCTATGGGCCACTAGGCCTATAGGAATGAATGGGGTGGTATTCCTTAATTGCGACTCGCAATATGAGAGTCGCAATTAAGGAAAGTGTAGGAATCGCTATTTTTATAGTGATTGCTACATGCATGGGCTTTTGCGATTCCTAAATAGCAATTCCTTAAAAATCGCTATTTAGGAATCGCAATTTCATCTGTTGATGCTGCTGGCTGTTAGTTATTATCATTTTATGTTACCGTACTGCTTTGCGGCAAGAGAGAACATGTAACTACATTTTCATTCCGTACCAACATTTGGAAATTGGCACAATCTTTCGCTGTACATATTTAATTTACTGGAAAACGTTCCAGCAATATACATCTTGCTATGGGAGGATACATTTGTAGGGACACTATTGTACAGATATCGAAGGTATTGGTCATTAGATCCCAAAGCTCGTAGACCCAGTGCCCCTCCTGTTAGAGTAAGCTGCCCTTCTTTGCTCCATAAACTCTGTGCTATTACGAGTTGTATAGGAAGACAACATCGTGATCAAAATCCTCTTCAAAGCAGAACATAACTTTCCAATTACACTCCGTCTCTTAACAGACATAGCTGACAAATATTTGACAAAAATAATAGCGAATTAAAAAAGTAAAAGATTAATGGAGGACAAAACATAGATCATATTAGATATGAAACGGCTATCATTGTGATTTAATCACAGTTTCTTTTAGAAAGTGGGCATTATTTCAACATTAATGCATTACCTGTCTCAATAACACCCCAAAACTCTTGCTGGACTCTTCACAATGCTCTACTATAGAACCAACAACAATTACAATATTCTTGCATAAGGTGTGTGACCAAGTCAAAGCTGCCAGCTTTTTAAAGGCTGTACATTTGTGGTGAGATGATACTTTGTCAGGTCTGTGTGTTTGAACAGACAAGCTTGATGTGTAAAGAAAGTTGAGACATTCTGGATCAAGGGGTTCAACTTTGCTGATCCTGCTGAATCTATTGTCAGCCTTGAAAACCTTGGCCTTGATCTCCAAATAAAGGATTTGGAAGCAGTGTGGTTACCAAAGGTCACCCAGGACGGGTTCGTGTTTGCGCCAAACAACCACTTCACTCCTGTGTACACAGAAAGTGATGCGTACAATGCTGTTTATAGAAGATTTGGCATATCAGCGGGTTAATACTTTTTATAACTGTTGTTTGAGGTCCAGGTGCAACTAACTTTGTTGAGAGGATAGTGGTGAACTACAACTTCCTTGTTCTTTCAGTCCACTGTTGAAAGAATGAAATCCAGGTCTTATATGATTTGCATCTAGGATCAGATAAGTCCATACTGGTTGAATATCAGTGAACCCAAATTATTTTAATTTGACAGCATTCACTAATATAATTATATTGTTCTCGGATGTATAACGCAGTGCTTAAATTGAGCCAGTGGTTTCTGGTGCTCGGCATCAGCACTTAATTGTCTCCACCGGCACTTGTGAAAGCCTGCCACAAGGTGGCACTGTCTGCCTAATTTAGAGACAACCATAACAAGACTTAATTATTAATGCATTACTCTTTAAATATGACTAATACCTGCCGCCCAAGCCATTCTTATAGCTCTGGGGGCCTGGAATAGTCCGAACTGTAACACTTGTAGGAGTGTGATGGTTAGTAGATGTGTTGTTACTATCATTGGCAATGACAATGTGTGGTGCAAGTTGTAGTGGCTCTGGACTTGTGCCCTGTCACTTATTTTTCTTTTTAGACATTAAGCACTGATATAGCTACATATTACCTTCTTAACTTCTCAGGTATTGGTTCGCTTAAAAGTTAAGACTCTACATATTGTTATGAATTACCACTTTGGGATTAAGAAATCAATGGGTTATCTAGTTCCTTTTGTTAACACCTTCAACTTATTGTAGTTAATAAGTCCCAGAGAACAAGGCGTTGCCATCACTTCGGGGTTCCGTATTAGCTCCAAGGTTCAACACAACCACCTGTATCATGCAGGATTTTTACATGAATTATTTCAGGACTGCAAATAATTAACAACCTACATAGAAAACTGTCCCTAATAATGAATGGGGACGCTTTACTCTGCATCTGCGTAGCTTTCATTGGTTATCAGTCAGTGATCAGATTCATATTAAATTATGAATGGTTTTAAGCAGTATCCTGTAAGACCCTCTGTCACATTAAATATAGCCTAACACTACCCATTTGACGATTGCCTGTCTTTTAGGTCACACATTAAGTCTGTGGTGGGCACTTGCTTCAGTGTTCTGTGATCTATGATAAAGTTCCAAGCAAACAGACATGGGTCCCTTGCTCACTTTGCCACTAGATTCAAGCTAGCCTGGCTGATGAAGGGTGTTACCCAGAAACCAGTTCCAGGATGCTTGTTTGTGGTTCAGGGAAGACCTAGCTTGGCAGTTCGGCTGGACTGTTCCCATGAGGCACAGGGTCAAGACTGATTTGCATATAGTTGTTTCTGTACTTGGGTGGCAAAGTGAGCTAAAGAACGATGATGGACTCAACCCAGATCTGTGACTGCGGGAGAGTGTCTGAAAAGTTTCTGCACTCCGTCCATCATCTTCTTGTGTTTGCTATGATAAAGGTCCTTCACTATTTGTCCCTCACAGCAAAAAAGACTGTTATCCAGGCCTTAACAACCTCGAGGTTGTACTATGGCAATGCCCTCTACTTTGGTCTGTCGGAGTATCGGTTGGAGAGGCTTCAGGTGGCCCAAAATGTGGTGGTTCGCTTTGTTTTGAATCTGCCAGAACGCACATCTCCTCTCGTCTGCTTGCCCGACACTGGCTTCCTATCAGGAAAAGGATCTTGTTTAAGTCTCTGGTGTTAGTTCACAGAGCCCTGTATCAGACTTGTGCAATATTCCTCAGAACGACGTTTAGTTTCCATGTTCCATCAAGAAACCTGAGGTCGGATAATAATCTCTTAGTGGAGACAGCAAGAATTTGGCGTGTTAGAGCGGAAGGCGGGTCCTTTGCTCATCTAGGACCAGTAGCTTGGAATAAGCTCCCTCTTGAGATCCTTTTAGGCAAGAAGTTCATCAGTGTGACTGATCGGAGCAGGATGCGTGCAAGGTCCCACAAAGATGTTGATCATCTCCTAAATTGGCAAACACATGTTATATTTGTGATCTGTGAGGTATCTTTCTTAGATTAAAGATATCATATTAGGCCAGGTACTGTCAGTAAACCACAGCCAGAATATATAGGATCACACTGGTTGTGCCACTCAACTGGGAGACTGGTTCAAAATGACAGAATTCTTATCTACTATTTCTAAACTAGATTTAGGACTTACCTAGCAATTTAGGCAAAGACGTACGTTCGGCACATATATTTTAATGCCATGTATTATTCTAATGCTGACAAGATGCATCCGTGAGTTATGCACTTGCTATTACGACAGATTGGATCTGATTTTCTAATTTACAGATGGAACTAAGGGGCCGATTCACAGAACTAACTTAAGACAATATCCTAAACTTACTACTATTTTGATATTCGCAGAATGCACTTACTACTTTTGGCATTCACAGAATGAACTTACTACTTTTGGTATTCACAGAAGTTAGGATTTTGTCTTAAGTCTGTCTTAAGTCTGTCTTAAGTTTGTCTTAAGACAAACTTAAGACAAAATCCTAACTTCTGTGAATACCAAAAGTAGTAAATTCATTCTGTGAATGCCAAAAGTAGTAAGTGCATTCTGTGAATACCAAAATAGTAGTAAGTTTAGGATTGAGTCTTAAGTTCATTCTGTGAATCGGGCCCAGAGCCTTTCATCCTACTAAGGTCCACAAATTGAGTACAGTTAATTTGGGTAATATTAACACATGTTAAAAATAGTAGTTAAAAAGTGATAACATAAAACACATTTGTATTAGAAGTATCTTGTGGTGCAACTTCCCATTAGATTTTCTTCTGGAAAGTCCATCACTAAAGAGGTGCCTTGTGCAATTTTATTGTGGGAATCTGCAGTGGAGATTTTTACAGCAATTGAGACAAAAGTGGTTCCTCACACTTACAACTGTTCTGTTTTGTTCATTTGATTGCTTTCCATGTTTTCCTCACACATGATTCATACAAGCCAGTCTCAGTCAAGCCAGTTATCTTTTCTTTTTATACATTTATAGGCAGTTAATTAATTTTGAATGTTTTTATGCTGTCTTGTCTTCTTTTAGTTTTTTAATTAGTATTGGTACATAGGAATGTTGGGAGCTTCATTGAAAACAATGGAGTGCTCTGGGCTTTTAATGGCCGGTAGAAGCCTGGAGTTTCAGCATTCCAGTGTTTATTCACAGCTGTTGCTGTAAACACAGACTTCACGGAGCCCGAGGGGACATCAACCCCCTCAGGTTCTGTGAGTCCTTTGTTTTACAAATTAGAACATTCTGCCCTCTAGAGTGGGAACATTAGTGATAATTGTACTACAGTTCAGTGTAGCCTTAGAGCCCACCGTAGCGGGATTTACTGGCCATTAAAGCCCGGCTCCCTTGTTAAAGGGCCTGCCCTTCTACTTGGTCCCTTAATGCTGGATCAGGCATTTAATAGCCAGTAGAGCCCACTCAGCGGGCTCTAGGGCTATACTGGACTGTATTACAATTATCACTAATTCTTCAACTCCTTATGACTGAAGAAGGTTATGAGAAAAATCTCATAGCATCATTTAATGCAAGGCCTTCGTTATTCTAGTTGCAGCCACCTCCACTGTCAGGTTGGTTTCCACATTTTTGCCAGGGCTCATTTCATTTTCCTGCTCTGGCTGGCGGCCATTTATCATAAAGCGGTTTCCTTGCCAAGCTACTTCTGCCAAAAGAAGCACATGCGCCCCCAGGCACTGTTAAAAGTATGCAATAGAAAAGGAATGGCACATGGAGGACTGGTGGCTGCTCTATTAGGCTTGCAGGCCAAGGGGAAGTTGCCAATTAATGGGCCGGCAGGTGCCAACAATATCCTTGTTTCTCCTCGTGTTGACAACAAGTAGTCAATTTAAGGTTATTACTGACTCAAAATAGGAATCACACCGGCTTGCATCCACCAGTCTGACGAAGGCATCCTCATTGCTTCCCATTTCAAATTTGCTTGTGCTGCTGGGCCTTATCAAAGCCTAACTGGGGGATTATGTGTGTGTGGACCACAATCTTGAAGTAACCAGGGAGAATCGAAGGATCTTCTTCAGGCAAAAATAAGTATAGGATGAAATGGACACAGCCACCAATTGGATTGGCTTGGAGTCCTCATTAGTGTAGAAGGTCTTAAATGGATGGTGCACGTTTGTGATGATCTGTCATGACACATGATACAAGGGTGATACTGTCTGCATGGGTTAAATCAGGTTGACAACGGGTTTGGCTGCACCTGGATTTTCCAAGAGTTCACACATTGGATGTTGTAGAAATGTTTCCTTTATTGACCAAGCTGCTAATGAAAGATACAGGTTAAGAGGTCTGCGTGGACACTGGAGTGGTTGGAATTTGGCACTCAGAAGGTAATGTGATCACACTC
This sequence comes from Lissotriton helveticus, assembly GCF_964261635.1. Lineage (NCBI taxonomy): Eukaryota > Metazoa > Chordata > Amphibia > Caudata > Salamandridae > Lissotriton > Lissotriton helveticus. The sequence goes on from NC_136057.1 coordinate 294,136,992, forward strand.
AGACAATCACATTTCGTGAGTTCTTTATTCCTCAATATTTTTCTCCATCTTTACATAGTAACAATGCTCACCCTGACCCACTGTACTGCCTTGTGACACATCCAGAAACTCATATTTTCCCAAATGGGACATAAGTGAAGGAGATAACGGAACGGGTGGGAGAAAGGGGTGAACCAGGACGGAGAATGGGAGCTGGTTCCATTCCAAACACTGATCAAGTTGGACACACGTTCAATCAGAGAAAAGGCTGGCGAAGGACTTCCTCAGGTTACGGATGGTCTCTGCCTTGGCATCCTCCTCGTGGCCACTGCCCCGTTGAGAGGGTTCAGATATGTTGAAGTTATTAGTCAGCGACTGAGATTTGCTGAAAAAAGAAAAGAATATGTTATGAGCAATTTGTATAGTGCACGAATACCCGTAGGTGTCTTGGCGCTTCCGGTACTCCTTACTAAGTTTCAGACTACAACAAGAAATTAGAAGAGCCATGTCTTCAGTTGCTTCCTAAACTCCAAGAGCGTAGGTATTTCCTCAAGTATCGAGGGAGAGAGATCCATTCCTTTGAGGTGTTATAACTGAAACTCCGTCCTCCCCAGTTCACCTCTCTTATTCTGGTCATATATCAATATATTAACAACAACCCTCTAGACACCTACGCTCCTCGTCACTCGCACCCCTCCCCCCCCCCCCCCCCCCCGCACCCATCACAACCACAGCGGTGACCGCTCCTTCTACTACATCGCTGCCAAGACCTGGAATGACCTTCCCCTCCAGCTCAGTACAACCCCCGCTGGCAGACTTCAGAAAAAGACTCAAGACCTGGCTCTTCGACGGAGACACAGCACCCAGATATCCCTAGGGGTGACAGTGTTGCTCTTTACAAATGCTGACTGATTGAAAGAATCTGCATAGCTATCACCCTTCTCCACTTTAAGCTAACTTGAGACCCAGACTCTTTCCTTCTACCTCTTGACACTCTGCCCCACATGTATGCTCGTTGACCCACCAAAATATACAGTTCACAGAGTTATCAAGAAACATGCAAGGATCCCATATTAAATGTTATTATATATTTATTATTATATTTAATATAATTAGTATGAACTTTGATCATGCATATTTAATGTGGATTTACTGAAAGCCTTGAATTATGTTATTCTTTGGTGGGTTGACGAGCCCCTTCCACGCGTATATTTCTCTTCCTTGTCCTCTTCTCTTTTACTCTTTGTTTGTGGGTTTTATATAGTACCAGCTGCTTCATTGGCTGTAGCACGAATACCCAGATTTACAAATCTTTGCACTGTCGCAAAGAGATGCACTAGTATTTACATTCCAGTGCAAAGGGGTTTTTGTGCTGGAAATATGCCCTTTTCTAAGCACTAATTGTGATTTGTGCTGCTTTGTGTCAAGGGGAGTTGCTGGAGTGTTACTTGGTGGATCATCAAATAGGTTTTGACTCCAAGACCAATCTACTAAGATGGGCGGACCGGGCTTTGAGTCTTTGATGCAGGCGTTACCAAGAATCCAAAACACACAAGATGATGGACGGAATGTTGCACTCCATGCCACTGGAGTCAAGCTATCCTGGCTGAAGACGGCTGGTAGCCAGCAACTGGTCCTAGGATGCTTGATTCCGGTCCAGGGAAGACATGGCTTGGCAGTTCGGGCTGGACTGTTTCCATGAGGCACAGGGTCAAGACTGATTTGCATATGGCCATGTCTGAACTGGGGTGGTGTGGTGAGCAAAATAACGATGGATTAAACCCAGATCTGTGACTGGGAGTGAATGTATTGCCAATGTGCAACATTCCGTCCATCAATTGTTGTTTTTGCATTGGTTACCAAGAATCCATACATCGCATGTCTGCGGAAGTGCAGAGCAGAGATCCATTATGCGAGATCCCTCTAAGTTAGTCTAGGCATAGGACACATTCCCTTTTGTAGTAAAACATTGTTTTTTCCAGAAACAGGTGTCTGAAATTTGAGATCCACCAGTGTTTCTTGATTATTTTTTTGACTGAGTTGGGCAGAGCACTGTTTGTAGTTACACAGACAAGAGTGTCCCCTATAGGTTTGACATGGCTCTCTACTAAGGCTTAGTAATTATTGTTTCATGCACTTTTTGTTGCCCTTTATATTTGTGATGGTGGGTAATGCTTAGTCTGCAATTGCATAGTAATTATGTTTACATGTTTATCACAGTCCTCACTTTAGTTGTAGTTTCTCTGAAGTTTGAGAAATTGTCCAAAAGGGAGATTCTCTCTCAGGGATCTCGGGAAACTTTAAAATATGCAACAGGTTGTTCCTGTCTGTTGGCTTTGTGAAGACCTCTGTGCTCAAGAATCCTGCATAGGTGAAGGAATAATAACCTTAAGGGGCATATCAACAAGCGGCAGCGATAAATATCACTGGCCGCCCTTAGCGTGAGGTATTTTATCGCCTGCTATCTCAGATAATTATCGCCATGCTAGTGCCGTATTACCAACGCATAGCGCAATGGTGATAATTATTCTTGAGATAGCGATGTTTTCCAAAGAACATCGCTGGTTTTTCAGCGATGTTCCATGGAAAACGGCGATATCCTTGTTGATAGGGCTGGGTAGTCTCAGCCCTATAATCCACCACCTATTGACTAACACTGTTAAGTCAAAGGAAAAGCAGGCGTAAGGAAAGTAGCGATAACAGAGGTTATCGCTACTTCTCCTGTCGCTATGCTGCTTTGCGTGATGCTTGATAATAGAAGAAATGTTGCTTAGCGACATTTCTCCTGTTATCCTGGGGAGGAACACCCACTTTGCATCTCATTAGAGATGCAAAGCTGGGCGTTGAGGGAAAGTGTGAAAAAAGCATGGATTCACGTGCTAGCGTGTCCTTGCTAATAGAGCGTTAAAATTATCGCCGCTTTTCGACCAAAAATGGCCGCAAAAGCGGCGATAATTTTTTAACGCCGCCTTGTTGATATGCCCCCAGTTACTAAGTATGTGTGTAAAACTCAAAAAGGGTTATGTATGGTACACCACTGAAAAAAAAACAAGTGCTGTGTCTTTGTCCTCTTGCGAAATGATGAGGACATCATCAGTATCTCTGTTCCAGACACAAATGTGGGCTCTGAAGGGATTGGACTTGTTAAAAATGTGTTCTTCCTTGAATGCATGACTGTACCGGGCCAACACACTAGGGGCAAAGGTACTCCCCATTGAAATATCAAGTATTTGTAGATAAAAAGGGGATAACTAGGAAGTGGCAGAGCGTGTTGTTAGCCTCCTTGGCTTAACAACACGCTTCATCACTTCTGAAACGCAAGGCTGCACCATATTTACAGGAATGTGGTGCAGCCTTGCGTTTCCTCCTGCGATGGCGCAAAGTTTAACAACTAAAACCAACACAGGGACCCTTGCACCAAAGTGCAGGAGAGGATTGGTTATGTGTAGTACAGGGGTCCCTTCCTGCACATAAACAATCCTAAAATGCCATTTTGTAACTTTCATGTGGGGCATTTTTTTTAAACGTCTTGTTTATGTACAGGAAGGGACACCTGCAAACACGAGGAGATTTGATTTGTTCGCCCTAAGTTGCCAGGGTATGCCCATATGTGGTTCCCTTGCTCACTTTGTCACTGGATTCAAGCTAGCCTGGCTGATGAAGGGTGTTACCCAGAAACCAGTCCCAGGACGCTTGTTTCCGATCCAGGGAAGACCTGGCTTGGTAGTTCGGGCTGGACTGTACCCATGAGGCACAGGGTCAAGACTGATTGACATATAGCTGGGTCTGAACTGAGGTGGCGAAGTGAGCTAAACAATGATGATGGTTTCAGCCCATATCTGTGACTGGGGGCGAGTGTCCGGAAAGTTTCAGCGCTCCGTCCATCATCTCCTTGTGTTTGCTTTGTACGCCCTAAGTTGGCAGGGTACGCCCAGACGTGGGTCCCTTGCTCACTTTGCCACTGGATTCAAGCTAGCCTGGCTGATAAAGGGTGTCCCCCAGAAACCATCCCAGAATGCTTGTTTCCAGTTCAGGAAGAACTGGCTTGGCAGTTTGGGCTGGACTGTTCCCGTGAGGCACAGGGTCAAGACTGATTGACATATAGCTGGGTCTGAACTGAGGTGGCGAAGTGAGCTAAACAATGATGATGGATTCAACCCAGATCTGTGACTGGGGGTGAGTGTCTGAAAAGTTTCAGTGCTCTGTCCATCATCTCCTTGTGTTCACTGGCTCAAATCAAGCACTGCTTGCGGTGCTGTGCCATTTTATTGTAAATTAGGCCCCGAAGGTCCATCTCTTCAAATCGCATTACCTGTTAAAATATTAAAACGTCTGAAAAAATCTGCATCTTCGAAATAATCTTGGATTGCATGCCAGGGCTCATGTCTAATGTTGAATTGCACTCCAGGTAGGTTTGAGCTATACAAGTAGCACTGCTTCCACGCACACGACAGGAAGAGTACATTATACTACACAGCTGTGGCAAGGATTACAAGTGAAGTACGAAAATGCAATGGAATTTCCTATGATACTTTTGCATAACTTTTTATCTGTAAATCAAATTATGATATTAATAAATTAACATTTCATGGGCGAATAGAGTGGCATGCAAATAGATTGCATTTTTAGTTTTGTATAGACAAAAGTTCTCGATATAGTCACTCAACTCTCAGTAGATTGGATATTGTTTTTCTCCCTTCCCAGGTCGTTGTGGCAGCCGGCTTGTGGCAGGAGGAGATTTGGATTATTTCTCCACACAACTGGACAATCTCCCAGATCATGGTCACTAGTTCAGAAGCATGAGTTTGACAAACAGGGGACATCAGCACCCACCTCGAGAAAGGTGGACCTGGCATAACTCCATGATTATGCTACAGTTTCTAATAAAGATTTTGGATCTAAGGGGCATATTACCAAGCAATAGCGATAATTATCGCTATTGCTTGGTTAGAGACAAAAATTTACCGCTGAGTTGCGGCGATTTTTATTGCAGATAAACCTTGGTATTACCAAGGTTTATCGCAAATGCGATAAAAAACGGCCGCAATGCATGAATATCGCTGAAAAGTCCGCGATATTCATGTATTACCGAGCTAATGCTCTTAGCCATGTTATCCACCTCCCATTGGATAACATGGCTAAGAACTGCTCAGGGCAGGTGTTAGCTTTTGGAGATATTCGCGCTTAGCGCGAATATCTCCAAAAGTTGGTAATAGGAGATAGCGATGTTAGCGACTGCTTCCAGTCGCTAACATCTTGGCACGCCCACTTTGCATGTCATTAGTGATAAATATCACTGACATGCAAAGTGGGGCCCAAGATGGTCGCTATCTCCTACTAGCTGTCGCTAACTGGTGTTAGCGACAGCTAGGTAATAGGGAGATAATTTTATCTCCACTTTCTTGGCTTTTAAAGCCAAAAAAGCGGAGATAAACCCCCTTGATAATATGCCCCTAAATGTCCCAAGAGAATCTTTGAAAAAGTCACGGATGATTCTTTGAAAAGGTGCAGCTACTACTTTTAACCCCCATCAGCTACGCTTTGTCAGATTAATGTGTGGCCTACTAAGGCTATTCTGATGGGTTTTCAGATGCGCCTACCCCCATCTGATGTGAAGCAGATTTTTAATTTCAGGTACGCAGATTTTGAGGAGACGTAAGAGAATTAATAGATGGAGAAGAGAAGCTGGCAGGAGAACTCAGTGAAGATAGGTGGTGGGGAAATACACTGCCGTTAATAGTAAAACTGAAACCATTAGAACACAGGCTGTAGTGCGGAAGTCAATGCAGATGTTGGCGTATACAAAACTAGAGCATGCACCCTATTAGAGTCCCATGATTTTCAAAAACCTACTTGAGAATTGGATGCGGCGAGGCTTGCTGCTTGGATGGGGCGGCTGGCGGAAGCATTATTGGAGCCTGCCCTTGTGCGGTTGGCCGGGGTTGATGAGGAGGGATGACGCCTGGCTTGCACATCTGGTTTGGAGAGGTGCCACCAGCTGACCTGGTTTGCTGTGGGGATCCAGGGGACCGCTGCTGCTGTGGTGAGGTGGACTGTGGACTCTGAGGCTGCTGACCCTGCGGGGAGAGCCGTGGTTGTGTGGGAGCCCCGGGCCGTGGACCTTGTGGTCCTGGAGGTTGACGCGGAGCACCTGCAAAGACAACGGAAGATCATGAACCATGAAAATGTTCAACCCTCCAACTCAAGTTAGGAAAATGTAAAGGGTGATGGAACAAAAGAAAGCTTTTCCACCCCGTGTTACTCTAAAAATTGCAAAAGCTACCGGTACAAGATATCTGAGCAAACATGGACTAACTCAAACATGAGCTAACTCAAAAAGAGAGCCAAGAAACCAGGCCTTTGTAATTAGCATTACAAGTCCATAAAGGAAAAGAATATAGGATGCATTAGGAACCAGCCTTTTACAAAGCAGCACGTTAAAATCCTAAACTGTTCCCACAAGGATGGACATATATTATGCTTTGAGGTTACTGAGAGAATCTTGCCATTTAATGAAAAAGTTATTGAAGTACACAGTGAAAGTGAGAAACCAGTAACTGCTGCAAATATATTTATCTTGTTTCCTGGGTCTGGCACCAGCCTCGTATTTATTAATAAAATCATATACAAAAATACACACATATATTCATATATAGTGTTGCTTTGGGTCAGCACTCTTTCTCCATTGGTCTGTTAACATCACATTTTGCATCCCTCACCACTAAATACAGCATGGTGCAATGGATCGGTCCATTGCAGTTAGTAAAGGCCTCATTTATGAGGGCCCTTGCGCAGCTAGAACATCACTGTCTGTGGTGTTCCATGGTGCAGGAGCCTGCTCCATATTTTGGATGCAGCACTAAGCAACTTTTTTGGCTTAGTCCTGCCTTGTACATATCATTCCCTTTGCGTTAAAGGGGAGTGCAATGGGTGTTGCTGGGTGCGTTCCCAGCAACATCCATGGCTTTTTGACGCTGCCCCAGATTTACGCAAAATCGCAGATCTGAGGCAAAAACGTATCCTTCCCCAGGGGACATGTAAGAGAGGCACAGCACTCCTGGTTTTTCCTTTTTCTATGTGTGCTGCATTCTAATAGCAAGGATTGACAGATGCGTCAGAAATACTGACGTATCTGTTGGCGCAAAAGCCACGCATTGCTGGAGGTGTGTCGTATGCCTGGCGCAACTCCAGCAATGCATGGGGGAGGTCAATTCTTATTGCACTGCATCACTCCTTATGCCTCCTCCATGCAGGTGTAAGGCTTTGATGCAGTGGCGTCCTAGAAGTGGCATAGTGAATTCCTGTAGATTTCACTGCATCACTTCTACAAGCCTTTCTGGCATGGGAACGCCCACCCTGCATACAAACCTGATGCAGGTATAATATGGCACAGGGGTATACAAGGTGATGCATCTGCCTAGATGCGACCCTTTGTAAATAGGGTGCAACCTGGCGCATTGTTTATGCTGTCGCTGCATCACAACAAATTGGAAGGGGCTTGTAAATAAGCCACCTCCTTTATAAGCAGTACTCATCCCAGTAGCGTCAGAGGGGGCTAGAATTAGAAACTGAGGTGCATATTACCAACAACTAGCGATAATTATCGCTATGCTGGTTTAGCGGCGATATTTTTATCACCGAGCTGCGGCGATTTTCATCGCTTAGGAACCTTGCTATTATCAAGGTTTATCTCCTAAGCGATAAAAATCGGCCGAAATGCATGAATATCGCTGAAAAGTTAGCGATATTCATGCATTACCGAGCTAATGCTCTTAGCCATGTTATCCACCTACCATTGGATAACATGGCTAAGAACTGCTCAGGCGCAGGTGTTAGCTTTTGGAGATATTCGCGCTTAATAGCTCCAAAAGTTGGTAATAGGAGATAGCGATGTTAGCGACTGTTTCCAGTCGCTAACATCTTGGCACGCCCACTTTGCATGTCATTAGTGATAAATATCACTGACATGCAAAGCGGGGCCCAAGATGGTCGCTATCTCCTACTAGCTGTCGCTAACTGGTGTTAGTGACAGCTAGGTAATAGGGAGATAATTTTATCTCCGCTTTCTTGGCTTTTAAAGCCAAAAAAGCGGAGATAAACCACCTTGATAATATGCCCCGGAGTTTTACTGGTACCTGGCAAAGGGGTCAGGGATGGACTATCCAGAACATCTCCCATGCCTCCACCCTCCTCTACTGCAGCTACAATGTCAGCAGCTAATCTGTTTTTAGGAAATCTTAATCCTTGCTGAACAGAGACGGGGAGTCCCAGAGATAAAGTGATTTAAGTCTAAAAGGCCTTTTGGAAACGGAAACCCTGAGCATTAGAGCAGGGTGCTTGAAGTGTGCACGTCTGACAGTTTGCACAAGGATGCTACTGGCTTCGTGGTTTCCATCTCCCCAGCAGGCAGGTGTCTGTTTACCTCTGGATTGTGTGATCTGGTTTCAGCCATTGTCTTTACAACAGATTATCGGCTTCTTTAGTACAAGGAAGAGTTCTGGATTAGGCTGCAGGCGGGTTTCCTCTTCTTTAATTAGCTTGTTTTCTTGGACTCGGCTTGAGAGGACAAATGTTGTGCTGGCTTTGGAATTACTACTTAGACATTTGTTAAGAACTGCATACACCACAGTCGGAGCTTCTTGGCACTGGGAACAAGCCTTGGAAGAGCAGAGCCACCTTTGCACTTTTGCTAATATGGAACGCTCGAGCACAAAGGCATGAGTGAGTATGTGATACTACTTCCCGAACTCATAAGTGCTTTTCTGAAGCAGCTCCATTTGTACGTAAAACACGCTCTTGTATTATATCTTGTGATGCACTGTGATTTTTTTTTAACTAAAAGGAATTTGTTAGTTCAAGGTTCGGTTCTTCCTAATTTAGGATTGGACGGAGTGGTTGCCCCCTTAGCTGACGTCATCATGTATGTGTGGATGGAGTGGGTGTCTACTCGAATAGGCACTGTGCCCTCTGTCCTATCAGATTATGATGCTCTTGTGAAGGGTCAGAGTGCCTCTATCGGACTCAGGCAGCCTGCATCTGTAAGCATCTACCTGTGTCTGTGCACCATGGTTATCGCACACATCACTAGGGCCCAGCCACACACACACAACCTCCTTTACACATTCGCTGCTGGCGCCTGTGCACTAATGGGCCAGATACACACTGTACACAACCTCCAGGCATCAGAGACTTCACACATTCTCCTAGGGTCCAGACAGACAGAGACACAGAGACCCACGCCACACCACACCACACCCCACCCCACCCCACCCCCTTTCCTCCCTCCACCCATCAAAGTTTGTAAATGTAAATGTAGAGGTACTTGTATAGCGCACGACTACCCGGAGGCATCTCGGCGCTTGTACGAATACCACTGAGGAACACTTTCTGGCCTTTCCCTGTGAGGTGCCCACTCCTGGGCACCCCCAAGGTGAAGCCATGCATCCCAGCGCTGTTGGGGCCGTTGTGGAGATTAAGCAAGCTATTGCCCAGAGTTGCAGAGTGGGACCCATGATTAGACTAGGCACCGAGGCGAGAATTATCAGGTCCGAGGAAATTGAGCACAAGACCCGCCAAGACGGGAATTGAACCCTGGTCCCGGGCCAGACTTCTGCATCAGGGTCTGCCGCTCTAACCATTGAGCCACACTTCTAGGACATTGTTTGACCAGACAGGGAGCACCCAGCGCGCTCCTCCTTTCAACATCCTGTGGAGTCGCATCGCTTCTCAGTGAAGGGTGACCTGCCTGGTTGGTGTCAGTGACTGGATGCACTCGGGTCCCTCCTTTGTAAACCTAGGGTGATCACCCAGCGCGTTTCACCTCGAGGCGCTGTACCGAGCCCTGGAGATGCATCTCATAGCATTCAGCTGTGGAGCCCTGATGGTTTCTAGGAAGGCAAGATTGTGGACTATTCGCATACCAGTATTTCACAAGTCACCTGGCCATCAAGATGGCAGGCCAAGGCCTCTGCTCACTGCTCACCTTGCGGGGGTGGGCGCGGCTGGGGCGGCTGCCCTGGTCCGCTGAGCTGGGGTCCCGGCTGGGGCTGCATCTGGGGCTTCACCGGCTGCGGCTGAATCTGGTGAGGCTGCAGGAGGAGAGTGGGGAAACCAAAGAACAGGACCATGAAAACAGGTGATAAATGAATACACTCTGAAAGCATCACACAAAGCAAGCACACAAGAAAACAAGGACGGACCATGCTAATGGAGGAGCTATATCACAAGTACATACAGTTGTAAAAGAGCAGGTGTACAAGAGTGCACACCTTAGCCGGGCAGGTGACCCGAGAGTGCACCATAGTAACATAGCAGGCATACCAGTCCAAGAGTACAACCTACTAACAGAGCCGGTTGTGTCAAGAGTGCACTATAGTGACGGAGCATGCGTGCCGGACGGAGCACTGAATCTTTTCAGACACTCAACCCAGTCACAGATCTGAGTTTAATCCATCATCGTTCTTTAGTTCACTTAGCTTCCCCAGTTCAGTTAAAAAAATGCCCCCATCCTCGCTGAAAGTAAAACCTTCAGCACTCTTAAGAAACACCGAGGGGGCGCATAGCACCTCATAAAACTCGAAATTGGATGGACAATGGTCTTTTTTACTGTTACATTTATTCAGGCGTTTTGTTTAACTGAAACGCGTTAATATAACCCACATGTGTATTTTACATAGTGTTATTTATCGTGAAGTCTGCTGTCCTGGTATTTCAGCCAAAGGTAAATTTGCATCTTAACTTTGTTTTTCTGACAGTAACTCTTTTCGAAATGTTGACACCATTTTGAATGGACCAACGGTGACCTGCATGCAGAGGTGGTAATGAGAAATGTCCTAAGGGATGGGGAAAGTGGGCAATTGTCCATAGCCCCCTCTCCCTTCCATGGTGCACCTTTGAAAATTAACTTCTCTCACTCTTTCGCTCACCTTTGTCTGTTTCTTTACATCATCCACTCCCCCGCTCACTGCCTATTCCTAACTCTCTCTTTACCTAGTGTCATCCTAACGATTTTCGGGACACTCAGCAAGACATATTTCTGCTGTTTTTGTGCTACCCCATTTCTGAAAGTTTAATTCAATCTAGTTTGGCATCATGGGGGCCTGAATTAGCTGCAAATGTGTACCAAACTTCGAAGCTGCTCCCGCAAGGAGACCCCAAAATATATCTTGCCCGGGGCCCAAATATCCTTCTGAATGTAGCATCCCGCTACAATAATCACAGACACAGATATGTACTATCAATGGAGCTTTATTAGCATGCTCCCTACCTGTCTCCTGTCCCTACTCTAACCGCCCCTTCCTCGTCGGTTCCCTCCTCTTCCTGTCCACCCCCTAAGCTCCACCCACAACCACTAGCCTGCTAACTTCACTACATCTCCCCCCTTTGTAACAAAACAAACAACATACTGACTTTCTAGTCCATTTCTTCAATAAGTCTTTTGGGTGGACGTATGTCACGATGAGGTCGTGGTGACCTCATTTCCAGATTGGTATCACTCCTTGTTTCATTGATTGGACGAGTGTTCTCACGACTGACTGAAGGTGGTTCTTCCGAACCGGGAGTGTCCATTTCACTCATTGAGGTCTCAGTGGCATTGTGTGGCAATTTCTTGAAATGCGAGATATTTCTCGTGATTCGTCTCTGTTCTGATTCAGCAGTCACCATGGTTCCTTTCCTTTTCGTAACCAGTAACGGTTCGTCCTTGAATAGGCAGTCGGTCTTTTTCTGTTGTTCTTGCTTGACAAGCACCCGATCTCCTTCATGTAACGAGAGTGATCTCGCCCTTCTCCTGTGATCTGCATATGACTTCATTTTGTCTTTTCGGCGCTGGTCTGTCTTCATCATTTCTTGATGATCTTGAGTGGGTGACAATGGTGGTCGTAATGCCCCATCCCACGTTGGGATGCGATTCCTCATAGGACGCCCCAGCATGAGTGTTGCCGGGCATTTTCCTGTGGTAGCGTGAGGAGTTGTCCGGTAAGCTCGGAGGACCTCGTTAAGGGCGACTTGTAAATCTTTCCCTTCCGCCGTCGCATGTTGAAAAGTCTTTTTGAGCGTGGCCATGAATCTTTCAATTGTTCCATTGGCCTGTGGCCAGAGGGGTGTAATTTTACGATGATGGAAATCCAGGTGTTTCGCAAATGCTGCAAAGTCATTTCCATTAAATGGAGGTCCGTTGTCTGTCTTAACCGTGGAGGGAACGCCCCAGGCCGCAAAGACTTCGTCTAATACCTTGAGAGTGCTTACGGCATTTGTAGATGACACAAAACGTGCAATGGGGTACCTAGAGTGTTCATCGATGATGGCCAGCACATACTTGCCCGATGCCAAGGGTCCATAGAAATCAATGGCAATTTCTTGCCACACTCCAGGTGGTAGAGGGGTCATGTTTAGGGGTGCTGGAGGATCACTTTTGCTCGTGAGTTGACAAAGATGACAGTCCTTCAAGGTAGCTTCAACCATTTGGTCGAGATACGGAAACCACACTCGTTCTCTCAATGCGCGCTTGGTTGACACAATACCCCTATGTCCTTCATGGGCAAGGGCAACCACTCCTGGTCTCAGTTGAGTGGGAATCACGATTCTCTGGTCTCGCAGTATTATGCCATCCGTGGTGGCTGACAGCTCACTGCACACATGCCGGAAGGCTTGCATTTCTTGTTTAAGGACCGGATCAGTCTCTGCATCCTGAGAATCATGCCTCCATCTGTTATGTCGAATCCTGCGCAAGACCTTCTGCAGGATGATGTCTTGTGCTGTGCTTTCTCTGATGGTGTCCATTGGGATAGCGGGGGGAAGAGCCTGATCGGTCACAAAGTGTATGTACTCTTCCGCAATGGACGATTTAGAGACTGAAGATGTGGCCGGGTGTCTGGACATATAGTCAGCTGGGTTTTCTGACTTCCCTGGCTTGTGGATGATGGTGAATGTGTACTCCTGTAGTCGTAAACCCCACCTTTCGATTCTTGGGGGCATCTTGGATCGTGGGTTTCCGTAAATGGTAACAAGAGCCTGGTGATCCGTAATTAAAGTGAAATGTTTTCCATATATGAAGACATGAAAATGTTCACATGCCCACACTACGGCAAGACTTTCTTTTTCAGGCTGCGAGTATGCCCGCTCCGGGTCGGTCAAGCTACGACTCGCATATGCAATTATCCGACGTGGGTCTGAGTCGTTGTCATACTGTGCCAAGATTGCACCAAGACCAACGGGGCTGGCGTCCACAGTAATTTCCGTTTTTCTCTTTGGGTTGAAATAGGATAAGTGATCCGCAGATGCTACCGCCTTCTTGATTTCCTTGAAGGATTTTTCACATTGGGGAGTCCACTCAAACGGCTGGCCTTGTTTGGTCAACAGGCGAAGGGGATGGCTGATGGTTGCGTAGTCCCTGATGTAGCGAGCACAGTAACTGGCCATGCCGAGAAACGACCTGAGCTCACTGACGTCTTGGGGGCTCTTGGTGTTGTTCAGAGTCCCAATCTTGTCGGGGTCAGGTTTCATGCCAGCGCCTGAGAAGATATGACCAAAGAACTTTAGTGTGTCCTGATGGAATTCGCACTTCTCTTTGTTGAGGGTCAGGTTTGCTTCTAGTAGTGCGTGGCAAACACGATTGAGTGCGATATCATGTTCTCGCAGATCTGAGCCATAGACAAGGATGTCGTCGCTGTAGTTGAAGGCATTGGGAATATTCTGAATGACCTGCCGAATGGCTTCCTGGAATATTTCGGCTGCAGAGGAAACCCCAAAGCTTAGGATACCTGATATTACACAACACCGGCCCTAGAGCATGAGACTCACTAGTAAGTCCCTCTCTAGAAGACACCCATCACCCTCCACCCAACATGCATTGCGCAAAAGAACGGGGGACCACGCTCACATCCCAACTTCCTTCTGGTCTGGACACTGCAAGTGAGCCCATCTCTGACAACATTAAATCATGTCTCACGAGCATGGATCTAAAAACAATGAGGGGAAGCAGTAAACCAAGAAACTAAGAGCAGTTCCAAATCAAAGGACCAACAATTGTTCCATCTTCTAGAAAATGCACAGAACTTCGAGACTCGTATCTCTGGCATACGTGCTTCATTCAGGAGTGGCCTCCACCTATTAGCTGTGACCATGATAAGGGTACACAGGCTCTACTCCACCCTGATTGAGATAAGAGGGCTTCATTCAGGAGTGGCCTCCACCTATTAGCTGTGACCATGATAAGGGTACACAGGCTCTACTCCACCCTGATTGAGATAAGAGGGTAATTTTTATACTCACTAAATCACGTGCACTTTACATATTCTTTATGGTCCTGACGAAGCGCTAACGACCTATGGGCAACGGAAGCGCGAAACATGTTGACCTTGGCAATTGACACCTAGGCATAATAGGCCTCTTGGGTCAATAATTTTTAGCAGTATTGACTGCCAAGGGTATACTTTTAAACATATCGCTGCATGTTTACCCTTGTTTTAATTTCAATCTATCACACTGGCACGATTTTTCTTTACCCTCCTCTTGACTCATTACCCGCACACCCGCATGCATCATCCGGCATTCCTCTAAAAGATCTCCGATAAAGTGACCCTTCGGGGGACCCGTAGGGAATTGCAGCGCCGGCCCTACGAGGAGCAAACGCCCGATGATGAAGCATGACACTCTTCGGGGTGTGTGAGGGCAACAGAGGAAACACAATGTCTTTCCCTCTCATAATTTTGGGTCTTTTATACCTAGGAATCCCCCTTTCTCTTTTTCCTTTCTTTTTCTTCCAATTTTTTAAGTATGGGTGACTTTTTGCACCACGATGCATGGGTGACTTTTTGCACCCTGGCATAGGAACTTTGTCCTCTTTGTTGTTTAAATATTGATTTTGGGAGCATGGACACTGGACCTTTATAAGCTCCTTGGTCCCTCCCTCTCTTTTTGATACATATATTTCCGTAAATGGTAACAAGAGCCTGGTGATCCGTAATTAAAGTGAAATGTTTTCCATATATGAAGACATGAAAATGTTCACATGCCCACACTACGGCAAGACTTTCTTTTTCAGGCTGCGAGTATGCCCGCTCCGGGTCGGTCAAGCTACGACTCGCATATGCAATTATCCGACGTGGGTCTGAGTCGTTGTCATACTGTGCCAAGATTGCACCAAGACCAACGGGGCTGGCGTCCACAGTAATTTCCGTTTTTCTCTTTGGGTTGAAATAGGAGAAGTGATCCGCAGATGCTACCGCCTTCTTGATTTCCTTGAAGGATTTTTCACATTGGGGAGTCCACTCAAACGGCTGGCCTTGTTTGGTCAACAGGCGAAGGGGATGGCTGATGGTTGCGTAGTCCCTGATGTAGCGAGCACAGTAACTGGCCATGCCGAGAAACGACCTGAGCTCACTGACGTCTTGGGGGCTCTTGGTGTTGTTCAGAGTCCCAATCTTGTCGGGGTCAGGTTTCATGCCAGCGCCTGAGAAGATATGACCAAAGAACTTTAGTGTGTCCTGATGGTATTCGCACTTCTCTTTGTTGAGGGTCAGGTTTGCTTCTAGTAGTGCGTGGCAAACACGATTGAGTGCGATATCATGTTCTCGCAGATCTGAGCCATAGACAAGGATGTCGTCGCTGTAGTTGAAGGCATTGGGAATATTCTGAATGACCTGCCGAATGGCTTCCTGGAATATTTCGGCTGCAGAGGAAACCCCAAAGCTTAGTCTCTTGTATCTGAACAACCCCAGGTGGGTTGCAAATGTGGTGATATATCTCGACTTTGCCTCCAATTCTAACTGGTGGTACCCCTTGTTTAAATCCAACTTGGAAAATATTTTCGCTCCATTCAGGGCCGAAATCATATCACTCAAGTGCGGCCCCGGGTGTCGCTCTCTTTCAATTGCAGTGTTGGGCAGGCGCATATCCACACAGAGTCTGACTTTGTTGGCCGTGCCCTTTTTGGGAACAATAACTACTGGGGACACCCATGGTGTTGGACCCTCGGTGCGCTCGATGATGTCAGCAGCTAGCAAGTCCTGGAGTTCTTCTTCTACAGCGGTTTGGAGGTGAAATGGTACCCGTCGAGGGTGTTGAGCGACAGGTCTGATTTGTTCATTAATGTGTAATCGTACTTGACAGTTCTTTAGCTTGCCTAGTCCTTGGAATAGTCTGGGAAACTGGCGGGTCACATCTTGATTTCCGCTGACCTTGAAAAGGATTTCCACTAGATGAAGGCGTTCAGCTGTCGGGAGGCTCAGTAGACAGTCCGCTTCCGGGCTCTTAATGACGTGGATTACTGCTGGGATAGTTGTGTCCTCATGTTGGAGGGTCGTTGAAAACTTCCCGAGGCAGGGGAGTGGCTTCTTAGCCATCCATGTAAAGACTCTGACTGGTGCAAAGGTCAGTGGAGGACGTGGCTTCATTCTTTCATATTCGGTGACTGGAATATAGTTCAGAGATGCACCTGAGTCCAGTACAAATTGCGTGTCATGATTGCCAACTTTGATATCCAGTCTGGGATATGTCTTAAGGTGGTCTTGATCTACGGCTAAGTTTAGATATTCAATGGTGTAAGTTGAGTCTCTGGATGACGGTCTCGATTCCTGGGATGGTGATCTCCGTTCCCACCTGGACCGACGTGACTCTCGGCTGGAGTGTGATGACCCAGAAGACCGTTCAGCTTGGTCTTGGACAGCTCTGGCATGATGTCTTCGAGTGCCAGATCGGGACGTTCTCGGGGTACCTCTTCGTGAGTCGGGCTGAGCTGTTTTTGTGGCACCATTTCTTCTCTCCTTGTTGTATTCCCCACACATCGCTTCAAAGTGATTAGTTCGACCACACTTCCGACATCTTTGGCCCATGGCAGGACAGCTGTCTACATGGGGGTAATCGTACCCACAACGGAAACACTTCCTCACGTTCTCTGATCTCCCTTCCTTCTTCCACGGTTCTCGCCGCTGATGTCCTGATTGCTCTCGACGTGATGACGGACGTGATCTCCAGTGTTTGTCACTCGAGCGTCTTCGACTTTCATTTTTGGCGTGCACGCGTCGCACTTGTTCGCGACTTCCTTTGTGTCCCGTTTCGATGTCTGCTGCATATTCTTCTGCTTGATCAAATATTCGTGTCATCTCCTCTATATCATCAAGGCTGTGTTCCTTTCTCAATAGTCTTCTCCTCAATTGGTCGGAGTGACATCCATCAATTATTTGTGACTTAATCGCGGTATCTGTCGAGAAATTATCAAATGCACAATGCTTAGCTAGTCTTCTCAGTCGCATCATGAAAGCGCTCATTGGTTCCTCTTTCCCTTGACGAGCCGAGTGAAATGTATGGCGTTCATAGTCGACATTCTTTTTGTGAAGGAATCTCTTGTTTAATGCGTCACGCACTTTGTCATAGGTGTCCGACTCAGCGTCAGGAAGGTCTTTGATTATTTTGACTATCTCCCGCCCCGCCAAGTTACGCAGGGCAATCAACTTCTTTTTATCCTCAGTCACTTCTGATCCTTCGATATAATCCTCGAATTCTTCGAGCCATTCTTGCCATTTGGGACCCATGGTTCCCCCAGTGGTCACTTTTAGGGGTTCAGGCGCTCGCAGGTGCGACCCACCTCGAACCTTAGGCTTGGCATCTGCCGGTGGCGGCTGATTTCTATCATCATCGGACATCTTTGCAGTGTTTGTTTGTGTCTTTGTCACACTCACTTGGTCTCGCCAATGCTTGTTTGCTTTCGGGTACCAATGCTTGTTTGCTTTCGGGTACCAATGCTTGTTTCCTTGCCAATGCTTGTTTGTCTTGGGTACCAATGCTTATTGCTTTTCCTTGGTGCCTGACTTCAAAATGGCCGCCCGTTGAAAATCAAGGGGTCTGTCTTGACGAGCGCCTGACTCTAAGATGGCCGCCGCCAGTACCGGTACACGAGGCTTTCTCTCTCAGCTCAGGCACTCCAGACTCACCGGCCAGCAGTCACAGGGCAGCGCGCTCCAGCCAACACTGTTCTTTGGCCACCACAGCAACCAGGTGAGGTTGGGGTGGGCTCCCGCCTCGCTCTGCACTTTCCCGCTTTTTCTTCGCGGCGGCCTGCCGACTTACACGCATCAAGCGTGAGGATTTCACCGACGGCGGGATCTCAGGCTCGGGCTTTCCGGCGCTTGGTCACTCTCGCTGGTCGGTCGTGACAGACGTCGTACTCGACGCTGGGGGCACTTTTCCTTCACTTTGAGGCACACAGCAGGGTCGGAGTAGGCTCCCGATCTCTGCACTGTTGATGCTCGCGCTTCTGGCGGGGTCGCGTGTCGGCGCGCTCCGCTTCTTCTTTCTTTGAGCCTTTCAGCGCTCGGATGCGCAGCCCCTCACAGCTCTCTCCTGAGGGGGGGGCGCAGGTTGCCTGCGGCTGGCCTCTTCTCCTGGGGCATCAGCGGCTCGCACTTCTCGGCAGCGTTTTCTTTTCTTGATGCTGCCGGGGACAGGGTGTCTCTCTAGACTTTCTGCAGGCAGTGGGTTTGACTGGATCCCACCCTCGTCGCCAGTTGTAGCATCCCGCTACAATAATCACAGACACAGATATGTACTATCAATGGAGCTTTATTAGCATGCTCCCTGCCTGCCTCCTGTCCCTACTCTAACTGCCCCTTCCTCGTCGGTTCCCTCCTCTTCCTGTCCACCCCCTAAGCTCCACCCACAACCACTAGCCTGCTAACTACACTACATGAAGACGCCGGGTAGAATGCACACTTTGCAAGTTTCAGCGAGTTCTTTCTCAGATCTTCAGCTGTCCCTGATCAAGAAGTATTGGGGATTTATCAATCTTCTTCTTAATAGATTATGGCACATGATTGGTGGCTAGTCCAATGCCAGGCTACAGCGTCGAGTGTTTGCCTACTACTACCAATGTAGAGACCCCCTTAGGGTGGCGCTACACTTAAACAGCAGACATACACGATGAAAGGCAAAAAAACGAGGACAGCCTTTTTTCTAGCCCATTTTAGGAATCAGTTGCCCATTGATGTTCTACAAAGATATATCTCATGCTTATCCATGCTGCATTTCCACAGCCACACATCTGAACACTGCCATGTTCTAAAGCTGGGCTCTCTTCTTATCGCCGATACTCACCACAGGCATCAGTGTAGTGGGGACGGATGTCCCACCAGCCAACACTTGCGTCATTTTGTTGATCACCAAGTCGGCCACCAGCTGCCGGTCTTCCTCGATGTGCTCTCCGATAAGAGGCATGGAGCTGTCCATGACCTGTAAGAAGAAACACGTGAAAACAGATTATGTGCTCGCCGACACAGCCAACTGTCTACAGAGGATGTAGAAAAAAGCATTGGGGGCAGTGAAAGAGCATGCTTGCTAACTCAAACCATGGACTGTCCATGAGCTGTAAGGAGAAACACAGTGAAAGCAGATTATGTGCATGCCAATAGAGCGTACTGAGCAATTGACTATGTGGAAGGAAGCACAGGGCAGTGAAAGAGAGCGCATGCGCACTAACACAAACCATGGACTATCCAGGAACTGTAAAGAGGACCACAGTAAAAGATAATTCTATTACAGGCCTGGAGGTTTCTGATTACGCTTCTCTTTCTGTTTATTTGCTACTCACAGCAGCCAATGAAAACATTTTGTTATGCAAATAAACGACATTTCCCATGATGCATATCTCGTACATCACATCCTGTACGACCCTATTAGAGCCACCATAAGCCAGTTTGCAAGCAGCTCTTTGATGACAGTTTATAGGTCTCTCTGCTAGATTAAGATTGTCACTTATGAAGTGCACAGTAACAAAAGAATCTCTGTAATAAAAGCAGTAACCCACGGACCCATGCACATAAAATACTGCTTTTTAAAATGCAAGTTACATGTTCTTTGCAGTAGGAATATTAACCTTCTGTGCTACTTTAGTTAAGTCAAAGCTGCCACTTGACAAAATACTAATCTCTCTCCAGCAGGTACATTAATCACTGGCATAATCTTTACACTTTATTGTTGCTCGAAAGCTGCTAATCATACAAGAAACGTTGCTATGCTTTTAAAACTGCTGCCTACGGACCCCCTGGGAATGTCTCACTGTCCCATGGTGGTCCGTGGACCCCAGTTTGGGAAACACTGCTCTACAGGGTTGGGATGCTATGGTACGTACAATTCTTTTCACACCTGCTTCTACTCACTTTCTACGATGTTAGATACCATCCACAGGCTGAGCTTATAAGCGATGCTGGACTCTTCATTGTCTCATAGTAATTTCTTACATTTCATAGTACCGCTACAGTTGTGGATGTATGAGGCCGAATATCACATAAATTGGAACCGTATAGCCTTTATTTGAAATGTTTGTAGGGAAAGCATACCATGCACTTGTATCGCAATATCATCTGATTGTATGTTTCTTATGCAATAAAATAATTTGAACTTTAAAAAAAATTGTTGCCTGAGCGATTCTAGATGACCTGAACTTGGCTGTTGATGTCCACAGTTCCAATGCACTAAAACTATTAGATCTCCTTGCGGCATTTGACACTGTTGAAAGTTTCTTCTCCTGAATGAACTGCGCAAGGCTGGCATTGTTGGCATGGGAGCAGACCAGGTTACTTCCTTTTTAGCTGAGAGAACGCAAAAAGTGGTGCTTGAACCTTTTTCATCGTTTTGGAAAAAGACGTGGTATCCTTCAAGGCTCCACGCTATCCCCGTACTAGTTCAATGCATCCCATAGACCACTCATGGCTCTCATCCACTCTTAAGGCCTCCAACTATACATATATAAAACTATGCACATATGTTGATGTCACCAAGCTGCTGCTGAGGCTGTACAGAATTCTCTTTCAACCGCCAGAACATGGATGTGGCAAAATTGAACACATATACACTCAGGTGATTTGTGGGCACCTGAGTTTGACCCTTGTCTCAACCACTTTGAATCTGTTAAAAGTTTAGGGACAAAGTTTGATTCTTCTCTGAAAATGGATGCTCAGGTGTTGGCCGTCACCTTTTCCTGTACTCTTTACTTGGGAATAAACCACCCCATCCTTTCTTTTTTATTGAAGAAGGTCAATGAGAAACAGGTGTTGCAATACCTACCAAGAGATTAAGTCTTCCCTTCATAAATCTGCTTCAAGCTAGTCTTAATCAAGTTTCCCGCATTACTACGCTAGCACCCAGGTTCTGTTCGCGATCTCCATTCTGAATTCTCTTCACAGTTCAAGCTAGTTTGAGGTGCATTGTTCACCTTTATATAACACATAGGGGCAGATTTATGAAGGCCTTGCGCCGCCGGTGCATAATTTTTAACATGGGAAAAAGTGACGCACCGGCGGCGCAAGGCCTTCATAAATCTGCCCCATAGTTTCCAACTTTATTGTCAGCTGTTTATTCTATTACAGTCAGCTTAGAACCCTCTGCTCATCCAACCAAATGATACTTTGCATTCAGAAAGCTTTTTGTAGGTGGCCTTTCCTACTTCATTTTGACTCCCATGTAATGAAATTCCCTGTTGTTGCCTCTTACAATCATTTGCTCTTATTCTTGTTTTAGGAATTACCTGAATGCTTTACTCTTTATACAACACTTTTCATTTGGAAGTACTGTTCTGTCTGTCCATGGAGACAACACACCCCCTGAGTGTAAGTGTGCTCCATAAATTCGTCACAACATAACGTAACATAGTGAAATTACTGTCTTTTCAGAAACTGGCACGCTGATGTTTTGGACAAAACAATTGCATCCTGAAATAAACCTAAAACTGATGTAAGAAGGATCATTCATGCAGAGTTCTTGATGAATATTGCTTAAGTTGGTTACACTGTAGCAGAGGGCACTTACTGCTATGTCTAATATTCCACGGGCCCGATTCACAGAATGAATTTAAGACTCAATCCTAAACTTACTACTATTTTGGTATTCACAGAATGCACTTACTACTTTTGCCATTCACAGAATGAATTTACTACTTTTGGTATTCACATAAGTTAGGATTTTGTCTTAAATTTGTCTTAAGACAGACTTAAGACAGATTTAAGTCAGTCTTAAGTTAGGATTTTGTCTTAAGTCTGTCTTAAGCCACAATCCTAACTTCTGTGAATACCAAAAGTAGCAAGTTAATTCTGTGAATGCCAAAAGTAGTAAGTGCATTCTGTGAATACCAAAATAGTAGTAAGTTTAGGATTGAGTCTTAAGTTCATTCTGTGAATCGGGCCCTATGATCTGTGCAGTGGCAGTCCATCCATCATATGAATAAACCTTCCTACGCTATTATTATTACTGCTGTCTGTGGCCTGGGCGTGTAAGAATGGTATAACCTGCCTGCTGTGTGATCCTGTACAATCTTTGTTACTGAGCAGTAGCCCTGCTGTATGAGCTTGTAGCACTATCTAGTCCTGCTGCCTATGGCCACGGAGTGTGAGATTTGTGGAACTTGACTTTCCCACAATGCCCCTCCCAAATATGTCCTAAGTCATAACAAGGCTGGATTTCTATCAGGAAGGACAGGATAGAATGTTGCTTTGAAGAAAGATGCTACATATATTGTGGAAAGAAAATAGGCTATGTGAAAGCCTAGGATCGGAATTAACTGCTTGTGAGAAGCAAAACATTTTTTAAGAAAACTGTGCAAAAAAAAATTTTTTTTACCACCATTTTTTAAACATTTCCTTTGGACAGTGAGATCTAACACCCCTGTGCAGAGCAAGGATTGCTTGGCACCCCATAACATTATTGGAATAATTGATTATTGCCCATTAAAAACCGCTGGAATTTCATTTGTATGAAATTCTGCAGCAAAGTGCACCATCTGGTCCTTTTCATGTTTAGGTCGAGGATCGAAGGCTGCGCTTGCGCAGTCTCCGGGAGAGATTTAATGTTTTTGAGTAGTTTCTGTAAAGGGGCTTTAACACGCCTCTCTCCTCCATTGGCTGGCTTCCTAAACGGAGGCCAGCAATTGGAGGAGAGAGGCATCACTCCGTTAAAGCCCCGTCTCTTTTGGATTCGGGGGCGTGTTTTTGGCGTTCTTTCCACCTGAGGCTCTGGGGGCACTTTGTTTATTTCGAGTCCCCAGAGGGGGGACTCCAACATTGGGGCCACATTTTTTTAGAGCCCACGAGGCTCCATCACTTCGGAGGCATCCCCGCTCTTCTTCGTTAACGGTGACGGTGTTCTGCTGCAGCTCCTGGCTCAGCCATATGATGGCCTTGGCGATAAGCTGGCTGAGCTCTCAGGGTGCAGGTAGTTTCGGGCGGGGCGGGCGGGGGACGGAGGAAGTGCTTCCTGCAACTGAGCACGCACACTGCTTGCAGCCTAGAGTTTACTTCGGGGCCGGTGACCATTGAGTGTAGATGGCATTGCTGGACCCTGCCCGCCGCACCGTAGACTGCAACCATCTCCCCCTTCCAGGACTCGGTAGTTTGGGGCCCGTGAAAGCCAGCCGGGCACGGTGCTGCGAGCACGCACCTTGTAAATGTGTGGTATTTCGCATTAGGCACGGATGCCGGCCCGGGACTTTTAACCGGAAGGGGGGGAGCGGCTCTCGTGCAGTGTGCTCTGCGCCTTCCACGGGGGTGGAATCCATGCTCTAAAGCTGCCCATGGTTGTGGGTGCTACAGCCCACCCTGTGTGTGCCAGCCGTGAGTGAGTGTCCCACTCTGCCCAGTTTAACTGAAGATGGCGGTCTCAGGGCTGCAGGTGGAGCTCCTTTGCTTACTGCTGCTCTGTTCGTGTGTGTTGAGGTTAGTAAATCATTGCGATTGTGGTTTGAAGAGCAGGCGACCTTTGTATTACAAACAAACAGGCTCCAGGAAGTTCCGGTCGTCAGTTCTTCTTGCAGATACATTTGATATGATCTCAGCTCTTGGTGCTCTTGGTGTTCATTTATGGTGCTCATTTATCGTGTGCCATTTTTCTTTCCTCTGCTCCCCTGATTGTGCCATTTTTCTTGCCTCTGCTCCCCTGATTGTGCCATTTTTCTTGCCTCTGCTCCCCTGATTGTGCCATTTTTCTTGCCTCTGCTCCCCTGATTGTGCCATTTTTCTTGCCTCTGCCACCCGGATTGTGCCATTTTTCTTGCCTCTGCTCTGTCTGTGTGTGTGTGGCTCTGTCTGGCTATGTGTGTGTGGCTATGTGTGTGTGGCTCTGTGTGTTGGACTCTGTGTGTGTTGGACTCTGTGTGTGTTGGACTCTGTGTGTGTTGGACTCTGTGTGGGTGTGTGTTGGGCTCTGTGTGTTGGGCTCTGTCTGTGTGTGTCTGTGGCTCTGTCTGTGTGTGGCTCTGTCTGTCTGTGTGTGTAGCTTTTTTTGTAGGTGGCTCTATGTGTGGGTGGCTCTGTGTGTGTGTAGGTGGCTGTGTGTCTGGGTGGCTCTGTGTGTGTGTGGGTGGCTCTATGTGAATGACTGTGTGGGTGGCTCTGTATGTGTGTGTGTGCGCGTCGCTCTGTCTGTGTGCGTGTGGCTCTGTCTGTGTGTGCACGTGGCTCTGTCTGTGTGTGCACGTGGCTCTGTCTGTGTGTGCGCGTGGCTCTGTCTGTGTGTGCGCGTGGCTCTGTCTGTGTGTGCGCGTGGCTCTGTCTGTGTGTGCGCGTGGCTCTGTCTGTGTGTGCACGTGGCTCTGTCTGTGTGTGCGCGTGGCTCTATCTGTGTGTGCGCGCGTGGATCTGTCTGTGTGTGTGCGCGTGGCTCTGTGTGTGCGCGCGTGGCTCTGTCTGTGTGTGTGTGTGTGCGTGGCTCTGTCTGTGTGTGTATGCGTGCGTGGCTCTGTCTGTGTGTGTGCGGGCGTGGCTCTGTCTCTGTGTGTGCTTGGCTGTGTGTGGCTTTGTCTCTGTGTGTGTGTGTGTGCGTGGCTTTGTCTCTGTGTGTGTGTGTGTGGCTTTGTCTGTGTGTGTGTCTGTGTGTGTGTGTGCGTGGCTTTGTCTCTGTGTGTGTGTGCGTGGCTTTGTCTCTGTGTGTGTGTGGCTCTGTCTGTGTGTGTGTGTGCGCGGCTCTGTGTGTGTGTGCGCGGCTCTGTCTGGGTGTGTGTGCACAGCTCTGTCTGTGTGTGTGTGCACGGCTCTGTCTGTGTGTGTGTGCACGACTCTGTTGTTTGCGTGGGTGTGTGTGTGTGGCTCTGTGTCCGCGAATACCCTCTACTACTTTCTAATGCTCACCTATTGCCATTGTAAATGACAATACCATTTATTTATGTTTAAAAAAGAAAAAGAAAAAAAATGTCATGAGCAATGCCAATAGCTCTACCTTTAATAATGCCGAGACCATTGCATTGTACATGCTTTTTTTACATATTCTCAGGGTGGGAGAAGAACCAATGCGAATTCACCTACAAGAAGTCAGGCTAAGTCATTCCCCTGTCCAAATAGATACAGTTATTTACACATCACAACTTCCACAGGCCACCAGCTGACACCGATTGAATGTCTGTCAAACACCTCTCCTCTTTAAGTAAAAAAATCAGAACGAACTTGAGTCATGTCACTCATCTTCCTATGGCATTCTCCTTATCTATCTTGCTAATTGTTCAATAATTACATTGGAACTAGATCAACCTCGGCTCCAAATAAATTATGCAATAAGTACATTAGTACATTAATTTGATATATTTTATATTGTGCCGTAATGTGAAGCCTTGAGGTTGCTTCAAAGCGCCGAAAGGAAGAGACATGGGCCATAAGCACTGGTGGGGGAGGTAAAGTCCAGCCTAGTGTGGTAAAAATCATCCCTGTGCGATATTACTCTAGGAATGTCTTGTAGGTGCGAAAGAGAAGGTAAAAGATTGTTTGAAGTGTTCAATCTTTATGTTTTTTGTGAACAAGAAGTAGTTAGATACATTTCTAATATCACGCTTATTTAAGAAAGTGGAAAGCACTGTATGTTTTTATAGCGACCTGGTTCTGGTTCTGGTTCTGGATGTTGCTGAGAATGTGTGTTAGTGGATTGGCAAATAGACAAATCCATGAAGGGATAGGTTTACGTTTCTTATTCAGCTGTGATTTTTAAATAAAATTCATGAAAAGTTGAGTTGTTACATTGTAGTAATTTGTGAGCGCAACGGACCCCTCAGCATCTTGGCAGAATGTTCTAATAAATAAAACAAAGCCTTAAGGGAGCCGAGGGGATCGAGGGGCATATTATCAACACAGGCGATAAAATTATCGCTGCTTTTATCGGCAGAAAACTGCCGCAAAAGCGGCTTTAGCGGCAGTTTTCTGGCGCAAAAGCGGCTTTAGCGGCAGTTTTCTGCCAATAAAAGCAGCGATAATTTTATCGCCTGTGTTGATAATATGCCCCTGAGATCGATAGATTCATTCTTTGGACTCTGTGGTCTTTGCCTGCCTCGACAATGCAGAACTCTGAAGTAGTCTGCGCTGACGTCACATCCGGTTTCAACCTCACTGGCCATCATGAACTCTTTCCCTCCCTTCTCCTCTCCTTTACTTTCTTCTGTCTTCATTTAATCTGTGTTCCTCTGATGGTGTAAAGAACTGAGGGGCATATTACCAAGCCTGCGAGAAATGCGTTAGCGACTTTTTAAAGTCGCGAACACATTTTTTTTCACATCGCACTATTACCAATACGTCTCTAACCTGAGTTAGAGACGTATTCTTGACGTTATCTATCGCCCCGCGCTGGGGGCGATAGATAACGCTAATGGGTTGCAGGGTGGGCGTTCCCACGTCCAACCAAATGTAAAATGTGGTTGGAGGTGTTAACACCCTATTATCAAGGCAGGCGTTGGGAGAAGGAGACTTGCGATAAACGAGTTTATCGCAGGTCTCCCAATGCCTGCTTTGATCAGGTGTTCGGCATAGATAACATGGGGGTGTGGATCATAAAGCTGAATCCACCCCGCATATTATCAAGGCACACATTAGCACGTGAAAACAACGCTTGTTTTCATGCGCTAATGTTCCATATCGCCGACTATCGCCGGATTTCATTTCGCCTACGTGATGCGCGTTGATAATTACGCGCAATCACGGCAAAAAAATCCAGCGAGAGCCGGGGATATGGAAATGCGCGATGTGCGTATTTTAAAGCACATCTTGTTAATATGCCCCTGAGTCTTAGAGGCTAACTTATCAACTATGTGATACTGTGCAAATCACCCGATTGTCTTGTGCCAGATACGGTAGCTTAAACAACAAAAAAACGATGGATGGGCGTGCTTGAATCAAACTCAATTGCTGGCAATTACTCTGAGTGCATTCCATTCCATTGTTTTACCTTGTCTTGCAGGAACAGGCTAACCCATATATAACGGGAGCACAAGCAGCCTCAGATATATGTGTCAGCCTTATTGGGCATTGTTATTCACATCTGCTGCCACACTAGTGAGCCCCGAGGTAAAACAAATGGCTGAACACCTATTTTTGACACTGCGTGGCACAAAACTGAAGGCTCAATCTGCAGGCTGTGCTTTGCAAGTCTTTGGGTAACTGGAACCTTTCAGTTATAGTAGGTATGTATGAACGTCATGTGTGTACGTCATGGTGTCACGGCAAGGACTCACTGTCCATGCTTGGCAATCTGAGGCGTCCTTAGTTCCACCGACTCCTGTTTGATCAGCCAGTTATTAGTTTTAATGTTGGCCTCACGTACCCGTTGCTGTGTTGTGCTTTCCCTATCGATTCCATAAAATAGGCACAATTACCGAAATACGTGGATACATATAGTAATAATATTTTAATATTAATTCTCACGATCATGGAAAATCTTTGAGTTGGTGTGACTCATATTAGCCCCACTCACTTCGTCCTAGCAGTGGTATAATCCAGTCCACTTCTTGCACAGTGGACACAAAGCTTCATTTTCTTGCCTGCACACACATGGCAGCCATGTTTTTTACTACGTCATCATCAGCCTGTGAACTTTCCCACCTCTGGCATTGCGCAGGAGTGTGTCACTCTCGCAGGGTCCCAGGCCGGCTTCTCATAAAGCACAGAGAACGGGAATGTCTCATCCCTGCCCTTACCGACACCCGCTGTGAAGCGCACACACGTGTCTCCTAGCTACGGGTCTCCACATGTGGCTCGGCTCCCTCAGACCAATAAACCCTGCCCTCTAACCCCAGGGGTGGGTGGCTCATCCTGTCCTGTGCCGTCGGGGGGCGCGGGGGCACAGTACCCTCTGTGTGATTTCAGGCTCTACACTTGTGCAAAGTTTCCATATTTGCAGTGGCTGCTGTGAGTCACCAGCAGGTGCACCCCCTCTAAGGTTGCCAAGGCAACCGATCAGTAGTCTGAAAGGCACCCAGCAGTAGCCCATGGCTACCCGAGTGGACAGTGCAGTTTACCGACTACAAATACTGGTCAATGCTCTTAAATCCAGTTGCGTTCGATAGCCTCTACACGTCACACTATATGTCCGTGAAAAATGAAATAAACATTCTACTTGATAAATAAAACAAATATTGAAAAAGCAATAGGTTTCCCATTGGCAGCAAGCCGTTTGCCTTTGTCAGTGCTTGATTTGTTTCGTGATGGCTTTGTCAAAAACTCCTCGCCACAATAATAAAAAAAAATTAGCTGAAAGCAAAAAAAATTTTTCTTCGAAAAACACACATTGCAATTGTAGTCCCTGTCACTGAAGAGAACTACTTTGTGTGTGGATGTAATGCGTCACTCACTGTAAAGTTAGCCAATGCCTGAAGTGGGCTGACCCACTGCCCCCTGCTGCATTCTATAGTGGGAGGAAGAACAATTTGAATGACATAACAGACCATTGGATGAAAAAAGCTGAAAGCCTCTTTATGTATTTAATTAAGTGGCTTTGTGTGACTTCAAATATATGACTTAAGGTTTGTGTCCCTCTTGCAGGGCCGGCTTTAGGGCAGTGCGACTGGTGCAGCCGCACTGGGCGCTGACCTGTGGAGGGGGTGCGGACCTCAAGTGGGGCGCTTCGTTTAGCAATAACTTATGATTGGAGAGATGAGGCACACTTTTGCTTGGTGGTAGTGAGAAAATTCGAGGAGTGGGTGTGAGGATGCCAAAAAGGATTGTCGCACCGGGCGCTTCCAGTGCTAAAGCCGGCCCTCGCTCTTGCACCACATTGTGTGGTGCAAGAGCAACGCAAACGCAGTCATAGTTATGGCCCTCAGCTCCTTGTTAAACGTGAAGTGCCAGAACACCTCTAGGTGCTAGTGCGCAACATGAGAAAGTCAAATCCATGAAGTGATAACCAGTTTCTAAGCACTCATCCTGTGAGCACTAAAGAGAACCGGGGGCGGCCTTAGGCATGTGCAAGCTGTGCACCTGCACAGGGCCGCCAAACCCCAGGGGCCGCCACACCAATGTATATCTTAATATAATAATCCTCGGAGGATGGATACATATTTGCATGGCGGCCCCTGGCAGGGATTTGGCGGCCTCTGGCTCTGTTCCACTTCCAAACACCCTGACCCACCCCCACCCCGCCCGGACCCCTTCTTCCGGGGACCCCTACCTACGCTCCCTGCCCAGGGCCGCCACGAGCCTAGAGCCGCCCCTGAGAGAACGGTGGTACAGGTCAACCGATTCATCTCCCTGATCACACGATATTAACAACTTTAGAAGCTGATACTAACTTTTGCTCTCAGGGTGATCATTAATCAAACGATCACATTACCTTCTCTGATCACTGAATTATATATTCTTCTGGGACAAGCTGCACACTGAACAGTGCAGACATATTTTGGAGAATGCATTGAATTGTCCAAAGTCTCAGAATTTGTATTCTTTGGAGCAAAATATTTTTTAAAAAACTGCGATTTTACAAATTATGAAGGAGTCTGCATAATATAATAATAAAACCCGTGAAGCAGTCATGACTCTGCACAGCTTTATGAACAGCAGATGATAGTATTACCCAAGTCAATGGTGCCCACATGTTGTAGCATTTACTTTTGACTTTCCTGAGTTTGTAAAATGGTTTCTTAGTTCTAGAAGTGCCAAGACGTGGCCTCAACTTAGAATAGCACTCTTCGCTATCTGTCATATGGGTACTATTGGAGCACACCTGGCAACCGCTGGAAAGGTCCTGCATGCCACTGCAGCGCATGACATGGCGTACATGAACTTCCAAAACACCGCAACATATTGTAAAGTTTTGTCATGAAGTAGAGACTATTGACTTGATTTCCAAATGTTTTTATATAAATATAAAAAATAAAACTTTAGATGTGCAAAAAATCTGATCCTGGTTCACAGCATAGAAAGTCAGAAGAAATGTCAGTGTTGGCTGAAAGTGTCACATAAGGCATGTGGCCACTTGGCATAGAAAATATTTAAGGTCTGTATTTTGAGTGGGCAAAAAAACATTTTACTTATTGTGTTGTACTGTATTTTCATCGTACTTCATACCCCTGATGAGTCCAGTAAGTTCTCCTATGTGCAAAGGGATATTTCATTGGGTTCCTGGCACCCTTTTGGGGTTAATTTGGTGCTGGATTTTTTTTGGCCTATATTGTTTTGGGGTGGGGGAGTGTGAGGTTCAAAGAGGTGCTTCAAATATTGTACTGTAAATGTCACTGCGCATAAGCATGAGGTGCTGCAGAGAATATGAGAACAGACAGTCATGCATAACCTCCATTAGGAGGGCTCAGAACCAGTGGCGGCTGGTAACATTTGAAATTAATGAGGCATAACAGCTCAGAGTGGCCGGTGGGGAGGGAGCGTAACGAGCGAGCCCTACCGTCATAAGGTGGGGCTAGGGGGATTTCTCCCCAAATAAATTTTGAAAAAAGAGTGGGCACATCGTACATTTTCAAGCACATTTGGGAAAGCGAGAAGGATAATAAAGCAATTGTGAAATTATAGTTAAGACACCATTTTTTGGGGAAGGTTCAAATCTGTTTATTGAAGATAAGTTTCACGGACAACATCACCTTTCTGTTCACAATCAGTTTTTCTTAAGTGTGCAGTACAAGTAACATATACATATCCAAATCATACTACACCATGAGAGACATAGGGGCTCATTAGGGTTGCAGGTTTCCCGCATCCTCCAGGCCGGCGGAAGCCACCGCCGGCCTGGAGGATGTGGGAAAACCGCCGTGGATGCTTTAAAGACCCCCCGCCAAATTAGGATGGCTGGTGGGTCTTTGAATCTGTCTGCCGCTTTTCCCCCGCGGTCGCCGTCCGACTGCAGCGGAAAAGCATTAACATGGCTGGCGGTGTCTAGCAGACACCGCCAGCCATATTATGATGGAGTAAAAAGTATGCTTTTCCACGGTGGCTTTTCCGCCGTGGAAAAGCATACGGACCTTCACTTCGGGGGCGCGTTGCGGGCCCCCTGGGTGAAGGGGGATGGGGGTGCACATGGGGGGTACCTATGGTACCCCCCTGCATTTGCGTGAACAAAGCGGCAGGCACCGCGCGGTGCCTGCCGCTTTGTGCACGCAAATGCCGCAATGTTAAAAATAGAGGATGTGACCGCCACCCTGGCGGTCACATCCTAATCTGTATGGAGGGACCGCCGCTGCCCCTGCGGACGGTCCCTCCTACTCTATGGTGGCGGACGGACTCAGGTCCGTCCGCCATCATAATCGGCCCCTTAGTGCGGTGAACTGAAACATTAGCACATCCTTTATCATATACAGGTCTATTTTGGATATACTATACGTGGTTCGATCTCCAGGGTGGAACACAGTGTAGGTAAACACCTAAGTGCTGGGTGGCAAGCTTTGTTCCCATAAGGCGGGTTCAACAATGCAGTCCGCAGTGCGAAAAATAAATGAAATACAGTTCGTTATTTTTCTGTCAACAATAACCAAATGAAATAATGGAGAGGAAAAGGGGAAGAGCAAACCAATAACATAGAGCAACTCAGCTTCCAGATGCTACAGAGATCAATGCGTCTACCCAAATGCCATACTCAACGTATGTGTGGTGACGTATTATCAGAGGGGGAAAATGGGGGTGAAGAGGAAAGAAGGAGTGCCAGCAAAGGCGGAAACGCTTCATCAGCATAGAAGTGGGAGGTGAGGCGAGGGGGAGGGAATGCTCTAATCGCTCCATCACTTATTGTGATAGCTTATCAAGCGTGTCAGTGGGTATCGGTATATTGTCTGTCTCTCTGTGTGCATGCAAAGCTAGGAGTATTGTGTCCCAATAAGCAGAAATGGGGTATTTCCGCAGCCCTAGTGTGTACTCTCTGTGCAGGGCTACACTTTCGGCTTGAGCCCAGTTGTCGATAGAACGTCGCCAGGGAGCAAACATCGGCTGTAGGAGATTTCCATCTCTTTTTGATGAGGGGGTTGGCGACTATAAATCCCAGATGCAGGAAGCGAGAGGTCACCTTGTGTCTTTTGGATCTGTGATAAAGGTCCAGTAGGCATACCTCCCAATGATGTAGGTCGGGGAGCTCCGCACAAGCAGTTAATGCCATTGTGACGGCGTTCCAGAAGGCGTGTAGACATGGCCAGACCCATAACATATGTAAGAGGTCTGCAGCGATACATGACCATCTGGGGCATGCAGCATTTGTTGTGTGATAATATCTGTTGGTATCCATTCCTGATCAGTACAGGGGCGGGTTAGGTCCGTCTCCCATCGACGATGCAGGGTGAGAAATTGTGGGGTAGTGTGATGGCTCATGGAGTCAGCTAACCAGCGTGTGAGGTGTCTGCCCCCACACATCATCTGCAAGTACTGTACTGTGAGATGTGTCGGAGGTTATATCTCCTCAGTACTGTCGTAGTGTACCCAATAGTGATTGGTGGAGTAGAAACTGACCCAGAGGCAAACAATCCTCCTCAATTAGAACATCATATGGTGCTAACACGCCCTCTCTGCATAAGTCACTTAAGGTACTTATTCCTGCAGCTTGCCATGACTCCAGTTCAGGGCCGGACTGACTACCGGGCTGATTTAATTGCAGTAGGGGCTGATTTCGTTCACGGACACCTGCGTGTGCTAAGGAATAATTAAAGCAAAATGAATTTTGTTTAGCACACGCAGGTCTCCATGAATGAAATCAGCCCCCAGCTCAGCAGGATTCCAAACTGCCCGGTAGCCAGTCCGGCCCTGCTCCAGTTCCGCTGCCGTTGTCAATGCCGCTGGCCTAGGAGTGCCCAGTAGTGCTAGTTCTGGTGCGTACTGGAGAACCTGTTTGGTAAAGTATAGGCATCTGCAATAACAGCTGTGTGCCACTCCTAGTAGGTGCTGGTAAGGAAGACTTAACTTTATGCTATTTCTAATGAGGACCATTCCATAGTTGTAGGTGTGTCTGATAAGTGTAATCCCGCTAGCCATTGGATTTTGGCAGCCAGATAATAGAAATAAAGTTTAGGAGAAAGTCAGGACAAGTGGCGTATTGTCTTGATTGGTTGCAAAAAATCCAATCATACAGTTGCTTTGAAAAGGTTTTTATCTGGTATGACTCTTAGTCGAGTTTTCAGTGTCAAAAATCGAGAAAGGTGACAGCCAACACGTGTTACGCCCCCTACATGGCCCTCCGGCCCAGGGCTTCCTCAGGGCTGTACAGTGCATGCATAGAATATTGAGTATATACAGTTTTAGTGCAAAATGATAAATCAAACATGCAAAATACCCATAATTTTGTATTCAAATCCGTGCCACAGAAACAGTTGTTGCAAGGGATATGCAGAGACATTGGGAAGTTGAGTTAGAAGGGGATTAGGAAAGGAATTGAGAGCGCACGTGCCACCGAAACGGTGATTACAAGGGATATGCACAGACATTGAGAAAGTGAGTAAGAAGGGGATTAGGAAAGGAATTGAGACCGCGCTAAAGAATCATGCAAGATCAAAGAATGAGAGGAAAAAGAAGGAGAGAGAAGGTGAAGAAAAGAAAAGGAGAAGAGAAAATGAAGAATAAATGGGAAGGAAAAGACCAATAGACAATTGTCCCGGAATATGAGAGTTTTCGACACTGAAAACTCGAATAAGAATCATAGCAGATAAAAACCTTTTCCAAGCAACCGTATGATTAGATTTTTTGCAATGAATCAAGACAATACCCCACTTGTCCTCACTTTCTTTTAAACTAAATGTCTCTTATGGTGAAGGGGGTCTCCCATTGTTAAAGACAAGTACCTCACCCATATTCTACTCAATTAAACATGGTTAGTACGGGATTGGGAACTACAATCCCCTATTACCCTAAAGATGGCTAAGAAATAAAGTAGGCGGGGCAGCACCACCATTTTTAGTAGAGCTATCCTGCCCATGACCACTAGAGGCAATGTGCACCAAAACGTCATCTGCGCATGGAGTGCAGTGACTGCCCGCAGGACGTTGCCTTCGAAAAGTTCTGTCATGTTGTGCCAGTTCAGTTGCGTCTCCCCTATCCTAAGCTCAGAGCTAACTGTATCTGGGTGGAAGGGGAACACACAAGATTTTGTTCAGTTGACCCTCAGTCCTGACTTATCTGTGAAGTGTATCAGGGTAGCGTTTATCGTGGCAGGGACATCATGCATGTCCCCTAAATACAGTAACATGTCATCAGCATACAGGGAGGCGACATTCAGCCCATCCCCCACTGTATTGCCCCATAGTGCTGCCTGTTTACAAAGCTCTAGGACCAATAGTTCGATAGCCAGCGTGAATAATAATGACGACAGTGGGCAACCCTGATGTATACCTCTGTGTCTAGGGATAGGCCGCCGACAGCAGAGGTCTTGTTTTAACTCTGAGTGGGTTGGCATATAGCTATTTCACCATCCTCAGGAATCGATAGCCAATTCCAAACCGGGTGAGTGTTGCAAACAGAGCTCCATTCTAACGAATCGAAAGCTTTCTTAATGTCCAATACTAAACACCCACCTTGGGACCACTCGGTCGGGTCATATATAAGGACCCTAAAAAAGCAGCATAGGTTTAGGGAGGTGTTTTGTGTGGGGATAACTCAATTTTGGTCTGGGTGCACCAAACCTAGTACCAAGGGTGCTGTAGTTAAAACATCAATAAAGAGATTTCATATGATAGTGATGTAGGTTGCTTTAATTACATAATCTCTAGAAAAGCAACAAAAGCTGTCGAAAACTACCAAGAGTTGCATTGGAACTGGTTTTCTTCAACACCCAAACATATAAAAAATGACACACAAAATGCCGCATAAACTGCCTTTACTCACAAAACATTCCGCATAATGAGCCTCTTTGATGCCACAGAATTTAGTCAACCATGCCACAGAACTTCCTCCTGTCAAGCCACTTATTTCCAGTACCTTGGTTACAAAGATGGCGAGTAGTTCTTGGTCAGAAAAAAATGGACTTTGACAGAATATACTACAGCTCTAGGAAATACAGGTTGAGAATGTCAGTAGGAGATACTTTAAGAGTAATATGTGTCTCATCTCGCCATAGCTCCTCTCTCACATGAATTTTATTTGTTTTATGGTGGCGGGGTTTGGAGCACTTTACATCACACACACATACAGAGACAATGAATCATACATGCGTAATCAGTGTATATTATGTTACATAGACAAAGGGGACTACAAGGTGTGGCATTCACATGCCATCCATACTGGTAGACCTTTTTTAAGAGTGCTTGTTCTGTAGATGGATAAACTTAGGATTCAGAACTTAACACAGTGGTTCGGATTGACTTCACAAATAACAATTTATTTCTACCCAAACAAACCCTTTTTGGTCAAATTAGGATAGTCAAAGACTGGGAAAACATTACTTTCTAACCTGTACCATGCAGTTTGCAGCAGTTCATAGCTCACTGTGCAAGATTATGATTGTGATTTACGAACAGCACAGTAACAAAAGGATCTATGTGACTAAAGCAGTAACACACTGCACTATGCACATAAAATACTGTTCTGTGATCTGTATAGTACACGCTCTTAGCAGCAGGCATATTAACCCTCTGCACTACCTTAGCTGAATCAACACGAGTGGCCGGCAGTCCAAGACCATGATACAAGGGGGGGCCAATAGGCCCCCACGCAAGCATGGCGGGGCCCGGTCCCTCCCATAACCCGTCCCCTTCGGGGCCGCGTTCCCCGCCCCCTCGCCCCGGAAGTACTGGTGTGCTTCCGGGGCGGGGGGGCGGGGTCGCGGCGGCGAAGGGGTTAAGAGCCTGGGGAGCGCGGGAAGCGGCCTCTTTGTGCCCGCGCTCCCCAGGCTCGCTCCTCGCCCCACCGTGGGGCCGTTTAATTTTCCCCACCCTCCATCCCTTATTAGCAGACCTTGGGGCTTGGCAAATGGTGAGTATCAGGTTTTGTCAATGTGCCGGAACATAGATGTAAGGGGGACTTGATCCAGAGGCTTTGAACCTCCTGTTTACTGGAAGGAAGTACAGAATTTAAACGTTGGTGCAGTGCCGTGATTTTAACCAATTCTTTCCTTAGGCCCCTTTTTCCCGCTTACAGGAGTAATTATATATGTAGATGTTTATGCTTTGCTGTGTGTTAACAATTTTATCCTTAGGCCTTTTTTCCTTTTAGAATAGCATTGTCGTATTTATTATGTGTGTCTGGCGGTAAGGTCATTAATCGGTGAGCAGCATTTTAAGGTCCTTACGGGGGGGGCGGACCCATTCACGAAAGGGGCCGCCCGCGGGAGGGGCCATTTGGTCTCTCTCAGAACTTCAGGGGCAGGAGATGGTCTCCATTAATTTAAAGGGTGCGGGGGAGGGAGTCTACGCTTTCCTCAGGCTGGTAGCCACCCCTCACAACACTATGACGTCACTAAGGTGCGCGAGTGTCTGGGCCCTCCTGTTATGGTTAAATGGAGTTCGGGGAGCGCACGTGGGTGTAACGTGCCCTGGGTTGCGCATGCGCATCTTCAACGCGAGAGCGCAGCTGTAAAAGGATCTGACACCGGTTGGCGACCTTGCCGTAGGCCTTTATTAAAGTTATTAAAAAGTTATTAAAAAGTATTGGAAATATTAGAATGCAGTTTAATTTTCAGGATGATTAGATTACGTTAGGAGACACGCTGTATTAGCTATTTGTTAAGGTTAGCCCATCATACCATGTCGAAACGGATGTCAATCTAATATTCTGAAAAGTGTGCATTTTAATAATTGTCAGAAATGTTTATTTGATTAAAATTTTTGATTTGTTTTTATATTTTAATAAATACGGCCAGGGGGGGGGGCCCGTACCCCCCCCTTGACTTCCAAAGACCCCCATGTGTTGACTGGTTGAATTGGGTAATTCAGTCGGTGTTCAAGGGGGGAGGTGGCCGGCAGTCCAAGACCATGTTATCTTGGCACTTTTATTGTTGCCTGAAAACTGTTGGATATACAAGGAACTCTGCGGTGCTGTTAAAAGTGCTGCACTCCTACAAATCCCCCCCCCCCCCCACTCCCCAACCCTTCCAGGCTCCAGGGGAAACACCTGATGCACGGTACAGAGGGTCTAATGCAGCGAGCATTATGATTCATGTTAAATGCCAGTTGAAAGAAAATTCTCCCTTGAGACCATTTAGAAGACTCCTACCTGAAGTTCAAGCAATGCGCGTAATGCAGTGTTGCCGACTTAACGACATGTTTCAAGGAGTACATTTCCATCCGTGTTGTTCCGAACTTTCGCTCTAGTAACTTTTAATACCCTGACAATTCTTGCCTTAATTTACTGAGTGTCAGGGTATTAAAAGTTACTAGAGTGAAAGCTGGGAACAACATACATAGAAATCTGCAAAGTTTGCTCAATCTCTTATACTGGCTCAAATGAAAAATGGAGTTACCTCTCCAGTGCTTAATTTGTAAAATATTAAGTGCCAGGGCTCTGACCGGGAGGCCACTGCAGCTTGCACCACCCATCGCCCTCGTCAAAGCTGCCAAAACAACTTCTAACCACCTCTCTCGCTTGTAAATGCGACAGTTCCGATTTTTCCAGGTCCCCAAAGCTAAAGGAATGGCTGGGGAGGCAGGTATTAGCACATTTTTTCATGAATATTGTTTTCCTAAACTACTGGTATACTGCTTATCTCTTAAATTACACGAGCAGCGCCACCTTGTGGCAGACTGCCCTAAGTGTGGTGTTGACAATTAGGTGCCGGTGCCAAGCACCGGAAACCAATAAAGTGCTGGTGCTCAGCACCGGAAAGCACTGGTTCAAATTAAGCATTTCCTCTGACAATGATACTGTGATTCACTGTAAAAAGCGCATCTCTAATTGCCTTTATAGCAGTGATGTGCGTCTTCCCTCTCTCTTGAGTTGAAAAAGTTCTTATACATCAACTTGAAAATCACTTGCCTATGTTGCAGAATATGTTGTCTTCTGCAGTGATCAAGTGCTTCCGGTTCGACTAGGGCGATAGAATGTTACTCTTCCATTTTCCTGAGTGATAATAAAGCGCTTCACAATGAATTTGTGAGATATATCGAGATTGTCGTCGGTCCACTTGTACATCACAACAGTAATTCAGTGTTACTTGTATGGGAGAAAATTCTTTGCAATTTGTGATGGGCCTCCTGAGGACGCTGTGGGAACTAGACAAAAGAATCACGCACACCTGTGACTGTGTTACAGGCTAAGGACCACTTGCGGTCTTAGCCCCTTTATTATATACCCTCTAGCCATGCCTGGCTAGAGGATGTTACAGGGTGCGACTTCCGGGTCAGATAAGCACCGCGGGGTGGAGCTCGGATCGGGAAACAGCCTTTACAGCGAGGTTTACCACGCATTTTTTAGCAAGCATATTTTTTACCACAAATATGCATTTACAACACATGCCAATACCACTCATTTAAGGTAAGTTGGGGGAATAGGAGGTCTCCCCCTCATAAATACATATTTTTTAAATCTAAAAACAATGTGTGATATTGGCATGCATTGTAAATGCATATTTGCGGCAAAACATGCATGCTACAAAATGTGTGGCAAAGGCATGCAATGTATTTACCAGTGTTGTACCGTCGTACAACAGCTCGGATCATTACACAATTGACTTAAGTGAGGGAAAAACATTGAGTTATATGGTTCAGCTGGGCAGCTACGTGAATCGGTTTCGCACAGATGAACTTTCGCGCTGATTTTGACACGTAGAAAAATGTGTCTTTGCTGAATAGAACGCCAGGCACAAAATACTTCCCCGTTGACTCATAAAGTAGCACAGTATTCTCTGTTGACTTGTAGGGTTGATAGAACCCGAGGAAGTCAACTCTGGCTTTTCCTTTTAAAAACCTTGGGCCCGATTCACAGAATGAACTTAAGACTCAATCCTAAACTTACTACTATTTTGGTATTCACAGAATGCACTTACTACTTTTGGCATTCACAGAATGAACTTACTACTTTTGGTATTCACAGAAGTTAGGATTTTGTCTTAAGTCTGTCTTAAGTTTGTCTTAAGACAAACTTAAGACAAAATCCTAACTTTTGTGAATACCAAAAGTAGTAAGTTCATTCTGTGAATACCAAAATAGTAGTAAGTTTAGGATTGAGTCTTAAGTTCATTCTGTGAATCGGGCCCCTTGAAAGCTTCTCTGACGGCAGATATGATTTCGAGCCGGAGAAGCAAGGTGTGCCAAGTGTAACCTTTTAAGACATGGGTCAGTCTATGGGTCCTTGGTGGGAAGTTCTCTACATTTGGGGCTTTGGGACCCTCCTGAATGACAGCATTGCTGGAGGTTGATGCTCACTGATTTATTGAGATTGTAAACAAGAGGGCCGGGGCCCCGGCCGGAGTGCACGTCCATTCTGTGCAGTCCCATTATTTTTAAATTAAATAAAAAAAATAATATTGCATTTGATTCTATTTTTGGGAAATGCCCCATTCGCCTACGACAGACCCAGGACCTGCTGACCTTTAGGAGACTCCTCAAGACCTGGCTGTTCGAGCAGTAGCAGCACCCCCGCCTCCCCCCAATCGCCTTGAGACCCTCACGGGTGAGTTGTGCGCTCTACAAATGTACTGAATGATTGATTGATTGACGTGGAGAGCAAATACACCCAGGAAAGAACACATGTGAAAGACATTATCATGTGTGAGCCCCAAGGAGTCACTGTTACTTCATCCCATTCATTTGTTTAATTGCCTGCAAAGTTAAAACACTAATAACTTACCTGTGTGACAGGTAGCCCAAAGCACCTCTTTTTGTTTAAATCAATGCGTGCGGCCTCACGGCCTGTCTCTCTCCGTGCTGCAGGAAATGGAGAGAGACCGCCTCATTCCACCTAGTACTATTCCACGTCTCTAAGCCAATCCAGGCGCTGCATCTGCTGTTACAAGAGCGCCTGGATTGGCTGGGCAGACAACCTTGTTGCAGATTACTGAGCTGTTGCTAGGAGACACCCCCAGCTCCATTCGTGCAGGTGGAGAGACTAAGAGCCGTCTCTTATGCGCATGTCGGGCTGGCCAGAGAGAGGCAGCCTTCCAACTCGACATGCGCACTTGGGTCTCAACTCTGACGGTGCTATCTGTCAGTATTGTTAAACCCCGCCCCCTCAGGCTTGCAATGGCTTCTCCAGGAGTCAGGACTGCCTCAGGCATACTGAAACCGGCCCAGCAAAATCAGAAGAACACACTGTAGTAGTCAACTCAACTCATATTTAATTGGGGGGAGGCAAAATGTAAGTGGGTCAATGCCCTAATGGAGGCACCACTGCTGCTCACAACCACTACAATGCAGGCGTTCCTCAAGTGCACAGTGAGTGGATGGCGGAGTGTGAGACCTTGTTCCTGGGATCCCAGGGCAGTCAGAGGCTAATGGGCTCTAATTGGCACAATTGGAGCTGTTTACTACTGATGTCCGGAACCACAGTAGTAATGGACCACAAATTGAAATCGGCATGGGGCACATTATTAAGCGGCAGCGATATCTATCTATCTATAGATGTATATATATATATATATATATATATATATTACTTCTGTTTCTCCTTCCCACGATTCCCGCAGATGAAGACACGGCACAGCAACAGGTTAGTTATCACAAATGTAATTACTTTTTTTTTTTTTTTTTAAAGTGCTTTATTCGAGTTTTACTCATAAAAGCAAGACATACAAACATATAATAAAAAGCGATTAAATTTACAAAGTCAATTTAGACAAAGCACATATACAATATAAGCGTTTAAAAAACATAACACCTACAAAAATTAAACAATTAATAAAATACTGACACATCATATATACAGGTGCAAAAATCATTTCCATCAAAAAGCCAGAGGAGTAACAATCGTAATGACAATATGAGAATCCTCTAACATCCATAACGTTAAAAGTTCTAACCGATAATACATTAAATAATCCTTAGCATAAAATAGACAAAGATCTAGCAGTCTCTGATCAACAATTACAGAGAGTAAACGATAGTTTAGCAATCTCTGGACTATTATTAAGCAGATACAGAGAATAGACATTTGTCTAGCAGTCCTTAGGCAATTTGGTAGAGGGTAATTAATTTACCAACAGTCTCTGCCTTAAGACCCATGCCCACCCCAAATATTTTGCAATGGCAATATTGATCCAATCTTCAGTAGTGGATTTTGCAATACGCAGTGCCACCATACTACTTTTTGTGCCTAGGTTCCTACACATAGGAGCCAACCAGACACGCCTTGGAACAGAATATACTGGGCAACAAAACAAAAAGTGACCTAGAGTTTCATTTCCTACCCCACAGACTGGGCAAGTGGCCGTGCCCCCAGATTTCCATTTAGATGTTAATTTACGAAGAGGGAGCGAGCCTGCCCTCAGTTGGAATAACAATTTTCTGTCCATGGGGATTGTGATGTAATCCCAATACTTTTCATAATTGGGATACATCTTGATTTCTAAGAAACTGGTAGTCAAGGTCCCATTATTGGTACTAAGCATGCTCCTATTGGTAACATGTTCCCCAAAAATATTTTTTAAAGCGATCTTAGTGGGGAATAAAGCCCCAGCAGGATCGGTCCATAGAGCGTTTAGTCCTAGGTTAAACAATGCAGTTTTCAATGTTTTAAACCATCTGATTTTATTGTAATGGTCAGATTTAATAACATCAATAAACCCGTCCGCGTAGTGAGAGAGCTCTGGCGTGGTCCAAAGTCTACGCCAGAATAAAATCGGACGTAATTTAGCCTTTTCCGAAATTTCTCTCCTTCCTAACTCATAGCGCAGGGGCAAAAGTGGACTGCTCTGCGGGATACCTGTTAGCAGCCTAAGAAATTTATTTTCTGATATTTGGAGCTCTTGGAGGTTTTCATTCCCCCAAAGCTCCGCCCCATACAAGGCAGACCCAATTGCTTTTGCCTCGTATATTATCAAGGGAGGTTTAATGGGTTTTGTCAGTGATTTCCTATACTCCTTGATAATAGTGCCAGCTAGCTGCTTGTGCCTCAGTATAGCAGTATTTAGATGTTGTTGCCACTTATTATCATTGGAGATAAGAATCCCCAGATAGGTAAAAGATTTTACAAGTTCCAGAGTGCGACCACTCATGGAAATATTTGATTTAAAATTTCTATGTGGATTAAAAGCCATGAGTTTTGTCTTGGACGCATTCACTTCCAGACCGTGATCGACACAAAACTCGTCAAATATTGCCAATGCCTTTTGCAGACCACTTGGTGTTTTTGATAAAATTAAAGTATCATCGGCGAACATTAAAATAGGGACTTTCTCGCCTGCCAAAGAAGGGGCATCCACAGCCCGAGTTTGCATGCGGGCAACTACACCATTGATAAAAAGGGTAAACAATGTAGGGGCCATTGAACAACCCTGGCGAACCCCGCGCTCTACGGGAAATTCGACAGTGTCATTCCCATACCCTCCCCAACGTATCTTGGCATAGGTGCCCTCATGCAAACGCATAATTAAAGTCAACAGGTCCTCAGGGACACCTAGTGTCTCTAGCACTTCCCACAGTTTAGCCCTAGGTACCAGGTCGAAGGCAGCCCGCAGGTCAACAAATGCTGCATACAGGCTGCCTCCGCCTAGCACCACGGTCTTCCACTGTATCAGTTGGAAACGAAAGACCTGATCCACAGTGCTGGTTGCCCTGCGAAATCCGGCCTGAAAAGGGGATAGGATA
Organism: Lissotriton helveticus; assembly: GCF_964261635.1. NCBI lineage: Eukaryota > Metazoa > Chordata > Amphibia > Caudata > Salamandridae > Lissotriton > Lissotriton helveticus. The sequence goes on from NC_136057.1 coordinate 294,179,848, forward strand.
TTGTTGTCCTCAATCCAATCTAGCAACCTGTTGACAATTACTCGCCCCACTACCTTCTGAATAGTGTCAATTAAACTGATGGGGCGATAGTTACCAGGCTGGGCTCGATCTCCCTTCTTATATATAGGGATAATTACAGCACCCCGCCAGGTTACTGGGATGTCTGCACCTCTGCTGATAAAATTTATTAACAGGTAAATGTATTTGCACCATTTTTCAATGTCATTCAAAAAAACATCTGCCGGAACCCCGTCAATTCCAGGAGCCCGCCCACTTCGAACAGTTTTGAGAGCAGTGACTATTTCACTCTGAGTGAACATGTCCTCCTCTGCTGGTTGCGCGGGCATACATCTTCTATCTACTGGCTGTTCTCTGCAAGCATACTGATCACAAAAAAACTTGACCCAAGCATCCTGAGGGACATTATTAGAACTAGCCTCTTCTAATCTATCTTGTCCCCATTTGACTATATGCCAAAATAACCTAGAATCTTTACGGTCGCTTGCATTTTTTAAGTTATTCCAATGCGCCTCGTCCCAATCTTTTTTCGCTTTTGCTATGCACTGTTTGTATTGCTTCCTGGCTAATCTAATAACCTCTAGATTTTTGTTTTTAATTGCGTCACCCAAAAATGTTCTTGCCACCCTACATTCATGATTGTACCATCTTGCTGCTCTAAAGGGGCAGCTCCGCCTTTTATTTACCGGTTTCAGAAAATGGCATTTGATTTCGTTGAAAAGAGCTTCATGGACATTGCTAACATTATTTTTGCTCAGGGGGAGCACAACCGCACCCTCAAGGGCCATGATAGCCTTGTCAGTTGCCATACTTATTTTTTCTAGAACCAGCTGGTCTGTTTTAACAGTAATCCACCTGAGCCTGCGTAAATCATTAGTTGGCACAATCAATGGGGGTAAAGGATCAGCAAAAGTACTAGGTGCAATAACATCAAACAGGCACAGTTTGTGACAAACACAAAGGGGGTTATGGTCACTCTCTGGCCTTTCCTTGACCTCCATATCAATAATAGATGACCATAAGGACATACTACAAATGACATAGTCAATGCGGCTCGTGGATCTGCCATTATTAAAAGTCATGGCTGGCACTCTGTCTGACTTAGTACGACCATTCAAAGCCCTTAACCCGTGTTCAAGGCACATAGCATTTAGACCTAGAACATCCTCAGTCCAACGAGTTATTGGGATTGAATCAAGTGCGGGGATATCCCAGATCTTATCTTCCTCCGCACCTAGGTAAGCCTCTCCAGTATCAAGGGGTTCAAAAGTACGATTTAGGTCTCCTGCCAGTATAATATTATTCCCAGAGGAGTGAGTGTCTAGAAGACTATACAGTGACGATAGGACTGCAGATTTACCTCCACTTCCTCCCCTAGCATATACATTATAAATGTCAATGGAAGTGGAAGAGTCCCTCGTAAGTCTAATAAGCTGTATATCTTTGAGGTTGAGCACCAGATTTTTTACTACAATCCTCAGGGACTGGCGGACCCAAATAGTGAGACCCCCCATCGGTCTCCCTTTGGGGCCCTTGGAAGCTGGTACATAAAAATTCAAGTACCCCAAAGCGAAGACAGGATCACAGGCCCATGTTTCTTGGAAAATGCAAACATCGTACTTGCTGACAAACCCAAACCATTCTCCACAGTCCATTTTGGAACTAAGCCCAGCTATGTTCCATGATAATAAATTTTCAGAGGCTCGTACCACGCTTAATACAGGACTGTGATCAGACCCATTCAGCTCTGCATCAGCTGTAACATTAACATTACTACTTACAGGAAGTAGTCCCACAGCGACATCAAGGTTACATAGATCATTTAGCCCACCTGTAACTCGACAGTGCCCCTCAGTTATGCAAGCATCTGAACAAGTTTCTAGCAGAGGCAAACGGCACATTGTATGTCAATCACAAGCATCTAAATTAGAAAGGGCAGAAAATCTATTTTCCAAACCTAGACCCCACCCAACGGAGCCAAAATTCTTACTGCCCCTTTTGGGTATAACATTCCATTTTGTTCTTAGAGTGCTTGGATTGAGGCCTCTGCCTTTTCGAGGATAGAAAAAGTCAAGAGTCAATGGTACAATAGAGGTAGATCGTCTCTGCGGCGGAAAAATATGAGGCAAGATGTTCGGTAGAACCTCAGGGTCAGAGAGATTGAGGACTACACAATCACCCTTGAACTTCTTTTCCTTGTTCCCGATCCACTCAACTCTTCTTGCGTTAACCAGCTCCTCAGCTAGTTGCTGTTTGCCCCATGGTGATATGGACATGTTATCAGATAGCCAAGATAAGGATTTATTAAGGAGTGATGATGTTGATTCAACTTCCCCAGAGACTAAAGGAGGCACATTAGCCAGTACTAGAACTAATGGTGAGGCTTCCACCACCAGCTCAAAAGACCCTTGCGCAGTATTAGATTCACCAAGAAGAGAGGCAGAGGGTACAGCACCGGGGGTATCATCTGTTAGATTTATCAATGGGGCCATTGGGAGGTTTGGGGCGACAGTAGAAATCAGTTCGGTAGATTTAGTCAGTTGAATTTCGCTCACCAAGGTTTGAACACTAGAGGTAATAGCTTCTGGGAGTTTTCCCACCTCTCCCAGGGTTTTTCCAAGTAAGCCTTCCAGTTTAGATACCTCAGCGGATAGTTTATCGATTTTACTTATCAAAGGTTTAACTATCCCTTTGATTTTTGTATCCATCATACTGCAAAATTTCTGAAATTGGGCATTAGAGAAGGACACATAAGTTTCATCAGACGAGTCGTCCGCCTCCTCATCAGAATTTGTCCTTGGTGGCGAAGCTATTTTGTTTTTGGCTGACCTTAGTCCCCCCCGTTTCTGTATAACTTTCCTCTTGGCCCTTGTAGCCCTCGGTGCTGGAACAGGAACAGACTTTGCAGTGCTGGACTCACTGGTTGAAGGGGTCACAGTCACTACTTCATGAACATTGTTGTCAGCAGTACTGGCTACTATACCACTGGGCTGGATAATAACAGAATCCTGAACAGAAGCGTGCGCCTCCCCAGAGAGACTACTACTTAGCAGATCGAAGGGATCCTCGGGCTCTTTATCTAATGATGGAGATAGCGTGGATGAATCTAAGCCCAAAGAGGACCTTCTGTCACTATTTATCTTAGTCACTTTTTGGACTAGGTAGTTCTCCATGGTGTTTGTAACAGGGGTTAACTTTCTACCAGGCATGTGTACAACAATATGCAGAGGTAGTGCAGGGTCAAGGCTCAAAACAAATTGAGGGGTAAAAAAATGTACCTGTGAGTCAATGAGTCCGGATTGCAACAAACCTTGGCAGGCCTATGGAAAGTTGTGCAGAGTCCCTGGCCCGACCCGACCTTGGCCGACCTCGGACGGCCCGCCCTTTGCCCGGGCTTAGCCCCGGGCGTCCCGCGACGCGGGGGCGCTCCTCCTTATCAGCGCCTCTGTTGGCGCTCCCTGGTCGCAGCCGCGTCACTCAGACGTGCCGCCGCGGTGCCTGCCGGGATTTGGAGTCTCCCGGAGCGGCGGCGCGGAGTCTGATGTCCCTTGACTCTTGGCGGTGTCGGCGGCGTGGGCAATGGCTTCCCCCTTCCTCGAGCGTGAGCGCGGTAAGTGAGTCTGACTCTCGGCAGTGGTGGCAGTTGCAGAATGATTTCCCCCGCTCTGCCGGGGCGCTCCTCCTTTTCAGCGCCTCTGTTGGCGCTCCCTGGTCGCAGCCGCGTCACTCAGACGCGCCGCCGCGGTGCCTGCCGGGATTTGGAGTCTCCAGGAGCGGCGGCGCGGAGTCTGATGTCCCTTGACTCTTGGCGGTGTCGGCGGCGTGGGCAATGGCTTCCCCCTTCCTCGAGCGTGAGCGCGGTAAGTGAGTCTGACTCTCGGCAGTGGCGGCAGTTGCAGAATGATTTCCCCCGCTCTGCCGGGGCGCTCCTCCTTTTCAGCGCCTCTGTTGGCGCTCCCTGGTCGCAGCCGCGTCACTCAGACGCGCCGCCGCGGTGCCTGCCGGGATTTGGAGTCTCCCGGAGCGGCGGCGCGGAGTCTGATGTCCCTTGACTCTTGGCGGTGTCGGCGGCGTGGGCAATGGCTTCCCCCTTCCTCGAGCGTGAGCGCGGTAAGTGAGTCTGACTCTCGGCAGTGGCGGCAGTTGCAGAATGATTTAATTACACACCTTGTGCAAAATAAAGTGCATCAAAACGGACGGTCTACGCGTTTCGGCTCCTTGCCTTCAACTGGACCATAGAGTCCTCGAGTCTAGACCTCTTTTTAAATTAGTGTTATGTGTAAGTACCCTCTTCCCTTTCCATGGTCATCTAGACCAGCAACCCTGCACAGTGTTTTTAGGCCAGCATATACTTGTAGCCATTTTTCATTCCCAAATTACCGTAAAGTACTCATATATATATATATATATGTGTGTGTGTGTGTGTGTGTGTGTGTGTGTGTGTGTGTATATATATATATATATATATATATCCAAACACAGAGTTACCCCCAAAGATGAAGCCACAACACACCGTGCTAATCCATTACTCCTTGGGTTTATTCAGCCAAAGACCGCACACAAATGAGCCAAACGCGTTTCGGGCGTTACGACGCCCTTGTTCACTGGCAATGGAAGCCCCATCAAAGCAGTCCACCTGAGCACATTATAATGTCCGGCCCATGTGGGCGTGTGCAGCGGGAATTCTGGTAGCTGTAGTCCGCTTTTGATACAAACCCCAGTGGGCGATGCGGGCCTCCACACGAAATAAACAGTCTTACCCCAGTGGGTATGTGCTAGAGTAAGGCTGAACACTGGTAACATCCTCCTCGGAGGGGACACGGTGTTCGCGTAGTGCCTCTTTGATTTTTGCACCAGCGACCTGCAGTTCCGCAGTGGGGCCACATCGCGGCTGGGCACAGCCGCTATATTTCCAAACACAGAGTTACCCCCAAAGATGAAGCCACAACACACCGTGCTAATCCATTACTCCTTCAGTTTATTCAGCAAAAGACCGCACACAAATGAGCCAAACGCGTTTCGGGCATTACGACGCCCTTATTCACTGGCAATGGAAGCCCCATCAAAGCAGTCCACCTGAGCACATTATAATGTCCCGCCCATGTGGGCGTATGCAGCGGGAATTCTGGTGGCTGTAGTCCGCTTTTGATACAAACCCCAGTGGGCGATGCGGGCCTCCACACGAAATAAACAGTCTTACCCCAGTGGGTATGTGCTAGAGTAAGGCTGAACGCTGGTAACATCCTCCTCAGAGGGGACTCGGTGTTCGCGTAGTGCCTCTTCGTTTTTTGCACTAGCGACCTGCAGTTCCGCAGTGGGGCCACATCGCGTCTGGGCACCGCCGCTATATTTCCAAACACAGAGCTACCCCCAAAGATGAAGTCACAACACACCGTGCTAATCCATTACTCCTTGGGTTAATTCAGCCAAAGACCGCACACAAATGAGCCAAACGCGTTTCGGGCGTTACGACGCCCTTGTTCACTGGCAATGGAAGCCCCATTAAAGCAGTCCACCTGAGCACATTATAATGTCCCGCCCATGTGGGCGTGTGCAGCGGGAATTCTGGTATATCTATATAGCAGTTATGAAGATTTAAATAATTATCACCCTAAAGAAGCTTCAAATCAGAAAAGATCATACATTTTGCTAACTTGCCAGACAGACATGATGACCACAAAGAAAATCAATTCCACGATGGAGCTCATATTTGTGGGCATGTCCGTAGGGGAACATTTCTGCTCTGTCCCCACATTACAGTATACTTCTGACACCACTTTCAAGTTTAGACATTAACAACTCCTACTGAAACAAACAATGGTCTGTGTGCAAAAAGCTGTGCACAAGGTGCGGTCAGTGCATCAAATATTGCTCAAAAACTGCACATATTGTGAATGAATTTGTGTTAATTTTTTTAAATATTGAGATTGGGCATGGTCAAATGGGCATAAGAACAACCTCATCTTTTGTCGTACTTTGGTCCCATTTTCCCAACATATCCTGCGATAAAGACTACCATTTTTAATTCAAGTCTCTATGATCCCCCATTTGGCCTGGGCCCTGTGCCAGTCCCTAGGAATAGAATGCCTCCTCACAGCATGTCATACCCTATGCTTCCTAAGTGACCATGTCACCATGTTTTTTGTCTTCCTGGGGTTGAAAATCCATCAGTCTGCCCATATGCGTGCCTTGTACAGCAGTACTTTTGCGATTAGCGCAGAATTGGAGAAGATCCAATGTAAGCTCAGAGCTCAAGGGAGCTGGATATCCTGTGTACAAAGATGTGGAACAGCATGCCCTTGGTTGTTGCTGAGTCTCTGCTTTTGAGATCTAAGAATGTTTGTAATAAACTCATTGGATTTCTCCCACACTTTGGTAATACAGCTTAACATGTAAAGGTCATCCTCACCCAACACTGGAAAAATCTATTTCAATATAATAAGGGAAGGTGTGTGAACATTTATTTTTTGTTTCGTAATTTTTATTACTTTATTAATTTGAAGGCAGCCATATAAATAAAAGTTCTGCACAACATAATGGACTCACAAGAGTCTATTCTCAATTCATAAATCAGTGTGCTATAAAGGAAAGGAAATATACACAGAATAGGTGGAAGGGAAGGGAAAAGAAAGGATATTGTGCCTAGTATGCTTAGAAATCCATAACCCTCATTGTGAATTAGGCAGAATGGATCCAGAATTGGGGGAACAGATTTGGATTATTGGTGGGTCTGCAGCCCTTTCCTGTTATAAAGTAAACTGGGGTAAAAGTGAGGCTCTTCCGCTCTCTTCCGGCACCGCAAAAGCATCAATTGATGGATACCTCTTTTCAGTTGTGGTTTCTCCCCAAGGGCGTTGGTGCTCCACCCCTGTTACCCAAAGTAGCGGTGGCATGCTCAAAATCAAATTTAAACCCCGTTTTGTAATATAATAGTAAATACATAATAAAGTCAGTCCGAGTTTGTCTATGGCAGCCGCGCAGCGCGCCGTGACAGTGAGTGGCCGTTTGTTGTGGTGGCTGGCTGAGGATACTCATGTGACTCTCCCTTGCCATACATGCTCCCCCTTGCGGTCCCAAACTCCCAAAGAAGCCGGGCCGACAACCTCACAGGCCTGAAGGCTGTGATGTCATCAGCTCGGCAAAGACCGAGCTTCAGGGCCCAGTCTCCAACTCCTGATGGCGTGGAGGCAAAGGTAGCCCCGGGCATTTTAAGTCCAAGCCCGGGATCGCTAACCCTCCACGTCAATCAGAGAGTGGAGCCCTTTCTCAACTCATTGCAGAGCGTGGTGGAACCTAACCTGTGACGAGTTGGGAAAGGGGTGTGGCTGTGGCAGGTGGAAAGCCGAGGATCCGAGTCTGCACAGACTCGACCCTTCCTGCACGTGTCCTACAGTCCAGAACATTCTGAAAGGATGGAGGATCCGGTCGGAGTGCAAGGAGACTGCACTGCAGTAGTAGTGGATTCATTGATTCATTTCAGGCGGTCATTTTTTTTAAGTTAACTAACTTGGTCTTGCTAACTTTTTGCTGCAGAGCACTGTGCAGTGCACACACCATTACCAGTCTGCCTGCCATTATTACACCCATCAACAAGTGGCGCCGCGCAGCAGGTATTCTTTGGTAATGGTTGCGGCAAGGACGCAAGGTTGCACAGCATTTCCAGTGTGGACAATAGTAGATGGCGATGCCTTATGTGTTCCTAACTTTACGGTGGTACTGGTATACCTTGCTTTTACTTTCACGTAGGCCCAAATCCTGCATGATTATTGCCTTAACTTTCGTGTGCGCCCTTTGAGCCTGGTATGATAGGTCACATTTCTTGCATGCAGTATCCGCTCTGAACGGACCCCTTTCTTTTCTGCCCGGTGCATATGCAGGACTCTGTAATCTCCCCATGAGACCTGTCCATTTTTTTTGTTTGTTTGTTTGTTTGTTTGTAAGGCCCAAACCGTGCAAATTGCAGTCTGTGTCCGCCCTGTAAAGAGCCGTTCACTTCCCGCCAGTACTGCTTCCCGCAGCAGCGTGTTTATATGGACATGTGCGTTACGTTGTATTATGCTACTTTGAACCTACATTTGCTACTCTGCATGCAATACGTTTGTGCTCTGCATTACTCTGTTCAATGCTGAGTAGATTACTTGTAAACTGAACAGTGCTGCAGACGGTATTCTCTCGGCGAGGTGTATAATGTTGGGTAATTTTTGCAAATGTACATTGTCCTTTAAAAAGCACCTGCTACTGCGTTCCTGGCCTCCAGCAATTATTGGGCATCAATTGAAATGTCAAAAAAACTCAGGGGATTAATGTCTTCCTGGAAAGAGATGGATGTTTGTCTAGTGGAAGTTTTGACTCATCCAAAGGTAGCACAGTGGGTTTAAATGACTGCTGCTAAGAATGTCTACCATGCAGATAAAGTACAAGTAATGTAAATAGGTCAGTGGGTTACTGCTTCTATAAGAGAGCTCTTTTTGTTACTTGTCGTTTGTAAGTCTAAATCGTAATATAGATCATTGTGCTATTAACTGCCATCAAACAGCTGTGTGTATACTGCAAGCATTATGTTAGAGCAATATGGTTTTTTTGCCCAGTCTTTCATTATCCTAATCTTGCCAAAAGGGTTCAGTTGGGTAGAAAACAATTCTTGTTATTAAAGAAAACCCCTAACAATGGTGTTACGTTTTAAATTCAGAATTGGTGCTTTTCCAGAATATGGACTCTTAAACTATATTGCCTACCAGTATCACTAACATGTCATGGAACTGATGATAGTTTGAGGGGAGGCAGTAGCCTGTTTCTGTTTAGCACAGTAGCATCCGAAAGTCTTGAAAATGCACTATTTCCCTATTCATTTTTCAAAATGTTCCCCCGAACCCTCCTTAGGTTGTTTGGGCTCACTCGCTACGCTCGCTCGCAGCGGTGTGCCCTATCACTAATTTTACAGCCCAACCACTCAAATTTCACCAGCCGCCACTGCCCCTTTTTCTGGAAATCGTCGCAATTAAAGTATCTGGGAATTCTGGTTAATAGCGGTTTGGAAGGGATGGTCTCAGACAATCTTTCACCCCTTATTGCGCAAATGGAAACTGATTTTGCTAAATTATCTCTTTTAGGTTTTTCCATGTGGAGAGGAGTATAGGCCATATAAGGATGGTAACCTTTTCTCGCTTCACTTATGTTCTTGGAATGCTTTCAATTGTAGTTCCGCTTTCCACACTACGTCGTGTGAACATTTATTAAAGTGAATCTGCATATCTAATCACCTATAAACGCTTGTAATTGTTGTCACGTCTGCATATTAAAAAAATATAAAATTCAAAAAATATTCCTTTTGTGGAGGTTGTGGCAATCCTCGGGTCAAATTTTTTTAATTAGAGAAAATGTGTTCCCAAGGAGAAATTCAATTTACGAGGATGAATTGATGTTAGGGAGTTTTAAAGGCTGTACAATGGGGGCAGTTTCGGTTTCCTTTCTTCAGGGAACAGACAGGTGCACCTAATTACCCTGCACAAAGTAAGGTTGCAGGGCGGGTGGTGTTTAGCAGTTTGTTGACAGAGTGTTTCACTTAAGCAACTCTTTTTCAGCATTTAAACCCACAGGACATTTTACCAATCAATTACATACTTGAGATAGGTGGCATTTCTATGTATTTTCTCAATTGAAGTGGTCTGAATGAGTTGATTTGCACAGTTTAGCAAATTAATTAAAGTCTGTGCTTAGACAGTGTTTAGAGACATGTAGACTCATCACCATAGGTGAACGAAAGAAAAAGTAACACCATAATGCTGTTGTGCTTCTGTTGTTCTCAGTGTGCTTCACACTTGGGTTACCAAAGAATGATTTGAGATTTTGTAACTAACGGTGGGAAAAGTTCCATTGCTATGAAGCGCCCACCCATCCCAGATCTTTATGCGCAGTATATTGCCTTTCTGCGCGATCATGAGATAATTAAATGTTTTGGCCAATTGGAGTGGGCAAAATGACAATGTGAACTGGAATCTGGAACACGCCTTTCTCCAATTCTCTCCCGGCTTTGGCTGGTGGAAGCAAGATATCTTAGTGGAACTCCTTATTTTCCATACCTTTTGTTCTTTTGTATGCGATAGGACATTTCATCCAGCCCTATTAGTAACTATGTTTTGTCAAGGAAACAAATCGCGTCAACATGCAACCAATAAATAATGCTTCCCTTTAGTACAGGTACTACTCGGTAGATAGACTGTTCTTTCCGAAAGTCTAGACCCTAGTGGGGTGATATCTGACAGCCATATTTGCATACAGGGTGGGAAATCTTATGTTCTCATAAAGTAGTGGAATGTCATGAACAAGTAAGTAAAATATGTTTGGGGTTGACATGGAACTCAGGAAGAGTTAATGGATGAAACCAGAGATAGCTTTGAAGAATAATCATCTATGTGTGAAATATATCAACAAACATTGGCAAAGCCAATTGGTCTTTTCTATGCACCAGCTATTGGCTTTGGCTATGTGTTTTAGCCATGTTGTACCCCCAAGTATGGCTGGTGTTCAGCATGACTAAACGTTTATGCCATGGAGGAGTGTGGTGAAAGGTGTGGTCTACAGTGGAGTGGTCTAGAGTGGAGTGGTATAGAGTGGAGTGGCAAAGAGTGGAGTGGCTTGGAATGTTGTGAAGTGGCATAAAGAGTTGTAGAGTGGAGTGTCATAGAGTGGAGAGTTGTAGAGTGGAGTGTTGTAGAGTCAAGGGTCATGGACTAGAGTGAAGTGTCATGGATTAGAGTACAGTGTCATGAACTAGAGTGGAGTGGAATTTTGTGGTGTAGAGGGGAGTGATGTAGAGTGGCGTAGAGTAGAGAGATGTAGAGTGGAGCGGCCTAGAGTGGAGAGGCGTAGAGTGGAGGGGCATAGCATGGAGGGGTGTAGAGTGGAGGGGCGCCGATTAGAGTCGTTGGGCATAGAGTGTCATGGAGTAAAGTGGAATAGAGTGTCTAGGAGGGGTGTAGAGTGGCATAGTATGGATGGAGTAAAGTGTCTTAAAGCAGCATTTAGTGGAGTAGAGCGGAGTGGTTGTGGTGTGGAGTGAGCAAAGTGTGGTGGGATGTAGAGTGTGAGGGAGGATTGTAGAGTGTCATAGAGGGTCGTAGAGCGGCACATAATGAGGTAGAGTGGAGCAGAATGTCATAGAGTAAGTGGAGTAGAGTGCTGTGGAGTGGAGTAGACTGTTGAGTAGTAGAGGGGAGGGGCCATAGAGTGGAGTGGAGTGGAGTGTGGTGGAGGGAAGTAGAGGGTGTTGAATGGCATAGAGTGGTGTAAAGTGTCATAGCATGTAGTGACATAGAGTGGCAATGCACAGAGTGGTATAAAGTGTCACAGAGTGGAGAAAATTGTCACAGAGTAGAGTATAGTGGAGTGCCATGGAGTACTGCAGAGGGGAGTGGGGTAGAGCGGAGTAAAGTGTCATAGAGTTGAGTGGCGTAAGATGGAGTGGCATAGAGGGAGTAAAATGGCATAGAGTGTTGTGTATTGAAGTGGCATAGTGTGGCATAGAGTGTCTTAGTGTATCATAGAGTGTCAGAGAGTAGTGTGTCATAGAGTGTTGCGGAGGGGCGTAAAGTGGAGGGGCATAAAGTGGAGAGGCACAAAGTGGAGAGGCACAGAGTAGAGTAGAGTGTTGTGTCGTAGAGTGGAGAGGCGTAGAGTGTCACAGAGGGAAATAAAGTTTCGTAGTTTGGAGTCCAGTAGAGTACTATAGAGTGAAGTGGTTTAGCATAGAATGGAGTGAAGTGGCCTAGACGGACAGAGTTTAGTGGAGTGGCGTAGTGGTCAAGGGAGTAGTGTGTCCTAGTGTGTCGTGCAGTGTTGTAGAATAGACTGGCGCAGAGTGAAGTAGAGTACATGTGTGATAGTGCACTGCCATTACAGACAATACATTTTCAATTGAAATGGGCATTCTATTTGCACAGACATACATTTTACTGATAAAACTATAAAGCGCACGAACAACAATGTGTAGAAATGGCATCACCAAGTGCATTGATTTGTTTTGGTCGCAATAACATATTTGTTTCCTTTACAATTTAGAACTACAAAAAAATGTGCTTCATTTGTGCTTTCCTAATTCTGATATATTCTGAAATATTTGCACAGTTAATTTACAGGCGTTTACATTTTGTTGAGTGTTAAAAAAACAAAAACATCCTACAGCCTTTTTCATCTCACATGGGTAATCAGCAGGATTGTCACATAAATCCTCTCAATTTGAAGTCAGAAAAAGAAAAGCAAACACCTAGCTCCCTCAGAAAACAGAGCCTGACATTTGACCTCTGTCTTTGAATGCACAGCAAACGTAACAGGATAAGAACAAAAGGGCTTATTTAGAAGCCTCGTTCGCCGCTGGTGCGTCACTTTAAAGATGGGAAAAAGTCAAGTACCGGTGGCGCAAGGCGCTTGTAAATAAGCCCCCTACATTTAACGGCCTGTTAACAGAAAGAAAGTTAGTGAAAGGATACAGTAAACAGAGTAGGTTCCATGATATTGACTAACTCAAGTTGACATTTGACCGCTGTCTTTGAACGCACAACAATTGTGACATAGTGACCACATGTAAAGAGGGACACATTCCACCAACCCTTACATTTAAGAGAACAGTACTCTGTATGTTTGAGTTTTGAGCCAAACGTGCACATTTAAAACATAAATACCAGCCCCAGAATGCAAACTGCAGTAGGCAGAAACCATGCACTACCTGAAGATGTCACACGTGATAAAGAGCCATTGGGAGCTATCGTTTCCACAATCTAGCTAAAACCTGGGTAGGTCTGCCAAGGAGTGCAAACAAAAATAATGTTGAGTAGTACCTTGCAATTGTCAAAACAAATAAAACAAGTGATATTTAACAGATAGAGAGCGGCTATTAATTTGTAGTGGGAACATGTCTAGGAATTGGAGATTCCTGGGTCGAGGCCTTCTTTAGTTGCCATGACGATTTCACCATGGTGGTTAGTGGTGTGCGGTCTGCGGTGGGAAGGTTTCAGGTATGGAGGAGTTCCTCCAGGATGAGTCAGCTCTTTGAAGTTTTCTTTCAGGGACGTGAGGGATTATTTTAACAAGCATAGGTACTGCGTGGAGGGGGTGGAGGTGTCTGCACTTGGTAAGATGGATGTTTTGTGTGAGTTCCTTGTATGAAGTGTTGTATGGTAGTAAATGCAATCTGCTGGCCAGAGTGTCCTGGAGTAGAGGTGGGGTGATTACTTTGTCGACCTGGTTCAGTTTGTGGTTGCGGTGAGTGCAGCCTCTGATGGTGGGTTGGTGCGGGAGACAGCCATGACAACGCGGGCTTTACACCGTGCTGCCATTACGACGCTGCCATCACAGCGCAAGTCGTTACAATGACTTGCGCTGGAGGGCGCTCTTGGTAAAGGAATAGTTTTATTTTCTATTCCAACACCTTCCCTACTGTTATGTGGGCTGGAGTTCGAATAGAAAATTAAACTATTCCACAATCCAGCGCCTACAGCGCAAGTCGTTGTAACGACTTGCGTTGTAATGGATGCGTCGTAATGGCAGCGCGGGGTAACGCCCGCGTTGTCATGACATACATCCGTTGGTGCAGGTGAATGGAAGGATGAGCAGTGAAACTGGTTCTAGTGAGAGAGCGCAAACTGATATAAATGTATGAGTACATCACACTTACCTATAGTAAGCACAAGTCATGATGAGAAATGCCATGAGTGCTAATAGTATCTGAAATTATATTCTAAATGTATAGCTAATATAGAGATTTAAGTAGAAGTGGAACTAATACAGAAATGTGTGACATTATATGATTTTAGTAGATGTGATTATTTTGAATCTATGTCTTGTAGCTGTTAACATATAAGATGGTCTGTGGTAAAACGCAGAACGTGGTAGGCCTCAGGGCCAGAGCTGGAGCTAAAAGGGAAGGTGTTTCTTTTCACGACACAGATTGTTTAACGTTTTTGGTCATTGCATTAATGGGCCATGATTTAGAGTAATGTTTTCTAAATAATAGAATAAGAGTTTTAACATGCTTTAATTAAATGAAGAAATTGAATGCTATAATCATAATGTGAAATATTGTAGGCCTGAAATGTTTTAGCATTGATTTACACGTACATGTCTGGGCTGAGAAATGTTGCAAGCCTTTTTAGAAGTCTATGAGAGTTGGGTTCTTGGCGGCAGATATCTGTCTGCAACAGGAAAGGGGGGATCCAATTATAAGTGAATGAATAGAGGTCTGTTCAGTAGACGGCCCAGACATGGAGGAGGGTTCTGGAATGTTTAAGGGGTATCAGCGGGCCGGAGAAGAGACTGAGAAGCAAGGTCAACTCTAACGTCTGAGGCCCAATACAAAGCATCATGGAAAAAGCCTGAAGTTGCACCACGTGAGAGGCGTTTCGCAAGGGGCGTCTCAAATGTTGTTGACTGTTTTGTATTGGGGACAGCACCCCTGGGGGGAGTTAGAGCAGAGACCTGAGGACCCTTTAGAGAGCGGATGGGTAGGCAGTGAGGGGTCATGACTGGAGAACTTTAGGTTTTCACCAAGAGACTTAGAGTGGGTGACTTCCCTTGGGGGTCATTCATTGCTGACACCTTTGTTAGGTTGGGACTTGGTTAAGTAGGGATACCATCTAGAACAGGGTAGGGACGCCTAACCTGTGTTTGTTTTCCTCCAACCTAAATGAAGGAGAGATATGCGTTTATGCTGATAGCTTTGCTATTTTTAGAACTTGTGTTAGTGATTTCTGTTGCTCGTCTGAGGGCTTTTCGAGAGCACATGTATGTAATTGGACCTGTGTATCTCGTGAATCTCATTCTGAGATGCTTGTATTTGCAGCTCATTATATCTTTACAATAAACTTTTGAAACCTAGAAGTTGTCCGTGATCTTTGAGAGTAGAGTCCTTTCTTGGGTGAACTAACTTGCAGATAGGTGTACTGTTTCCTTCCAAGACAGGCAATAAAGGTTCAGTCGACCAGATCGAGGTTTGGATCAATAGAGATAAGGTATCGATCAAAATCTCGCCCTTTCAGTTGGTAGCAGAGGATGGTTGCCTTCTTGAGGACGGTGACCTAGGCCAGGTTAGCTTACCCCAAGGCCCCTAGAAATCGATGATCGGAAGAACAGCCCGCAGATGAAGATCCGGATGACGTGAGACAGAAAAAGCAGCAGTATCAGAGAGAGTGAGTATAAAGGGTTATGCGTGTTAGATTGCGGTGTTTTTGTATTGTATCTATGTTGTAATGTCTGGCGGAGTTGAATGTCTGTAGAGTGACTGTGGAACAGGTTGTGAGCGCGCGCAACCGGTGGAAATCTTAAGTTCAAGGAGAGCTTAAGTGGTTCGGGTGTATCGGACACCCAGAGTAATTGTCAACTAGTGTGAAGGGGGTCATGAGGTACCATTGATCACCCGAGAGACCGAGATAGGGGGAACGTAAGAGTGAGTGCGTGAGTAACGGACGCTGGTCGGAAGTTACTGTGTGTGTAAGTAACCTATCAGAAAGACGATAGACATCTCGTCAGTTGTGTTGACAATTACAGATAGACTGTGGACGTACAGTCGAGAGAAGTGACCGCTTGGTCGGAAGTAGTCATTTTTCAGTGTATGAATGGGACGCATGCATAACCGGGAGACGAGTTGAGAAAGGAGGGGTGCTGCTGCGAAGCGGAGAAAAGAGACGTCAGGTGGTGTCGCGCAGCGATTGGCTGACAGGAGAAAGACCGCGCTGTGATAGGCCAGCTAGCGAACACGTCATACAGGGTCGCGACGTGATTGGCCAACAGGAGAAAGACCGCGCTGTGATAGGCCAAGCTAGCAAAGCCGCGACAGGATTGGTGGATTGTCATCAGGAAGTAAACAGAGTAGCGAGGCTGGATTTTGTGCGCATAATTATGAAGTGTTTTAAATGGTTGAAAGCGCTGTTTAAGAAAGAGAGGAGAGGATCGTATGAAGGGGAAGAAGCCCCGCCGGAGGGTACGCCAGCTCGTTATATGGCAGTAAATGTTGGGTTGCATACGATCCTTTGGATATCAGAGTGGAGTAAGATTACTGAAGGAAACGAGGAACTGACGTTCCCGAAGTACGGGACGTTCAGATTAGAGGTGTTACATCGATTGAAATCAGTCATGACCTCAAAGAGACCCTTGCCTAGACCAACCCAGTTTGAAGCCCTTGAAGCATGGCTTAGGGCAGCGCATGAAAGGAATATGAACAGACGACAAGAAAGGGTGAAACGCTCGGTAAGGGCAGTACAGGATGCCAGGTGGGATGCGGATGCTAAAAGATGGAGAGTGCATAATTTGGAAATAAATAAACTGTACCCAGTGTTAGAGGCGCCAGTAAATAAAAGCCCCCTAGAAGAAGATGATGAGAGCGAAACAGAGGACAGCCTGATAAACAGATTACTGACAGACAGGCCACCCCCGTATAATAGAGCAGGGGGAGAGGTCGAGAATACTGAAAGAGAAAAGGGGGGCAATGCAGGAGAGCATAGACCGCTTCCCAGTTCAGAGTGGGATCCTGAGCCAAAGAAAGAGTTGCTCCAGCCTAGTCAGGTGCAACAGGTAGTCGGTAGGTTTGTGGTACAAAGAGCGCCGGAAACGGAAAGCGCCACATCCTACCCATTACCAGATGCACTACAGGTACCTGTTACCATAGGTCCTATAATATCGATATATGACCAAGAGAGAGCAAAAGGAGAAGAACGGAAACGGAAAGACAGAGAAAGAGCAGAGCAGGCAAGGAGGAACGATACCACTAATCCCCCAAGTCAGATGCCGATACCCAGAGAGTGGAGCACCCCGATGCACACAGCAGGGGACCCAGGAGGAGATCCTGGGGGCCCCAGATGGCCAATGGATCTGAGGGGATCTGGACGAAAATCCTTTCAAGAGCTAAATGAGTACATGAAGCAGTGGGATGAGGCAGTGAAGGCTCAAAAGTGCATCAATGCTGCAGAAGCAGAAAGGGAAAGTCAGGACAGCAGAGCACGGACTCACTGCGGGGCTGGGGAGAGTAGCCCGGAGTGGGACTGTAGAGGGAGTAGGGGAGTCACCCATTGGGCCCGGAATGGAGGTAGAACAGACCTGGAAAACGGGGGCCCCGGGAGTGAAGGGGTGGCGTGCCCAATACTCAGTGAAGGGGAGAGGAGAGCGCAAGAGTACAGGAACAGCTTTAAGTGTCCACACTGTGTGCCTGGCACCAGAGAACAGAATGGGAGTTGTGAGAGGTCGCATCATAGTCCCTGTGATGACAGAAATGAGCGCAGCCCAGGGAATATGGGGAACCAGGAAGGATCGTATCGGATACTGAGCGATACGAGGCAAAGGGAGTGTAGCGACCAGAGGGAAAATAACAGAGAGATGTGCGGTGAGAGGAGAGAAGAAGACGAGAGTGGGCAGAGAGAGAGTAGGGATAAAAGGCCCGTGTTCCATCACCTTCCAAGATTGGATGGCCGAGCATGGGACCTGGAGAGATGGGAGCAAGGGAGGCCACCCATTAATTCTCCTGAGCCCAAACGCAGAGCTCGAAGTTGGGATGGGAGGGAAACCAGGGAGCCCCCTTCAAAAGACATATTGCGAGCTGAGATAAAAGCCAAGAGACTTGATGTCTCCAGCTTAAGGTCAGATCTGGATGACATGGTAGATGGTACCCTGCCTTTAGAAAGAATGGAAATGTATGAACAGGATGAAATACTGTATATGGCAAAGGACATCACACGAAAGGCGAGAGCAGTCCATGAGAAGTTAGTCGAACTAGCAGGCAAATATATGGTGGACTTGTCAAGAACCAAAGCATTACAGGGTAACCACAGGCTACATTACTCAGATCGAGATCTAGATGAGAGGAGAACGATTGGGCTGAAAACACACATAAGGGAACTGATTACTGGAATAAGGACATGGAGGGCACTAGATAAATGGGAAGAGAGGTGGTCCAAGAAAGGGACCGGCAGAAGAAGCATGATTGGTATAACACCAGGACAGCAGGGAATAGAAGCTTACCCTTTGCGTGAAGTTGCCAATGGGAGCTATGTACATGTCCCTTGGAGTAGGGGAGATTTAGCTGCTTTTACCACATCTTTCCCCAAGTTACGAGAGAGCCCCGTGGAGTGGTACAAGCAAGTCGAGAGGTTTGTGAAGATCTCAAAAGTCCTATGGATAGATCTGAACACGCTGTTTGACATTGTAGTACCAGGAGATCTGTGGACAGCTTGCAAGGTTAGCGCTGAGTGGCCCACAACGGAGCCAGAGAGAGATGCTAGGACTAATGGGCCGTCCGAGATCGTGATGGCAAAATTCGAGAGAGTGATGACTTGGCTGAAAGAAAAAGTGCCAATGCAAGACATAGATTGGGTCAGAATAGACAGAACGAGACAGGAACCCAAAGAGACAGTCCATGAATATTACGAGAGATTGCTGAAGGCGTTTAAACAGTATAGCGGCTTGGATGTAATGGATCCAAAGGACATAGGGCAATTCGTGTCCAAGTTCGTCCTGGGACTGAGACCGGATATTAGTTTAATGATTCAGCAACACTCGATTTGTTGGCAAAGTAGACCCCTAGATGAAATACTGAGATATGCCAGGTACTGCTGCGATGAGGTAGACTCCAAGGCTAAGAAACTAAAAGAGAAGCTGATGGTGGTACAATTGCAGGCAGCAGGAAAGGGGGGACCGCAACAACAGCAGCAAGGGACAGGTACAGGAGGTAAGAAGCAGTACAGTCAGAACAAGGGTAATGAGGAGAGTACTACCTTCAGACCCAGAGTAGACATAGCTACCTTGAAGAAAACGACTAGGTGCCACCAGTGCAACGAGTTGGGGCATTGGAAACGCGAGTGCCCTTACAATGTAGAGATCGGAGAGCAAGAGATAGAGGAGGAAGAGGTCCAGAGCGCACCTATGAGAGGGGCGACGCCATACCAAGGAAAGGTGCTCAAAGGGGGGGGGGCTCCTCCCCGAGCCCAGTTCCCGCAACCTCCTCGAGTAGGGAGTATGGGTAAGACCTATAGACAAATGCCCCTGTTTGTGGAAGGTGAAGAATGCTATTATGTGGACCCATTAACCGGACAGAGAGTGGAAAGAGAAGACTGCACCCTTGGGGCAGCCTTAGAGGTAGATCAGAGGGGACCCTATGTTGAAGCAGAAGTAGCAGGGTGCCCTACGACATTTCTGGTGGACACAGGAGCCACTAGATCCACGATCAGATCAGCTGCAGTTCCAGACCTGCCCATGTCTGGAGAGACCATACAGGTGGTAGGGGTCGCAAACAGGAGAATAACCAGCCAATTGACAGAACCGGTACAGGTGAAAATAGGGAAGTACAGCGATGAGCACCAATTTGTAGTTTGCGATTCAAGCCCTGTGTGTCTGCTAGGAAGAGACCTGTTGTGCAAATTGAATTGTACTATATACTGTACACCCCAGGGAGTGGAGGTATTGACTAATGATGATGATGCAGATTTCAAAGTTGCAAACTCAAGAATATGTGTGGAGCTGTACCCTACTTTGACAGTAGACGAGCTTCCCTGGGATTTGAGAGAGACAGTGGCATCAGAGGTATGGGATTTCACTGGGGAAGAGATTGGATTGGTCAAAGGGGTGGACCCAGTGAAAATTGTAGTGAAA
This sequence comes from Lissotriton helveticus, assembly GCF_964261635.1. NCBI lineage: Eukaryota > Metazoa > Chordata > Amphibia > Caudata > Salamandridae > Lissotriton > Lissotriton helveticus. Next base: position 294,199,492 of record NC_136057.1, read on the forward strand.
CCGCATGCTGAGTTCCCAAGAACACCCCAGTATAAATTGACTCCAGAAACGATTGCAGGCATAAAACCCGTGATCGAGTCCATGATTAAACAGGGAATACTGAAAGAAATTGTGGGTAGTCCATGCAACTCCCCGATTATGGGTCTGCAGAAACCCAATGGGAAATTTCGGATAGTGCAGGACCTTCGAAAGATTAATAACATAGTCGTTTCATGTTGTCCAGTGGTACCGAATCCATCAGTGATACTGTTTCAGATTCCATTCCAAGCTGAGTGGTTCACTGTGATCGATCTTTGTCAGGCTTTCTTTTCGATCCCTTTGGACGAAGATAGCCATTTTCTTTTCGCATTTAAGCTGGAAAATCGTGTCCTAACATGGTGTCGTATCCCTCAGGGGTATACAGAGAGTCCATCGATCTTTAACCAGCTTCTGAAGAAAAATCTTGAAAGTCTAGTGCTGCCCCAGAAGTCAGTTCTGGTCCAGTACATAGACGACCTCCTTGTGGCGTCAGAAACAGAAGAAGCTTGCAGGGAAGATTCCATTGCTTTGTTAAATCACCTAGCTGCTAATGGGCACAAGGTGTCCCCGGGAAAATTGCAGTACTGCCTGACAGAAGTGCAGTACTTGGGACACAGAATTGAGAAAGGCAAACGAAAGGTGTCACCAGACAGGATAGAGGCGATCATGAAAATGAACGCGCCTCAGACACAGAGAGAGGTCAGGATGTTCCTAGGGATGGTGGGTTATTGCCGACAGTGGATCGTGAACTTTTCACTGAAAGCAAAGCCCTTGCAAAAACTGACGCACAAAGAGGTGAGTGATCCGGTACCATGGGACAAAGACTGTTTGATGGCGTTCCTACAGTTGCGAGAGGACCTGTGTCGTGCTCCGGCATTGGGAATGCCTGATTACAATAAACAATTCTTTCTTTACTGTTGTGAGAGAGAAGGTTGTGCGTTGTCTGTGTTGGTCCAAATCCATGGGAATGCCCGTAGACCAGTTGCTTATTTCTCAGCTACTTTAGACCCAGTAGCCGCAGCGTTGCCCGGATGTCTCAAATCCGTTGCTGCAACGGGTGTCAGCATTGAGAGATGTGAAAATATTGTTATGGGGCACCCGTTAGAGGTGTGCGTGCCACATTCTGTTGAACTGTTGATGACCAGGACCAAAACACAGCATCTGACCAATAGCAGGCTCACGCGCTATGAGCAAGTTATTCTTGCTGCAGAGAACGTGACCCTCAAGAGATGCTCTGTTTTGAACCCTGCTACCTTAATGCCACTTCCAAATGATATTGATGATGAGGATGAATATACAGACCATGACTGTCTCGATGTGACTGAACTATGCACCAAACCCAGACCCGACATCGTAGATGAGCCACTGACCGACCCAGACGAAGTTTTCTTTGTCGATGGCTCATGTGTAAGAGACGAAGTTGGGCAGTTGAGAGCAGCTTATGCTGTTTGTACAATTGAAGGAGTTGTGGAAGCTGGGTGCCTGGAAGGAGTACACTCCGCTCAGGTAGCCGAGATTATTGCCCTAACACGTGCTTGCTTAGCAGGCAATCAAATTCGAGTCACCATCTACACCGACAGCCAATACGGGTTTGGGGTAGTTCATGATTACGGGCAGTTATGGTCTCAAAGAGGGTTCATGACTTCTTCAGGCTCTCCCATTCGCAATGGAGAGTTTGTGCGCTTGTTGTTAGAAGCATTGCAATGTCCAGCAAGTATCGCAGTTGTAAAGTGCATCGCACATACCAAAAATGAGGACTTTGTTTCGAAAGGCAATAGATATGCTGATGAAGTTGCGCGGTATTGCGCAGAACAAGGTTACTCTTTCACAGAGGTGGATGTGGGTGGAATAAATGTAAGAACTGAATTAGCCATGATACTGGAAACTGTTGATACTTGGGATGAATTGTCAACCATGCAAGAAAATGCTCCTGATTCAGAAAAGGAAACATGGGTAAAGGCAGGATGTGTAATGGGTGAGACTCATTTTTGGGTCTCAGCAGACGGCAGAGCAGTGTTGCCCAATGAGATGGTGAGTCCAATGGCTAGACTCATACATGGTCCCGTACACTTAGGGAGAGATGCTATGCTGAGAGTGTTTAGACAGACTTGGTACAATCCTAAGTTTAGAATAGCAGCAGAAGCAGTGTGCCAGCGTTGTGTGACCTGCCAGCAGCTGAATGTAGGGAAAAGAACACCAGTTGCACTAAGTCACATAGGAAGGTCTGGAGGTCCATTCAACAGAATGCAGATAGATTTCATTGAAATGCCAAGATGCAACCGCCTCCGCTATGTCCTGGTGGTTGTTTGTGTGTTCTCCAGATGGGTTGAGGCATACCCTACACGTAGGTGCGACACCCTCACAGTGGCTAAGTTACTGCTTAGAGAACTTATCCCTCGGTTCGGGGTGCCGGCCTTTTTGGAATCAGATAGGGGAACACATTTTAACAGCGAGCTTGTGAAGATGATTTGTGTTGCACTGAATATCGACCAAAAGCTCCATTGCAGTTACCGACCAGAAGCCTCAGGAATTGTGGAACAAATCAATGGAACGATCAAGTCCAGAATAGCGAAAGTTTGCTCCTCAACGACCCTGAGTTGGCCTGATGCCCTGCCATTGGTACTCATGAGCCTTCGTAGTACCCCAGACAGAAGAACAGGGTTGTCACCACATGAGGTGTTAATGGGGAGAGCAATGAGACTGCCATCTATTCCAGCTACTGCACTGTTAAATATCACAGATGATATGATCCTGGACTATTGTAAGGGGCTGTCTGACGCCATGCGTTCTGTGTCCCTTCAGGTGCAGGCTGCAGAGGTTCCAGCGTGCCAGGGCCCTTGCCATGACCTGTATCCTGGGGACTGGGTCCTGGTGAAGAAACATGTGAGAAGAAGCTGCTTGGATATTCGTTGGCGTGGGCCCTACCAGGTCATCCTGATCACAAGTACAGCTGTAAAGGTGGGAGGCCTGCCCAACTGGATACACGCGTCGCATACGAAAAGGGTTCCAGCACCTCTGGAAACAGCTCCTCTCTCGAATGGACGTCCAGCAGAGGACCAAGAAGCCATAGAGGGGGCTAGCCAAGCTGTAGAGGTGCCAGTGGAAGCAGGGAACGAGTCTGACCAAGCTGAGGACGGTCAGTACAACAGCGAAACAGAAGACGCTACAGAAGGAGAAGACAGCTGGGAGTACGAGTCTGACCCTGACAGGTCTGAAAGAGAGCGAGAACAGACCAGAAGGAGAAGGAGTAGAAGGGCACGTGGAGAAGCAAATTGGCCACAAAGAAGAAGTTCTAGCCTGAGGTCAACTCCAGAAGCAACCCTTCCTCCGATATCAGAAGACTCAGACCCAGAAGAAGGTGCTCAGGGCGCTGAAGCACCAGACCGAAGAAGGTCAAGAAGAGTGCGTGTGCCTAACAGAAGATACTCCACACCTGAGTGGACATATCTGGCGACAAATGTCTGTGAAACCGGAGACAGGGAGGATCCGAGCGGTGGTGGTGTCCAGTTCTGAGCCCATTATCACCGTGGAAATACAACTGTTGGTACCCGGTGTCGAACAAGAAGGGTCACTAACATTCGTGCTCCCCAGACCTCCCCGCCTCAGCAAGTTAAAACACATGTTTCTTACAGAATTGAAATTCCCCGACTTTGGTACCACGATAACAGCACATGAAGAGCATACTCTTCGCATGGAAATATTGAACTATGCTATTGAAGCTGCAACCACAAATCTAATAGTCGATTGTTAAAGGACTTTGTAAATAAAGCAAGCAGAAGAAAAGAAGATTACCTAGCGCCCAGGAAGCAGAGAATTTTAGGGAACCCCTTGAGTGGATGGAGAAGGGCTAGGGTTGTCTTTTTGAACTGTGAAAGGACTTTTTGCGAAAAAGGCTGTCAGCCTCCAGCTGTGTGGATTCTAAAGACAAAAAAAGGATTGAAAGAGACTGTAAAGGAACGAGAGGAAAAGAACTTTTTGCAAAGAGAAAGGGAAAAGCTAGATTGTCTGACGAAATGGAGGCCGGCACCCCGAACCGCAGAGCTAAATGTATAATAGGTACACTAATAGTAGGAGTGATAATATTAATAGCTTTAGTGGTAACAATTTCTTATGTAAAGGGACATGAGGAAGAGGTGAAGGTAACTGATGTGAATTCTGTAGTAACGCTTACACCCACTGTTGCTGGTGAGAAAAGGGAAAACACTCAAGAGAAAGCGTTATTGGCTGCAGAAGCCCGCAGGTTACATGTGGACGAGTCCCAAGGAGACTTTAGGTCAAATGCTTATGCTAAACTTTTGTATGAATACGTGGATGCCATGGAGGTTAAGGATTGCTACGTCTGCATGCAGTTGCCTGCGTCTGTAGATGAGGGAATTCGATATCATCACCTCCCTCTGACATATGGCATTACATGTAGCTTATTGCTTAGTATATTTTATGAGAGAGATAGTTTTGAATACTATTTCTCCAATTATGATTCTGTGTTGCCAGAAGTCCCGAATTATAAGCAGATGAATAAATGGGATTACTGGAAGAGTGAAGACAGATTGGCCAAGTTCTTCATTCCTTGGATTACCTTAGATACTTCACATGCCCGTAGAAATAATCTGACATGCAAGGTGTCAGAAGTCGAGAAAAAGTTCATAGGGCAGGTGGATGATCGTTACAGGAGACAAAAGATTTTGAAAAAATCAGGACAAGGGAAATTAGATTGGACCGAGGAAGAGAAGTCACATAAGAGAAAGGGTAGTAGTGGTCCAATAGCTTTAGATAAAGCGCAGAAAGGAAAGTTATGTCTTCACCGAGCCAAAACGTATTATGAAAATGTATACGTGGGTGAAGTTGACTGTGAACATGCTTTTAATTTAGAGTACTACACTAAGGATTTCCTGAAGGGAATGCAAGTGATTCCAAATGTGTATTTTGTATGTGGAAGAAATGCTTACGTGAGACTACCTGACAACTGGTATGGATCATGTTACTTGGCAATTGTCTTCCCCAAAATATATCATGCACAAGACTTATTGATCATTGAGGGCCAGACATCATCGAGGGGAAGGAGAGATTTAGGCGATGCAGAAATGGTTGGAGATGTCTTTGGAGCTATGTTCCCTCTTTTGGGAATAATCCTTAATGATGTTAAAATTAGACGACTGGCAACAGTTGTCGACAGGTTGTCTGCCAGCACTGCTCAGTCCTTAATGCTGGTAGAAGGAGAGATGCAATCGATAAGGGCTATGGTTCTTCAAAATCGGCTTGCATTAGATGTCTTATTAGCAAAAGAGGGCGGAGTCTGTAAGGCTTTGAAGGTTCAGGAATGTTGCACTTACATTCCAGACCTTTCAAAACCCCTTGAGAAAGTTATTAAGAACATAACTAATATACACAAAGAGATCGAAGACTTGAGTAGAGAAAATGTCTGGGAAAAGGTGGGCCACGGAATGAGTACAGTTGGAGGGTGGTTTTCCACCTTAGGCAAAAGCTTTATTTGGTATATCCTAAAGCCTATCATCATAATATTGATCTGTGGGATAGTATTGTGGGGATTGGTGAGGGTATTCAAATGGTACAGAGCAAGAAGGTCAGAAAGGGCCCAAAGAGAACAGTTGCAGAGATTGGCTGCCATACAAGATAATCAGTACAGGAGCCTGAGAGCTCTGGAAGCGCAGAGAATGCCAGCAATAACTGCAGTTTAAATGTTAGTGATGACCCCGAGAGGTCATCAAAGGGGGGAACTGAGAGAGCGCAAACTGATATAAATGTATGAGTACATCACACTTACCTATAGTAAGCACAAGTCATGATGAGAAATGCCATGAGTGCTAATAGTATCTGAAATTATATTCTAAATGTATAGCTAATATAGAGATTTAAGTAGAAGTGGAACTAATACAGAAATGTGTGACATTATATGATTTTAGTAGATGTGATTATTTTGAATCTATGTCTTGTAGCTGTTAACATATAAGATGGTCTGTGGTAAAACGCAGAACGTGGTAGGCCTCAGGGCCAGAGCTGGAGCTAAAAGGGAAGGTGTTTCTTTTCACGACACAGATTGTTTAACGTTTTTGGTCATTGCATTAATGGGCCATGATTTAGAGTAATGTTTTCTAAATAATAGAATAAGAGTTTTAACATGCTTTAATTAAATGAAGAAATTGAATGCTATAATCATAATGTGAAATATTGTAGGCCTGAAATGTTTTAGCATTGATTTACACGTACATGTCTGGGCTGAGAAATGTTGCAAGCCTTTTTAGAAGTCTATGAGAGTTGGGTTCTTGGCGGCAGATATCTGTCTGCAACAGGAAAGGGGGGATCCAATTATAAGTGAATGAATAGAGGTCTGTTCAGTAGACGGCCCAGACATGGAGGAGGGTTCTGGAATGTTTAAGGGGTATCAGCGGGCCGGAGAAGAGACTGAGAAGCAAGGTCAACTCTAACGTCTGAGGCCCAATACAAAGCATCATGGAAAAAGCCTGAAGTTGCACCACGTGAGAGGCGTTTCGCAAGGGGCGTCTCAAATGTTGTTGACTGTTTTGTATTGGGGACAGCACCCCTGGGGGGAGTTAGAGCAGAGACCTGAGGACCCTTTAGAGAGCGGATGGGTAGGCAGTGAGGGGTCATGACTGGAGAACTTTAGGTTTTCACCAAGAGACTTAGAGTGGGTGACTTCCCTTGGGGGTCATTCATTGCTGACACCTTTGTTAGGTTGGGACTTGGTTAAGTAGGGATACCATCTAGAACAGGGTAGGGACGCCTAACCTGTGTTTGTTTTCCTCCAACCTAAATGAAGGAGAGATATGCGTTTATGCTGATAGCTTTGCTATTTTTAGAACTTGTGTTAGTGATTTCTGTTGCTCGTCTGAGGGCTTTTCGAGAGCACATGTATGTAATTGGACCTGTGTATCTCGTGAATCTCATTCTGAGATGCTTGTATTTGCAGCTCATTATATCTTTACAATAAACTTTTGAAACCTAGAAGTTGTCCGTGATCTTTGAGAGTAGAGTCCTTTCTTGGGTGAACTAACTTGCAGATAGGTGTACTGTTTCCTTCCAAGACAGGCAATAAAGGTTCAGTCGACCAGATCGAGGTTTGGATCAATAGAGATAAGGTATCGATCAAAATCTCGCCCTTTCACTAGCATGATGGAGTGCACGTTGTGCACGAACATATTGTTCAGAGTGGGATGTAAGTCTGGATGGCTTTTGACCGCCTGTCTCATCAACTAGACTTTAACTTTTAGGTATTTGGGTTGTAGATCAAAACTCTCTGGGCCTCATTTATGTTTTTTTTACATAGAGCAGCACCTCAGGCTTTCCCGCTGCCCTGCCCTATGGCAAAAGAGGACAGGAATGCGCCAATCATTCTTGTCCTTTTCCCCAGCGCCGTCGCACAATGGGCTGCTGTGCGCCAACGCAGGCACTTTTGCACCAAGGTGCAAGGGTGCCTGCATTGCGAGGATGATTATTTTTGTGCAGGAATGGAAACATTCTTGCACAAACAAATCACAAGAAGTTTTTTCCTCTTTCTATGAGTGCTATTCTGCAGCACCCATAGAAAGAGGAAAAACTAGGAGAAATATAAGGATGTTTCTTGTAAATCTGGGACAGTGTCAAGAAGCCATGGATGTTGCTGAGAACGCCCCCAGCAACACCCATGGAACGTCTTATTCACACAGTTTTCTGCATGAATGGAGCACATATTTATAAGGCCATGAAAAGTGGTGCAATCTGGTTTTACGTGGTCTTATAAATATGCCAGTGGCACATTGCAGCACAGGAACGTAAAAAAGTGACGCCCCGAAAGTGCAACAGTGCCAGTAGGGCCTTATAAATGAGGCCCTCTGTTCCCATGTACCAATGCTGCACAATTCCATTTTTCACTTTAACTTGCAAGGTGAGCCAAAGATTTCGACCCATTCTTACAAATATTTCAACATTTTCAAGCAGAAAGTTGGACAGCCAGTAATAACAAAGCATATTGGTTATTAAATGAACATGTGGCCTCCCTGCTGGGATAGGAGCCAGAATCATAAAGTAATTTCACAGTGGTTGCTTTGGGGAGTGTGGATGTGAGCTGTCAGCTCCAGGAGGAGAGCAGCACTGGAGGAGGATTGAATGCTGAGCTAGTTCAATGTGTGCTTGTATAAAGATGTTCTCGTTTGCCATGTCAGAAATATGACCCAGAGGGATTAGGTGCCAATTTTTTTCACTTGTTAGAGATATTAATAATTATAACTGTAAGAAATTGGATTAGTAGTTGGCAGATATGAGTCCTGCACAAGTAATAGGCCCATCATTATCTCCTTACTGGGAACCAAGAACCCAATTGTAGCGCCTGACTCTCTCAGTGTAGCGAAGTACAGCAGTCGAAGGCCTACTCAGGGGAGGCGGTGTGAGCTAGCACTCTCCGTTTACTGACACGCAAAAACAATAGTCAGTAAATTATTGTCCAGTCTGTACTTTTTCTTTGAAAAGAGAAATGTACATTTATTACACAGATTACTAAACATGATGCATTTATTTACAAATATGTAAACCAGGTAAATGGAAATACCTTTGGTAACACCTTTTTCTTTTTGGAATTTTATATATCGCGAACTTGACTGGAAGGTATCAGTACCCTTTACATAAGCACCAGTTGCGTTACAGACAGACACATTCATTTTTGTTGGGCACGGGGAGATTAGCAGCCAGATTCATCATTGAAAAATGGGCTCGCAAAGGGCCAGATTCTGAGAATCTGGCCCTTTGCGAGCGCAATTTTTGCATTTGGGATTCATCATCCCAAATGCAAAAATCGCTAATTGCTAAATCGCTAAATTGCGAGGAATTGCATTTAAGGAATCTCTATTTGAGATTCCTTAAATGCAATTCATTAACCATTTTTAAATTGCGAATTCGCTAATTTTGGCCGCTATTTACCGCGAAGTCTGACTTCGTGGTAAATAGCGAAAACTTAGAAAAATGCACTTTAGTGCATTTTTCTAAGTTGGAAGTTACACACACACATGTCCTTTGGACATGTGTGTACGCAACATCAGTCGAAATTTACATTTCAGGGGTGCTACAGGGTGTCCTTTGGACACCCCTGGCACCCTTGAAATCGCATCCTTATTTGCTATTAGCAAATTGCTAATCGCAAATAAGGAATGACTCCCCATTCATTCCTATGGGCCTTTGGGCCCATAGGACCCATAGGGCCTTTGGGCCCATCGCAAATAAGGAAGGAAGCAATTTGCTAATCGCAAATAAGGAAGCTGTAGAAATCGCAAATAAAATTGGAATTTCTACATGAATCCCGTTTTGCAAGTCCCTAATAGCGATTCCTTAATAATCGCTATTAAGGACTCGCAAAACGGGACAATGATGAATCTGGGGGTAAGTGATTTGCCCAGAATCACAGGATGTTGAGCGCCCCTGCCGAGACTCAAACCCCGTTCCCCAGCTTCGAGGTCGACCAGTCTAGCCATAAGGCCACATCCACTCCCCAATGTTACACCCTTGAAAGTGAGTGTGTGAGTGAGTGCATCAGTGTCTCAGTGGGTGTGTGAGTGGGTGTTTTAGTGTCTGAGTGGGTCTGTATGTGAGTGTCTCAGTGAGTCTGTGAGTGGGTGCATGAGTGTCTCAGTGAGTGTCTGACTCGGTCTGTCAGGTGGTGTGGGAGTGTCTGAGTGTGTTTGTGAGTGCCTCCATGAGTGTGTCAGTCAGTCTGGGGGTGATTGCATGAATGTCTGAGTGGGTCTGTGAGTGGGTTTGGGAGTCTCTGAGTGGGTCTGTGAGGCGGTGAATGAGTCTCTGAGTAGGTTTGTGATTGGGTGAAAGCATGAGTGATTCTGTAAGTGGGTGGATGAGTGTCTGACTAGGTCTATGAGAGTGTCTGAGATGTTCTGTGAGTGGTTGCATGAGTGCCTGAGTAGGTTCTGGTTGCTTTCTGCCTTTTTTTGCTAACTTCAGATCTTTATTTTGACTCTTTATGCCCATTACTGACCCTTATTTTACCTCTTTCTACTCATTTCTGACCTATATTTTGCCTCTTTCTACCCATTTCTGCCCTTTATTGTGCCTCTTCTTTCTCGTTTCTGATCTCTGTTTTGCTTCTTTCTGCTCGTTGCTGGCCTTTATTTTGCCTCTTTTTGCTAATTTTTGATCTCTATTTTGCCTCTTTCTGCTCGTTTCTGACCTTTATTTTGCCTCTTTCTGCTCATTGCTGACCTATTTTGCTGACCTATTTTCTGCTCTATTTTGCCTCTGTCTGCTCATTCCTGACCTTTATTTTGCCTGTTTCTATTTGTTTCTGATCTCTATTTTGCCTCTTTCTGCTTGTTGCTGGCCTTTATTTTGCCTCTTTCTGCTCATTTCTGAACATTATTTTGTCTCTTTCAGCTCGTTGCTGATCCCTATTTTGTTTCTTGCTGCTCATTTTGTACCCTTAGTTTGCCTCTTTCTGCTTTGTTTCTGACCTTTATTCTGCCTCTTCTGCTTGTTTCTCACCCTTATCTTGCCTCTTCCTGCTTCTTGTTGACCTTTATTCTGCATCTTTCTGCCATTTCTGACCTTTATTCTGCCCTTTTCTGCTTGTTTCTGATCTTTATTTTACCTCTTTCTGCTCTTTTACCCCCGGGACCATGGGGGAGCCTCAAGACCCCTGCTGTCCAAGATGACTCCCCGCATCTTGTGGGAGCTCGCATTGCTCTTGCACAAAGAGAGCTGCTGGAAATGCCACTCCCTGCATACAAGAACAATCTGTTTCATCTCTTTCCCTGCTCGCATGTTTGCGGGTGGGGAAAGAGATAAAACCTCGGCTTCTGCTGGCGGGAGCTCTTTGACAGTTCCCGCCCACTGGAACTGAAGTGTTTGCTTTGGCGTGGCGGGTGCTGTCAAAGCTACCGCCAAGCAAAAGCATACACCTATGTCCCAGGAGTGGGTACCCCGGGAGATAGCAGGAGCCAGCCGTAGAGGGGCGGTCCCCAGCACCATGTATGGCTCCAGGAAGGGGTCCACTCAGCCCCCTCCTTTACTTTTCATGGGCTGGCCCTGGGGACCACCACCTCCCCGAGACCGGCCCATGAAAAGTAAAGGAGGCGGGCCTCAAAACCCATCTCCTGGAGCCATTTAAGGCCCAGAAGGGGGGTTGCGTGGCCCTGTCCCTCTTTTTAAAGCTATGTGCCCCTGGGGGGTGGTGGTCCCCAGGAGTGTGGGGGGGGGGGGTCCACGAGTCCCCCCAAAGATTTCAAATAATCACAGGGGAGGTGATGTTCCTCAGGCCCCGGGTAGGCCATGAGGCTCATCCATTACACTCAATTTAGCCCCAGGGAGGTGGTAGTCCCCAGGGCCCAGAGATGTCAGTGTGGCTGCCTGTCTATTTTTCATTACTGTACCCACCGGGAGGTGGAGGTCCCTGGGGCCAGGGGAACCATCAAGGCCCCCCCATTATAATATTCATAAGCCCCAGGAAGGTAGTGGTCCTCTATTTTTTTTTATAAAATAGCTATACGCCCCTGGGACTTGGTCCACCCAGAGGTCCTCTGCAAAACAAGAGCGGGAGCCCACGCTTTTTTTGGCTGTAAATTTGTGAATTTCACAAATTCTCAGCAACATGCTTTTTAAAAAAAATGCTTCTTTTGCCCTGCCAGGGTTCCTCTGAGACCCCAGGAGTAAAGCTAAGGGGTTTTTAATATTCACACCCTGCCCCTTTTTCTTATTTTTGTGTTTTTTCCAGAGACGTGACTGAAGCCAAGTCCCAAGATGGCTGCTAACATTTCCTGGTTGAAGTGTTGGCAGCCAATAAGAGCTCTGCATTTCCCTACACACGTTTTTTTATAATTCACAAATTTGCTGCGTTCACAGAAAATAAATTTGGATCTTCCTAAATTTCTTAATAACTAATGAATGGATATACACCAAATAACAAAAAGCACAATCCGAAACAACAAGCTAGCCTTTTGCCATATTTAGTGTAATACCGTCCAGTGGTTTGGGCTGCAGTCGTGCATAAAACTCCTTTGGGAATTAACATGGGAAACACATTCGCCCCCACCCCCCTTTTCTCTGCCCCTGCTTGAGAGATCACCCAAACGTTTCCATTCACAACAAGACTCCCTATGACACTTTTGTGGGACATGTTTGTGAAGATTCGTCAAACGATGCCAAAGATAGAGGCAAGACAAAAACGCTTTTTCTCTAGAAACTTGGTGCTAACCATAACTACCTACTGGTGACCGCCAGTAGGATATATATATTCCATCAATCAAGTTGCCATTTTGCCAGGTGGGCCTAATCGCTTGCGTAGCACTGCTTTTGACGCTATCACAAGTGCCAATTAAATACTAAACAAACTTCCTCCATTAAGGTTAGAAAGACAGCACTGGAAGTCTGGAAAAGTCCAAGTTTATTCCATCAGGTCCCTCCGGACAGAATTACGTGTCGCTCCTGTTGTTTTCCTGATGTCTGGCTCCCTCTATGCTTGGGGATTTCTACCGTGGCTCAGAGCTGGGCACAGCAGAGGCACACAGTGGAGGCTCATGGGCCAAGGTGGAGGAGCATCGCCCCTACTCCTTTTAAGCAGTGTGACTAAAGGAAAAATAAAATGATAATAACTGAATGTTATTATCATTTTATATGTTCGAGCTGCTTTGGGAGTGGGCGTGGCTGCTCTGCTCTCAGGGGAAAAGTGGTGGGCACACTGAAGTGCACATGATGCTTTGGATGGACCAAACAGTGATGCGCACTTTCCATGTTTTCCATCCAGACTGCATTACAGCCTGGGCGGAGAACATGCCCAGGCCAGAGTCCACATCTGAGTGCTGAACAATGGTGCTCAGACCAATCACAATACTGCATTGCAGCATTGTGATTGGTTAGGGGAGCCTGGGTGCTTACAGTCACAATGCTGCACTGCAGCATTGTGATTAGTCAGGGGAGCATGGGTGTGCTTTCTGGTTCCTGTTCCGACGTGGAGGAGAGAAGGAGCAAGAGACGGAGCAGAGACGCGGGACGCAGGTAAGTGGTGTGGTTTTTTTTTTACATTCCCCTTCGTCCTCCCCTGACCCCACCTCCCACCCCCGATCCATGCCGGCTGCTGCTGGAGGCACATGCCGAGCGGTGGGGACTTGAATCTGAAATATTGTTTGGTTTATGAGAACACTCCAGATTTAAGGTATCGACGAGTATGTACTGCCCGTTTTGCGGATGTAATATATTTGACTGTGATTCTGAATGAAGAGGCTCCTTAACAAAGGACATTATTCTTCCCTCAGTTACGGATGCATTTTCAGTCAGTGTTGGACTTGGCCCTTTCTGCAGGGTCATCCCTGAACTTTTTTGCCTTCCTTCTGTATTTTTTCTGACCTGTTGTTGGTGGTTTTATGACTCTGGGCAGTTTACCACTGCTGATCAGTGCTAAAGTGCAAATGCTCTCTTTTGTAAATTGTGTTATGGATTAGTGATTTCATGATTGGTTATTTGATTTACTTGTCAGACCCTAATACAGTGCACCATGTGTGCCCAGGTCCTGGAAATCAAATGCTGCTGGTGGGCATGCAGCACTGATTGTGCCACCCACAGAAGCAGCCTGTAAAATGTGACTCAGGCCTTCCATTGCAGAGCCTGTGTGCAGTCTGGGACTGCCATGTCGACTAGGCAATCACACACACTTGCCAGTCCCTTAACTTTCCCTTTTCTACATGTTAGCCACCCCTATGGGCAGGGTGCATTGTATGTGAAAGGTAGGACATGCCCTGGTGTGTGAGTGGCATGTCCTGCTAGTGAATTACGGCCAATTTCATTTTTCACTATCGCAAGGCTACCTGTTCCCATGGGCCAGAATGGTCAGTTTGATTATAACATCTTATAATCCTAACTGACCCAGGGAACAAGGTAGTAAAACGAGTTTAGTATCCCTGAACTCAGAATGTTAAAATACATCCTTGTTTGAAAATACCACTTTTAGAAAGTAGGTATTTTCTTGCCTAACCATCCAGGATGCCTCTGCTAGGTTTGTGTATTCCATGTCTGGTTTATGAGTGACAGGGGACTGGAGAGGGCCTTGGCAGCAGCCCCCTGTCAGCCTGATGGGTCAGGTCTGGACCGAATAGGACCTGCATTGAATAGAGAGTAGGGGGAGGAGATTTCCTTTCAGCTACCTGGGCCAGGTCTGCTTTCGACAATGCTGTTTCCACCTCCTGCCAGGAAGCTGCACCATAGAGGACAGAACTGGTTTTGGCTGGGTACAGACACTCTCTGCCTTCAGAGGCAAAGGATGTGTTTGTATAAAAAAGGGGACCCAGACCCCAGAACTTTAGGTCACTTATGGGAAATCAAGAGGAACCTTTGACACGGAGAAGAAACCGGAGAAGCTGGAGGAGGATTACTGCCCATGTGCTGTTTGCTGTTTGGGGTTGGCCTGCAGCGGTTACTTGTTGCCAAGGAAAGGAGAAAAAGACTTTGGTGTTTGCTTTGCCATCTTGAGGAAGATCTCCAAGGGCTTGAACTGAGCTTGCCTCCTGTCTAAAGTCTCAGGGACTTTTCCACCAGCTCCCCCTGAATTTCCTTTCTGGGAATTCTAACCTACAGAGAGGTGCATGCAGTTGTTTAGGACCTCTAGAGACTGTTTGTTGTGGGGAGCTGGAAGCACGACACAACGACGAAGAAGCATGTCGCATCCGCACCAGACCCGACGCATCGCCTAGCCATGGGAAGAAGAATGCTGCATTTCCACTGGGTCCCGACACTTCACCCAGAACATCGTCGCAGGGCCTGCTGTGCGGCTGCAAAAGTACACATATCGGACCGGACGCATCGCCTCCTCTCCGGTACGGAACAGACGCATTACCTCCCCTGTGCTGCAGTAAGGAACTGACGCATCACCTTCCCTGCGACCCTTTTGTTTGTTTTGCGTAACGCATCTTAGGTACTTTGTTGGAAAAGTGTCCCATTTATAACTTGCATTGAATTGAACTATTTCTACTATTGAAGAACCTATTTTAGTACTGTATTGTGGGTTTTTGTCGTTTGATCTTGTTTAGATAAAGAATACTTATTTTTCTAAACTTTTGTGGCATCCAGTTGTAGTGTTTCACTGTGATACTGTATGTGTTCACAAATGCTTTACACACTGCCTCTGAGATAAGCCTGTGTGCTCGTGCCAAGCTACCAAGGGGTGAGAAGGGGTTATTTTAGGAGTGTATCCACCTTTCACTGACTAGAAGCAAGGGTTCTGAGGTTCTTTAATTTTGACTTAATCTTACATTTGTCATCAATTTGTGTTGCCTTTACATAGACTGCTCTATTCATGAAGTGTTTCTGCCCTTTGGACTGCAACATGTAGAAAACCCCCCTCTGTCCTTGCTTTGAAAGCAATCTCAGACACCAGCTGGCCTAACTGCATACAGACATGTTCTGCCATTACTGATTGACCTATAAGTGCTGTAATTGATTGACTTATGGGTTGGGCAGAAACACGACGTAAGGGGGACATTCTGGTTACATGATGTTTTTCTATTGGCTAATATTTTGCAGATCTTGTATGTCCATATTAGGTATTTTGTATGCTTGCAGAAGCTAGGACTGCCCCTTTCTTTTATGCTGAGTTTGTAAACCTAAGCATATAAAACGCCTCTGTGTTTTGTACTCTTTAGACTGCCTCATTCAGTTGCTAAAGGCTTCTGTGTGACGTAGTCTCACTTAATTAAGTTTAATAAAGATGTCTTTTCATATTTCAGCTTCTGTGCCAAGTTCTTTTGTATTAGTGAGACCCCTGAGAATGAAGATTACAGTTCTTCAGTTCCTATTTGGACAAAGGGACAAGCCATTGCCAACTAGAGACCCCCGTTTCTAACAGTTAGGGAGACATGAAATGAAGGAATAAAACAACGAATAATGCCAAGGTGTTATTCTGGTGAAAGCTTTAATGTGGAGGTAAAGATGATAATTCCACTATTATTTGACTGCAGAACATTATGGGGCTGCGGAAATACATTTTGAAATTGGAGACATCACAATCTGTGATTATGGGGTGGCACACAATGTCCGTAAATAGCAGTTATGCGAATGTGACCATATCAATGATTTTGCAGTTCTTGTGAACATGAAGAATGCATTATCTCGAGTCAGTTATTTATTTCAATGTAATTGCAGGCAGCCTAATTGGGTGGTATTCAGTCATTTCTTAACGAGGTATGCATACATTAATGAATTCAAGTAGTTGGTGTGGATCACTTTAACTTCATTAGGTGGTTCAGTGTTTTAGTAGGCCTAATTAGGCTCTCATCCATCTAATACTATATTGTAGGAAGGGGGAGTCTCTGGTTGGCGCAGTGCAGCACTGGCGACAAACAGGGCCTCTCTCTTCCTCGTCAGGGCTGAGGGTTACCTCTAAGAACAACCTCTGCTTACCCTCTAGGTAGTGTGGCGCAAGCAGTCTAGGCTAATCTCTGGGGCACATAGGGTTAAACATTTGCAATATCATACCACCACAACCAACCCACCACACAATGACACCAAACTGTTTTGTAGTAAAAAAATATATTCTCTTTATATATTTTTAAAATCAGGCTTGTAAATACAGTTTGTTACTTTAAAGGATTGCGAGGTTCCAGTTACTCTTATTTATGTTGCCACAGTTCTTTTTAGTAATGTACAAGTCTTTATATGCACTTCTGAATGTTTTCTCACTTCCTTGTAGTTCAAAAATGGAGATTTCTCTGTTAAGGCGCTTTTGTTATAAATCTCCTAATTTCACAGTTCTCTCAGTGTTCTTTCCTTTCAAAGAGAAAGCCTCTCTCTGTTCTGGGGCTTTGGGACCCTCCTCGGCCTTCGGAGCGCCTTGCAGCGCCTCTCCTGCCTTTAAGGGTGAAACTGACTCGGCCCCTACCAACTCTCACGCATCTCGCGGTAGGCTTGGAATGGACACCAGAGAGGGCCTCGAAGAAACCCTGGGCCTTTTCCAGAGGTGGGGGCTGAGCTCGGAGCAGAGCAGCAAGCAGGCGATCAGAGGAGCCTCTGGGGCCAAGGCACCTTCAGGAATGCTTTCTTTCAGGACTTGTCAGTGCAGAGGGGTCCCTTCTGACAGCGGAGGATCTCCGGGAGGCAAGGCACCCTTCACAGTGCGGTGCGGCCTCTCCTGGGGGGGCAGAGCAAGGCAGGGCATACAATTGGGAGCACACAGCGCGGGCTAATATGCTGCTTGCTTAGCACACAATACCTTCGTGTCCTTTTCAGCTTCGGTGCGGCCGATGCCAGGCAGACGTCCCTGTTGTGGTGCCTTCCAGGAGGGTGACGTGGCACGGAGACCACAGGAGCACTAACCTCGAGGTTGGCGGTGTTCAGGGGACACAGGCTTACAGGCAGGGGCTGCGTCTTGGGTTCGCCTGGAGAGGGGTGCAGCGGATTGCGAGGGTCTCTGCAGGGCTCTTTCCTCCCGATGGGCACACGTACTGAAGTCCGTCTCCTCTTCACTTTCCACAGCGCGGGGGCAGCAGAAGGTGGTGATCGGACCGGACAGGTCCTCTGCTTTGCGTTGTCTCTTCCGGTCGGGGAGGCAGTCACGGGGCTGGGGTCAGACAGGCTGACCTTTGCGGTGCGAGCTGCGACGGCAGTAAATTACGGTGCTTGGCAGGACAGGGGTTAGCACAGGTCCTTTAGGGCGGTGATGCAGAGTCGACAATACACAGCAGCTGTTCCTCTTCCAGACGGGGGTAGCGCCCACTGTTCCTGGGGCGCTGGTCAGGGGGCAAGTTCAGCAGCAAGCCCTTGGAGATCTTTCAGCAGAGTTTGGCACAAGTTGAATAAAAGCAAAGTCTTTCCGTCTTTCTTCTCCTGCTCTCCTTCAGCAGCAAGGCACCCACCACAGGCCAGTCTCTTGGGGTCAGAGTCAGTACTTCTCCATGCAGCTTCCAGGGTCCTTCTCTTCAGGCAGAGCTTCTTCTTTGCGCAAACTGGATCTAATTTACAAGGAGCAGGGCTCCTTCTTTTATACCCAGTTTCTTTTGTTCTAGCAAGCCAGGGGGGCCTCTGCATAACTGCTCCAGTCTCTGAGTACTTGTTGTGGGTACTTCTGGCTTCTGTATTCAGTGTGAGTGCAGGCACATCAGCCGCTCCCCAGGGGGGCGGAGCCGGCATTGTGAGGGCAGGAGTGGCCTGAGCACTTTGTTGACAAGCTTCGGTCCTTCCTGGGCCAGGTGCAGGCTGAGTCATCAGTCGCTCCCCAGGAGGGCGGAGCCAGCATTGTGGAGGCAGAGCACAGCCTGATGCATCATTCAGGGGAAACTCCCACCACCCACTAAGGTGTCATCTGGCTATTCACTACCTGTCAACTCCCAGCCCTGTCACTCACACACACCAGACAGTCAGATCCACATCCAAGCAGAGGCGGGCTGAAATGGTTAGGCCAGCAAATGCTAACTTTCTAAAAGTAGCATTTGCAAACACAGGATATTAAAATAAACTTTACTAAAAGAAGTATTTTATTATTCTGAGTTCAGGCATACTAAACATGAATTTCTACCATGTTCCCTGAGCCTGCTGGGATTATAGAGTGTAATAATTCCAGCAGCCCATCTGGCCTAGAAGGGAACAGGTAGCCTTACAATAGTGAAAAACGACTTTGGTAGTAATTCACTATTAGAACATGCCACACACATCAGGGCATGTTCTACCTTACACTACAATGCACCCTGCCCTCAGGCCTACCATAGGGGTGACTAATATGAAGTTAAGGGAAGGTTCAGGGGCTGGCAAGTGTGTGCACTTGCCCAGCTAGCATGACAGTACCAGACTGCACGCAGGTTCTGCAATGGCAGACCCTAGACACATTTTAAGGCTGCTTCTGTGGGTGGCGCAACCAGCGCTGCAGGCCCACTAGCAGTGTTGGCATTCACAAGCCCTGGCACTCCTGGTGCACTTTACTAGGGACTAACAGTAAATCCAATGAACCAATCATGGACATCAATCATATGTACACTTTACAACAGGGAGAGCATATGCACTTTAGCACTGGTCAGCAGTGGCAAAGTGCCCAGAGTCATTAAACCAACAAAAACAGGTCAGAGAGAGTATTGGAGGAAGGCAAAAAGTTTAGGGATGACCCTGCCAAGAGGCCCAGGTCCAACACAACCCCCTTCCAGCCAAAACGCAGGGTAGACCAATCACCACTGTGATGGGCTTCCCTGCTTAGGGCGATAGAACATGGACCTGGCCCGCAACAGCAGGGGCACACTCCAGTTCTACGCCAATCTGAACCTATTTCAAATCCTCTGTCCACACTCTCAGGGTCCACCCCGCTGATCAATGGGGCACCCTTCTCTTCCTCTGTGGACACCACCTGTGCAGCCTCTAACCTTAACTTGCTCACAGGTGTGTCCCAACAGACAGACATCAAGTCATAGCGGCCACTGACAGTAGTCAGAGATGAGACCCAGGCCTCATGCCTCTCAGGGCTCTCAAACCTCTGTGGCATTAGAGAGTGGGGGGCAGTAGCCCCAGGTGCTTGGCACCCTTTGTCCACTCTCCCTCCTGTCAGGTCAGGTATGTCATCCTGGCACTGACCCACCAGCCCCAGGTCTGTACCAGGCGGCTGTACCAAAGACTGGGGTGGCCTTTCCCACACCCGGTCCTCCTCCTTGGGGCTCTGTACCCTCCCACCTGGAGTGGTACCCCCTTCCAGAATTGTCAGGGCACCTGTGGCAGGTGACCTGCACAATTCGCCCACCAGTTCAGGGGTGCTATCCTGCAACTGGGGCACCAGGTCAGGGGGGACACCCTGCACCTGGCCCTTAAAGCTAGGGTCTAAACCCTCAAGTTGACCCGGGGTCAGAGGCGAGGACTCCCTCCCTCTGCACCCCTTTCCAGAGTACTGCCCACTCCCAACCGGAGTGGTACCCCTAGAAGCGACATGGGCCAGGACACTGATTACAGTGGTCCTGCCCTCCAGGTCAGACAACACCTGACCCTGGCTTCTCAACTCAGGGACCCAACCCTGCAGTTGAACACTTGCCTGGCGCACCAGGACTTCCCGGGGAGCACATAGCTCATGTGTCGTGCGACAGTCTGCCCGGCGCAGATCTCCCAAACCCTGTCCCTCTGACAGTGTGGGAAGATCCCCCAGGACAGAAGTGGTGTCCCCCTGGTCATTCACTGGGGACGCAGCCCTGCTGGCTGGCCCCTGACCCACTGGTTCTTCCACTGGGGACTCTTTCCCCCTCTCGCCCCTCCTTCTGGACTTCTGCACCCTCCCAACTGGAGTGGTACTGCCAGTCACCAGAACTACTGGAGCTCTGTTTACAGAGCCTCCACGTTCTCTAGCCACTGGGGGATCCCCCTCAGAGGGTGACTCATCCGGACAGCCTAGGCTCCCCACCTGGTGCTCCCTTAAGGAACCATCCAGGCTCTGAGACTGAGGTTGGGCACTACCGGGACGAAACCCATTCTCACTCCTTCCTCTTAAGGACAGGACATGAGGCCCTACACCCATCTCACTACTACAGGACCTAGCTGGGCTACTCTGCGCCACTTCCACCACTCTGGGCTGGAAGATACCTGAGCCACTCCCCACAGGATCACACCCCAATGCCTCTCCAGACCCTCTGGAATCCACCACAAGGTCTGCCTCCAATGTGAGCTCCCTGGGGTCAGAGAACTCACTCTCAAACAGGTGTTGGCATAGCTCTGGAAAACTGGGACTTACAATATGCTCTCCCACAATTGGATTACACAGCCCCCTAGCAGGGTTAACCAAATTATCCTTCACCTCTCCATCCAGCGCCTCACACACATACTCCACACCATTCTTCTGAGACTGGCCAGACAGTAGCGAACTGTCTCTGTCACACAACCCACACTCTTCTGGGCGGTCCTTACACTCACCCACCAGGACCTCAACCATGGGGGAAACCCTCCCGCCACTAGGACCATGAACTCCTACGCCAGCTATCCTATTCCCTTCAGGGACGCTGCGCACTACTGGAGCTACCTCATGCCCTTGAACCTCCTGGTGTAAGTTAACCCCCTCCAAGTCAGGTGCCATATCTCTAGGTGCGCGCGCTATGCTGTCTGCACTAGATACCTGAATGTTGCTGCCACCATCTGAGCTGGACTCCACCTCCAACTCAGCAAAGCTCAATCTCTGAGCTACACACATTTCTTGTTGCTGGGCTGAAGCCCTCCTGGCCTCAAGCGCCTCGAGCTCCAAGTCAAGTTTCCTCATTCTTAAGTCATGCGCAAGCTCCATTTTCATTACTTCCAGGGCTAACCTCCTAGATTCTAGCTCCAGTTGCCCATTTATTTCCAGCTCTGCCAACTTCAATTCATGATCTCGGGTTGCCTGTCTGTCCGCCAGCTCCTCTGGCGACAGACCTCGGCCAGAAACACTGCTACCCAATGGGGAGGTTGCACCCCTACACTCTGGAGTCAGGGGTCCCTCCAGCTGCTGTTCTGCATCCTCAAATTCAAAATCCTTTCCAGGGGCATTCCTTGCCTTGACCCAGGCCCTCAGCGCCTTTTGGAACTGCTCCCTTCTGGAGAGTCCGGTCATGGAAATGTTCAAATTTTTGCAGAAGCTCCTGAGCTGTTTCCCAGTGTAGTTTTCTAGTTTCTCCCAATCACAGTCAATAGAAGAAATGGATGCTGCCTTTTCCATTTTCACTGACACAGGCATGACTTCAAAAACACATGGAGATCTCTTCTCGCAAATCATAAATCCAAAAAAAACAAAGTCTGTGGCTTAGTTACTGGACTGTCATCACTGTGCAATGGTCAATAGTTAAGGCATGAACACTGCAAATGTAAATTCGCTATCCTCACCGCTGCGTCCAATGTAGGAAGGGGGAGTCTCTGGTTGGCGCAGTGCAGCACTGGCGACAAACAGGGCCTCTCTCTTCCTCGTCAGGGCTGAGGGTTACCTCTAAGAACAACCTCTGCTTACCCTCTAGGTAGTGTGGCGCAAGCAGTCTAGGCTAATCTCTGGGGCACATAGGGTTAAACATTTGCAATATCATACCACCACAACCAACCCACCACACAATGACACCAAACTGTTTTGTAGTAAAAAAATATATTCTCTTTATATATTTTTAAAATCAGGCTTGTAAATACAGTTTGTTACTTTAAAGGATTGCGAGGTTCCAGTTACTCTTATTTATGTTGCCACAGTTCTTTTTAGTAATGTACAAGTCTTTATATGCACTTCTGAATGTTTTCTCACTTCCTTGTAGTTCAAAAATGGAGATTTCTCTGTTAAGGCGCTTTTGTTATAAATCTCCTAATTTCACAGTTCTCTCAGTGTTCTTTCCTTTCAAAGAGAAAGCCTCTCTCTGTTCTGGGGCTTTGGGACCCTCCTCGGCCTTCGGAGCGCCTTGCAGCGCCTCTCCTGCCTTTAAGGGTGAAACTGACTCGGCCCCTACCAACTCTCACGCATCTCGCGGTAGGCTTGGAATGGACACCAGAGAGGGCCTCGAAGAAACCCTGGGCCTTTTCCAGAGGTGGGGGCTGAGCTCGGAGCAGAGCAGCAAGCAGGCGATCAGAGGAGCCTCTGGGGCCAAGGCACCTTCAGGAATGCTTTCTTTCAGGACTTGTCAGTGCAGAGGGGTCCCTTCTGACAGGGAGGATCTCCGGGAGGCAAGGCACCCTTCACAGTGCGGTGCGGCCTCTCCTGGGGGGGCAGAGCAAGGCAGGGCATACAATTGGGAGCACACAGCGCGGGCTAATATGCTGCTTGCTTAGCACACAATACCTTCGTGTCCTTTTCAGTGCGGCCGATGCCAGGCAGACGTCCCTGTTGTGGTGCCTTCCAGGAGGGTGACGTGGCACGGAGACCACAGGAGCACTAACCTCGAGGTTGGCGGTGTTCAGGGGACACAGGCTTACAGGCAGGGGCTGCGTCTTGGGTTCGCCTGGAGAGGGGTGCAGCGGATTGCGAGGGTCTCTGCAGGGCTCTTTCCTCCCGATGGGCACACGTACTGAAGTCCGTCTCCTCTTCACTTTCCACAGCGCGGGGGCAGCAGAAGGTGGTGATCGGACCGGACAGGTCCTCTGCTTTGCGTTGTCTCTTCCGGTCGGGGAGGCAGTCACGGGGCTGGGGTCAGACAGGCTGACCTTTGCGGTGCGAGCTGCGACGGCAGGAAATTACGGTGCTTGGCAGGACAGGGGTTAGCACAGGTCCTTTAGGGCGGTGATGCAGAGTCGACAATACACAGCAGCTGTTCCTCTTCCAGACGGGGGTAGCGCCCACTGTTCCTGGGGCGCTGGTCAGGGGGCAAGTTCAGCAGCAAGCCCTTGGAGATCTTTCAGCAGAGTTTGGCACAAGTTGAATAAAAGCAAAGTCTTTCCGTCTTTCTTCTCCTGCTCTCCTTCAGCAGCAAGGCACCCACCACAGGCCAGTCTCTTGGGGTCAGAGTCAGTACTTCTCCATGCAGCTTCCAGGGTCCTTCTCTTCAGGCAGAGCTTCTTCTTTGCGCAAACTGGATCTAATTTACAAGGAGCAGGGCTCCTTCTTTTATACCCAGTTTCTTTTGTTCTAGCAAGCCAGGGGGGCCTCTGCATAACTGCTCCAGTCTCTGAGTACTTGTTGTGGGTACTTCTGGCTTCTGTATTCAGTGTGAGTGCAGGCACATCAGCCGCTCCCCAGGGGGGCGGAGCCGGCATTGTGAGGGCAGGAGTGGCCTGAGCACTTTGTTGACAAGCTTCGGTCCTTCCTGGGCCAGGTGCAGGCTGAGTCATCAGTCGCTCCCCAGGAGGGCGGAGCCAGCATTGTGGAGGCAGAGCACAGCCTGATGCATCATTCAGGGGAAACTCCCACCACCCACTAAGGTGTCATCTGGCTATTCACTACCTGTCAACTCCCAGCCCTGTCACTCACACACACCAGACAGTCAGATCCACATCCAAGCAGAGGCGGGCTGAAATGGTTAGGCCAGCAAATGCTAACTTTCTAAAAGTAGCATTTGCAAACACAGGATATTAAAATAAACTTTACTAAAAGAAGTATTTTATTATTCTGAGTTCAGGCATACTAAACATGAATTTCTACCATGTTCCCTGAGCCTGCTGGGATTATAGAGTGTAATAATTCCAGCAGCCCATCTGGCCTAGAAGGGAACAGGTAGCCTTACAATAGTGAAAAACGACTTTGGTAGTAATTCACTATTAGAACATGCCACACACATCAGGGCATGTTCTACCTTACACTACAATGCACCCTGCCCTCAGGCCTACCATAGGGGTGACTAATATGAAGTTAAGGGAAGGTTCAGGGGCTGGCAAGTGTGTGCACTTGCCCAGCTAGCATGACAGTACCAGACTGCACGCAGGTTCTGCAATGGCAGACCCTAGACACATTTTAAGGCTGCTTCTGTGGGTGGCGCAACCAGCGCTGCAGGCCCACTAGCAGTGTTGGCATTCACAAGCCCTGGCACTCCTGGTGCACTTTACTAGGGACTAACAGTAAATCCAATGAACCAATCATGGACATCAATCATATGTACACTTTACAACAGGGAGAGCATATGCACTTTAGCACTGGTCAGCAGTGGCAAAGTGCCCAGAGTCATTAAACCAACAAAAACAGGTCAGAGAGAGTATTGGAGGAAGGCAAAAAGTTTAGGGATGACCCTGCCAAGAGGCCCAGGTCCAACATATATGTTTTGATATTGTAATAGAGGTTGAAGATTTGCATGGTTTTTGAACTGTTCATAAGAATGTTTAGTACTTTGCAAGGTATTCTGAGAAAATCAGTAATGTTATATGCCATATAACAAGATCTTTACAGTCTTTATTCTATGTTTGTTTAATTAATACCATGTTTCACAGAAATGGCACCATATTAGTTTGACAAAAGCTGCTTGACAGGCGAAACATGTAACACTGTCCTGAGGGACCTGATGGAATAAACAATTAACTTTTCCAGACTTCGAGTGCCGTCTTACTTACCTCAATGGAGGACATTTGTTTAAAATATATATATATATATATATATATATATATATATATATAATTTAAAGATATATATATATATGTATTATATATATATATATATATATAATACATATATAGCTTTATATATATATATATATAAAAATATAGATATAGATAGATATATAAAGATATATATAGATATATATCTATATATGTAGAAACACACTAAAAACAGATGTTAATGTGGCGTTATAGTTACGTGAAAATGTCAGTTAAACCATGCCATTTGAAATATTCAAAACCACTGAAATTCGCCAGTTATAGTTATCTCAAGTTACTTTAACTAGTGCCCTAAGGTAACTGTAACTCGTGCGCTCCCCATGCACAGTTTTCTCATCATTAATTTCATTGCAAATGTTGCAGTAATATTATCAATGACATCATAGATGTCATGGGAGATGTAATATGGAGGGCAATTAACAGTGCATGGAGAGGGCGCAAGTTAGAGTTAACTTAGGGCACGAAATATAGTTATTTGAGATTACTATAACTGGTAAATTTTGTGGTTTTATACATTTAAAATAGCATGATTTAACTGACATTTTGCGTAACTATAAATTCACTTTAATGTTTGTTTTTTCAGTGAATTTCTCGGGTTTTTAAAAAATGTAAAGTAATATTGTATTGCCATATGTAAAGCCCACGCCCTGCAGTCAGGCCGTTCATCCAACCCTCCATGGGTATCCAACCACTCGCAATGCATGGCCTTCAGCCGTGCATGGCATGGGGTAGGCCCCAGGGCCAGCCTGTGGCTAACCCCCCATGTGCAGCCAACCCCCTCCCAGCTCATGGCCTTTGGCTGTGCGCAGCAGGTGCATGGTCGCAGGGCCTGCAGCCAACCCGCCCAGGCATCCATCCCCCTGTGAGCGGTGTGGGGTAGTCGCAGGGCCTGGCCTCTGAGCAGCTAACCCTACGCCATGCACAACCTTCTGCAGCACCAAAATGCAAAAGTGAGCCTCGTGGCTTTATCAAGGGGGGAACAGATCAATATACATAAAGCAGATCAATCATCTTTGTTGAAAAAAACACCCATATTTTTTTTATGTACTTCAATAATTCACACAATGTAATATTTATTGTTATTGATTACTAAAAAAGGTGTAATAAACATTTTTTTCAAACACAGGTTTGTGTCTACTTATACATATTTTTCATTATTACATTTTGTGGGTAAATATATAAAAATAAATAGTCAAAGACATATTGTTTTTTTGTTTAAAATTAAAACAAACAAGTATCCAACTCCATTTCTCGGGGGCGTGCGGGAGCCGGCATTTTTGTTTAATGTATTGGGTGGACTGGTGTCCACTCGGTGCACCCGAGACCATTAATATTGTTGGAGGCTGCAGGGGGAACCAGCTTGTTTTTTATTTTTTTTAACTGGCATGCCCCAGAGGGATGGGGTCCCCAGGGCCATTGAATGACTCTGGGAGGGGGGCGTGCGTGCATTCCCTTCCCCACTTAGTAGTGTGCAGCCCTGGGGGATGGTGTCCCCGGGTCCTCGTCAGGTTTGGGGAGGGGGCTGTGAAGCCCCCCCCCCTTAATTATAATATAGGCCCCAGGGGATCCAGTCCCTGGGGCCTATTTGAGGCTTAGGAAGGGGGGCCTTCCCATTTATTTAAGGCACGGCCCCCAGAGATGGGGTCCCCGGGGCCTTTGTAGGCTTAGGAAGGGGGGCTGCATGCCCCCTTACCCTTAAATAAAATAGCAGACCTGGGGATGGGGTTCCCAGGGTCTCTTAGAGTAGAGTGTTGTAGAGTGCAGTGGCATAGATTGGTACAGACTAGAGTGGTGCAGAGAGCATTGGTGCAGGGTACAGTCGTGCAGAGCATAATAGAGTTGTGTAGAGAGCAGTGTCGTGGAGCACAATAGTGTAGAGTGGTGTGGCGCGCAATGGGGTAGAGTGTATTGGCGTAGAGTAGTTGGTTTTGAATGTATTGGCGTAGAGTTCCGTGGTTTAGAGTAGAATGGTGTAGAATGCAGAGGCGTAGAGTAGAGTGATGCAGAGTAGAGTAGAGTGGCACAGCATAGCGTGCAATGGCGTAGAGTGCAATGGTGAAGATTGCAGTGGCATAACATGCAGTGGTGTATGGTGGAGTGGCTTAGAGTGGAGTGGCACGGAGTGTAGTAGAATGACGTAGAGTGCAGTGCCGTAGAGTGCAGTGGCAAAGAGTAGATTTTTCTAGAGTAAAGTAAAATGACACTGAGTGGGGTGTCGCAGGGTAGAGTGCAGTGGCGTAGAGTAGACTGTTGCAATGTAGAATGGAGTGGTGCAGGGTAGAGTGCAGTGTCATACAGTAGTGGTTTAGAGCACAGTGGTGTAGAGTGCACTGGTGGAAGAGTGCAGTGGTAGAGTTCATTGGCATAGAATAGAGTGGTGTAGAGTAGAGAGGTGTAGAGTGACGTGGCACAGAGTGGAGTGGTGCAGAGAAGAGTGCAGTGATGCAATGTGGAGTGATGTGCAGTGGAGTGGCGTAGTGTGGAGTGCTGCAGAGTAGACTGCACTGGTGTGGAGTGGTGAAGAGTATAGTGGAGAGTGGTAAAGTAAAGTATGGATGGTGTGGTAGCGTACTGCCATTACAGACAACACATCTTCACTTGAAATGGCAATTGCATTTGCACAGACATACAGTGTTACTGATAAAACTATACAGTGAACAAACAATGTGTGGAAATGTCATCACCTAGTGTATTGATTTGTTTTGAACGTAATAAAATATTTGCTTCCACCACACTTCGGAGCTACCCAAAAATGTGCTTCATGTCTGCTTTTCAAATCCAAAATATTCTGAAACATCTGCACAGTTCATTTACAGACATTTACATTTTGTTTTGTACTAGACAAAAAAATAACATTGGCCAGCCTTTCTCAAGCACATCCCCAGTAGCCAGCATGACTGTCCCTTAAAATCCTCTCACTTTTCTTAACTTTATTTTTATTTAGGTTTTTTTCAGAAACAAAAAACAAACACTTGACAAGAGTGCATAACATGCATAGACATAACAGGAGGCAATCTAATGATTGGTATAGGTCTTAATCCAATATGCATCTTCCCGCATGACCCATGTAGTAACATACAGATGGATATCCACCCCTGCACCGCATGACCCATTTAGTAACGTACAGATGGATATCCACCCCTGCACCGCTGACATGCAGAGGGTGTCAGCATTACAGCACGTCATAGTCATATATCAACATAATAGTCCAGGGGGTGTAGGCTGACTACTGATAATGTTTGCACTGCCCTCTCCAGGCATAGCATCAGTTCTCTCCTCCACATGGTCAGCACATTGATCAACGACAAGTCCTAATGGGGCCCCTCACGAGTGAGCAAATAGGCCTGCAATGTGTCCTAATTGCTGCATAGGCTAAGTGCCTGCGGAATTGTGGAGCAATAAAGTTCCAGTTGCACACTGAAGTAGATCCCACTCTTAATCCACATTTGAATAGTAGGTGAGTGCTCTCTACCCCACACGCAAGCTAGACATCGTTTGGCCAGAAAGAGGGAACCAGAGATAAATTACCTGACGCCCTGTTCTACAGAAATGGTGCAGCCCAGCAGGACCGCTTTCAGCAAGGGTGCAAGAGTGAGACCTGCCATATCAGACAATATGTGGAACACTTCTTCCCAAAAGGATAAATGCACAGGCAGCACACCTTGCACAATGAGAGTCTGTTCTTAGTTTAAGCTGGATAAGACAGAGGAGTGTATGTTAATTGCGATGCAGAAATTTGAAATGTAGCTATCAAAGTTGGCCATTTAAGGATAGCTCTCCTATCTGTCTGCGGCAATAGGACCATTCACAAATCCTCTCACTTTGAAGTCAGAGAAAGAAAAGTAAACACCAAGCTCTTTGGAAGACAGGGCCTGACATGTAACCTCTGTCTTTGAATGGACAGCAAATGTGACAAGATAAGAACAAGATCTGAAGGCCTGTTTACAGAAATCGAGCACTGGTGCAAGAATATAATAAATAGGGTTTGGGCAAAGGAAGGGATAGACTCAAGCTAGACAGCCAAAATCAAATAGAGCTAGCAAATAGAAAGCAAGCAAATGAGAGTTACAAACCACAAAGCCAATGGTAAGCAACGGGTGAAATGCATTCTCAGGGAAGCTTTCCGAACGTCCACAAGATGTTGTTAGTAAACCAGACAGCTGGACTGTCAGGTAGACTCCAACCTAAACAAGCATTAGAAATGCAATCGGGCTCGGATTTATTTGAGTTTGAGCTAATGGCATTGTAAATGCCAATGTCTTTTTGCCATGTGTTATGGAGTGTGTGCATGTGGTGTGTAGTGGAAGTATGTTGGTTGAATTGTAATTTTACCAATGGTGGCATGCTGTGCTTTATATGAATATGTTTAAAAGTAAAGTGTACCATACTGCGATTGCTTGGTGGAAAAGTGCACTGCCGGCTGGAGGTGTGTGTGCCTGGTGGAAGGGTGCACTGACGGCTGGTGGGTGTGTGCTTGGTAAAAGCGTGCACAGATGGATGATGGTTGTTGGTGTTTGTGCATGGTGAAAGCATTCATTGACGGCTGGGGGTGTGTTGTTGTGTGTGTTGTTTTCTGTGTGCTGGTGAGTGTGTGGTGGTGAGTCTGTGGGGGTGAGCCTGGGGAGTGAGTGTGGTGGTGAGTGTGTTGTGTTGAGTGGTGACAAGTGTGTGGTGTTGAGAGACTGAGGTGTGTGGTTTGTGTGTGCGTTATGTGTGTGTGGTGTATGTGTGTGTGGTGTTTTCTGCACACTCACACACTGCCCCGTAACATTCACACACTGCTCACCCGCACACTCCCAATGTCACCCTGCATAGTCACACACTGTTTACTCTGCACACTCATTCTGCACACTCACACAATGTGCACCCTGACACACTGTCTCTGCAGTCACTCTGCACTCACTGTCACTCTGCACTCACTGTCACTCTGCACTCACTGTCACTCTGCACTCACTGTCACTCTGCACTCACTGTCACTCTGCACTCACTGTCACTCTGCACTCCCTGTCACTCTGCACTCCCTGTCACTCTGCACTCCCTGTCACTCTGCACTCCCTGTCACTCTGCACTCACTGTCACTCTGCACTCACTGTCACTCTGCACTCACTGTCACTCTGCACTCACTGTCACTCTGCACTCACTCTACAGTCACTCTGCACTCACTGTCACTCTGCACTCACTCTGCACTCACTCTACAGTCACTCTGCACTCTACAGTCACTCTGCTGTCACTCTGCACTCACTGTCACTCTGCTGTCACTCTGCACTCTACAGTCACTCTGCTGTCACTCTGCACTCTACAGTCACTCTGCTGCCACTCTGCACTCTACAGTCACTCTGCTGTTACTCTGCACTCTACAGTCACTCTGCTGTCACTCTGCACTCTACAGTCACTCTGCTGTCACTCTGCACTCTTCAGTCACTCTGCTGTCACTCTGCACTCACTGTCACTCTGCTGTCACTCTGCACTCTACAGTCACATTGCTGTCACTCTGCACTCTACAGTCACTCTGCTGTCACTCTGCACTCTACAGTCACTCTGCTGTCACTCTGCACTCTACAGTCACTCTGCTGTCACTCTGCAATCTACAGTCACTCTGCACTCACTGTCACTCTGCTGTCACTCTGCACTCACTGTCACTCTGCACTCACTGTCACTCTGCACTCACTGTCACTCTGCTGTCACTCTGCACTCACTGTCACTCTGCTGTCACTCTGCACTCACTGTCACTCTGCTGTCACTCTGCACTCACTGTCACTCTGCTGTCACTCTGCACTCACTGTCACTCTGCTGTCACTCTGCACTCACTGTCACTCTGCTGTCACTCTGCACTCTACAGTCACTCTGCTGTCACTCTGCACTCTACAGTCACTCTGCTGTCACTCTGCACTCACTGTCACTCTGCACTCACTGTCACTCTGCTGTCACTCTGCACTCACTGTCACTCTGCTGTCACTCTGCACTCACTGTCACTCTGCTGTCACTCTGCACTCACTGTCACTCTGCTGTCACTCTGCACTCACTGTCACTCTGCACTCACTGTCACTCTGCACTCACTGTCACTCTGCACTCACTGTCACTCTGCACTCACTGTCACTCTGCACTCACTGTCACTCTGCACTCACCGCCACTCTGCACTCACCGCCACTCTGCACTCACCGCCACTCTGCACTCACCGTCACTCTGCACTCACCGCCACTCTGCACCGCCACTCTGCACCGCCACTCTGCACCGCCACTCTGCACCGCCACTCTGCACCGCCACTCTGCACCGCCGCACCGCCACTCTGCACCGCCACTCTGCACCGCCACTCTGCACTCTGCACCGCCACTCTGCACCCCCACTCTGCACCCCCACTCTGCACTCTGCACCGCCACTCTGCACCGCCACCCTGCACCGCCACTCTGCACCGCCACTCTGCACTCTGCACCGCCACTCTGCACTCTGCACCGCCACTCTGCAACGCCACTCTGCAACGCCACTCTGCAACGCCACTCTGCACCGCCACTCTGCACTCTGCACCGCCACCTGCACCGCCACTCTGCGCCGCCACTCTGCGCCGCCACTCTGCGCCGCCACTCTGCGCCGCCACTCTGCGCCGCCACTCTGCACTCTGCGCCGCCACTCTGCGCCGCCACTCTGCGTCGCCACTCTGCGCCGCCACTCTGCACCGCCACTCTGCACCGCCACTCTGCACTCTGCACCGCCACTCTGCACCGCCACTCTGCACCGCCACTCTGCACTCTGCACCGCCACTCTGCACCGCCACTCTGCACCGCCACTCTGCACCGCCACTCTGCACCGCCGCACCCCCACTCTGCACCCCCACTCTGCACCCCCACTCTGCACCCCCACTCTGCACCCCCATTCTGCACTCTGCACCGCCACTCTGCACCGCCACTCTGCACCGCCACTCTGCACTCTGCACAGCCACTCTGCACTCTGCACCGCCACTCTGCAATCTGCACCGCCACTCTGCACCGCCACTCTGCACCGCCGCACCGCCACTCTGCACCGCCGCACCGCCACTCTGCACCGCCACTCTGCACCGCCACTCTGCACCGCCACTCTGCACTCTGCACCGCCACTCTGCACCGCCACTTTGCACCGCCACTCTGCACCGCCACTCTGCACTCTGCACCGCCACTCTGCACCGCCACTCTGCACTCTGCACCGCCACTCTGCACCGCCACTCTGCACTCTGCACCGCCACTCTGCACCGCCACTCTGCACTCTGCACCGCCACTCTGCACTCTGCACCGCCACTCTGCACCGCCGCAACGCCACTCTGCACCGCCACTCTGCACCGCCACTCTGCACCGCTGCACCGCCACTCTGCAGCGCCACTCTGCACCACCGCAACGCCACTCTGCACCGCCACTCTGCACCGCCACTCTGCACCGCTGCACCGCCACTCTGCAGCGCCACTCTGCGCCGCCACTCTGCGCCGCCACTCTGCGCCGCCACTCTGCACCGCCACTCTGCACCGCCACTCTGCACCGCCGCACCGCCACTCTGCACCGCCGCACCGCCACTCTGCACCGCCACTCTGCACCGCCACTCTGCACCGCCACTCTGCACTCTGCACCGCCACTCTGCACCGCCACTTTGCACCGCCACTCTGCACCGCCACTCTGCACTCTGCACCGCCACTCTGCACCGCCACTCTGCACTCTGCACCGCCACTCTGCACCGCCACTCTGCACTCTGCACCGCCACTCTGCACCGCCACTCTGCACTCTGCACCGCCACTCTGCACCGCCACTCTGCACTCTGCACCGCCACTCTGCACCGCCGCAACGCCACTCTGCACCGCCACTCTGCACCGCCACTCTGCACCGCCACTCTGCACCGCCACTCTGCACCGCTGCACCGCCACTCTGCAGCGCCACTCTGCGCCGCCACTCTGCGCCGCCACTCTGCGCCGCCACTCTGCACCCCCACTCTGCACCCCCACTCTGCACCCCCACTCTGCACCGCCACTCTGCACTCTGCACCGCCACTCTGCACCGCCACTCCACTCTGCACCGCCACTCTGCACCGCCACTCTGCACCGCCACTCTGCACCGCCACTCTGCACCGCCACTCTGCACCGCCACTCTGCACTCTGCACCGCCACTCTGCACCGCCACTCTGCACTCTGCACCGCCACTCTGCACCGCCACTCTGCACTCTGCACCGCCACTCTGCACCGCCACTCTGCACTCTGCACCGCCACTCTGCACCGCCACTCTGCACCGCCACTCTGCACCGCCACTCTGCACTCTGCACCGCCACTCTGCACCGCCACTTTGCACCGCCACTCTGCACCGCCACTCTGCACTCTGCACCGCCACTCTGCACCGCCACTCTGCACCGCCACTCTGCACCGCCACTCTGCACTCTGCACCGCCACTCTGCACCGCCACTCTGCACTCTGCACCGCCACTCTGCACCGCCGCACCGCCACTCTGCACCGCCACTCTGCACCGCCACTCTGCACCGCCACTCTGCACCGCTGCACCGCCACTCTGCAGCGCCACTCTGCGCCGCCACTCTGCGCCGCCACTCTGCGCCGCCACTCTGCACCCCCACTCTGCACCCCCACTCTGCACCGCCACTCTGCACTCTGCACCGCCACTCTGCACCGCCACTCTGCACCGCCACTCCACTCTGCACCGCCACTCTGCACCGCCACTCTGCACCGCCACTCTGCACCGCCACTCTGCACCGCCACTCTGCACCGCCACTCTGCACTCTGCACCGCCACTCTGCACCGCCACTCTGCACTCTGCACCGCCACTCTGCACCGCCACTCTGCACTCTGCACCGCCACTCTGCACCGCCACTCTGCACCGCCACTCTGCACCACCACTCTGCACCGCCACCCTGCACAGCCACTCTGCACCGCCACTCTGCACCGCCACTCTGCACCGCCACTCTGCACCGCCACTCTGCACCGCCACTCTGCACTCTGCACCGCCACTCTGCACTCTGCACCGCCACTCTGCACCGCCACTCTGCACTCTGCACCGCCACTCTGCACCGCCACTCTGCACTCTGCACCGCCACTCTGCACCGCCGCACCGCCACTCTGCACCGCCACTCTGCACCGCCACTCTGCACCGCCACTCTGCACTCTGCACCGCCACTCTGCACCGCCACTCTGCACCGCCACTCTGCGCTCTGCACCGCCACTTTGCACCGCCACTCTGCACCGCCACTCTGCACCGCCACTCTGCACTCTGCACCGCCACTCTGCACCGCCGCAACGCCACTCTGCACCGCCACTCTGCACCGCCGCACCGCCACTCTGCACCGCCACTCTGCACCGCCACTCTGCACCGCCACTCTGCACTCTGCACCGCCACTCTGCACCGCCACTCTGCACCCCCGCACCGCCACTCTGCACCGCCACTCTGCACCCCCACTCTGCACCCCCACTCTGCACCCCCACTCTGCACCGCCACTCTGCACCGCCACTCTGCACCGCCACTCTGCACCGCCACTCTGCACCGCCACTCTGCACCGCCACTCTGCACTCTGCACCGCCACTCTGCACTCTGCACCGCCACTCTGCACCGCCACTCTGCACTCTGCACCGCCGCACCGCCACTCTGCACCGCCACTCTGCACCGCCACTCTGCACTCTGCACCGCCACTCTGCACCGCCACTCTGCACCGCCGCACCGCCACTCTGCACCGCCGCACCGCCACTCTGCACCCCCACTCTGCACCCCCACTCTGCACCCCCACTCTGCACCCCCACTCTGCACTCCCACTCTGCACCCCCACTCTGCACCCCCACTCTGCACCGCCACTCTGCACCGCCACTCTGCACCGCCACTCTGCACCGCCACTCTGCACCGCCACTCTGCACCGCCACTCCGCACCGCCACTCCGCACCGCCACACCGCCACTCTGCACCGCCACTCTGCACTCTGCACCGCCACTCTGCACTCTCAAACTGCACTCTCAAACTGCACTCTCAACTCTCAATCTCCACTCTGCACTCTCAAACACCACTCTCAATCTGCACTCTCATACTGCACTCTCATACTGCACTCTCATACTGCACTCTCATACTGCACTCTCAAACTGCACTCTCAAACTGCACTCTCAATCTGCACTCTCAACTCTCAAACTGCACTCCGAAAACAAAAGCTGCTGCAAAGAAACACATAATATACCTCAGCTCCGAAAACAAAAGCTGCTGCAAAGAAACACATAATAAACTCGAGAGAACAATTCCATTCACACCGGACCATTCCAGAAAAAAAATGAAACTGAGATTAAAAGAACAGCCCATGACAGAACGTCAGACTCTTGTTCTTGAACTAATGAAGCCCTTTCCCGGCCTGGCATGGAGCAGCTGCGCGCTGAGCGCTGCTGAATGGTGAACGCGCCCGGCCATCTGGATTCACTTACGGAGGCACCCTGACAGCTCCTAATTATAATTAATGTACTTCTTTGCGCGCACACGAACGAAAAATGCCCAACATGGCGTCCGAAAACTACATTTACCCTATCACTTCAAGCCTATTAAAACGACACCACAACGAAGACGAATCACTGGCCAGATGACAGGACACACTAAGGAATGTGTGGAATTTGTCTCACCAAAGCCCTAGGAGATACTTTTTTTTTCTCTTCTTTAACATTAGGATCTCGAAACTCCTCCCACTTACGTGGGCGGAGGCCTCGCCCTAAAAAGCACTTTTATGACCCAAGACCTAGCTTTCTGCCAAATTTGGTGTAAATGCATTCAGTGGTTTGGGCGGTAACTGTGTCTAAAGTTCCCATGGAATCTTAACGAATCATCCCAAAACTGTCCAGGAAGGAGCTGAGGTGAATTTTTTCCAAAGTTTCATGAGGATTTGCCATACATCAACAAAGAGCTAAGCAAACCAAAAAATGCATTACCAATGAATACACAATCCTAACTATATCTTATCTGAATAAGCAGTGCAAGATAGGGGCACAAGTTATTTCACTATAAAAGGCGTAGCTCAGTGTTTTTTTTTTTAATGTTAGTTCTTCACATTTCAATAATCTCATTTTAAATTCACTTTAACCTTTGTTTTTTTTTGGTGAATTTCTGAGTGTTTTTTTAGAACAACTTAACATCTTAGCACCTAACCTAACAATACCCTCACTTTAACCTCTGGTGTTTAAGAGAATTTCTGGGAATTTTGATCAATTTCTAAATTGGCTTTGTGCCTAACCCTACGTGGAGTACCTACACCCATTGTTCACAAAATATGCCTACCAAGATTATTCTATTTTAAATTTAGGGAGCTGTTAAGCAACTGAAATCATGGGTAGTGTGAGTAAAGAGGTGAGAAAAGTGGATGCTGTGCTTATGCAGACATCTCTTTCTCTTAAACTATTTTAGCTCTTCTAAGATACATTATGCCTCAAATTACTAAAAACCTCACATTTTTTACCTACTAGTTTCATACCTGCATTAACACCTAAATGTTCTTTTACTTCAACGTGCTCCTCGGGAAAAGCTTTAAATTCAACCGCTCCTATTCCAACAAAATGCCGTTCAGGAGTGCCTCAATATAGTCTTGAACACATAATGTTAGCGGTCTAGTTCTCATTAGAACTCTGTGGTGATGCTGCAGATGATCACATCACTGGGGAATTCACTGACATACAGCACATGTTTCATTCTGCATGTCAGAATGTTTTTCTGATATGGATAAAACAGTAAGAGGGATTCAGAATGAAGATGGAAAAGGCGCTGAGAACCAGGTCAGTACAGAGTAGATGACGGGGCACCGATAAAGGATTGGTGCCAGCCTAAAACCTGCTTGGAAAAGGTCTAGCATTTCTTGAATTAACTATTGGAGCTGTTGGAAGCCAAAGTTCACCATTACCTTATCCGGAATTGGCAGTAGGGGGATTGGCCCGAAATATTAAGTCCAAGGGTCTAGTGAAGGTTCTTCCAAAAGAAGTTTCACAGAAGCGGGTTTCTAGGTCATAGGGACAGTGCCAAGCCCCAGGGAACCTTTTAAGCAAATCAAGCAGTTGGGTTTGTAGGCTGGATAGAGAAGCGTCAGGGTTTGCGGAGTAGGCGTCAAAAGGAGAGCCTGCAGGGCGCTGCTAGTGAGGTTGGCATCAAGGTTGGTTGCATCGAGTGGTGTAAAGTTGGTAAAGTTGGGTTTAAGTGGCATTAGGTAGGACTGCAAAACAAGAGTGTCAAGTATGGGGATGATTTCTATCCGAATGTTTTCGTGAATTAATTTAATTTTGTTATGGAAAAATAATGACATGGGGAAATGTGGGAGAGTGTAGTTGCACTACAGTGTGGAATGATTCTCTGGTGAGGTTCAGAGCTGGAGAAACGAGGGCCCCTTGATTTTAGATTTGTAAGTGGCCATTAAAGATGGGGTTTGTTTTTTTATTATTCTGTGTTTTTACCATATTTAGATTTTTGAATCGGTAAGACTCGATCGAAAACAAATGACATTCCGTTGTTAAAGTCATCAAGTAGCCGTCAATCGATGATCATTTTTTTGTAATTGCTCAATAACCTTTTAGGACAATGACTAGGTCTCCCTCTCTGTGCGCCACCTGTACATCACTTTTTCCCATATTAAAAGTGACGCACCGGCGGCGTCAGGGGTTTGTAAATAAGCCCCTGTGTTTGCAGCTGTACTTGTATTTGCAGGTCAGCCTTCATGCCTTGTCGCATCAGTCTACCTCCGTCACAGTTCCTAGCTCTGTGATTGGATGGGGTTTTCTGCAGCCCCTCGTGACACTCACCTCGATGATGTAGTCTTTGCCGTCTTTGCTGTGCACCGCCTTAACAGCACAGATATCCAGACCTCCAAACATTTCTGCACAGGAATCCGCCCAGAGCCGGTACCTGCATCAGAAGAGAAAGCATTGAAAATCTAAAACTCAGCATGGATGGTGGGCAGAAGGAACCTGTGGGCAGAGGTGATGAACCACTGGGCAGAGCATCTGTAGACTGCCCACTGGAGCATGCATCTACAGTCTGGCGTCAGTGTAGGTGGACCATGAAACATTTCAAGACCTAAACCATACTCGGCTGCTAGAAAAATCAATCGAACTGTTGGGATGGGCATGCCCCCTGCAAGGTAAGCTGCTATGTTTCCCTGCCCTGAGCGCCCGGCTGCATGCATCTGCTATCCTGATGTTTGAATTCTGCCCCTAATCTAGCGTGTGCACAGAGGCTTCGACCATGAGAGGTCCTGGATCTGTCCTGTGACCTGGAAGGATGCAATAACCGTGCTCTCATTGTAGACAGAACACTGCTGTCCCTGTCAGTGGGCTTAGCCTGTCGCGTGGTGGTGTCAGCATTCTGGGGGCCCGATTCACAGAACAAACTTAAGACAAAATCCTAAACTTACTACTTTTGGTATTCACAGAAGTTAGGATTTTGTCTTAAGTTTTTCTTAAAACAGACTTAAGACAGACTTAAGTTAGGATTTTGTCTTAAGTCTGTCTTAAGACAAACTTAAGACAAAATCCTAACTTCTGTGGATACCAAAAGTAGTAAGTTTAGGATTTTGTCTTAAGTTAGTTCTGTGAATCAGGCTCACTGTCTTTTAGATTCGGTAATGTGGCTAGACTTTTTTATCTGAGTTACCAGAGTGGAGGCCTACACTTCTAGCCTCTGCCCAGTCCTTTGTGCTCACATCCTGAACATGTCTTAAGCGTGTTGATGAGTGTAGCCTGTTTGGCCATGCATGGAGTCTGTGAGTGAACCGGAGTGATGGAGGCCAGTGGGGTCCGCGTTGGATGACCCTGGTCTGGCCTTGCAAATATGGAGCATGGAACCACCCTCGCAGGCAGCGGACGTGTATGGGTCACATTCCTACAGCTGGACGGAGGAGAGCTAGACACTGACATGGGGAAGCAGAGATGGGGCTCCTTCAGATATTCTACGAGGCCTTTCGGTTAGCAGGGTGATGCTGACTAGTCTTCCTGAACACTGCCATTTGGTGGCTGGTAGGAAGGAGGACTCTGTTGTGCAAGGCCATGAAGCCTTTAGGCGGGGCCCGGCCTTTTGTCTTTAATTATTACTTCTTGAGTGCAGCTGAATACAGCCAGGAGCAGAAGGCTCTCGCCTCTGTGTGCCTCTGTTGAGCTGCTCCAGGAGGCTGACAGCCCTGCTGTGTGTCAGCAACAGCCTGGAAAGGACACTTGGAAGAACCACCCAAATCGGTTCTACAGCTGAGACAGCGGATCCACAGCCCCTGTGTGTAAAAGCAGCACTCACCACTGCCCCATCCAGTTGTTCCAGTGCCAAGTCCCATATATGAGGACGAGGGTCCCCTGCAAGTACTCAGGGGACGGTGGTGCAACCAGGGCTGCTGTCTGCCTGACAGACAGACTCCCGCGGTGAGGGGACATCACCTGAAGTCTGGGTCTCTTGCGGGAGCAGCTGTGTGACTGTCCTGAAGGAGCTAGAAGTCTGTCTGGATGCCAAGAGAGTGGTAAGAACCACCCTACAAGAGAAGAGAATGTCCATGAAAGAGCGAGGTTCAGCCCATCGCCCATGGCTGCGGCACCCCCATGAAGCAGACTGCTGGAGAGCTACCAGGGTGCTGCCGAGTGCCAGGGGGACCCTCAGACCCTCCCAACCAGTGCCCGGCAGGTACTGCCACTCAGCTACGAAGTGATTGCCAACGTGATTTCTCACCCCATCTTGCGCGCCAGACTACTGGGGTGCTCCTATGTATCTGATGGTCAGTCGGGCCTTTGTATATATTGTCAGCCTGAAAGGGACTCCTGGGCCCAATTCTATGAATGGAACATTCAGAGGTAGGTAGAAGGTAAGCTGCCCCTACTTTCCTTCATGGGCAGAGAGGAGCGCCTCTTGTCTGTCCGAATCTCATCTCCTCCCATCCTTTCTCTGGCCTCCTGCCTCCCTGGCACTTGAAAGTGTCTGTGTCTGCTGAACCGTGAGATCACAGCAGCACTCAGACACCGCCACTCCCACCCCCTGCTAATTCCTGCCCGGTGCAGTCAACCTGGACCTTGTCAAAGGGCAGACGCTTCCCACAGCACGCGGCAGACACAGGGAGGGTCCTGAGAATAACAACCCTGTGGCGGGAGACCAGGACACTCCCAGTGGATGAGTCACCGGGCACCCCCTGCCATACACACAGGCAGTATCCGAGGAATCCTGAGCAAACACTGCTGTGGCTGGGCCCTGCCTTCCTGCAGCCAAGCCATGCTCCTTCTGGCCTCACTCTGTGTGGCTGACACTGTCGCAGAGTCACCCGCCTTCAATCCAGCCACATGTGGCTGACACTGTCGCAGAGTCACCCGCCTTCAATGCAGCCACATGTGGCTGACACTGTCGCAAGTAACCCGCCTTCAATGCTGCCACATGTGGCTGACACTGTCGCAAGTAACCCGCCTTCAATGCTGCCACATGTGGCTGACACTGTCGCAAGTAACCCGCCTTCAATGCTGCCACATGTGGCTGACACTG
This sequence comes from Lissotriton helveticus, assembly GCF_964261635.1. Taxonomy (NCBI): domain Eukaryota; kingdom Metazoa; phylum Chordata; class Amphibia; order Caudata; family Salamandridae; genus Lissotriton; species Lissotriton helveticus. The sequence goes on from NC_136057.1 coordinate 294,239,936, forward strand.
TCGCAAGTAACCCGCCTTCAATGCTGCCACATGTGGCTGACACTGTCGCAAATCACCCGCCTTCAATGCTGCCACATGTGGCTGACACTGTCGTGGAGTCACCCGCCTTCAATGCAGCCACATGTGGCTGACACTGTCGCAAGTAACCCGCCTTCAATGTTGCCATATGTGGCTGACACTGTCGCGGAGTCACCCGCCTTCAATGCAGCCACATGTGGCTGACACTGTCGCAGAGTCACACGCCTTCAATGCAGCCACATGTGGCTGACACTGTCGCAGAGTCACCCGCCTTCCTGCAGCCAAGCGATGCTCCTTCTGGCCTCACTCTGTGTGGCTGACACTGTCGCAGAGTCACCCGCCTTCAATGAGGCCAAGAGATGCTCCTTCTGGCCTGACTCTGTGTGGCTGACACTGTCGCAGAGTCACACGCCTTCAATGCAGGCACATGTGGCTGACACTGTCGCAGAGTCAACCGCCTTCAATGCAGCAACATGTGGCTGACACTGTCGCAGAGTCACCCGCCTTCAATGCAGCGACATGTGGCTGACACTGTCGCAGAGTCACCCGCCTTCAATGCAGCCACATGTGGCTGACACTGTCGCAAGTCACCCGCCTTCAATGCTGCCACATGTGGCTGACACTTTCGCGGAGTCACCCGCCTTCAATGCAGCCACATGTGGCTGACACTGTCGCAGAGTCACCCGCCTTCAATGCAGCCACATGTGGCTGACACTGTCGCAAGTCACCCGCCTTCAATGCTGCCACATGTGGCTGACACTGTCGCGGAGTCACCCGCCTTCAATGCACCACATGTGGCTGACACTGTCGCAGAGTCACCCGGCTTCAATGCAGCCACATGTGGCTGACACTGTCGCAGAGTCACCCGCCTTCAATTCTGCCACATGTGGCTGACACTGTCGCAGAGTCACCCACCTTCAATGCAGCCACATGTGGCTGACACTGTCGCAGAGTCACCCGCCTTCAATGCAGCCACATGTGGCTGACACTGTCGCAGAGTCACCCGCCTTCAATGCAGCCACATGTGGCTGACACTGTCGCAGAGCCACCCGCCTTCAATGCAGCCAAGCGATGTTCCTTCTGGCCTCACTCTGTGTGGCTGACACTGTCGCGGAGTCACCCGCCTTCAATGCAGCGACATGCGGCTGACACTGTCGCAGAGTCACCCGGCTTCAATGCAGCCAGATGTGGCTGACACTGTCGCAGAGTCACCCGGCTTCAATGCAGCCACATGTGGCTGACACTGTCGCAGAGTCACCCACCTTCAATGCAGCCACATGTGGCTGACACTGTCGCAGAGTCACCCACCTTCAATGCAGCCACATGTGGCTGACACTGTCGCAAGTCACCCGCCTTCAATGCCGCCACATGTGGCTGACACTGTCGCGGAGTCACCCACCTTCAATGCAGCGACATGTGGCAGACACTGTCGCAGAGTCACCCGCCTTCAATGCAGCGACATGTGGCTGACACTGTCGCAAGTCACCCGCCTTCAATGCTGCCACATGTGGCTGATACTGTCGCGGAGTCACCCACCTTCAATGCAGCGACATGTGGCTGACACTGTCGCAGAGTCACCCGCCTTCAATGCAGCGACATGTGGCTGACACTGTCGCAGAGTCACCCGCCTTCAATGCAGCGACATGTGGCTGACACTGTCGCAGAGTCACCCGCCTTCAATGCAGCGACATGTGGCTGACACTGTCGCAGAGCCACCCGCCTTCAATGCAGCCAAGCGATGTTCCTTCTGGCCTCACTCTGTGTGGCTGACACTGTCGCAGAGTCACCCGCCTTCAATGCAGCCACATGTGGCTGACACTGTCGCAGAGTCACCCGCCTTCAATGCAGCGACATGTGGCTGACACTGTCGCAGAGCCACCCGCCTTCAATGCAGCCAAGCGATGTTCCTTCTGGCCTCACTCTGTGTGGCTGACACTGTCGCAGAGTCACCCGCCTTCAATGCAGCCAAGCGATGCTCCTTCTGGCCTCACTCTGTGTGGCTAACACTGTCGCAGAGTCACCCGCCTTCAATGAGGCCAAGAGATGCTCCTTCTGGCCTCACTCTGTGTGGCTGACACTGTCGCAGAGTCACCCGCCTTCAATGCACCCACATCTGGCTGACACTGTCGCAGAGTCACCCGCCTTCAATGCAGCCACATCTGGCTGACACTGTCGCAGAGTCACCCGCCTTCAATGCAGCCACATCTGGCTGACACTGTCGCAGAGTCACCCGCCTTCCTGCAGCCAAGCGATGCTCCTTCTGGCCTCACTCTGTGTGGCTGACACTGTCGCAGAGTCACCCGCCTTCCTGCAGCCAAGCGATGCTCCTTCTGGCCTCACTCTGTGTGGCTGACACTGTCGCAGAGTCACCCGCCTTCAATGCAGCCAAGGGATGCTCCTTCTGGCCTCACTCTGTGTGGCTAACACTGTCGCAGAGTCACCCGCCTTCAATGAGGCCAAGAGATGCTCCTTCTGGCCTGACTCTGTGTGGCTGACACTGTCGCAGAGTCACACGCCTTCAATGCAGCCACATGTGGCTGACACTGTCGCAGAGTCACCCGCCTTCCTGCAGCCAAGCGATGCTCCTTCTGGCCTCACTCTGTGTGGCTGACACTGTCGCAGAGTCACCCGCCTTCCTGCAGCCAAGCGATGCTCCTTCTGGCCTGACTCTGTGTGGCTGACACTGTCGCAGAGTCACCCACCTTCAATGAGGCAAAGAGATGCTCCTTCTGGCCTGACTCTGTGTGGCTGACACTGTCGCAGAGTCACCCGGCTTCAATGCAGCCACATGTGGCTGACACTGTCGCAGAGTCACCCGGCTTCAATGCAGCCACATGTGGCTGACACTGTCGCAGAGTCACCCGGCTTCAATGCAGCCACATGTGGCTGACACTGTCGCAGAGTCACCCGCTTTCAATGCAGCCACATGTGGCTGACACTGTCGCAGAGTCACCCACCTTCAATGCAGCCACATGTGGCTGACACTGTCACAGAATCACCCGGCTTCAATGCAGCCACATGTGGCTGACACTGTCGCAAGTCACCCGCATTCAATGCTGCCACATGTGGCTGACACTGTCGCGGAGTCACCCACCTTCAATGCAGCGACATGTGGCTGACACTGTCGCAGAGTCACCCGCCTTCAATGCAGCGACATGTGGCTGACACTGTCGCAGTCACCCGTCTTCAATGCAGCGACATGTGGCTGACACTGTCGCAGAGTCACCCGCCTTCAATGCAGCCACATGCGGCTGACACTGTCGCAGAGTCACCCGGCTTCAATGCAGCCACATGTGGCTGACACTGTCGCAGAGTCACCCGCTTTCAATGCAGCCACATGTGGCTGACACTGTCGCAGAGTCACCCACCTTCAATGCAGCCACATGTGGCTGACACTGTCGCAGAGTCACCCGGCTTCAATGCAACCACATGTGGCTGACACTGTCGCAAGTCACACGCCTTCAATGCTGCCACATGTGGCTGACACTGTCGCGGAGTCACCCACCTTCAATGCAGCGACATGTGGCTGACACTGTCGCAGAGTCACCCGCCTTCAATGCAGCGACATGTGGCTGACACTGTCGCAGAGTCACCCGCCTTCAATGCAGCCAAGCGATGCTCCTTCTGGCCTCACTCTGTGTGGCTAACACTGTCGCAGAGTCATCCGCCTTCAATGCAGCCAAGGGATGCTCCTTCTGGCCTCACTCTGTGTGGCTAACACTGTCGCAGAGTCACCCGCCTTCAATGAGGCCAAGAGATGCTCCTTCTGGCCTGACTCTGTGTGGCTGACACTGTCGCAGAGTCCCACGCCTTCAATGCAGCCACATGTGGCTGACACTGTTGCAGAGTCACCCGCATTCAATGCAGCCACATGTGGCTGACACTGTCGCAGAGTAGCCCACCTTCAATGCAGCTCTCTGCTTCTAGTTACTGGTCTGGTGCCTGCTGACAGTCTGTACTGTTACTCTGATAAAAGGGACCATCCAGTGCAGTTCTCTCTACCTAGTCCTTCATCACTGTCAATCACCGACACCAGGCGTTCTAGAACGTTGCTTTGTTTGAGGTCTGTTTGGGTTCAGAGATCTATTGTGACATCATTCAGCGGAGGGACTCTTCAGATCTCTCTACCCAGTCCTGCCTCACTGTCAATCACCGACACCAGGCGTTCTAGAACGTTGCTTTGTTTGACGTCTGTTTGGGTTCAGAGATCTATTGTGAAATCATTCAGCGGAGGGACTCTTCAGATCTCTCTACCCAGTCCTGCCTCATTGTCAATCACCGACAACAGGCGTTCTAGAACGTTGCTTTGTTTGACGTCTGTTTGGGTTCTGAGATCTATTGTGACACCATTCACCGGAAGGACTCTTCAGTTTTCTCTACCCAGTTCTCTATTCCTGTCAATCACCAACAACAGGCGTTCTAGAAAGTTGATTCTTTCAGTAGCGGATGCTACCGGGCTGGGTGGGGAAGAGGAACCAAATAAAAAGTTAAGAAATTGACTTACCTGACATGAAACGGCCTGCCACCGCCTGTCACACAGGCTCCCCTGAGCCGATCACAATGCTGCAATGAAACGTTGGGATTGGTCTGAGTGCCGTGGTTTCGGTGCACATATGGGAAGAGGGAGCCTGTGCATGTTCCTTACCAGGCTGAACTGTTTGATCGGCCCACTAGGCCCGGCAAAATAGTTCATGCGCACTTAGGGAGTGCTACCCCTGCTCTGGCCAGCCCCACCCGCCACTGACTGCAATAGGAAAAATAAAATGCTAATAACTTATTATCATTTTATTTTTCATTTTGAGCAGTGGGATCACGCTCCCCCACCTTAGCGGAGGAGCCGCCATGAGCTTCTTTTGTCGTCTGTTTTTGGTTCTGAGATGTAGTGTGACCTCATTCAGCGGAGGGACTCTTCAGATCTTTCTACCCAGTCCTGTATCACTCACAATCACCAACAAAAGGTGTTCTAGAATGTAGCTTTGTTTGACGTCTGTTTGGGTTCTGAGATCTATTGTGACATTGTTCACCGAAGGGACTCTTCAGTTTTCTCTACCCAGTTCTCTATCCCTGTCAATCACCAACAACAGGCGTTCTAGAAAGTTGCTTCGGCTGCTACCAGGCGGGGTGGGGAAGAGGAATCAAATAAAAAGTAAAAAAATGTACTTACCTGACCTGAAACGGCCTGCCACCGCCTGTCCTCATCTTCTTCCTTTAGGAAGGACCCAGGCACACAGGCTCCCCTGAGCCAATCACAGCGCTGCAATTCAGCGTTGTGATTGGTCTGAGTACCATGGTTCGGAGCTCAGGTGGGGGCCAGGAGCCTGTGCATGTTCCTTACCAGGCTGAACTGTTTGGTCGGCCCACGAGGGCCGGCAAAATAGTTCATGCGCACTCAGGGGGTGCACACCACTGCTCCCCCTGCTCTGGCCAGCCCCTCCCCGCCACTGACTGTAATAGGAAAAATAAAATGATAATAACGTGCTATTATCATTTTATTTTTCCTTTTGAGCAGTGGGGCCACGCTCCCTCACCTTAGCGGAGGAGCCGCTACTGGCTTCTTTTGACATATATTTTTGGTTCTGAGATGTATTGTGACATCATTCACTGGAGGGACTCTCTAACAATATTTTTTTAACATAATTCTTCCTAATGAATTCGTCCAGTTTCTAAGCGCCACACTCCAAGGGGCAAATCATCAACAAACCAAATCGCAGAGCTCACTTAGCGCGAATTTGTTTACCGCCGGCTATCGCCGGATTTGATCACAGAGATAAAGCGTTATCAGCGCTTATCTCCACGGCGATGGAAAATCTGGTGATAGCGGCAAAATGAGGGAAAATCGCTGGAAATCCAGCGATACAACTACAGCGCTAAGGGACTCCTTGGTGAGAGGGAGATGTGGAATTAGGCTTAGAATCCACCTCCCTTTATAAATATAGCTACGTCTGAAATTTTGCAGACGTTAGCTGATGGCGATAACCGCGGTTAGAGCTGCTTTTTAAATCGCTATGAGTTTCCTGGGTCAGCTTGTTGATACAGAATAGTGCAGTTAGCGATATTTCCCATGTTGTTGAGAGAGAAACGCCTTCTTTGCAGCTCATTAGAGATGCGATGCAAGGCGTTAGTGGAACGGCGGCTGACACAAGGAAACACACGCTGATGCCTATTAGCGTGTCCTTGCTAATAGTAAGGTAATTCAATCGCCGCTTTTCTGCCGAAAACGGACGTTAACCCCTTGGGCGCGGCCGCGATTCTGCGCCTGTGCTGCGTTTTTCGAAGTGGGCGGGATCATGACGGCCCCCAGCCGTCATCAGCACACGAGCCCCGTGATGCATGACGGCTGGGGGCCGTCATCAGCATCGAAGGGGTTAAAGCGGCGTTGTTGTCCTTGATAATATGCCCCCAAGTAGGGTAACTCTCACAGTGGCTCACTCACATCAGCTTACTGAAAAATAGGTTAGTGAGAAATAACTTCAGTCAAAAGAGCATATTAAGAAATAATGAACACAAGCTGTAGTGTTTACAAAAGGGAAGTAACCGTCCCTTCCCCCTAACACGTCAGAGGTGAATAGTTTGCTGCTCCTAACTCCAGCCCTAGATTCATTCGGAAACTGAATGCCACCCTCACATTATTTCTTAGGCTATTTTCTATGACCCGGCTTGTTGTGTAGCTATTTCTCGAGTGCTATTTTTCAGTAGGCGACTTTCAATGACTTGTTGTGAGTGCTATCCCTTAAAGTTACTGTTGCCCAGCTGTGCTGCAGTGTTGTAACTCCTAGCTAACTGTCACTGCCTTCCCCAGATGTTGTGGATGGTGTTACTGCTGCCCAGTGCCACTGTCCACCGATGCTCTCTTCTGGCGATAAATGTAAATGTAAGTTATAAATGCTGGTAGGAGTAGAAGTACGCATCGTAGGAGTGCAACTTCAGGAGGGGTGTTTGTGGTGTGACACTTCCCACATACATTCTTGGATTGGTAGTTGCTACGTCTGTGTCGTCTTCTCATCATCCTAATTTCACAAATATCTTTAGTGACTGTTCACCTCGTTCTTAAGACTTTCTTCCCTGTCTTCAGTAGTGAATCCGGAAATAAATCAACCTATCAACCTGTAAATAGGTATAGATGTTTGTGCTCTGTTTCTTCATGTCTCAATAATCATCTTTCATCTCTCCTTTTATGTGACCTCTCACACAAACTCCTGTAAAATGGAACCTTCTCTTTGAAATGAATCCAGTAGGACCCCCAGGAACCTGAGACTCCCCACCCAGGAATACCAGCTCTTCAAGTGGGTACTACGGAGTCACCAGCAAAGAGAGAGAGCTGGAGACAGCCACACAGAGGGCAGAGAGAGTGGGCAGGGTGATGCTGGTCTGTCACATACATGTATATTTAAAGGCACTGCCTGCTCACCTCTCCGTCATGGCGATCTGCTCCAGCATGGCGGAGCCCGTGTTGGCCTTCCAATTCCCAGAAATGGAGGTTCTCCTAGGAGAGAGTATAAACAGCACGGTGAGTCAAGAGGGGCGAAGAAACCCTTGTCTAGGAGCTGGTGGTCAAAAATAATCCATTAATAGCACTGTCTGACCACGCACTGCTGCCGCTCCTCTGCCGTTGATGTGGAAGAAAAACCAAAACAAACATTGGCGAAGTCAATGTGTCTAGCCTTGGCAGATTGGTGTGATGGTTCATTTATTTTTTATTGCAAGAATGTGCCACACAAAAAAGAGAACATGAGACAACTTAAACATGGCCACCCTATGCCTGAATTATAAAATGTAGTAAACATTTACTGATGTGGCTCTTTTACTAGTTATTTTATTTGATATAAAAGCCCTTCAGTTGGGCCATGCATTTTATTATTAGTGTAGTAGACAAGAGTAAATCACCAGCTAACCAAACACTAAATCCTCAGGCAGCTACACTGTCACAATGCCAAGTAAACACTTTTTAGCTTGAAGCCAGAAATTCAATCACACTCTAACTGGGACCTGAAGAGAAGGCAAAATAAATTCATGATATTTAAAGTTAATATATAATAATAAATCAAATTAAAACGCACACCTGGCACCAGGTTTATATGTGAAGGAAGGAAACAATTTGAGTTGGATTAAATAATATGCACAGGACTTGTCCAGTCACTCAGATTGAAGGGAGCCAATGGGTAAACCATTGCCCCATGCTCCATACTCTGGTGGGCGGAAGCTAAATGTGCACAGGAGTATAACAGAGCAATGCATGAACCCCTCAGATCATTTGCACCCCTAACTATGTGTATTATGTAAGTGCTTTAAAAAAATGAATATTCAAAACAGCTAAAACTCTCTCGAGGGCCAGAGCTAAAGAGACAGATGCCCTTTGCAGACCAGATCAATATAAGTCTGAGGAGCTATTCCTGTGTGTTTGGTGCTCATTGCCAAGCCTGACCACTCTCCACCAGCATCAAAGTGAGCAAGAAGACAGCTGCCACCTAGTGAATGCAGAGAGGAAGTGACAGGAAGTGGGTGAATAGGACACCAGGGTAAAGCAAGTAGGGGGTTGCAGGACAATGCCCTGGGTACACACTGGTAATCTTTATTACTCTGATTCCTGGTCTTCCTGGATGCAGTTCCGCTCTCCCGCCATTTTCTTTTTACTGTTGTCTATTTGGCATGGTGTGTTACAGTAAGTGCTTCGTTAGTTCCTCCTTTTTGTGGTGGCTTCTGGGTAACAGGGGCCATCTTGGGGGAACTTTTTGGGTTTCAGCTAGGGTACTGCTTCTGCGTAAGAACTGCTTCCAGGAAGACGGATAAGGAGGCAATGGACTTGATGTATGAAGAGGTCCCTGTGTGATAAAGGCTAGTATATATAAGATGGTGATGTATGTAAAGGTTTTGGTTCATGTAAAGGTTGAAAGTACTCAGACTTTAGTGAATGTAAATGGTTAATGTATATGAGGTTGTTGAATGTGGGTGCCTGTGTGTGTAAATGGTTTGTATATATAATTTAGTGGATGGTGGATTTAGGATAGTGTAAGGGTTGTTTAGGTTTGTGGCAGGTGGGTGCAAAAGAATGGCACATTTTACATACTTGGTTTTATAAATCACTCAATATAATTTGCCATTTCAAAAAATTATAACTATTTGCTGGTTTAACCCGTTGCGTGCTCGTGACAGAACCGTTCCATCACGAGCCTCGGGTGGGCTGTGCTGGTGACGGAACGGTTCCGTCACGGCCCGCTCGCCGCGCCTGCACGGCGCGAATTCCGCGCCTGCGCTGAGTGTTCTGATGAGCGGGCGGGGCCCTGACGGAACCTTTCCGTCACAAGCACAGCCCACCCGAGGCTCGTGACGGAGCGGTTCCGTCACGAGTACGGGAGCGCCGCGCGGCCCCCCTCCCCCATAGCACTGCGGCGGAATAGCCGCCGCAGCTAAGGGGTTAAAGATACTCAATCTATTGGCCTATGAAAGATAAACGGCTGAGTAGGCGCTATTGGATTCCAAATTCAGAGCCTGCAGCTCATTCAAGAGGCCAGCAGCCAGAGCATAGTTCACTGAGCTATCTTGTTACCTAAAGGCTGAGACCTGAGTATATATGGCATGTATGTATGTGGTGTGCACATAAAGGGCAGCAGCCGTGTGGTACTTTATGTTTACTCAGCCCCCCCACCTTGGGCTAAATAAGTCTTCCAAGCAATGAAACTTAGTACTGCTGCACGTGTTTAACGAAATAACGATTGCTTTTTTAGTCATTTAGAAAACATGCACCTACTGTTGGCCCTGAATGGGAGTTAGGTGGAAATCCATGTGGAGATTCCCAGCAGCCGGAATTACCTTTACTGGCTTGTATTGTGAAATAAGCCTATTACGAGTTAGACTGTTGGGATTGGGAATAACTTCAGACACCAATTTATCGGATGAACTTCCTCACTGTATTCCTATGCCGAGGGTGTTAAAGCTTGTTGCTTCCCTGCATGGTGGGACTGGAGGGCTATGAGAGGTAAATGCAGTGCTTAATTTGAGCTGGTGGTTTCTGGTGCTCAGTACCAGCACTTAATTGGTAGCACCGGAGCTTGTGATAGCCTGCCACAAGGCGCGCTGCCTAGCTAATTTAGAGATGACCATAACAACAGTTAATTGTTAATGCTATATTCATTAGAAAATTGCTATTACCTGTCACCAAGCCTTCTTATAGTTTTGAGTATCTGAAAATAGTCAAATTATTACACTTGTAGGAGTGTGATGGTTAGTAGTTGTTTTGTTACGTCACTATCATTGGCAACGGCAATGTGTGGTGCGAGCTGCAGTGGTCTCCTGACGAGAGGCCTAGAACTTTTTTTTTTTTTTTACAAATTAAGCAGTGGGTCAAGGGAAGACTTGTTGTGGCAGAGAGGGACATTTCATGCTCCCATATTGCCAAAGAAAACCTTTGCCAGGGACTGGGAGACGAAGGTTGGCCTATGGTGCAGCCAAAACCTCATGCGATTTTAGAGTCCGTACTTACCGGCTAGAGTTTGCATGTTACCACACCCAGGCCAGTCGTGCTCGGCTGGAGTGGATTGTCATATGATAATTCCACTCCATCTGACTCGTAGTCAGGGCCAAAGAACTGAACCACCTCTTCCTGCAGTAACAGTATTTTGCAAGTTCTCATTGGATTTGTTTACAAGTTTTGGTTGCTGACTCTGGCCCTCTTAGTAACCAACCCCCCACATCCCTCTGATCAAAATAGAAAACCAATCAATACCAATTTAAAATAAATTGGGAAAAGTATGGAACACACAACCAACTGAACAAGTTACTTACCTTCTGTAATGCTGCTTCTGATGGATTACCTCACTGTGTATTCCTAACCTTTAGAATCTTCCCAGGCATCAGACTGGATCCGTAAAGTTAGAAATATCACAGGCGCACCATTAGATGGCGCCATAGACTCCGCATTGACTCAGCACAGCCTCTGAATGTGATGACACGCATCCAAATCTAGGCGTACCCCCTGCGTGCTACATCACTTCATCACCATATTTTCTTCGCTCCCAGGTGCGAAGCAAATGACAATAGAGGGAAAACAAGGCTCTCACACGAACCTGGGGATCCAACCTCAGACCTATTTAATATGAAAAGTCTTCTCGATAGCACCCATCAGAGAGAGCATTACCAAAGGTAAGGATCTTGATACTTCTAACCATAGATTCCTCAACATTTTGAAATGTTACTAAACATGTGGCCCTTGATTCACCACTGTAATGCGCCTAGGGCGGTAGTGTTCCAACGCTTCACTATCGTTGGTTTGTCCTGTAATGTAATCAAAGAAGACATTATATGCGACTAAGAAATATCCAATAGGTGAGCGTGACATATAGTATGTCATTAGTTTATTATCATACCTTTATGATGCCGGCATTTATATGTTAAATAAATCTTTTTAGATGACTCTACTCAGCGCGGCCTATACAACAAGCGGCGTTGGATTAGGTATTTGAATATTCAGGAGGGCCTTTGTTGTCCCAAACGAGGTAAACATAGAAAAATGTTTTGATATCGTTTCAGCAGATGTAAAAAATATATATACACTAGAAACATGCTCAAAGAATCGTATAACGAGATAAATGAATATATGACACAGTTTGTCACTGAAACACCGGTTCTTGAGATTAACTATATTATCTGATTATATGCAGTATGTTCTTGATATTTATCAGGTTAAGGCTAGATGCCTGTATCGTAAAATGAACAATCAATTTGTATGAGAGATATAATGTAGAATGTTGTAATACATGGGGCTTTAGTGCCACACAGCCTGCAAGAGCATTGTATTGTATTATGTTGTAAATGTTGTTTCAGTTGAGAGTATATGTTTCTTATATTATATATTTCTAATTTCAGATTTACCATACTGTGTGGGAAATTATATTTTAATCCTGAGGAAGGTGCTGGCTTTTAATGAAGTTGCCAAAACCGAAACGCGTCAATGCTATTCTAGAATTGTGACACATAGAGTTATTGGACCATATAACTTTCTCCACTTAAGATATTTGTACAATTTGGAGTTTGAGTTGATTATGTCTAACCAGTGTGTCCTTTTCCTTTTTAATTAGAATAATTTTCTATGTTTTCATTCCCACTGTGTTAGAACTTTTTAATGTAATTATTTTATTATGTTGGTAGACATGCACTATTATTTTGAATGAAATTTCTTTCTTATGTATGTTGTAATAAATTGTACACGTTTTTAATTTCATTTATTTGCATCATCATTGCTCTTGCTGTGTTGTAAGGGATTGAATCACTCATGTTTGTAATGTTAAGTTTGAAAGGGTAGTGTTTGATGTATAATTCTACCCAAAGGGGACTCTTTATTTGACTGAAATGCAGAAAAGCAGACAGAGCCAAAAGGTTATGTTTAACAGTGGGCACAGCAAGACCTTGCCGGAAGAGGGTCAATCCGTATATTTGTAGCAACTTGCCACAAACACAGTCCAATGGCCCAAAGAGACGGACTTAGAGGAAGGGTGGAGAACTCCCAAGATCACAACCACAATTTCCACCCGCAAATCAAACCCACTCATATCTCCATTGTAGGCTGGAAGTATACACTGTGAAGGTTTGGATGCTGGGACAAAAGGTCCTATGGAAGAGGGAGCCGAAGAGGAGGGCATATGCTCAGGTAGGTTCAGCAGGTTGGATTACCACTTTAAAAGACCCTCTGTGCTCAATTTGGGGATACAAAGATGAGTTATGCTCTGCCAATCTTGACATTCAGGAACTGCAGGATCAGGGACAGCTGAGGGAATGCACAAAGGAGGCCGGAGTCTCACCAAAACTGGAATGTGTCCCAGAAGGAATCTTGCAGGTAAACTCTGAGGCACTGAAGGGCAGATAGTGCACATCCTATGAAGTAGCAAATAGATCTACCTCATGCACACCCCATGCAGCGAAAAAGCCCTTCACCATCGCTGGAGCAGGCACCACTCATGATCTGGTAGATGTCAACTTCTTAGCTCCTCTGGCCTGACTGTGAGGGAACCTTCCAGGTGGCTGACTATCAAGGAAATCCTGTGATGGAGCAGCCACCACAACAGACAAAGGCCCTCCAGACAGTGCACACGACCCACAAAGCCCTGCTAGTTGCAGTACTGCACACAGCCATATTGTCTGTCAGGATCTGGACAGATCTGCCCTTGATGGAGGGAAGAACACAGATAGGTCTTGAGGGAGAGGTGAACACAATGCAGCTCTAGAAGGCTGAGGTGTTGCCGCTGCTCCATCAGAGCAAAACCAAAGATGATGATGGACGGACGGAGTGTTGAACATTGCAAGCACTCACCCCCTAGTCAACTGATCTAGGTTTAATCCATCGTTATTTTGCTCACCAAGCCACCCCAGTTCAGACATGGCCGTATGCAAATCAGTCTTGACCCTGTGCCTCATGGGAACAGTCCAGTGCGAACTGCCAAGCATGTCTTCCCTGGACCGGAAACAAGCATCCTGGGACCGGTTTTGGGTTCATAACCCTTATCAGCCAGGATAGCTTGATTCTAGTGGACAAGTGAGCAAGAGACCTCGTCTGGGCATACCCTGCCAATTTAGGGCGAAGAAAGCAAAACCAAAGGGGATGATGGACGGGGTGTTGAACCAGAGACCAGAGGCCTCTGAGTTCCACAGCATTCTGGTGGCGCACGTGGCCAAGGAGTCTGTCGTACCTGCAAGCGCTTGAAGGGGTAGACGTGAAAGGTCTGCCACAAACAAAATTAGCATCTCTAATGGCTGGCAAACCCAAGTACAGGGCCACAATGTGTATGGTGGATTATAATAAGAGGGAACAGAACAGCTGCTTTGCCTCGCCCTGACATCCAGAGCGTGTAAGAGGGCCCCTGTGACCGAGGTCCTTCCACGGGGGCACCAGGGGGGCTTCAGTGTCAGATATGAAGACCAGGTAACGAAAGATGCCGCCGCGCCAGAGGTCCACGTACTGACAGTAAACAGTCCTTTACACTATGATGAAACAAAGTGAGAGAGGTTCCTCGCACACCCCCTGCTCCGAGGACACGTGACGGCTTAGAAGCAGCAGCAGGGGGTGGGGGGGGGGGGGGAGAGGCAGCTCCTCGTCTTCCCTGGGTTTATCCTGTCAAGCGCTCCGTGACTCACCCCCGTCCTCCCCAGACACTGACAGCCGAGGCGAGATGAACGGAAAAGCCCCTGTCTGGGCAGCGGCTCACGCTGTCTCCTCTGACAGCTGGATAAGCTCTCCCTTTGACCGCCTGGATCAGTGATGCCTGGCGCACCCCCTCTTCCAGCCCGCACCCTCTGATCCTCGCGCGCTCTCTTCCGGGATAATCCTCTCCGGCAGCCAGCTCCAGTTTTGACGCCTCGGAGCCCTCTTGTTTTTCAATACCACAGCAGCACCCCTAAGCGCGCTCTCTCTCCCCCTTTTCACATCACTTCCATCCTCCCTCCTTCACTCGTGCACTCTCTTTGGCCCTTTCTTCCTCCGCACCTTTATGCAGTGACGTAGCATGGATGGTATTGGCCCTAGTGCAAGCACAGAACATGCTCTGTCTGCTTTTAGGAAAACAAAATGTAACACAAGTCAGGGTTCACTGGCCCCTCAGACCGCTGCACCTGCGATATCTAGGCCCTTGCTTGTATGCTCCCTCCCTTTCCTAGTTACTCCCTCTCTGCCCCTACTCTTCCCCTTGTTCCTTTCTTTCTCACCTTTCTGCCCCTTTTCCATTGTACGCGCCACCACCGTCATTCTTTGCATGGAGAGCAAGTCACAGAAATCCCAGGGAGAGCGGACGTGACATCACGAATGCGGAAGTGACATCACGAACCCTTTGCCTACCATCACATGTCTAGATAACCTCGTGTCTCATTCGAAGCCACTCAACAGATCGAGATTGGCTTGTTTGGGGCTATTGGGGAGGAGGCAGGGGTATGGGAACAGAAACTCAAGTTCAAGTTCAAGTTCAGGGATTTATATAGCGCACTACTCACCCAGAGGGTCTCAAGGCGCTTGTGGGAGGGTGTGTGCATTACTTATCGAATAGCCAGGTTTTTAGCTGCTTTCTGAAGGAGAGGTGGTTCTGTGTAAGGCGGAGGTGAGTGGGGAGGGAATTCCAGGTTTTGGCTGCTAAGTAGGAGAAGGATCTTCCTCCCATGGTGGATCTGTGGATGCGCGGAATTGCGGCGAGGGCTTGATTGGATGATCGTAGTTGGCGGGTGGGTGTGTAGAAGGACAGTCGTGTGTTGAGGCATTCGGGTCCTAGGTCGTAGAGGGCTTTGTGTGCGTGGGTGAGGAGACGGAACGTTATTCTCTTGTTGACGGGGAGCCAGTGGAGGTCTTTCAGGTGACCGGAGATGTGAGCTTGACGGGGGATGTTTTGGATGCGTTGGGAGTTTTTTCTGTAGTTTGGCTGTGGTTCCGGCGTAAAGGGTATTTCCATAATCCAGTCGGCTGGTGACCAGTGCATGGGTGACTGTCTTTCTTGTTTCGGTGGGGATCCAACGGAAGGATGTTGAAGGATGTTGAAGCAAGAAGATGAGACGGCGTTGACTTGTCTGGTCATAGAGAGGGAGGAGTCCAGGATGAAGCCGAGGTTGCGGGCGTGGTCCGTTGGTTTGGGTGCTCCAGAAACAAATGGGGCTCTTGGCCACTGTTTACTAATTCTTGCAGCTGCCTTCGTGGCCCTCAGGTCAGTGGCAGCTGCTCCTCATCCTCACCTATGCTGGGTAGGGGCCCTCACTCTTAACACCGCTCAACCTTCTGAGATAGGATGGGGGAGGGGCACACACAACTTTGGAGGGTAACTTTTTATTTTAATAGGAATGTACTTTCCCTTTCGGCAGTGGCTTTTTAAAACAGACTGGATAAATGTGTGAATGGATATTTGACAAAGTTATGATGCTGATAAAGGTGGGCTCTGCCGTGCTGCACCCTTCTCGCAGCTGTGAAATCGTCAGGTAGGCGGCTTGAAGCCGAGCGCCACGAGGTGACCATTTGAACACAGGACCGAGGCAGGTCACGAGCTCGGGTCCTGGCAGGTCCGCAAAGTTAAGGACCTTAAATTGAATGAAAGTGGCACCTGCTCTTTACAGCTCTCTATTAAAAAGCAAGTTATTGGGAACTGTCCATAGTTTACAGGCACTGCTCCCATTAATGTGAGCGAACAAGAAGGGGGGGCTGTGGTGGGCGGCGAGTCTCAGTGGGTCGGCAGAGAACATTCGTAATGTGGTGCTCCTGTCGCCTCTTCGTCACATTTGAAGCACGAGGTACGTGGAGTAGGTACCCTTACCTTGCTCAGGGCAACCCACGGAAGCAGCTGCCACGCCTGGCTAGCTGTAAGTGACACCAGAAGAGGATGTGGCGTAGCGACCAGAGTTGTCGACTTTGGAACTGAGGAACCAGGTGTGAGTCTTGGCGTCTGCTCAACAACCTGTGATTCTGGGCAAATCACTTAATCTACCTTTGTTAATCACAAATGAATGTGTTCTTGCGTAATGTAAATGGTACTCGTGTAAAGCGCTACACAATGCCTTCGGGTCGAGTTCGCGCTATATGAAACTGCAACAAAACCAAAAAAAAGCGTTGCCGCGTCCGTCTGCCTAACGCCCCCCCCTTTCACTCTTTCTCCCTGCCTGTATCATTATACCCACCTTTCTCTACTTTTCCCATAATTCTTTAAATTTCTCACGCCTTCCTTTATTTAGCCATCTATCCACCGCCCTCTCTTTTATCTTCCTCTCTTTCATATGCATCTTGCACCTTTCCTGTCGCGTTGCTATTTCTTTTTCCCTCCCGTCTTTCTTCGTTCCATTTCTTTTTAGTTTCTTTCGTCTTTCAACCTTATTCGCCCCATTGTTTCTCTCTTCCGTCTTGCCGTCGACTCTCCCTTGTCCTTTTCTCCCCTCGTTTCTTCCCCTAAAGTCTTTCCCTCCATCCTGCCCTCTGCTGCCCACCTGAAGGCCGCCCGCCGAAGGGCACCAGGGTAGCGCGTCACCAGACCTGTTTACCAAGTAAGGACACTGATGAAACGCAGAGCATTAGGCCTGGGACGGTTCCAGCGTCCAGGAGGGCCAGCGGGAAATGGAAAGTAAAAAAACAACAACCAGTCCTGCCAGGGCTGAAGAAAAGAACCGGGAGAGAAGAAACGAATCTCCATATCTCCTCGTCTGCCCGGCATTGGCAGCTGGTCCCCGCTGTGCGCGGTGCGGGCCATTGGTCGAAGATCACACTGTGCTGCGCGGCTGCCACAGACCTCGGAAACAGGCCAGCGGGCTCATGTTTATTCACTGGGCGCCCTTACACCATACTGAGGTTACGAGGAGGGCAGGCCTTACAGCAAGGACGGTGATGTGGCCTAAAATCGTGACCTATAAGCTAGGGAACCGGGTTCGAGTCATGGCATGGACGCCAAACGTCCAGGGATTCTGGGCAAATCACTTAATCTCCCCGTGCCTAACAACATGAATGTTGCCTAACAACATGAATGTGTCCGTCTGTAATGCAACTGGTGCTCATGTAAAGCCTCTGTACCTTCCCATGGAGTTCGGTCTTTGTAAAACTGGAAAAAAAACAAGCATTTGCAATGCAATAGGTCTCGTATTAGGAAAGTTTGAGCTATTGGTATTGTAAATGACAAATTTTTTATTTAGGTTTTGTTTTTGAAAATAGCGAAATTAATAGCTTTGTCATTTACCATGCCAATAGTTATAACTTTCGCAAATGTGACACCTATAGCATTTGTAATGCAATATGTGTTGTATTTACGTGACTTACATGTATTGATATTACAAATAACAATGGTTTTTAATTTTTTAAAATAATTAATACTTAAATAAAAGTCTGATGCCTGATGTTTGTGGATGTCTGACACTTGTGGATGCCTGACGCTTGTGGATGCCTGACGCTTGTGGATGTCTGACGCCTGTAGATGTCTGACGCCTGATGCTTGCGGATGTCTGACGCTTGCAGATGTCTGACGCCTGCGGATGTCTGACGCTTGCGGATGTCGGACGCTTGCGGATGTCTGACGCTTGCGGATGTCTGATGCTTGGTGATGTCTGACGCTTGCGGATGTCTGACGCTTGCGGATGTCTGACGGTTGCGGATGTCTGACGCTTGCGGATGTCTGACGCTTGCGGATGTCTGACGCTTGGTGATGTCTGACGCTTGGTGATGTCTGACGCTTGTGGATGTCTGTTGCTTGTGGATGTGTGACACTTGTGGATGCCTGACGCTTGCGGATGTCGGACGCTTGTGGATGTCTGTTGCTTGCGGATGTCTAATGCTTGTGGATGTCTGTTGCTTGTGGATGCCTGACGCTTGCGGATGTCTGATGCTTGTGGATGTCTGATGCTTGTGGATGTCTGATGCTTGCGGATGTCTGATGCTTGCGGATGTCTGACGCTTGGTGATGTCTGACGCTTGGTGATGTCTGACGCTTGTGGATGTGTGACACTTGTGGATGCCTGACGCTTGCGGATGTCTGATGCTTGTGGATGTCTGATGCTTGCGGATGTCTGTTGCTTGTGGATGTGTGACACTTGTGGATGTCTGACGCTTGTAGATGTCTGACGCTTGCGGATGTCTGACGCTTGCGGGTGTCTGACGCTTGCGGATGTCTGACGCTTGTGGATGCCTGACGCTTGCGGATGTCTGACGCTTGCGGATGTCTGATGCTTGTGGATGTCTGATGCTTGTGGATGTCTGATGCTTGTGGATGTCTGACGCTTGGTGATGTCTGACGCTTGGTGATGTCTGATGCTTGCGGATGTCTGACGCTTGCGGATGTCTGACGCTTGCGGATGTCTGACGCCTGCGGATGTCTGACGCCTGCGGATGTCTGACGCCTGCGGATTTCTGACGCTTGCGGATGTCTGACGCTTGCGGATGTCTGACGCTTGGTGATGTCTGACGCTTGGTGATGTCTGACGCTTGCGGATGTCTGACGCTTGGTGATGTCTGACGCTTGGTGATGTCTGACGCTTGGTGATGTCTGACGCTTGGTGATGTCTGACGCTTGCGGATGTCTGACGCTTGCGGATGTCTGACGCTTGCGGATGTCTGACGCCTGCGGATGTCTGACGCTTGCGGATGTCTGACGCTTGCGGATGTCTGACGCTTGGTGATGTATGACGCTTGCGGATGTCTGACGCTTGGTGATGTCTGATGCTTGGTGATGTCTGACGCTTGGTGATGTCTGACGCTTGCGGATGTCTGACGCTTGCGGATGTCTGACGCTTGCGGATGTCTGACGCTTGCGGATGTCTGACGCTTGGTGATGTCTGACGCTTGGTGATGTCTGACGCTTGTGGATGTCTGTTGCTTGTGGATGTGTGACGCTTGTGGATGCCTGATGCTTGCGGATGTCTGACGCTTGTGGATGTCTGTTGCTTGCGGATGTCTGATGCTTGTGGATGTCTGTTGCTTGTGGATGTCTGTTGCTTGTGGATGCCTGACGCTTGCGGATGTCTGATGCTTGTGGATGTCTGATGCTTGCGGATGTCTGATGCTTGCGGATGTCTGTTGCTTGTGGATGTGTGACACTTGTGGATGTCTGACGCTTGTAGATGTCTGACGCTTGCGGGTGTCTGATGCTTGCGGATGTCTGACACTTGTGGATGCCTGACGCTTGCGGATGCCTGACGCTTGCGGATGCCTGACGCTTGCGGATGTCTGATGCTTGTGGATGTCTGATGCTTGTGGATGTCTAATGCTTGTGGATGTCTGACGCTTGGTGATGTCTGATGCTTGTGGATGTCTGACGCTTGCGGATGTCTGACGCTTGCGGGTGTCTGATGCTTGCGGATGTCTGATGCTTGTGGATGTCTGACGCTTGTGGATGTCTGACGCTTGTGGATGTCTGTTGCTTGTGGATGTCTGTTGCTTGTGGATGTCTGTTGCTTGTGGATGTGTGACACTTGTGGATGTGTGACACTTGTGGATGTGTGACACTTGTGGATGTCTGATGCTTGTGGATGCCTGACGTTTGTGGATGTCTGATGCCTGATGTTTGTGGATGTCTGTTGCTTGTGGATGTTTGATGCATGTGGATGCCTGACGCTTGTGGATGTCTGATGCTTGTGGATGTCTGATGCTTGTGGATGTCTGATGCTTGTGGATGTCTGTTGCTTGTGGATGCTTGATGCTTTTGGATGCCTGACGCTTGTGGATGTCTGATGCTTGTGGATGTCTGACGCCTGTGGATGTCTGATGCTTGTGGATGTCTGATGCTTGTGGATGTCTGATGGTTGTGGATGTCTGTTGCTTGTGGATGCTTGATGCTTTTGGATGTCTGACGCTTGTGGATGTCTGATGCTTGTGGATGTCTGATGCCTGATGCTTGTGGATGTCTGATGCTTGTGGATGTCTGTTGCTTGTGGATGCCTGACGCTTGTGGATGTCTGACGCTTGTGGATGTCTGACGCTTGTGGATGTCTGACGCTTGTGGATGTCTGACGCTTGCGGATGTCTGACGCTTGCGGATGTCTGACGCTTGCGGATGTCTGACGCTTGTGGATGTCTGACGCTTGTGGATGGATGTCTGTTGCTTGTGGATGTCTGTTGCTTGTGGATGTCTGTTGCTTGTGGATGTCTGATGCTTGTGGATGTCTGATGCTTGTGGATGTCTGATGCTTGTGAATGTCTGATGCTTGTGGATGTCTGACGCTTGGTGATGTCTGATGCTTGTGGATGTCTGACGCTTGTGGATGTCTGACGCTTGTGGATGTCTGACGCTTGTGCATGTCTGACGCTTGCGGATGTCTGACGCTTGCGGATGTCTGACGCTTGCGGATGTCTGACACTTGCGGATGTCTGATGCTTGCGGATGTCTGATGCTTGCGGATGTCTGATGCTTGCGGATGTCTGACGCTTGGTGATGTCTGACGCTTGGTGATGTCTGACGCTTGTGGATGTCTGCTGCTTGCGGATGGGCGGATGGGCAGGACACTTGTTGAAAGAAATACAGTGAAAAGCGTGCAATAGAAACACGCCAGTATAATATGAGCTCTCCCTCCACCAATCAGCATAGTTGACAATCCGTTGACTTTCCGATGAGGGGGGGGAGGAGGGGGGTTAGTCATGAGTATAAGAGAGAGAGATCCCTTTAAGCTGAAAGCAAATGGACAGTTTTAAGAGGGAGATAAAAGGTTCGAAAAGTGGGTGACCCATTAATGTCTGTGCCTGTGGATGCATTTTGTCAGGATGGTGAATATGTGATGAAAGAAGATGGCAAAGGCACAAATAAAACGAGCCTAACAGGGGCAGAAAAAACGCGGCCGCGAAATGAAATCCCTTTGAAGTCAAGCTGCTGAATGATAGGGAATCTGAAAGGCCTCTAGGAACCTGTAAAACAAGCTCTTGGCATTGCTGTGGGGAGGGGGGAGGAGAAATGCGAGTCACGGCCGCCAGGCCGTGAAGTGTGAAGCAGTGGGCGGGAAAGAAGATCCCTTTGAAGCTGCTGGGCAGAAATGCGAGCTCACGGCCTGGCGGCCGTGAAGTGTGAAGCAGTGGGCAGGGAGGCAGGAGCAAATGGTATGGGGAGCCTTTGAAGAGCAAGCCAGAAACACCAGGGGGGCGGAGAAGCAGATTGCCTAGGAGGCAGGCAGAAGGCTCGGGCTCGTGCATGTGCACATGCACTCGTGGAAAACCTCTTTTTGGTAGACCTTAGTTTAAGTCTTGGTTTCACTGCTATAGACTCGTCCTATTCCATTCCTGCGGAATGGGAATAGGCCGAGACCTAAAAATAAAAAAAAAAACAGGAGAAACCTCCAGCAAAACAGGAGGCTGACAACCTCACTCCCTGATGGGGTCCCCTTGACATACAATTAGCCCCTATGCTTCATCTGAGAAGAGAGCTATTTAAAAATCTTGAAAAAGACTTCTACAAATCACACCACAAACGGGCGACTGTAGAGATGACGGGTGCAGCAGGTGCGTGGGGCAGGGCTCTAAGGTGTGAGGGGTCCCCAGCAGCACAGGTCCATGGGTGTAAAGCAGGCTCCTGCGGCTAGGGCAGGTCCTAGAACTTCTGGGGCCCCGGGCGAAAGGGAAGATGTGAGGCCCCTCTAATTTGCATGTAAAATCCAGTCGCGGCTAGCATGACTCGCGAGTGGGAGGTCTCGCAGGGGTTATTTAAAAAATTAAATAAACTTTACCTTCCCAGGTCTCGTGTCATCTCTGCTCCTGACCTGCTCTCTTTCTTTCCTGCCTCTGGCAGGAACAGGAAGCAGGCAACCTCCCTCCCCAATGGCAGCATTGCGATTGGTTGGGACGCCGACCAGCCAGGCGCCTATGGGGAGGCCGTTTTCTCCATGTAGGGTGCATTGATGCCTACATGGAGAAAGGCCAGAGTGTCCATGACTGGTTAGGTCGGTCCCGGAGGGCTGACCAAACAGTCAGGGCCCTTAGCAGGGGGCAAGGCACGCCTCCCCTGCCCTAAAGCAGACCCGCCTGCCCCCAACCAAACACTTCTGCTTTCTCGCAGTGTGAGTAGCAGAAACATAAAATGGTAGTTTATGCATTTTATATTTCTGCTTCTTGCTCTGCGAGAAAGCAGTGGGGTGATGCTCCTCCGCCCTAGTGGAGTCACTGAAGTATGCCCGAGCAGATGACATTTGCGGCAGAAGTCGCTGCGGCCACGAGGCGCCCCATGCTGAATTGCCGCTCCTCTCCTTTCACTAAGTGAGCAAGTGCCTGCTGTTAAAGTAATTCAAGAATAGGTGTGTAGTAATGCTTTGAAATAGCGAAGCGACGCCCTTCAGATGTACACTAAGCAGACCAGAGTCCCTGCCTGCATGCGCCACAGTCGGACTCCGTACTGACTCAGACTCATCTACGGCCGTAGCCCAAGACCGTAAGTACCAGGCACTGTGAGCCTGTGTGTGTTTGTAATAGACAGTGATGGTGCCAGTGCAGCGCACAATCACATCAGGTAGCTGCAGTCGTTCCTGCCGGTGTTACTTTAAAGTTGTTACTCTGTAGAGTGACATAGGTGGATTGATCCGATCGAATGTATATATAAATGACACCTGTTCATGTTGTTGGGCCCTCTCTGACATAGGTCCGTCCCCGTTCCCAGTTGGACCAGGTCACTAACGTGATGTCAGAGGCCCCGAGTTTGCCAGCGGGGAGGGGGGCCTACCACATAGGCTGGCAATCTGTATTTTGTTTTTCTGGTGGCTCGCCCACCCGACAACAGTAGGCACCGGAGGAGTGTGTTGTTTGTTAGGGCTGTGTCCCACGTGGCAGAGAGGCCCTTGATAGACTGATGCTCTAAACAACAGCATCATTAATTTCATTGCCTGGCAGGGGAGCGGTCTGGGGCAAGACACTTGGGGGGCTGAGGGGAGAATGACACAACACTTAGAGCAACACCTGGCCACAATTAAGGCAGATTGCCACACTTAACACCTTCGCCCCGCACACAAAAGCCAGAAGTGTGATGGCCTGGGAGGCAGGAATGAAGTTGAGGCCCTTTAACAACAGGCCCACATGTCACACCTTTCAGCACCGGCCCATCGGCCAATGCTCGACTGCTTGCCTTCGCAATCCGACCCTGTCCCCAATTACAGGTCAAAGCTGCAAATGCAGATGGGCCTCGCACTACATGTGGGCTGCACGGCCCTGGGGAAAAGGGCCCCCCTCCCTGGGGGTTAACAGCCATTAACCAGTGCTGCGAGGCACAGGGGAGGGGGGCCTCTTCTCCTATTCTTACACATGCTTGCGAAGCCCAGAGGAGAGGCAGCCCTTCCCTGGGCCACGCAGTGCTCACCACAGGCGCGAGGCTGGTGAAGAAACACTTTTGCGAGGCCCCCTGTTGATGAGCTGGGCTCGGGGCCCTGGGCAGCCGCCCATGCTACCCATGCCTAGCGCCGGCCCTGCCTGCGGCACAGAGAGAGGACTACCCCATCCGTTGCCCCCCAGCTCTTGAAGGTGACCCCATTCAGCCCAAGGCCAATGGATATCCGTGATATTTGGGAGACTCAGGGGCCCCTCATCACATTCTGCAGGGGGCCCATCCTTTTGAGTTACCCACTGCACCACTTTCATGGCCGTCTTTTACTAACCAACCGGGTGATGGGTGAGTGGGGGCTGCTACTTTAATAAGAGCCCATGGGACCCTTGCAACCTGAAGCACACAACAGAAACGACCACAAGGGAGGCAGGGGTGAGGCAAGAAGGAACACTTGTGCTTCTTTGACATTAGCAGTGACGCCATTCCGATAGTGGCCGCATGGTGGCGCTCCTCCTTCATCTTAAAATGGATGGCGCTTCACACATCTCATTACTTGGCCCAGCAGTGGGTATGCTTGTAACATGGATAGGAAACTTGCAAGGTGTAAGAGTGCTCGAATGTTAGACCTTCCAAGGCTTGTCTTACTTGTAACATGTCCCCACTGTCATTCCGAATGGGAAACACCTTTTTGTTAATTCAATTAGAACAGTTATCTTTACAGTTACTTCGCCACCAACAGCTCTGCTCCTATTTTAGAGTAATACATTGTATTGTAATCCGAGGCCATATATTAGGTCACCAAACCTTAGATTTCATTCGACATCGGAATGCATTCTGGGTAATGTAGTCTTGATTTGCTTCCATTGAACCAGCTGGGCCAAGGCTCCTCATAAGAACCATCTTTAACAGCAAGCCCCAGGGCTGGGCATATGATGACGAGGGGTGAGGTCGATGACACTGCCACAGAGAGCAGCACAGCTTTTTTAACTAAAGCAGAAGCCACTCGAAGACAAGGACTTGTGGAATGTGTGGCCCAGCTGGGAATGGATTGGAGATACCAGTGGCTTATTTACAAGCCTATTGACCCACCAGTGCGCCACTTTTTTTGATGCTCAGTGGCGCAGGGTGTAGACCCATATCTACGAGGCCACGCAAAGCCACTTTGCATCGCTTTTCATGGCCTCGTAGATATGGAGTAAGGCAATGGAGCGCATGCAACACTCATGGATTTTGATGCATTCCCAAATTTACAAGGGCTTGTAAACCAGTGGATGAGTCAAACGCCTATGCTTCCGTATGAGAGGTGTAACAGGGAGAGTTACCTTTATTTCTCCTCATTTTTTCCTCTATGTGTTCTGCACACATTGAAAGAGGAAAACACTTCAATTGATGGCTTTTGTGCAGGAAGGTGTTCCTTCCTGCACAAAAACAACCATTCATACAATACAGACACCCTTGCACCATGGTGCAAGCAGACATGCCAACCCTCCCGATTCAGGCGTGAGACTACCGATTTGAAGGCTAGTCTCCCGCCTCCCGATCCCTACAAGCAAAAACCCGATTCTTCGGGGGTTTCAGCTGACAGGGCTTGGTTTTGTGTAAAGTGCTAATTCTTCCAGCAAAGAGTGGCGATGCAGGGGCTCTTGAAAGGGTGAAAACCCAACAAAGCGTCATTAACAAGAGAATCGTCTTTTAAAGACCTGCGAAGTACTGGGGGGGAGGGTGGAGCTGTTTCAGCCCGGGCTGCCACAGGGGGGTGGGGGGTGCATGCACTGCCAACAACCTGCCAGGCCAGTGCCCAAAACTTGCATCACCCTCTCTGCCTGCCATTATGCTCCATGGTTCTAAAAGGTAAGAATAAAACGTGCATTTGCGTTTCAAATGTCCGATCCTACAGCAGCACACTTCCAAAGCCCATACATGCCAGTAACCCAATTCAAAGCCCCATTTTCCCGATTTTTTTTTTTAAATCTCCCACTTTGCTCTCCTGAAATGTTGGATTGTATGTGCAAGGGTGCCTGCATTGGCCAAAATGGCACCAGCGCCATATATCATAAATACAATGTATTCTTGCCCTTTCCTTTTGACGCAGGGCAGCACTGCAAAGTGACTTTGTAAATGAGGCACCAGATCTTTTACAAGATGACCATCTGCCTAGAAACAAATGTAATGGGCAATTTATTCCCTCGAGACCGCGACCTTCCCAGAGAGCTGGAAACACGCCAACATCAACGCCCTACTGAAAAAACCTAAGGCTGACCCAAGAGACCTCAAGAACTTCCGGCCCATCTCTCTGCTCCCCTTCCCAGCCAAGGTCATTGAGAAAATCGTCAACAGACAGCTAACCAGATACCTCGAAGAAAACAGAATCCTGGACCCTTCCCAGTCAGGGTTCCGCAGCAACCACATCACCGAGACCGCCCTCATCGCCGCCACCGACTACATCAGGACTCTACTGTACAACGACGAGACCGCAGCACTCATCCTCCTAGACCTCTCCGCCGCCTTCGACACCGTCTGCCACCGCACACTACGCGCACGCCTCCATATCGCAGGGATCCGAGACAAGGCTCTGGAATGGACCACCTCCTTCCTCTCCGGCAGAACTTAGAGCGGCCGCCTCCCCCATTCCAGTCGGAAGCCTCCGATATAATCTGAGGTGTACCCCAGGGATCCTCCCTCAGCATGACACTGTTCAACATTTACATGGCCCCACTCGCACACGTCGCCCGACAGCACGACCTCAACATAATCTCCTACGCTGACGACACTCAACTGATCCTCTCCCTCACCAAGGACCCCATCACCCCCAAAGCCAACCTCCATGAAGGAATGAAGGCCTCCGCTGACTGGATGAAGACTAGCCGTCAGAAGCTGAACTCGGACAAGACAGAGGTCCTCATCCTCGGCTCCAACCCTTCGGCCTGGGACGATTCCTGGTGGCCGACGACACTGGGAGCAGCCCCTACACCCACGCCCCCTGGGAATCATCCTCGACTCAGTGCTTTCAATGACCAAGCAGGTCAACGCCATCTCCTCCTCCTGCTTAAACACCCTCCGCATGCTCCGCAAGAACTACAGATGGATCCCGACAGATATAAGAAAGACAGTCACCTAGGCCCTCGTCAGCAGCAGACTCGACTACGGAAATGCCCTCTACGCGAGAGCCCCGATCAAGCTCATCAAACGACTACAACGCATCCAAAACGCCTTGGCACGACTGACCCTCGACGTACCACGCCATGGCCACATCACCCCCCACCTGAGGGACCTGCACTGGCTCTCCGTCAGCAAGAGGATATCCTTCAAGCTCCTCACCCACGCACATACGGCACTCCACAAAACCGCCCCAGCCTACCTCAACAGACAGCTCTCCTTCTACATCCCAAACCGCCAGCTACGCTCCGCCGACCTCTCACTCGCCACGTCCCGCGCACTCGAAGCATAACCACCGGCGGGAGAGCCTCCTTCCACCTCGCCGCCAAGACATGAAACACACTCCCACTGAGCCTACGACAGACCCAAGACCTACTGACCTTCAGGAGGATGCTCAAGACCTGGCTGTTCGATCAGTAGTGGCTCCCCCCCCTCCGCGGGTATGTAGAGCGCTTTACAAATGACTGATTGATTGATTAATTTGTAAAATAATAAGTGCCAGTCCCCAAAACATTTGCTCAGAAGCTGCCACCGGCGCTGCAGAAGGTTGTGGTGATGAATACAGATTTGATTCCACCTCATGCATCTTTAATCCACCATCATACACTTCCCTCCCCACAAACTCACTCCTGCATATTCTTTTTTGTACCTGCTTTCTCCCCTTTTCAGTTTTCTGCCCATTTCTTCCTCCTTCTTTACCCCTTTTGTGTTTTTCTTTCTCTTGTTCTGGGTCAAAGTGCCAGTGCCCATGAATAAGCGTTGGGGGCCCCACCTGAAACTACTGGCTCAAATTAAACACTGGGCCCCTCAAACCCTGTTTTGTGAATCCACCTATAACACCACTTTCCCTGCATTTCCAAGATGCTTGTATGCTCAGTCCATAGTGATAATCCATTTTTGTTTTTTTCCAAACCAACTATTTCAAGAGACAATACAATACATTTTATACAAAGGTGTACTTTACGCTATTGACATAGTGTAAAATCAAAAACGGCACAAAAGATGTAAATCAAGAGAAAAAAAGCAAAAACTAAACATATTGTGTTGAAGGAGGGAAATCGAAGCTGTTTCAAAAGTAGGGGCGTGCGCAATTACAACGTTTTTTCTCCACAACTTTCTGCAGTATTTTGTTTAAACAGCACAACCATTCTCAAAGCTTGTGACGATTGGTAAACAGAAATAGAGAGAAAACATCTACTAAAAGTAGTTTGAGTGGAGAAAAATATACACGTACAATTGTCTTGCGCATGAAAATTTTCTTAAAAAACATTGTCTCCTGCATTGTCAACTTCTCCTGCAGGCGAAGTTGGGTAAACATTTTAAACTATTTTTTTAGGCCTTTGTAGAAAGAGATAAATGCAAGTTATCTGTAGGCCCAGAGAAAGAGAGTACAAAATATCTGAGCTATGGGCTTTCTTGACTTTGAGCATTTAACCCAGCTACTCTGCTTGAACCCATTGTAAGTCACACTATGTTTCCCACTAAAATAACCTTACTTTTTTAACATCAGTGTTTTATATTTAATGCAATATATTTTGAAGAGATTTTCACCTCCAGAGGTAATATTCAGAGAGAGGTGTACATGAGGCTAATAAGATCTTTTCTTCCGGCACCAGAGGAAACAATACACAGCTTTTAGAGAAAGCAGCATAGCTTTGGAGCGTCCACAGGCATGGCCGTACCCTCATCAATGTGAGAGAAGGCGATGGCTTGAGGTGGGTCGAAAGTCCACCATGGCATGTACCAGCCTGTCTCCATTGAATGCATCCGTCTGACCCAGCAAACTTCAGCCGTGAGCCTACGACCTCGCTAGGAGGCACTCCACACATTCCCTGTTTGTCCACTCTGCCATTTATAGGCTCTACAAGACTTGGGGTACATCCAACATGTCCCCTCAGACCCTGATAACAATTCTCTTTCAATAGCAGCATTGTTGAGGCCTTTTTAGAGGAAAGCAGTGACTGTGACCAAAAATGTGCCCCCTTCAGATAAGTGAAGGCCCTTCTACCTTCTCCTATTGTAGAAGACTATTTGTCCTACTGCTGTCCAAGCCTGTACCATGAGAGAAGCTGGGTATTTACCTATGTAAAGAGACCTTCAGGACACTGTGGTAGACAATATTCTGGATGCAATATTTTGGTGGGTGATGTTTAGAATTCAATATTTTTGACATACAACTCCTGGCCTTCTTCAGATGGCGGACCATTGTGTGGGCTCAGACCTGCTTGTTTCACTGCTTTACTCCCCACAGATATTGGTGTTGCACTTTTCTAACCTCACAGATCATGGTCCGGCGGAGTCATTCCCCGTCGCCCTATACACGCTGGCATAGGACCTTTGGGTGGACCGTCGACTAAGATAGTTAGCCCACATGTGGGCCATTTCCAGAGGTTTCTGACCATTTGAAAATGCCAATTTGTATCTTAGCTTTGACATGAGACTGCATTTGAAACAAACCCCTTGAGTAAGTATAATGGAATTATAGTCACTAATGCCTTGGGGTGGCCGGTGTTTGCAATCAAAGTCGCATTTCGAGGCAAGATAAATGATATCCTTGCTAATTAATTTCTTTCAGCAGCTTATTCTACTGCACAATTTCTTCATAAAAGGAAGCAAAATCACAAGCAAAACAGTGTATATCATATAATACATATATCAAGAATGAAAAGTCGTGCTAAAAACAAACAAAAACAGAAACAGGTTTATATAGAAAAATATTCACTTTTTATCTTAGGATTTTTGCAAAATTCAATGCTCCCCAAGTTCCCGAATGCGGAGGGATACCGGAGATCTAAAGAATACATTGAACTGTCTCTGCCTTGCAAGCAATTTCGCTAATACATTGGGTTTCTGCTTTCATCTAACATTGAAACAATACAGCAAAAATGTTAACACGTATCGATCGGCCATAGTAAGATTTAAAGAAAACCCTGAACTGCCTTGCTGAAGTGTTACCACGCCATTTCACCGTCTCTCGATTTCTGATTAAATTTTAATCAGCTCGCTGAATATTGTGAATACGTGCTTCTTGGCCACGATAAGATTAATTCACGTCAGGCTTTAAATCTTTGAAGACACAAAGCCGAGTCATACGACTTATGAATCCAGAGGTCAACAACTTTAATACTTGTCAGTCCTGAAGATGGTCTCATCAATGAAAAAGTAGAGACTGAAACGTCGACCTACACTTTTTTCCCCCAAGACATTTTTTTGATCTTTACTGTGAGAAAAAGTGTTGGCAATTGTTACAGTGAAGGTTTTAAGTCTCAAATCGCTACCTTCTTGTTTCATTGTATGTATTTATAAGTACCCTTGATGAAATCCTAAGATAAAAAGTGAATATTTTTCTATATACAACCGTTTCTGTTTTTATTTGCTTTTTGCACTACTTTTCATTATTGATATATATTTTATATGATATACACTGTTTTGCTTGTGATATTGCTTCACTTTATGAAGAAACTGTGCAGTAGAATAAGCTGCTGAAAGAAATTAATTAGCAAGGATATCATTTATCTTGCTTCGAAATTCAAATATAAAATAACCTAATTTAACATTTAAATAAATCCCTTGAAGGCACACTTACCCTTTCATTTAATTTTGCCCGAGTCCTCAAGGGTAGTTTGGGTTGCTCACTATACTTCTCATTGCAATCAAAGTCAGTAGCACTTGCCCTGATACTGAGCTACCTAGATGAGACTGAGCTGGGAACGTGTCACACCGGCACCGTTGGGACATTCACCCCTCCAAAATCACAGTTACAAGACATTGCACCTCTCTGGTTACGTTGGACTGCTGGGGCATGGCACTTCATCATGTCTATGCAAGCACTGCTGTCAGCTATAGGATATTTCAGTAAATTTGAACGCGGACCCATTGTTTTGGGCTTGTGGGGTTGAATGAAGTTGAATGAATATTATGTTATGTGAACGGAAGCTTGTATAGCGCGTAATCACCAGCAGGTCTCTTAGCGCTTTGAGAAGACCAAAGTCCACCAGCAATCACCAATAAACACTTGGTGGATGATTTAGACTGTGTCCAGAGCCTCTCTAAACAGTAGAGCCTGGAGTTGCTTCCTAAAAGGGAGGAGTGCGGATTCTTTATGAAGGTTCTCAGGCAGTTGATTCCAAAGTTGGGGAATTAAGACAGAGAAAGCTCTGCCACCTTTGGATGCGGTTTTGACCCGTGAGTAGGCCAAGACGCCTGCCTCGGACAACCGAAGAGTGCATCCCGACGTATGGTCCCCTGGGCGCTCCTTGATATAGACTGGGGCCTGGCCATGGATGGCTTTGTGGTCAATTCAAAGACCCTTGAACTTTGCTCTCTGTTTGATAGGGAGTGAGCGCAACTTACATAGCAAAGGGGTAGCAGGAGCCCTTCTAGGGAGCCTGAAGATCAGCATATCTGTGTCATTCAAGGTCAAATGTAGCTTGCTGATGAGTTTCTCAGGAAGGCCGATGTATAACGCATTGCCGTAGTCTAATCTAGACACAATCGTGGCCGACACGATCATCTGTAAAGTGGCAGGTGAGAGAAGGGGAGCAAGTTTCCACAACTGTCTCATTAAACCCATACAGGTGCCGACCACAGAAGCTACTTGATTGGCCATAGAAAGAGTGGCATCAATCTTGATGCCCAAACTTTTTACGACAGGAACTAGCGTAGGGGATGTGCCAAGCTCTTGTGGCCAGAAGAGGTCATTCCAGGGGTTGTTTTTAGAAGAGATGACAAGGACCTCAGTTTTATCTGGGTTGACTTTTAGCGAGTTAGCTGTCATCTAGTTCACTGTGTATCTGAGGATGTTTTGCACACGAGTGTGGGCTTGAGGGGAATTCTCGATCTGGAGAATAAGTTGGGTATCATCTGCGTAGTTAAAGACATGACTGGCCATGCGGGCCAGAGCGGCCACCAGTGGCTGCTGATACATGTTGAAAAGGAGTGGGGACAGTGTTGAGCCCTGGGGGACTCCACATGTGAGGCCGCCACTGTTCGACACCTGCTCACCCAGTTGGACCCTTTGGGAGGTGAACAACCGTTACAACGAAACTTTTACAACGCACTACCATTACAACGCGGTCATTACAACGCAAACTATTACAACGCATTGCTCGGGGGGGCGCTCTAGGATAGGGAATAGGTTAATTTACTATCCAATAACCTTCACTAGTGTCCACGGGGACTGGAGTTGGAATAGTAAATTAAACTATTCACTATCCAGCGCCCCAAAGCGCTATGCGTTGTAATGGACTGCGATGTAAAAACCGCGTTGTAAAGGCATGCGATGTAAAAGCATGCGTTGTAACGTCATACATCCCTTTGGGACCGCCCTGACAGAAAGGACCCAAGCCACTGGTGTGCCAACCCACGAATGCCGAAGTCGGCAATCCGGGCCAGAAGCTATGCGAGATTGACCGCATCGAACGCCACTTACAGATCTAACGGAATCTCGGCGCTCAGTTTTTTGTTGTCGGCCATAACTCTAAGCTCGTCGAGCACAGACAACATCACCAGTTCAGTACTATGGTGGGCCCTGAAAGCGGCCTGCCATACCTGAAGTAGCTGGTGTTCCGCCATGAAAGATGAGAACATTTTGAGGACATGTTGTTCCACTACTTTCACCAGAAAAGGAAGCTGGGAAATGGGCCTATAGTTTTTAAGATTGGCCGCATCTGCCCCTGGTTTCTTCAGCAGGGGAATAACCTTGGCTTCCTTCAGGCTGGAGGGCAAGTAACCTGTCTCCAGGGAATGATTGTACTGAAATTTATAGAGCGTGACAACTACCCATAGGCATCAAGGCGCTATAGTTACAGCAGTTTGCTACAGAACAGCGACAGCTCAACCATTTACCCGACAGCAGAGGTTGACTTAAATCGTATACAGCCAGGTCTTAAGTGCCTTTCTAAAATGCAGGTGTCCCCTGATCGCAGTCAGAGACTGCGGGAGGGAAGTCCAGAGTCAGGCTGCAGCCACCGAAAAGGATCTGCCCCCACTCCATCTCTTTTTCAGATTTTAGGCAAAGTAAACAGATTACAATGGGTGGAATGGAGATTTCTGCCTGGGGTGTACCGGTGGAACATGTCCCTGATCCAAGCTGGACTCGCTTGATGGAGAGCCTTGTGTACGATACTGATAGCCTTAAACCTGATCCACTTACTGGTGGGGAGCAAGCGCAGCTTTGGTAGCCCAGCAGCGTCTCATTGGTGCTTTGGAATGTCAAGAATCGCCCTATCGAGAGCGTTCTGTGCTACCTGCATTTTGGCCTGGGCACTAATATTCCAGAAATAGGGCATTACAATAATCCATTCTGGACATGACCAATGCCAGAGACACCTGTTTCCATGTTGGCAAAAGGAATAAAATGGAAGATTTTCTTTAACTTCCTTATGAGTTA
Source organism: Lissotriton helveticus (assembly GCF_964261635.1). Lineage (NCBI taxonomy): Eukaryota > Metazoa > Chordata > Amphibia > Caudata > Salamandridae > Lissotriton > Lissotriton helveticus. The sequence continues at coordinate 294,273,215 of NC_136057.1, forward strand.
GAAACAGGTCACAAACGTATGATTGGCCTGTCTATTAAGCGAAAGTTCATTATCTAGGATGACCCCAAGGTTATTGACCTTCTCCGCTGGAGTAGGGAGCGTACCTAAAGTGTCCGGCCACCAGTTGTCATTCCAAATCGAGGTTTGCATCCCAAAGAGCGACACCTTGGTCTTTTCCCCATTACGTTTGAGGAAATTCCTTTCCATCCAGCCTGCAACCGCAGACAAACAGTGAGAAAAGTTGTCAGCGGTAGCTACCAAGTTCTTAGGGATCAACACAATGATCTGTGTGTCGTCACCGTATGATATCGCACGCAGCCCCCACAAGTGGATAATGGAAGCCAGTGGAGATGCATAAAGATTAAATAATGTACGGTTTAAAGATGAGTCTTGCAGTACTCCACATGCCAGGGAAAAAACATTAGAGTAGTACTGATTTAGCATCACCCTCAGAGGGTGGTCCTTAAGGAAGCAGGACAATAGTGGCAGAGCCCTATCCGTGATGGCCGTTTCTTGTAAACGTTCACTAAGCTGAGAATGGATATGGTATCAAAGACAGCGGACAGGTCTGACAGAATCAGAGCCGTGCTTTGCCCTTCATCCACTAACCGCCTGATGCAGTCTGTGGAGGAAAGAAGGGCAGTTTCGGATCCATGATGTTTTCGGAAGCCAAACTGAGAGGTGTCCAGCTATCCTTGAACTTCCACAAACTCCACCCAATAGCCATTTGAAAGTCTCTCAAGAATCTTGTCAGGAAGCAAGAGTAAAGAGATCAGATGGTAGTTTTTCGGATCTTTAATGTCAAGATTGGGTTTTTTAAAGAAGAGGCTTGATTGCACCTCCTTCAAAATTTACGGAAAACAGCCAGAATAGATGGCTTTATTCATTAAGAACTCAAGAGGAGATGCAACAGTCCCAGCTACCAGGAGCAAAACTGCAGGTCTGCATGGTACCATGGTTTTGTAACAGAATATTGACATGTCACATGATGATGCTTTAGAACACAGGTTTGTGTGGTGAGTGCGTCTGTGTGGGTCATTACACTGGACTAAAGTAAGCTCATCGATTCTCTGGAGTTGATGCAGCAGTTTTAACCATTAGATCCAAGGCCCTGGGTGCTGCCCACAGAATGTTGCTTTCGATCAGCAGTCGCTAATGGGCGCCATAAAGCTGGGGGTAACAAGGTTTCTAGTGCTTGGAGGTGGTGGCAACACAGGAACATTTGGGAGCATTTCTTGGCCACTGGAGACATTAGGATATTCTGTATCACTTTGTTGATCATCTTTTGTACTATTTTATGAGTCTTATGGTTATTTTATAACTCAAAAGGTTTCCAAAATGTAAGCCCTGGCATGGCACTGACATTCATCAAGTGTTTTTTAATTGTGTCCTTCTTTATCAGAGCCCCTAAATCCCAACCACCTCACACACGCGGGGGACCTATTTTTGGGGAAGTCGCGCAGTGCGGCGCAGCGTGACAGGGAAGGGCAGGAATGCGCAATATTTAAGGCAATACAGAACATTCCTGTCCTTTCCCCTGTGTTGGGTCTTAATACTCTGCCATGATGCATGAAAGCAAAGAAGCAAAAGGACCCAACAGCTTTTTTCGGGAGCCTATCTAGATCTCTAGATTTTTCTTCAGATAGAGGCTCATTTATGAGAGTCCTGGGTCACTTTTGCACCGCGTAAAGTGGTACATGCATGACAACGGTCTGTGAATCGGATTTATGAAGTCACTCAAAGCCACCCTGCATGGCTTTGAGTGGCCTCATAACTCTGTGCCTGGAAGGCGTTCCATGGGCGTTGCGGGGGGTTATCCCACGCAATACCCATGGATTTCGACACTGCCCCAGATTTACCTAATCATGTATTTTCCTCTTTCTATGTGTGCTGCATTCTGTAGGTTTTCCCAGAATCACAGGATGTTGAAAAGATGCGGAGACTCGAACCTGGTTCCATAGTCCCAAAGTCGGCAGCTCTGACCATGACGCCACATCCTCTCTCTTAGTCTTTCTAGAGTCCCACGCTATGATAAATGCTCCTCTGGGGCCGAGTCTTCTGTTCTCGCACCTCGATTTGGAACACCCCCGACTCTGAGACTTAAAATCACCGCTCTTTACACAATGTTTACGAAACATCTTAAATCGCTCTTATTGTCCTGAACAATGGCTCTTTGCCCTGTGCTGTTTCCCCGTAATTAGCGCCAAAAGGCCTAAGGGAGAATGAGAGCTTTAACATTGTTTATTACGGTACATTGACATGTAGAGCTCAATTTGTTCCCCACAAGCGGATGTGCCTCCGGGATTTTTTTTATTTTTGTGCAACCCGAATGAACAGACTGGTATGAGTTGTGGCAGATGGGACACCATTGCATATTGTTTATAAAATGGAACATAGTTATTTTTTGTTGTTGTTTAAAATTAGAATATTTTAGTCTGCAGGTATAACATGTTCATTGACTCAGAATGTGGTATTGACGTTGTTCTCTTCTCTACGTCTAAAAATCGGTGTGGTTTGCAGTGTGCATTTCTAAGAGCTCCCACAAATAACCTTCCTAGTGTGTCTGACCAGCACTGGTATGTGCTGTTTTCATTACAAGGCCATGAGTCATGTATGGAAAGTGATCTGCAGGACACTCATTCCTTACCATTAACACATTCTGGGTTTAGAGCTGGAACAACATTTTTCAATATTATATACGTGTGAGTAGACACAGAGCCTGGCTTTAGGGTCAAAGGCACATGTCACAGAGCCCTGTGATATCCTGCTCCGCATTTCAACACGTCTGGCTGACTAGTATAGTTTCCTACCCAGGAGAAAGCTCCCGGGCAGGTGCTCCACATTTTTGGAACAACTTGCTCAGTCGATTCTGCTGCAGATGAGGTTCAACTATTGTTCTCTTCTTTCTAGGAGGGGTGACTTCACCCCCATGCGCGTGCCATGCCACTTCTAATGACTGATGCCAGCCGATGGATAGCCATGCGGTGCACAGCATTTTACTTGGAAGCTAAGTTAAGAGGCGGGTTGGTGGTCCAATAAGATAAACCTATCTAGCCTGACATGCCTTGGCCATAGAGTGTGTCACGGGTGTGCATGTGTGCATTAGGCCTGAGGGGTAAATTCAGTTCCGTTCGCAGAATTTGCGGAATTTGGGTAATTTTGCATTCCGCGGAGAACGCAAAATTGCCCAAAATTCTGCATTCCGCGACTTTGCGAAATTTTTTGCTTGTTCGCGTTCACAAAATGCATGTTTGCGAGATATTTCCCCGTGAGCACGCAAACAGCGATTGCGAACAGTAAAAAAGCATCGCAAACAAGCAATTCCGCGTGTTCGTAGAATTTCTGCGTGTTTGCGGAGATTTTTTACCGTTTCGCGGAGATTTGGGTAAGGCGATTACGCAAATTCTGCCCACCCCTAGCGTGTATGCCACACATGCAAGGGGGCCACCCTTGCATGTGTGGGCCCGCACGGAAGACTGGCATGTAGCTCTTCCTATTTGCATTCCTTTGCAGAAGCCTTACTTCTAATTTACCTGGGTATCATGCCCACCTTCCTTCCCTGTGCATGTTTTCGTGAAGGGGAGTCTACACAGAAGCACAAGGTAAAGAATGAAATGCCATAAAACTCCCTTCTGTGCAAGCGTAATGCCCGTATATGATCCACCCAAAGAAAAGTCTTATTCAATAGTATCACCCCTTAAATCTGAGCGACATTGTTTGAAGGCAGTAGAGTTCGTTTCATGACTTCAGTGCCTTCGTAGGTGGCTGTCCTATGATTTACAGCATCCAACTGGGTTACCTGGATCACAATGGGTGGCGTGTGAGTACAGTGTAGCTACCTCCTATCAACCTTTGTTGTTATACACTCACAAGCGCTGGTGTTGTTGCCTTTATACTGCACATAAACACGCATACCTGAATGTGTCAAGGCATAAACCAGGGTTCGTCTAAAAATGCCTGTCGGTGGGTAAATCCTTCTTGATTCTGACTCCCTAATGTTATGGCTTAAACCACAATTGTATAGGGAGATTACTATACGCTCTTCATTTTATTTTAAACAACATGTTTCTGTATATTTGTGGGCCAACTGGGTTTGGGCCTTCATCAGGATCTCACTGTTCTAGGCACCTCACAAACTTAGCAACAAAGAAGTATGTTGTGTATTGTTGTGTAAATGGAAAGCCCTGGATTGGGCTCATTGGTGCAGACGACGGAGAGCCATCTCTTCACCCTAACCATATGTAGAGGACTTGTGCAGACCAGCCACACCCGGCATAACACAGATCCGCTACTCACATGTAGGCCTTATAGTTGTTGCCGATCTTCTGGATACGGATGTCATACTTGGAGTCGATGAATGGCTCAGTGGTGGCGTAAGTCTTTGCCATGGCAACCACGCTGGTGATGTCCTGGAAGTCGTACTGGTTTTCCACTTTCACCTGAGGATGTAAATGGTGAACATGAAGGCATGAGATAGGAAGGGAAGACACGGTTTGATACACACAGACAAGACAGCTCATCGTGGAGGGCAGGAGCCCAGCAGATTTTGACAAGTCCATAAGATCTTTCGTAAATTTTCCAACAGTTTTTCCTCTGGAAGGGCCACAGAGTTGGAGCACAGTAATCGCAATGAAGGCATGACATATGACAACTTGATGGACTCTATGGGCCTTTCAGAAGTTGTAACTTGTCGTGAAAGAATCCAATTTTTCCAATATATTAATTAACTTTGGTATGCCCTGCCTGTCTTTTTTTAGAGCAGTTTCTGTAGGACTGACATTCTCATCAGTGGCTTCCAAAGACCCAAAACACAAAGGACAAAGTAGGTTTAGAAACAATGGGATGAAATTACCCAAAAATATTACAAGAATACATTCTGCTGTAACTTCAGCTTAACATTTCTGGCAGATAAAACTCTTAGGCAATTCTTCCAACTCCAATGAATAAACAATTTGCCTGATTTAATAAGAGCAAGGGAGCATTGACGTGGGCAAGGAGACTGCAAGCACCAGTCACATGCATTGTGCCCAGTTTTCTAGGCTACATCTCAGTGTATTTATCAATAGAGGCCACATCTCAATGGATTGAGCAAAGGAGGCAACATCTCAAAATATTGACTAAGGAAGGCCACATCTCAATGGATTGATCAAGTCCGTAAGGGCAAGTAAATGTGAGAAATGCATGAGCTAGAACGCTGAAACTTGAAAAAATGGCTGAAAACGACCACAAGAGCCGTCTATTCTGGTACTCTTTATTTTATTGCAGCATCTACAGACATTACATAATCTCCAGCCTAACCCTACATTTCTCACTCTCTGTTGTGTGTGACCATTTCAGGTTTTTCTAAGGCTTTTGGAATTCAATGCTGTCAGCTATTTGGATTAAGAGTTCTGATCGGCTGGACAGAATTCTTTACCATGAATGATAACAGAGTTTGATCAGTCGTAGAATTTGAACTGGCTGCTTCATGCTTTCCTCCTCAATTCAAATTATATTTCCCTGGACCTGAATTCTAGAAATTCTGACTCATAGTATATGGACCAAGTAACACCTGCTGTAAATTATAAGGATACTGCGAGTCACCAAAAGTTCAGTGACCAAATAAAGGAATGAGGCCAAAGGCAGAGTTCCTTTATATGGTTATGGTGTTCCAAGGTGACTTGCAATTTCCATTTAACATACAGTACAGGGTATTTTATTCTTTATGATACATGGTCACACCAATACCCTTCCTAAATGCTTGGTGTCTTGCTTTTCCAATGAAAGTGATAGTATGATTGCAGCCACGTTTATAGCTATAGCTGTGCATTCCTCAGCCTCCAGTGTGGACTGGAGACAAGCTAAAAGGCACGCAAAGAGTTTTAGAGCAGAGAAATGCCCCCTTTCTAGTGGCATTTCTAAGCTATTGATGACAAATCCACCTTTACCACAGGAGAGGGGTTGACATTATGAATCAAGTGATAGGAAACATTATGAGGCTGCTCCACTGTAAGCCACTATTGCAGCTTGAAGTAAGTTCAACCATTCCCCCATGTTAACCTATGGGAAGAGCAAACCTTATAGGTAGTGAAAACTCACATGGACATTCTTCACTACCTGGGCAGGGAACATAAATGTGCACCTGCCCTGCCTTTCCCCTACCACCTGCTTCACTCCATCAGACTTACACTAGTGATGCTCTAGGGGTAGTGAAAGGTACACTTGGGATGGCCAGTGACTTAGGAATGCCATCTGAGCAGAAGTGCAATTGAGCGCACCCAGGATGGCAATGGCAGACTAGGCACATGTTTAAAATACCATAAGTGCAAGTGCACATAATGGCAGGCTTGATACATTTGTTAAAAACATCAGGTAAGCACCACTTCCTAACACGTGTAAGAAGGGCACATGGACTTTCCCAATGCACTGAGTGGAGTGGGAAAGTGCCCAGAGCCCTAAGGCCACAGAGAGAGAATCAGCAAAAACCAGGAGGAAAAAGCAAAATGTTTAGGGAAACATGACCTGAAGAGTATCATGTCTAACACAGAGTAAATAGACATCAGAGATAAATGGATGGACGGATGAGTGTGTGAAAAATAATGGCAGTGTAGAAAGAAATCAGAGCAGGTGGACAGACGGATCAGAGGGTGAAAGGTTGGCAGATTAAATAGAAATCTGAGAGCATCAGTGACTGGGTGAAAGGATGGCAGAGTAAACTGAAACCTTAGAGGACAGCTAGATAGGTGGGTGAAAGGGTTGTAGAGTCAATGGAAAGCAGAAAGGAGGTATATATGGATGGATTGATTGGTGGGTGAAAGGATAGCAGAGCAAAAGGAAATCTGTGAGGATGGATGAATGGATTGATTGATGGGTGGGGTAAAGGATGCCAGAGTAATTTGTAATCTGAGAAGAAGGCTGGCTGAGTGGATGAAGGGATGGCGGAGTAAACCAAAATCTAGGAGGATGGGTGGATGGTTGGCACAGTAAATGGAAATCTGAGAGGATGAATGGGTGGAACAAAAAGGATCAATTGATGAATGTAAGACTTTATTGATGAATGAGTGAGTCAAATGATGACTATGTGTGGATGAATGGATGCAGGCAAGGATGATGGATAAATGAGCTGATGGATGGATGAAATGGCCAATGGATGGATGGAGTGGTATAAGATTGAATGATGGATGAAGGAACGAATGGAAATTGTGGATATCAATGGGTAGATAGAAGGCTGAAAGGATGAATGGAAAGATGTTTTGACATATAGGCTAGAAGAGAGGGGGTAATTCCCAATTCCCTCACATTTGCCAAGCTGAATGGTTGCACTGTTTGGGCTCGGGGTCAGCCAGCAACAACGGAATCTGACTAACACCCAAACATTCCTGAAAACTAGAGACCTAGGGGCGTCCAGGGTGGTGTGACTTGCATGTATCCCACCACATTTTCAAATCCGGAAACCTCAAGCTTTGGCTAAAACCAGGCATTTTTTTCATATTTCTGTGAGGGAAACTTCTGGAATCTGTTGGGGTCTACAAAATTCCAACAGCAACTGTTCCCACACCCCTCCTTATAAAAAATGGTACCCTGCTTGTGTGACTGAGCCAAGCGCCGGATCCTAAAAGTAACCATTCTAAGGACCATGCAAAGTTCACCAAGTTCAGTAACACAGATAGGGTAGATTTCTAGATAGTGTGGGGGAATACTGAGTGGTAGGAAGTTTGAGGATCCTTGCAGATTTCGGAAGTTTTTTAACAAAAATGTTAGAAAAATATGTGATTTTAGAAAAAGTTTGAGGTATGAAGGGCATTGTGGGTAAAAAAAGCTTGTTGGATCCATGCATGTCAGTCCACCCTGGAGTCTGGTAAGTTTTCCAGGATGGCGGTGGGCAGAATTCCTCAACAGAGACCTCAAATATTTTTGGTAAATTAACAAGTATAACTGTCTTTACATGCTAAAATGCATATAGTCATTTCACAAAAGTGAAAATGAAAACTTAGCAAGCAGTGAGAGAAGTGATGATTTTGAGATCCTCCCTAACCTAGGGAGAGAACCAAGCAGATGCCTTGAAAACAAAGAGCACATCTTGCTGAAAAATTAAGTGGTGGTCCCATCCTCTTAGGACCACCACAAGCACAGTTATTATGGGCAAAAATACAATCCCAACCAAAGGCCCTTCAAAGTATTATGGGACAAGATTAGCAGTGGGCAGTGAATATTATAGTACCCAATATCAAAATAATTCTACCAGGAGCTACAGTTCAATTCGTCGTTACTAGGTTTCTCTCACGAGTCAAATGGAAAAGCATTGAATCAAGCTGCAGTTCCGCTAGTCTCTACCAGATGTCCCTCACGAGTCAAATGCAAAAGCATTGAAATTATTACATCAAGCTGCAGTTCCACTAGTCAATCAATCAATCAATCAACAGTATTTGTATAGCGCGCTACTCACCCAGTAGGGTCTCAAGGCGCTGGGGAGAGGGGTTTGTCACTGCTCGAAAAGCCAGGTCTTGAGTTGTTTCCTGAAGTAGAGGTGGTCCTGGGTCAGCTGTAGGTGGATGGGGAGGGAGTTCGATGTCTTGGCCGCCAGGTAGAAGGATCTTCCTCCCGCGGTGGCTCTGCGAATGCGTGGTACGGTGGCGAGGGCGAGGCTGGCCGATCGTAGCTGGCGGGTGGGTGTGTAGAAAGTGAGGCGGTTGTTGAGGTACTTCGGGCCCATGTCGTGGAGAGCCTTGTGTGCATGAGTGAGGAGTCTGAACGTGATCCTCTTGTTGACGGGGAGCCAGTGCAGGTCTCTCAGGTGGGTAGAGATGTGGCTGCGGCGAGGGATGTCCAGGATGAGTCGTGCGGAGGCGTTCTGTATGCGCTGGAGTCTTTTCTGTAGTTTGGCAGTGGTTCCCGCGTAAAGGGTGTTCCCGTAGTCCAGTCGACTGGTGTCGAGTGCCTGGGTGACTGTCTTCCTGGTTTCGGTGGGGATCCATCGGAAGATCTTACGGAGCATGCGCAAGGTGTTGAAGCACGATGACGATACGGCGTTGACTTGTCTGGTCATCGAGAGGGAGGAGTCCAGGATGAAGCCCAGGTTTCGTGCGTGGTCTGTTGGCTTTGGGGTGGTTCACAGGGCAGTGGACCACCAGGAGTCATCCCAGGCGGAGGGCGATGATCCCAGGATGAGGACTTCCGTTTTGTCTGAGTTCAGTTTCAGGCGGCTGTTCTTCATCCACTCGGCGACGTCTTTCATCCCTTCGTGTAGGCTGGCTCTGGCGGTGGCGGGGTCGTTGGTGAGGGAGAGGATCAGCTGGGTGTCGTCGGCGTAGGAGATGATGTTAAGGTTGTGTTGGCGTGCGATGGCTGCGAGGGGGCTCATGTAGACGTTGAAGAGGGTGGGGCTGAGTGAGGATCCTTGTGGTACGCCACAGATGACTTCGGTGGCCTCGGATCTGAACGGGGGGAGGCGGACTCTCTGGGCTCTTCCGGAGAGGAACGAGATGATCCACTCCAGTGCCTTCTCTTGGATTCCGATGTTGCTGAGGCACTGTACTAGGGTGCCGTGGCAGACAGTGTCGAATGCTGCAGAGAGGTCCAGGAGGATGAGGGCCGCCGTTTCCCCGTTGTCGAGCAGGGATCTGATGTCGTCGGTGGCTGCGATTAGGGCGGTCTCGGTGCTGTGGTTGGCTCGGAAGCCAGACTGTGAAGGGTCGAGGGAACCGTTTATCTCAAGCAAGGCGGCGAGCTGTTTGTTGACGGTCTTCTCGATGACTTTGGCAGGAAAAGGGAGGAGCGAGATGGGGCGGAAGTTCTTGAGGTCGGTGGGGTCCGCGGTTGGTTTCTTAAGGAGGGCGCTGAGCTCGGCGTGCTTCCAGCTCTCCGGGAAGGTGGCGGTGTTGAAGGAGATGTTGATGATGTCCCGGAGTTGGGGTGTGATGACGGAGTCGGCCTTGTTGAAGACGTGGTGGGGGCAGGGGTCGGTAGGTGATCCGGAGTGGATGGTGTTCATCGTGCGGGTGGTGTCTTCGGTGCTGACCGGGGTCCAGTTACAGAGGGTGGTGGTGGGGGGCGTTGGTTCAGTGGTTGGGTGCGTGGTCTGTGCGCCGAAGCTGTTGTGTATGTTGGCGATCTTGCGGTGGAAGAAGGTGGCGAGTGAGTCGCAGAGGTCTTGCGAGGGTGTGATGTCGTTGTTTCCGGCGTTGGGGTTGGAGAACTCTTTGACGATGCTGAAGAGTTCCTTGCTGTTGTGGGTGTTGTTGTCCAGTCGTTTTTTGAATGTTGTCCTTTTGGTGGTGCGGATCAGCTGGTGGTGTTTGCGAGTGGCGTTCTTGAGGGCAGTCATATTTCCTGTGGTTTGGTCGTTGCGCCAGGCTTTTTCAAGGTTGCGGCAGTGTTTCTTGGATGTTTTGAATTCGTCGGGGAACCAGGAGGCTTTCTTGCTGCCGGGTCTGCTGGGGGGGTTCTTCAGTGGTGCGAGGTCATCGGCGCAGTTGGTGATCCACTGCGTGAAGGTGCGGGCTGCTTCATTGGGGTCCGTTGCGCTGGCGGGAGGGTTCTGGCTGAGGGAGGTGGTGAGCTGGTCGGCGGTGATCTTCCTCCAGTTTCTGCGAGGAACCTGTTGCGGGTTGTGGTGGGTCGTGGTTCTTCTGAAGCTGAAGTGGACGCAGCTGTGGTCTGTCCAATGAAGTCCGGTGGAGTGGCTGAAGGAGATGTGCTTGCTGGAGGAGAAGACGGGGTCAAGCGTGTGGCCGGCGTAGTGGGTGGGGGTGTTCACCAGTTGCTTGAGTCCGAGGTTGGCGAGGTTATCCAGCAGGGCGGCGGTGTTGCAGTCCTTGTTGTTCTCCAGGTGGAAGTTGAGGTCCCCTAGGAGGATGTAGTCAGCGGAGGGGAGGGCGTGCGGGCTGATGAAGTCTGCGATGTCTTCGCTGAATTGTGTGCGTGGTCCCGGGGGTCTGTAGATGAGGGTGCCTCTGAGGGTGGTCTTGGGGTCGGTGTGTATCTGGAAGTGGAGGTGCTCGGCGGCGGTGAAGGTGTCGTCGGAGTTGGTCGTGATGCGGATGGTGTTCCTGTGGACGATGGCGATGTCTGGTTGACGCGGTCCCTCTGGGTGATCTTGTATCCGTCCGGGATGGCTATGGCGATGTCGGGTGCTGAGGAGGTGTTCATCCAGGTTTCCGTGAGGAAGGCGACGTCTGGTGATGTTGTGTCGAGCAGGTTCCAGAGTTCGACGGCGTGTCTGTGGACGGAGCGGGTGTTGAGCAGGATGCACTTGAGGTGGTTGTTGCTGGTGCCTGGTCTTTCTGGTGCGGTGCAGGTCCGGAGGCAGGAGAACTTGCAGGCTTGGCAGGTGAAGGGTCCGTGGGTGCGTTTCGGGGTGGCTCGGTAGCAGGCGGGGTTCCGGTCGGGTTTGAGTGCGTTGAGGGTGGTGGCTTCGTAGGTCCGTCATGTGGGCTGGCATGGTCGGGGGCCAGGGATCCTGGTGCTGGGCGCGGGCCAGGTGCGGGCGGGCTTGCCTTTGGCGCGCCTTCGGCACACAATCGGCGCGCCCGCTCCGCGTGAATGCTGCGCGTACGCGTGGACTCCGCCATAAATGGCGAAGTGGGAGGGAGGAGCAGCTGGGAGGCGGGAGCGGGGTGGCGCGGGGAAGGGGATCGGGGTACAGAATAAAGAAGGGGGCGGGGCCGCAGGGGAGCAGCGGCAGGGAGCGGGGAAGGGTCAGAGGCGGGAAAAGGGGTCCCGAGGGGAAGAGCGACGAACACAAAGGCAGGGGCACAGAAGGGCAAGAAACCAAAAAACGAGCACTGGTAGCAGTGAACGAAAAACAGGAACAAGCACTAGAAGCGGCAACGAGGAGAAGTGGAGCCCAGTGACACAGGGCAGCGGCGAGGCAGGCAGGGAGACCGGGCACACTCAGGGAGAGCTGCGCGGCGGGTGGAGTGGCCGTTACCGACCAGGGTCAGGTCAGGTCACAGCTCCCCGTTGCGCTGGCAAACCCTAAATAGCCGGCGGGAGGGAGGAGCAGCTGGGAGGCGGGAGCGGGGTGGCGCGGGGAAGGGGATCGGGGTACAGAATAAAGAAGGGGGCGGGGCCGCAGGGGAGCAGCGGCAGGGAGCGGGAAAGGGTCAGAGGCGGGAAAAGCGGTCCCGACGGGAAGAGCGACGAACACAAAGGCAGGGGCACAGAAGGGCAAGAAACCAAAAAACGAGCACTGGTAGCAGTGAACGAAAAACAGGAACAAGCACTAGAAGGGGCAACGAGGAGAAGTGGAGCCCAGTGACACAGGGCAACGGCGAGGCAGGCAGGGAGACCGGGGACACTCAGGGAGAGCTGCGCGGCGGGTGGAGCGACCGTTACCGACCAGGGTCAGGTCAGGTCACAGCTCCCCGTCGCGCTGGCAGACCCTAAATAGCCGGCGGGAGGGAGGAGCAGCTGGGAGGCGGGAGCGGGGTGGCGCGGGGAAGGGGATCGGGGTACAGAATAAAGAAGGGGGCGGGGCCGCAGGGGAGCAGCGGCAGGGAGCGGGGAAGGGTCAGAGGCGGGAAAAGGGGTCCCGAGGGGAAGAGCGACGAACACAAAGGCAGGGGCACAGAAGGGCAAGAAACCAAAAAACGAGCACTGGTAGCAGTGAACGAAAAACAGGAACAAGCACTAGAAGCGGCAACGAGGAGAAGTGGAGCCCAGTGACACAGGGCAGCGGCGAGGCAGGCAGGGAGACCGGGCACACTCAGGGAGAGCTGCGCGGCGGGTGGAGTGGCCGTTACCGACCAGGGTCAGGTCAGGTCACAGCTCCCCGTTGCGCTGGCAAACCCTAAATAGCCGGCGGGAGGGAGGAGCAGCTGGGAGGCGGGAGCGGGGTGGCGCGGGGAAGGGGATCGGGGTACAGAATAAAGAAGGGGGCGGGGCCGCAGGGGAGCAGCGGCAGGGAGCGGGAAAGGGTCAGAGGCGGGAAAAGCGGTCCCGACGGGAAGAGCGACGAACACAAAGGCAGGGGCACAGAAGGGCAAGAAACCAAAAAACGAGCACTGGTAGCAGTGAACGAAAAACAGGAACAAGCACTAGAAGCGGCAACGAGGAGAAGTGGAGCCCAGTGACACAGGGCAACGGCGAGGCAGGCAGGGAGACCGGGGACACTCAGGGAGAGCTGCGCGGCGAGTGGAGCAACCGTTACCGACCAGGGTCAGGTCAGGTCACAGCTCCCCGTCGCGCTGGCAGACCCTAAATAGCCGGCGGGAGGGAGGAGCAGCTGGGAGGCGGGAGCGGGGTGGCGCGGGGAAGGGGATCGGGGTACAGAATAAAGAAGGGGGCGGGGCCGCAGGGGAGCAGCGGCAAGGAGCGGGGAAGGGTCAGAGGCAGGAAAAGCGGTCCCGAGGGGAAGAACGACGAACACAAAGGAAGGGGCACAGAAGGGCAAGAAACCAAAAAACGAGCACTGGTAGCAGTGAACGAAAAACAGGAACAAGCACTAGAAGCGGCAACGAGGAGAAGTGGAGCCCAGTGACACAGGGCAGCGGGGAGGCAGGCAGGGAGACCGGGCACACTCAGGGAGAGCTGCGCGGCAGGTGGAGTGACCGTTACCGACCAGGGTCAGGTCGTTACTAGATGTCCCTCACGAGTCAAATGCAAAAGCATTGAAACCGTGAGCTGAGAGCTAATACTATAAATTCTACAAAGAGCTGAATTGCAGCTTCATGAAAGGGTTTCAATGCTTTTGCATTTGACTCATGAGGGACAGCTAGTAACGACTAGTGGAACTGCAGCTTGATTTAATGCTTTTGAATTTGACTCGTGAGGGACACCTAGTAACGACGAGTTGAACTGCAGCTCTTTGTAGAATTATTTTGATATTGGATACAATAATATTCACTGCCCACTGCTAATCTCATCCCATAATGCATTGCAGGGCCTTTGGTTGGAATTGCATTTTTGCCCATCATAACTGTGCTTGGGGTGGTCTTAAGTGGATGGGACCACCACTGAATGGTTCAGCATGATATGCTCTTTGTGTTCAAGGCGTCTGTTTGGTCCTCCCCTACGTTAGGAGGGACCCCAAAATCATCACCTCTCTCATTGCCTGATGTTTATCAAAGTTCACTTTTGTGAATTGGTTATTTGTTTTTTAGCATGTAAAGTTGCTTTATCAAAGTATGTGTGGGTGCAGTTCAGTAGCTGTCTCTGCCGATATGGTGCAACTCTTTATCAGATGAAGTGTGGGGACACAGAATAGTTTAACATTTATTATAATGAATTGGCCTTCACTTCATTAGTGGCTTCCAAACATGCAAGCCAGTGTACTTCACAGATCACAATTTGCAAATTGCTCTTTGATTCACATGACAGTATGGGTAACCCCAAATGTATATTTGTACAAATAACCACTATTCCTAGTCTGTGCGTAGGGCACATTTTAATATTGCCTAGGCTTTCTTCATACCCATTTTCCATTCATCACATTTTACCTTGTGAATTGCTGCAATGTTGGTACACAATGAAATATCAGTATGTGCTGCTCAGTTGTTGGCTCTGTGTATCACATGACAACCAATAAACACTATGGGGCAGATTTACAAGCCCCTTGCGCCACGTTTACGCCGCTGTTGCGTCACACAAGGTGGCGTAAACGTGGCGCGTCCCTACGAGGCATTTACAACGTGATGCATCTATGGAGATGCGTCACGGTGTAAGGCCCTGCGCCACATGAAACCTGCGTCAGGTTTCATGTAGGCGTTCCGGTGCAGGGGGGGGCGTTCCGTCGCAGGAACGCCCCTGAAAAGTGACTCAGTGAAATCTACAAGATTTCACTGAGTCACTTTCCCAACGCTGATGCGTCAAAACCCTGTGCCTGCTTGAAGCAGGCGTAAGACTTGACGCACCACGTTAAAGATAGGGCAAGTTGGAAAAGTGCTGGAGTTGCGTGCCGCACGCAACACAACTTCAGCACTGCGCCAACTTTACGTCCAAGATGCGACACGCATCTGTTCATTCCTGCGCCATGGTGCGCCGCATTGTAAATGCGGCGCATCATGGGTGGCGCAAGGATGAACTTGCGTTCCGTATCTTTCCTGGCGTATCTCTGCCGATTTGCAGAGATGCGTCAGGCAACGTAAATCTGCCTCTTTATATCCCTGTGATTAGAAGGATCCAATAGACACAAAACTATGTTGTTTTTGTAAATCTTCCATTGGGGCACAAAATTGCCGATGAAAATGTTGTCAGCTATTTCTATTTTTTGCTATTTCATTATCATATTAAATTTCAACAACTAGTTTCTCTGGAGAAACTATGATCTAGCTACAAAAATCACCCTTTGCTGCATTCTGAACTTTGTCTAGTTTTCAGTAGTACATAACTTTCTGGGCTCACCTATGTTATGTTAATATAATTTATAAAGCGCATGAATCACCCCGGGAGGGGTATCTCGGCAACTGGCCAGAAGCCCTTGCCAAGCAAGGAATGACTGTTCTAAAAGAGCACTGTCTTCACCAGTTTTCTAATTTGGAGATGATCCATGAACATAAGAATGTGCAGAGGTAACCTGTTTCAATCAAGAGGGGCAAGATACAAAAAGGCTCTGCCTCCGGTACGGGTTCTTCTGACACTTGGGACAGACAACAGCACATTGTCACTAGATCTCAGCAGTCTCAGAGGGTAGTAACAAACGAGTCTAGTTGATAGATAGCAGGGACCTGTTCTAAGTAAAGAATTACGTGTCAAACAACAGATTTTAAAGATAATCGTTTTACGGCCTGGTAGCCAATTCAGAGAGTTCAGAAGAGATGAAGAAGCCTTCCAGTTGGAGAATTGCAGATGAGGCAGGCGGTGGGGTTTAGCACAACTTGGAGTATAGAAAGCAAAGTTTAATTTGCCAATGCCAGAAGCGCATTGCCATAGTACAAACGGCTGATGACCTACGCCCGTACAAGAGTTCATCTCACCGGGAAAGGGATAAGGGTAAAAACTCTCCTCAGCAGGCACATTGTGTAGAAGCATATGCCAATCATTGTTGAAACCTGCTCCTTCATTGAGAGAGTTTGTTCCAATTGGACAGCTAGAGTTTTGACCACTGGTTTAGGACTTGGAGCTATGCCAACTTCCGAAGCCCACCAATCAGAGGACCAAAGCTGTTGGGCCCTACCAAACAGCATGATTTTAGTTTTGCCAGCATTCAACGTAAGACAATTAACTGTCATCCAATCAGCAAGTGTTATGATCCTGGCTGAAAGATGTTCTTTAGTTTAGGCCAGATGTTCATCGTATTAGATAGTTAACTGTGTATCACCTGCATAAGACGTTACCACGAATCCGAAGGCTTTGATGACCTTAGCAAGGGGCCACATAGATGTTAAATAAGTTAGGGCCAAGACAGGAGCCCTTGTGGCACCCCCTTGTCCAATGGCATAATGCTGGATTTATAAAAACCCATCAAAATAGTTTGGGTACTTACAAACAATCTTTAAGCCACACCCTGGATTCTTATCTCCTGCTGCCTATGAATTAGCCTGGGATGAGAGACAGTATCAAATGCTGCGGCTAGATCCAAGAGCACGAGGATAGAAGGAATGTTGGCACCGACAGAGTATCTGATATGGTCAGTCATAGCTACCAGGGCTTATTCTGTAATGTGAGCACAGAGAAACCCAAATAGTGATGGTCCAAGATCTTATTCACCTCAAGATATTCCCTGAGTTGCCTTTTAATTTGACCTTGTAACAGCTTACCCAATAAGTGGAGCAGTGAAATGGGGGAATGATTTGTAAGGACCAAGGGAGACAGGTTTGACTTCTGAATCAGCATAACATAGGCCTCCTTCAAAACCAATGTGATCTTGCCTGTGTTAACAGATAGATTGAATATGGAACAGATGGCCGGAGCTTGGACAGGATAGCCCTAATCCTTGGAGGGCAGATAACCAAGGGCGACCCCGATTTAGGTATGACGAGTGCTTTCTGAATTTCCTCTACTGTAAAGTTGTTAAACTTGCCTAAATTTGCGGTGCAAACCAGCTGAGGTGTCATTAACCCGTTGCGTGCTCATGACAAGCTCAGCTCGTCATGAGGCACGGTTGAGCTGCACTAATGACGAGCTGAGCTCGTCATGACCGTTGGAACGTTCACACGCGGGGATAATTTCCCCGCTGTGCTGAACGTTCCAAAACGGGTGTGGTCGTGACGAGCTCAGCTCATCATGAGTGCAGCTCCACTGTGTCTCATGACGAGCTGAGCTCGTCACAAGCACGGCGGCGCCACGCGCGGCCCCCTCCCCCCCGCACAGCAGGTGAAAACGCCCCGCAGCCAAGGGGTTAAGAAGGGCTCAGTGCAGGCCTGGCCCTTTGTGCCAGGACAATTGTGGTAGATTACACTGAGTTATCCTCGAAATGGTGATAAACTTCATACATACTTCTGCTACAAACTGCAAGTAGGATGAAACATAAAAAATGGGTAAAATGGACTACCAATCAGAAAAATGAAAGCATGGTGGTAAAACATGCTTTTTTACATCTCGGCTTGTTTCTGAAAGCTGTGAAGTTATTGAAATTAGTATTGAAACTCTTTCATTGATGCAAAAGATATTTCCTTTCACTGGGGTTGGAAAAGCCTTAGCAGGTAATGGGGCTATAAATTACTTGTCAAAAATTTACTTTCAGCATTGAATTAGATGTTTGGAACTATGTGTGAAATAATTATTTTGCTAGTATTTTCCAAAGTGAAGATATAAAATAAATATTTATTACACCTAGGCCTATTCAAATGTAGCTGTATCTGCACAGTGAAAACAGTTTATCAGATGACGTCATCCCTAAATAGCAGAATTGTTTCGTACTTGCGATCTCATTACCTTGTAAAAAGAAGGGATATGTTTTACCTTTTTTTACTTTGACATGACATAGTGAATGTTTGCTCCTGATTTATCTCCAAATAAATACATTGCAGATAATCAGTGAAATAATCAATAATAATCTGCAGACTTGCTGGGGTTAGGGCCATAAAATACAGCCTCATCTGTGTATAGCAGAATCAGGATTTGTCGAGATCCTACTCTTGGTGTGTCAGTGAGAGAGCACAAGTCTGAAAAATGTATAAGTGCACCATATTTACAAGCACGTAGTTAGTTTAAACATGCGCTGCACACAAGTGTTTTATATCTAGAAGTGAAATACACAGAGTGCCTTATATTCAGTAGTGTAATGTATAGAATGTTTAAGTAGAGTAACAATAGTCATAACTGTGTGAGATTAATGTAGAAATGTTTGGGATGAATATGAAAACCTCACGTTCTCATGTTAAAGGATTCATGTAAGAGTTGAATGGAACTCTGAAAACCAGTATATTGTGTAGGCCTTAGGGCAATTCACAGCAAATCTAAACGTGCTGCTAAATAATGTGAGATGGGATTAACGTGGTTCTTCCAAAATTGTATTATCAAAACTTAGTACGGGAATATATGCTTTATAGATGTGTTGTTTTAGAAACGTATGCTAGTTAAGAATGCTGTTTAAATCAAGTTAATGTTTTAGAGTGCAGGGACCCGCTTCATGTAAATCAAGTAGGCCTGAACTGATAATGTCATCTCCTTTGATGTGCCATGTGCTCGTTAGAAGAGAAGTCGAGAGGCGTCCAGTACAGAGCTTCGCGTGTGCTTTACGACCTATAGATATGGTGGAGTCTGGAATTTGAGGCCCACTGCAGGACGGACTGTATGCAGGTGCGAGGGTCCTAATCAGCTAGAATGAAAGGGGCTTTGTTCAGTGGCGCTTGGCGCAGGCCTGTAGGAGTTTTCAGGAATTTCAGGGGGTATCGGCGCACTGGAGAAGAAGCCTGGGAGCCAAGGTCAACTTTAACGAGGGTCTTGAAGAGTACCATCATGGAGTTTACCGCGCAAAGATGTACCACGTGAGGGGCGTCCCAAGGGGCGTTCCTATCGGAAATGTGATTTGGTATTAGGGAAAGCGACCCGGGAGGAGAGCAGGGCAGATGATTTTGGGAGCCTAAGGAAGCGGATGGGTAGGCAGATAGACTGATCAGGAGAGACCCATTATCAGAGAAGAGACAAAGAGAAGTGCGTGATCTTCTTAGGAAGTCACCACGGCTGACACCTAGAGGGGTAAAGATCTTGTTAAGTAGGGATGTCACTTAGTATAGTGTAGGGACAGACTAACCTTAATTTTCTTTTCTGTAATGACTTTGAGGTTGCAACTTGTATCCATTTTGGCAACGCTCATGATATTCGAGCTTGTACTCATTATTCTGTTTTGTAGACTCAGATTGTTCAAGGAATTTATGTTCATAGTGATACCAGTTTATCTTTTGAACCTCATCTTGAGAAGTTTGTATCTTCAGTTATCTTTGACTTTATATTAAATCTTTGAAACTTAATCCTGGTCAGTGGTCATTTAGAGTGGTGTAAGTTCTTAATTGATTGACCTATTGTTAGATTACCTTTTACTCAATGACAGGTACCAACGATCCAGTCGACTTGGTTTGGGATCTGGTAAGGTAACTAGTAACCAGTAATCCCGCGTTAACAGTTGGTAGCAGAGGATGGTTATCTTCTTGAGGAAGGTAATCTAGAGAGGTTAGTTTACCCCAAGGCCCCTAGACGTCGAGAGACGAGCAGCGGAAGAATCGTGTGTCGAAAGGTGCAGACGGTGCGAGAAAAGCAGCAGTATCGGAGGAGAGTGAGTATAACAAGGGTCATGCGTGAACAGATTGCGGTGTTTTGTGTTGTATTTGTATTGTAATGTCTTGCGGAGTTGAATGCCTGTAGTGTGAATGAGAGAAGGTTGTGAGCGCGCGCAACCTGGTAAACTGGTTACCTGGTAAACGGGTGAACTGGTGAAATCTTAAGTTCAGGCCAGAGCTTAAGTGGTTTGGGTGTATCGAACATCCAGAGTAGTTGTCGACCATAGTACGGAGGTCACGAGGTACCATTGACCGCCGTGGAACCGAGATAGGGGGAGTGTAAGAGTGAGTGTATGAGTAACGGACGCTGGTCGGAAGTTACTGTGTGTGAGTAACCTATCAGAGAAGGCGATTGTCTGGAAGTAAACGGAAAGACATTTCGTCAAGTTAAGGTGACAACTACAGAAAGACTGTGGGCGTACAGTCAAGAAAGGTGATCGCTTGGACGGAAGTAATCATTTTTCAGAGTATGAATGGGACGCGTGCATGACCGAGGAGACGAGCTGAGAAAGGAGGGGAACTGCTGCGAAGGGGGACGGGTGACGTCGGCTAGAGCCGCGCTGTGATTGAGCGGTTGGTGTGACGTTAGCTAGAGCCGCGCTCTGGTTGGGCGGCTAGAGTGACGTCGGAGGAAAGTCGCGTACGGATAGGCCAGTTAGTGAGAACTGGGCTGAGATTGGTGGAATATCATCAGGAAGTAAACAAACGCGGAGAAAGAGCGAAATCATGAAGTGTTTTAAGTGTTTAAAAGGGATTTTTAAACGAAAACGAAGTGAACATTATTATGGGGAAGAGGCTCCGCCGGAGGGTACACCAGCTCATTATATGGCAACGAATGTTGGGCTGCATACCATATTATGGATTGGGGCTTGGAATAAGCTTACGGAAGGGAATGAGGAGATGCAGTTCCCGAGGTACGGGACGTTTAAGTTAGAGGTGTTACATCGGCTAAAAGCAACTATGTCCTCATTGAAACCCTCGCCTAGACCTACACAGTTTGAGGCCCTTAATGCATGGATTAGGGCGGCACACAACAGAAATTTGAACAGGCGTCAACAAAGACTGACGCGATCGGTAAGAGCAGTGCGAGATTCTAAATGGGATGAGGAAGCAAAGCGGTGGAGGGTACAGGCTATTGAGGTGGAAAAAATGTATCCGATGAGGGAGGTGGCAGGAGGAGGAAACCTCATGGAGGAAGACGAGGAAAGCGAGTCGGAAGACAATCTGATAAACAGATTGTTAATGGATAGACCACCTCCGAGAGTGGGGGTGATAGAAGATAGGGGGCTCGCAAGGGAAGATGGGAATGCCATAGAGGGGTATACACCACTCCCTATATCGGAATGGACACCTATCAAAGGTGGGGAGACACCTCAACCTAGTACAGTACAGAGTGTAGTGGGAAGGTTTGTGGTGCAGAAAACGCCAGCCACCGAAAGGGTTGAGTCCTTTGGATTGCCAGACGCTCTTCAAGTGCCTGTTACCATAGGACCTATAGTATCAATCTATAACCCAGAGAGAGATAGAGAGGAAGAACAGAGGCAATTGGATAGAGAAAGGATCGAGATGGAAAGGAGGAATAACGTGACAAATGCATGGAAGCAATTGCATGGTTCGGTAATGTGGAACACCCCATTAGATACATCTGTAGGTCCCAACACAGGACAGGGAGGTCAGAGAGGACCGATGGACCTAAGGGGACCGCGGCCAAAGTCCTATACAGAATTAAGAGCTGATTTGAGGGAATGGGATGGGTCCGCAGTAACCCCGAGTAACAGGTCAAGAACAGAACCAGAATGGGAAAGCAGAGGTAACGGGACTGTATCTCATTGTGGGGCCAGCGAAAGTAGTCAGGGGCAGGAAGGCCAAAGTCAGGAGAATCGAGGAGTTACACGTCCTACGGATGAGAGGGAACAGCAGGAGCAAAATAGTAGGAGTGTAGAGTGTGAGGAGATGTCCCGTCTCTGGGAGAAAGGTGGAGACCAAATGGTACATGCTTTTCAGAATAGGTTTAGGTGCCTTCATCATGTACTCGGAGAAGACGTTCAACATTGGAGAAAGGAGAACAGTGATAGGTCCCGCCATGCCTCGAATAATCAGGAATCACAGGGAAGTAGTGAAGAAAGAGGGAGTAATGGAATATCTTACCATGCATCCCGCGAAACTAGCCAGGATGGGGAGAGAGGGGCTATGAGGCGTGAAGGAGTGTTTCACCATCCACCTCGAGAAGATGGAAAGGCATGGGACCTAGAGAGATGGGAACAGGGGAGGACTCCCTATAACTCACCAGTACCTAAACGTAGATCTCGGAGCTGGGATGGGAGAGATGCGGATGGAGTAACTAAATTTAGTGTGTTGAAAGCTGAAATTAAGGCAAAGAGACTCGATGTCACTAGTTTAAAATCAGATGTTGATGAGATAATAGATGGAACATTGCCTTTGGAAAGGATAGAATTGTATGAACAGGATGAGTTATTGTTCATGGCAAAGGATATTACTAGGAAAGCTAGAGCGTTTCATGAGAAACTGACTGATTTGGCAGACAGGTATGCCGTGGATTTATCTAGGACAAGGGCATTGCAGAGTAACCACAGATTGCAGTACGCAGACCAGGACCTAGATGAGAAGAGAACTACTGGATTAAAAACACACATAAGAGAGCTGGTATCAGGGATAAGGGTGTGGAGAGAATTGGACAAATGGGAAGAGAGGTGGTCAAAAAAGGGCACCGTTAGACGAAGTACAAATGTGATGACCCCCGAGGGAAGGGTAATGCATATGGAGGCATTCCCTTTGCGAGAAATATCAAACGGAAATTATGTACATGTGCCCTGGAGTAGAGGAGACTTAGCTGCATTTACCAACTCATTTCCGAAGTTAAGGGACAATCCAGTTGAGTGGTATAAGCAGGTAGAAAGGTTTGTAAAGATCTCGAAAGTATTGTGGATTGATTTGAACACGTTGTTTGACATCGTGGTCCCATCTGATTTGTGGACCCCGTGCAAGACTAGTGTTGAATGGCCAAATACTGAACCAGTGAGGGATGCTCGAACTAATGGACCGTCCGAGATTGTCATGCGAAAGTATGAAAGGGTAATAGCATGGCTGAAAGATAAGGTACCACCACAGGATATAGATTGGGTGAAAATAGACCGAACGAGGCAGGAACCCAAGGAGACAGTTCACGAGTTTTATGAGAGATTATTGAAAACATTCAAACAATACAGTGGACTCGATGTAATGGATCCCAAAGATATAGGGCAGTTTGTGTCAAAGTTTGTCTTGGGGTTGAGACCTGATATTTGTTTGATGATACAGCAAAATTTAATCTGTTGGCAGAACAAACCACTAGATGAGATCTTACGTTATGCAAGATACTGTAGTGACGAGATAGATTCTAAAGCCAAGAATCTAAAGGAGAAATTGATGGTGGTGCAAATGCAGTCCGCTGGGAAGGGTGGCCAGCAGAAACAGGGGATGGGACGAAAACCAAACGGTCAGAACAAGGATAATGAAGAAGGGCAGAGACCTAGGGTAGACTTTGCCACTTTAAAGAAAACGACAAAGTGCCATTTGTGTCACCAGGTGGGACATTGGCGACGCGAGTGTCCCTTTAACCCTGAAAATGGAGAGCTAGAAGTAGAAGAGCAGGTTCAAGAAGTCCCAACTCCAAAGGTGACAGTTCCAGGAAGCAAGGTGGCCAAAGGGGGGACTTCGGCTCCACGGGCCCAGTTCCCACAGCCACCGAAGGTAGCGACAGGGGGAAAGGTCTTTAAACAAATGCCTCTCTTCATCGAGGAAGAAAAGTGTTATTACATTGATCCATTGACAGGACAACGGGTGAGCAGTGAAGAGGACTGTACCCTCGGGGCAGTCCTAGAGGTGGATCAAAGAGGGCCATTTGTTGAGGCAGAAGTGGCAGGGTGTCCCACAACGTTCTTGGTGGATACTGGGGCTACCCGATCAACTCTGAGGTCAGCGGTGGTTCCTGACTTGCCGATGTCAGGGGAAACAAGTCAGGTGGTAGGAGTCGCAAATAAAAGGCTGACTAGTCCATTGACAGAACCAGTGTCTGTGAAGATAGGAAACCATATGAACGAACATCAGTTTGTGGTTTGTGATTCGAGTCCGGTATGTCTGTTAGGAAGGGATTTGTTGTGCAAATTGAACTGCACAATATACTGCACCCCGCAAGGAGTGGAGGTACAGACTACAGACGATGATGCTACTTTCAAGGTAGCAAACTCAAAATCCTGTGTAGAATTATATCCTACTCTGACAGTAGAAGATCTTCCCCAAGACTTAAGAGATGCAGTGGCGTCAGAGGTATGGGATTTCACAGGAGAAGAAATAGGATTGATTAAAGGGGTAGAACCGGTAAAAATACTGGTAAAGCCAAATGCCGAGTTTCCAAGAACGCCTCAATACAAATTGTCCCAGGAAACGATTGTAGGAATAAAACCTGTGATTGAGTCAATGATACAGCAGGGAATACTGGAAGAAATTGTGGGTAGTCCTTGTAACTCCCCGATTATGGGTTTGCAGAACCTAGTGGGAAATTCAGGATAGTGCAGGATTTACGAAAAATTAACAACATAGTCGTTTCATGTTGTCCCGTGGTACCGAATCCATCAGTGATACTGTTTCAAATACCATGTCAAGCAGAATGGTTCACAGTGATAGATCTTTGCCAGGCCTTCTTTTCAATCCCATTGGATGAACAGAGCAGATATCTTTTCGCTTTTAAAATGGAAGATCGCGTTTTAACATGGTGTCGAATCCCACAAGGATTCACAGACAGTCCATCTATTTTCAACCAGTTGTTGAAAAGGAATCTCGAAAATCTAGTACTGCCCCAGAACTCGGTTCTGGTCCAGTACATAGATGACCTACTTGTTGCGTCAGAGACAGAGGAAGCCTGTAAAGTAGACTCAATTGCCTTACTGAACCATTTAGCCGAAAATGGACATAAGGTATCTCCGAGCAAGTTGCAGTATTGTCTGACAGAAGTACAGTATCTAGGGCACCGGTTAGAGAAAGGAAAACGTAAGGTGTCACCAGAGAGGATTGAGGCGATAATGAAGATGAATGCGCCTACAACACAGAGGGAAGTTAGAATGTTCCTAGGAATGGTGGGTTACTGCCGACAGTGGATAGTTAACTTTTCACTGAAAGCAAAGCCCTTACAGAAACTGACGCACAAGGAGGTGAGTGATCCGGTACCATGGGACGAAGAATGCTTTGTGGCGTTCTTGCAGCTGAGAGACGATTTGTGTCGTGCTCCGGCTCTGGGAATGCCTGATTACGAGAAATCATTTTCACTCTATTGTTGTGAGAGAGAGGGATGTGCTTTGTCAGTCTTGGCACAGACCCACGGAAATGCCCGTAGACCACTTGCATATTTTTCAGCTACATTAGATCCAGTAGCCGCAGCGTTGCCCGGATGTCTCAAATCCGTTGCTGCAACGGGTGTCAGCATTGAAAGGAGCGAGAGTATTGTGATGGGACATCCAGTGGTGGTGTATGTACCGCATTCAGTTGAGTTGCTAATGACCAGGACGAAGACGCAGCATCTGACTAATAGTAGGCTCACGCGCTACGAGCAAGTTATTCTTGCCGCGGAGAACGTGACACTCAGGAGATGCTCTGTCTTGAATCCTGCTACTTTAATGCCATTACCTACTGTAATAGAAGGCGAAGGATGTGAAGACCACGATTGCCTTGATGTGACTGAACTATGCACGAAACCCAGACCAGTTATTGTGGATGAGCCGTTGTCTGACCCCGATGAAATTTATTTTGTTGATGGCTCATGTTTAAGAGACGATACTGGTCGGTTGAGAGCAGCTTATGCTGTTTGTACCATTACTGGAGTTGTGGAAGCCACTTGCCTGGAAGGAGTACATTCCGCACAGGTAGCAGAAATCATTGCCCTAACCCGTGCCTGCATAGCAGGAAATGGAAAGAGAGTCACCATATACACTGACAGCCAATATGGTTTCGGTGTGGTTCATGATTTCGGGCAGTTGTGGTCTCAGAGAGGTTACATGACCTCCTCTGGTTCGCCCATTCGAAATGGAGAATTTGTGCGATTGTTGTTAGAAGCATTACAAGGTCCAGTTGACATTGCAATAGTAAAGTGTGTAGCTCATACTAAGAATACAGATTTTGTGTCACAAGGCAACAGATACGCTGACGAAGTCGCACGTTATTGTGCGGAACAAAATTATTCTTTTTCAAAAGTGGAAATAGATGGTGCTGAAGAAAAGACAGAATTAAGTATGATGTTAGAAACTGTAGACACTTGGGAGGATTTAAGAATGATGCAGGAGAACGCACCTGAAACAGAGAAAAAGGCATGGGAAATAGCAGGTTGCGTGCGAAGTGAAATGGATTTTTGGGTTTCAGCAGATGGGAGGGCTGTGTTACCTGAAGAATTAGCTAATCCCATGGCGAGAGAAATACATGGTCCAGTACATCTAGGAAGGGATGCTATGATGAGAGTGTTTAGGCAAACTTGGTATTGCCCTAAATTTAGAATAGCAGCAGAATCAGTATGTAAGCGATGTGTTACCTGCCAACAACTGAACGTAGGCAAACGAACACCAGTCACACTGAGTCACATTGGGAGGTCGGGGGGGCCTTTCAATAGAATGCAACTAGATTTCATCGAAATGCCAAGAGTTAATCGCCTTCGGTATGTGTTGGTGATTGTATGCGTATTTTCCAGATGGGTTGAAGCGTACCCTACACGTAGGTGCGATACACTCACAGTGGCTAAATTGTTGCTCAGGGAGTTGATACCGCGCTTCGGGGTGCCTGCCTCTCTGGAATCGGACAGAGGAAAACATTTTAACAGCGAAATAGTGAAGATGTTGTGCTCCACATTAAAGATCGATCAAAAACTGCATTGTAGCTATCGACCAGAAGCTTCAGGAATTGTGGAACAAGTGAACGGCACTTTGAAGAATAGATTGGCTAAAGTAGTGGCATCCACATCTTTGAGTTGGCCAGATGCCCTTCCTTTAGTGCTCATGAGCATGCGCAGCACCCCTGACAGGAGGACAGGTCTCTCTCCACACGAGATTCTGATGGGGAGGGCCATGAGACTTCCCACGGTTCCAACTGCTGCCCTATTGAATATTACAGATGATCTGATCTTGGATTATTGTAAAGGACTGTCTGACGCCATCCATTCTGTGTCCCTTCAGGTGCATGCGGCTGAAGTTCCAGCATCGAGAAACCTGTGTCATGACCTGAACCCAGGGGACTGGGTGTTGGTCAAAAAGCACGTCCGGAAGAACTGCCTAGATGTTCGCTGGCGTGGGCCCTTTCAGGTAATCCTGATCACGAACACCGCGGTGAAGTGCGGGGGGCTGCCAAATTGGATCCATGCATCCCATACTCGAAGAGTTCCAGCACCTCTAGAGGAAACAGCTCCTATCCCAGACGAAAGCCCAGAAGTGGAAGAAGAGTCGCAAGAAGGGATCGAAGCAGCTGAGGGGGTGTCGGAAGAAGTTGGGAACGCATCGGATCCAGACGAAGAGCGAAGACAGGACGGCAGTGAGACTGAAGACGCAACTGAAGGAGAGAGCAGCAGTGAATACGATTCAGACACAGATCAGTACCAGAGTGATCAAGAACCGAGTGGGAGGACGAGACATAGGAGAACAAGGTGTGAGGCTGCCACTTGGCCGGGAATAAACAGGAGGCTAAGTTTGAGGTCGGCCCAAGAAGAAACGCTTGCTCCTATATCCGAAGACTCGGATCAGGAAGAAGATACCCAGGATCAGGCCGAGGAGGGTCTTAGAAGGTCAAGGAGGGTGCGGGTGCCTAGTAGAAGATACTCTACTCCTGATTGGACCTACCTCGTTGCAGATGTCGGTGGGGCACAGAACCGGGAGGGTCAGGGAAGTGAACCTGATCAGAACTGATCCGATAATCACAGTACAAATACTGTTCCTGCTACCGGGGGCGGAGACCGAAAGGTTGCTGACACTCAACATCGTCTATCCTCCTCTCTTAAGTGGAATAAGAAAATTGATTTTAGAAACAGTTGAATTTCCAGTTTGCTGTTCACGATATCCAGTGTTGGAGGGAACTCTCCTTCGGTTAGAAATGCTTGAGCGAGTAGTGGAAGTTCTTGGAATGCTCATTGTTTTGGACTAACACTTTGTTGCAAAAAGACTTTTTGAAAGGACTTTGAAAAATTACTGCAAGATAACCTAGCGCCGAGTGGAAGAAGAAAAATGGTAGGGGTTTCCTTTTAGCGGATGGAGAAGGGCTAGGGTTGTCTGTTTCCTACAGGACTTTAAACTGTTTGCGGAGAAAATTGTCAGCTTCTCAGAGTCCAAAGAGAGAGAGAGAGAGACATTGTTAAAAGAAAGACTTTGTTCAAAGAGAAGAAGAAGCGAATGCCGGAAGAACGACAAGAACTGCACTGTTTGAGAACATGGAGGCTGGCAACCCGAACCGCAGGGCAAAATGTATAGTTGGCACACTGTTGGGAGTGGTGATTTCCCTGATAGTTTTAGTGGTTACTGTCTCATACATAGTGGGACACGAGAGAGATGTAACGGCAGTCAAAGAAGTCAAGGGAGTGTCAACACCGAGAACTACTACTGTTAATGATAAGGGAAACATCAAGGATAAAGACAAAGCGTTGTTAGATGCAGAAATAAAAAGGTTACACACGGATGAGTCACAGGGAAATTTCAGGTCAAATGCTTATGCTAAACTACTTTATGAGTACATTGATGTCATGGAGGCGAAGAATTGCTACGTTTGTATGCAGTTACCAGCTTCTGTAGATGAGGGTATCAGATACCATCATCTTCCATTGACATATGGAATTACATGTAGTTTATTGTTGAGCATATTCTATGGACGAGAGGGGTTCGAGTATTATTTCTCGAACTTCGATTCGACATTACCAGAGGTCCCAAATTACAAGCATCTGAATAAGTGGGACTATTACAAGAGCGAAGACAGATTACACAAATGGTTCATTCCATGGAAAACGTTAGATACTTCACATGCCCGAAGAAATAATCTGACTTGTCAAGTGTCAGAAATTGAGAAAAAGTTTATAGAGCAGGTAGATACTAGATACAGGAGGCAGAAGATTCTAAAGGCCTCAGGACAATGGGAAACAGATTGGACCAAGGAGGAAAGGATACATCAAAGAAAGGGTAGCTTTGGTCCAATTGCTTTAGACAAGGAGAAATGGGGGAAACTGTGCATTCACAGGAGTTACTCCTATTATGAGAATCTGTATGTAGGTCAAGTCAGTTGTGAACATGCTTTTCAATTGGAGTACTACTCCAAGGATTTCCTGAAAGAGATGCAAGCAATTCCAAATGTATATTTTGTATGTGGAAGAAATGCCTATGTAAAGCTACCAGATAATTGGTACGGATCATGCTATTTGGCTATTGTCTTCCCTAAAATATATCATGTTGAGAATTTAGAAACGACGAAGAAAGGAATACCAACTAGAGGGAAGAGAGGGCTGGGTGCAGCAGAAGTAATTGGGGATGTATTCGGTGCTGCATTCCCTATCCTAGGAGAGATACTGAATGACATTAAGATTAGGAGGTTAGCTACAGTCGTAGATAGGCTATCTGCCAGTACTGCTAGATCATTGATGCTGGTGGAAGGTGAGATGCAATCGATTAGGGCATTGGTTCTTCAGAACCGACTTGCTTTAGATGTTCTGTTAGCTAAAGAGGGAGGAGTCTGTAAGGCTTTGAAGGTCCAGGAATGTTGCACTTACATTCCAGACAATTCAAAACCTCTAGAGAAGTATATACGAAACATCACTGCCATACACCACGAAATTGAGGATCTGACAAAGATAAACGTGTGGGAAAAAGTAGGTCATGGAATGGGTAAAGTTGGAGGTTGGTTTGCCAACCTAGGAAAGGGTATCGTTTGGTACATACTGAAACCCATCATCATAATTGTGATTTGTGTAATCACTTTATGGGGATTGGTGCGTTTGTATCAATGGTATAGAGCAAATAGGCTGCAGAGATCTATGAGGAAACAGGAGAAAAAGTTGACAGCGATGCAGGACACTCAATACAGGAGTCTGAAAGCATTGGAGACAATGAAAAGAGGTGGCACTGCCACGACTTCACTTTGAAGGGTCTACATTTTTGTGATGATGTCTTGATGGTGATGACCCCTGAAGGTCATCAAAGGGGGGATTGAGAGAGCACAAGTCTGAAAAATGTATAAGTGCACCATATTTACAAGCACGTAGTTAGTTTAAACATGCGCTGCACACAAGTGTTTTATATCTAGAAGTGAAATACACAGAGTGCCTTATATTCAGTAGTGTAATGTATAGAATGTTTAAGTAGAGTAACAATAGTCATAACTGTGTGAGATTAATGTAGAAATGTTTGGGATGAATATGAAAACCTCACGTTCTCATGTTAAAGGAATCATGTAAGAGTTGAATGGAACTCTGAAAACCAGTATATTGTGTAGGCCTTAGGGCAATTCACAGCAAATCTAAACGTGCTGCTAAATAATGTGAGATGGGGTTAACGTGGTTCTTCCAAAATTGTATTATCAAAACTTAGTACGGGAATATATGCTTTATAGATGTGTTGTTTTAGAAACGTATGCTAGTTAAGAATGCTGTTTAAATCAAGTTAATGTTTTAGAGTGCAGGGACCCGCTTCATGTAAATCAAGTAGGCCTGAACTGATAATGTCATCTCCTTTGATGTGCCATGTGCTCGTTAGAAGAGAAGTCGAGAGGCGTCCAGTACAGAGCTTCGCGTGTGCTTTACGACCTATAGATATGGTGGAGTCTGGAATTTGAGGCCCACTGCAGGACGGACTGTATGCAGGTGCGAGGGTCCTAATCAGCTAGAATGAAAGGGGCTTTGTTCAGTGGCGCTTGGCGCAGGCCTGTAGGAGTTTTCAGGAATTTCAGGGGGTATCGGCGCACTGGAGAAGAAGCCTGGGAGCCAAGGTCAACTTTAACAAGGGTCTTGAAGAGTACCATCATGGAGTTTACCGCGCAAAGATGTACCACGTGAGGGGCGTCCCAAGGGGCGTTCCTATCGGAAATGTGATTTGGTATTAGGGAAAGCGACCCGGGAGGAGAGCAGGGCAGATGATTTTGGGAGCCTAAGGAAGCGGATGGGTAGGCAGATAGACTGATCAGGAGAGACCCATTATCAGAGAAGAGACAAAGAGAAGTGCGTGATCTTCTTAGGAAGTCACCACGGCTGACACCTAGAGGGGTAAAGATCTTGTTAAGTAGGGATGTCACTTAGTATAGTGTAGGGACAGACTAACCTTAATTTTCTTTTCTGTAATGACTTTGAGGTTGCAACTTGTATCCATTTTGGCAACGCTCATGATATTCGAGCTTGTACTCATTATTCTGTTTTGTAGACTCAGATTGTTCAAGGAATTTATGTTCATAGTGATACCAGTTTATCTTTTGAACCTCATCTTGAGAAGTTTGTATCTTCAGTTATCTTTGACTTTATATTAAATCTTTGAAACTTAATCCTGGTCAGTGGTCATTTAGAGTGGTGTAAGTTCTTAATTGATTGACCTATTGTTAGATTACCTTTTACTCAATGACAGGTACCAACGATCCAGTCGACTTGGTTTGGGATCTGGTAAGGTAACTAGTAACCAGTAATCCCGCGTTAACATCAGCTTTGAGTGTCTGTAAGCACTTATCTATTCCATAGATGTATACAGAGAAGAGGAAAGGAGATACAATACATCCCTGTTTTACTCCACTGCACATCCTAAAAGATCTGGTTAATTCACCTTGAAATCTGTACTGTACTCTTACGGTAAAATTACTATACATATAGGCAAGTAATGAAATTATTTTCTTCGGGCCCCTAAGGCAATCATACACTTCCATAATATATTAAAGTTCACCAAATAGGAAGCACTGCTCAGATCTATGAAACATATACACAAGTTGCCTTGTCTAGCCTTTAAATACTTCCCCATTAGGAGATTAAAATTAAGACATTGTTCCACCGTCCCTGAGCCCCTTCTGAATCCATACTGTGCTTGTGATAGAATGTTATTTTCTTCTGCCCAGTTCCCTAATCTTTCAAACAGGACCCTCTCTAAAATTTTAGCTGAGTCCAGCAGTGAAATGGGTCTGTAACATTTCGGATCTTGTTTAGAGCCCTTTTAAACAAGCATTTACAATGCAATGGTTTCGCCTTTGGAAAAGTTAGAGCTATTGGCATTGTAAAGGACAAAATTTGTATTTATGTGTTGGTTTTGAAAACAGATGAATAAATGGCATTGTCATTTACAATGCCAATGGCTTAATCTCTCGCAAATGCAAGACCTATTGCATTTGCAATGCAATAGGTCGCATATTTACGTGAGTATGAGCTATTGACATTGCAAATAACAATGCGTTTTATTTATGTTTCAAAAACAAAAACATAAATAAAAGGTGGCACATACATATATATAAATGCATACACACATATATATATATATATATATATATATATATATATATATATATATATATATATATATATATATATGTGCATATGTGTGCGCGTAGAAGTAGTGAGGTAGAGTAGTAGAGAGTGAGTAGTAGAGAGTATTAGAGTAGTACAAAGTGAGTAGAGAGTAGTAGAGGGTGAGTAGTAGATAGAGAGTGGATAGTAGAGAGGAGTAGAGTGAGTAGAACATAGTTGAGAGTAGTAGGGTGAGTAGAGAGTAGTAGAGTGAGTAGAGAGTAGTAGAGTGAGTAGTAAAGAGAACTAGAGTAGTTGAGTGGGTAGAGAGTAGTAGAGAGTGAGTAGAGAGTAGTAGAGAGTGAGTAGTATTGTAGTAGAGGGTGAGTAGTAGAGTGAGTAGTAGAGTAGTAGTGATTAGAGAGTGGATAGACAGATTGAAAGCGTGGATGGATGAGTGAAAGAGTGAATGGATGGAGGGATGAGTGAAAGAGTAAATGGATGAATGGATGACTGGGTGGCTGAGCAGAAGGCTGAGTGAAAGGATGGATGGATGGGTGAGTGCAAGGGGTATGGATAGATGAGTGGAGTAGTGGATGGATAGATGGATGGTGTGAACGAAGTGATGGATGGATGACTAAAAGGAAGGATGACTCAATGAGTGAAGTGGCGGACTTTCATTGTGATCGTTTCTGGGAGGTTTGGGGTGCATCTTGGTAAATGTTAAAAACTGACCTGGAACAGCCGTGAGCTTTTACCATGCCTCCTCAACTGAAATAAACACGTCTCCTACATATAAATCACTCCGTTCCCAGTACCTTCTTGCAATCCACTCCGCTGTCTTTGCCGTCTCTTTCAGGTTTTGAAAGCCTGGGCAGTTTCATATTGCCAAGTGAGGCATAAAGGGGAGTCCCTGCACTACATGCATAGAGAAGCGCTGACAGATCCGAGACATTAGTGCTATTAAATAAGGCGTTCCCGGCCACCCTCTCGTGCACCGTGCCCAGATCATTTAAGGGATAATATCCTGCCAGGAGGTTCCTCTGGGGCTCATGTAAAAAGGGGCAAGGGGGGACACTGTGTTTAGGCAGCCTGGGGAGGAGGCAGCGAGGAGTTAAATTGTTAAGTTAGGGGTAGCACTGGGAGGGCTGCATTTCTGCTGCTGTTTTGGCCTCGGGAGGAAACGTATTCGGCGTTGGGACGGAGGTGCGCCAGGGGGTGCGGTGCGGGAGGGGCGGTAAATTGGACAGCTGGGGAGGAGGTAGCGAGGGGTCTGGTGGCAGGACAGATGGGGGGCGAGGCCGTAGCCAGAGTGGACAATTGCGACTGGGGGCAATGGTGGGGTGGGGGGAGGAGGAGTAGTCTTAATGCCAATGCTGGTTCGGGTTGGGGATTACGGAATGAGCCTTTCATGCAGGCCTTTGAATACTCCGCCCGAGGAAGCAGACAGCCGCTTGCGCTAGCGCGAGGCTGCACGCGTGCTTTCAGCAGCTAACACTTCACTGACAACTTGCCCGAAATGTTTGACGCCGAAGCCTCCCAAGGTTTGCTGTAAAACAAGTTCTGCCCTGAGAAGTGGGGAGTGTTTGGGATCTGCATGGCCTGATGTGGAGGGTGCGTGAGGTCTGTGAAGTGCGCCCTGTTGTGGGGGTTGCGTGAGGGACGGGAGTGCCTGTGAAGTGTGGAAGGTGCATGAGGTAGTGTCTCTGAAGTGCGGCCTGTTGCGGAGGGTGCGTGAGGGACGGGAGTGTTTGTGAAGTGCGGCCTGTTGTGGGGGGTGCGTGCGTGAGGGATGGGAGTGCCTGTGAAGTGCGGAGGGTGCGTGAGGGATGGTAGTGTCTCTGAAGTGTGGCCTGTTGTGGAGGGTGCGTGAGGGACGGGAGTGGCATTTGCCGACACGTAGGATCCCGGGTTTACTTTCGGCCACGTCATATGCAGTTTGTTGTGTAATTATTATTATTACTTTTTAATGTTTCCCATTACTGACCTTATTGGTTTAGATTGTAAGTAGACATATAGAAAAAACAGCAGATATGCAGTAGAAAAGTACTGCCAAGCGCTGCCTGTTGCTCGTGCGTGGCTGCACCTTGGGTGCTGTCTGCCTGGAGAAACCTCACTCTCAATGGGGGGGGGGGGGGTGTGCTGCAGAAAACCCCTCAGCGAACACGCGTCATGCACAAGGGTAGGGGGGGCGCTGGGATCCGGCCAGAAGTTGTACTAAAATAACTCCACAATTAGCGGGGAGTGGGGTGGGGGGAAGAAGGAACCACTGTCAGTGTAAGGGGGGGGGGAGAAAACATTTCAAAATAGCTACGTGCAGAGAAACAAGCCTCGAAGCCTCGGCCCCTAGAACGAGCCCCTGCTCTTCATCTCCAGCCCCAACAGCGAGAAGTACAGGGTGAGGTGGAAACTGGAATTGTCTTACAAGGGAGGGGCCCCCCACAAAGAAGGGGGCAAGGGGGATGGGGGTAAAAGGAGAGCGCTGAGTGTGGGGAAAATGGCAGAAAACAGGAGAAGATCAGTGTGATGAAAAGTAGGAGAAGATTAAAGGCCTGGTGGGAGAGAGAAATGGAAAGGAAGATGAAAGATGGTCACCGCCGTACTCTGCCGACGCTCTGATGCAGCATCTCCTCTCTGGTCAATGTCCTTGTTTGTATGATTGAAGAAGCACGGGCACACGGACAGGGCGGGGGGGCGGGAACGGGCACAGACGACATGAGACGGGGTACAGCAAAGAGACACGCAAAGACGTAAAAAAACAAAGAGCCACGGACAGCGGGAGGGGGGGGGCGGGATCGGGGACAGACGACATGAGACGGGGTACAGCAACGAGACACGCAAATACGTAAAAAAACAAAGAGACGACATGAGACGGGGTAAATGTACAAAGGGAAAAAAAAATTACAAACAAAATGCTGCTTACCTGATCACAAATATAAACTCCTTCCTGGCAACTTCAATTTCGCAGCCCAACCTGGAGAATACTTTTGGTAACTGACCAAAACAAGGCGACCAAAAAAAAAAAAAATAGGAACCGCCCACCGCCGCAATGACGATCGCAAGGGGGCGGGATGAGTAAAAATCGCCGGAACGCCCACGAATCTGCTCCGGCAATGACGGACAGATCTCTCTTCCAATGGCTAGCCTCCATTTATGGAGCTAGCCAATGGAAGAGAAGGCGGGACAAAGTGCCCATACTGTTAAAACATAAGATTTCTCCTGCGCGGATGCTGCTGCGCAGCGGACGCCAGGCGAAACCTAAAAATTGGGATGATGAAAGATTTGGACTATGTAAGTGGTACTCTGTAATTAGTGGTACTCTGTAATTAGTAACCCTCTGGTTACTAATTACAGACATTAGTAACCAGAGGGGCCCAGAGGTCCGTGAGCTATTTATAGAGATTAATAGGAACTCCGTCCGGGCGGGTGCTTTGGTCAATGCAGATTTAGATCATGCCCTTTGAACCTCTTCTAAGGGAAAATTAATATCAAATTCAGTTATGTCTGTTAATAGCCCTTCCTCTTGAACTACATCTGTAGAGGGTGTAAACTTTGAAAAGTAGTGGCCTACCCGAACTTCAGTCGAGATTGAACTCGCGAGATTAGGGCAGAGTTGTCTTTGAGTCAAGGGGCGTTGATGGTCTTCCAGAATAGTGTGTTATCCTTGCTTTTGGCGGCCTGTGCTAGGCTGGTTTACCCAAGCTTTCTCTTGGAGATCTTACTTTCTGGCTTTAATAGCCCCTTTATAGCGTGCTCTGCTGTTAAGAATCGTGACTTGATCCCTCGGATATGAGTGCAGTTGCTTCACTAGATCCCTTCTTGCCTTCGTGCAACTATGATCATCGAAGCATACCTCGGGTACTCGTCTCGCGCCTTTAGTAACTGCACTCAGACCTGGTTTGTAGAGAATGTGCACCAATATTTAGAGCCTGCTCCGTGTCTCCCTCCAAACAAGTGAAGAAGTGATCTTTATTCTCTTTTATGATGGAAGCCATATTTTAAACACAGCGACTTCCTGGCTTATTTTAGATTTAACAACGCCCAAAAAGCCCTTGTTTCAAATGTAGTCTGTATATAGTTGACGTGTGCCACACAATGGTCCTAGATTCTGGGAGAGGGGACATGCTGCCCCAGCAGCGCCATCTCTGGTAGCCCACAGAAGAGGGGGACCCTTGAAATGGAAGAAAACCACATAAATTCATGTTCTGAAGGCTCATGTGGGTGGTAAGGAGTTCACACTGAGCAGGTATCTCAGGGGAAGCAGTACCAGCAGACCAGGTGAGGGGGGCGAGGTGTGGGCACAGAGGAGCAGGGCACACGGATGCCAGTCTGTGAGATTGGGGAACACAGGGAGAATCCTCCTAACAGAGCAGCTAGTGTCTGTGGAGCACAGCTCCCTCCCAGCGCCGCATCCTTTAACCAAGATACGTTTGAGGAAAACAATTTGGTGTGTGATCAGAAACAAATGGGCTGAGAGAGCACAAGTTTGGAAAAAAATGTATAAGTACGCCATATTTACAAGCACGTAGTTAGTTAACATGTACTTTGCACCAGAGTGTTTATATTTAGAAGTGAAATACACAGAGTGTCTTATATTCAGTGGTGAAATGCATAGAATGTTTAAAGTAGAGTAACGATAATTATAACTGTGTGAGACTAATGTAGAAATGTTTGGGATGAATATGAAAACCTCATGTTCTCATGTTAAAGGAATAATGTAAGAGTTGAATGTAACAAAAACCCAGTATTTTGTGTAGGCCTCATGGCAATTCACAAGCAAATCTAAACGTGCTGCTAAAATAATGTGAGACAAGGTTGACATGGTTCTTTCAAAATGTACTATTGAACTTAGGGTTAAAAGTATATGCTTTATAGATGTGTTATTTTAGAAACGTATGCTAGTTAAGAATGTTTGCTGTTTAAATCAAGTTAACGTTTTAAGAGTGCAGGAACCTGCTGCATGTAAATCAAGTAGGCCAGAGCCGATAATGTCATGTAGTTTAAATCGTCATGTGCTCGTTAGAGGAGAGGTCGTGAGGTGTCCAGTATGAAGCTCAGAGAGTGTTTTATGGCCTAAGATATGGTGAAGTCTGGAATTTGAGGCCCACTGCAGGAAGAGCTGTATGCAGGTGCGAGGGTCCTAATCAGCTCGAATGAAAGGGACTTTGTTCAGTGGCGCCTTGCGCAGG
This sequence comes from Lissotriton helveticus, assembly GCF_964261635.1. Taxonomy (NCBI): domain Eukaryota; kingdom Metazoa; phylum Chordata; class Amphibia; order Caudata; family Salamandridae; genus Lissotriton; species Lissotriton helveticus. The sequence continues at coordinate 294,310,516 of NC_136057.1, forward strand.
CCTGTAGGAGTTTCCAGGAATTTCAGGGGGTATCAGCGCACTGAAGAAGAAGCCCGGGAACCAAGGTCAACTTTAACGAGGGTCTTCAAGAGTACCATCATGGAGTTTGCCGCGGAAAGATGTACCACGTGAGGGGCGTCCCAAGGGGCGTTTCTATTGGAAATGTGATTTGGTATTAGGGAAAGTGACCCGGGAGGAGAGCAGAGCAGATGATTTTGGGAGCCTAAGGAAGCGGATGGGTAGGCAGATAGGCTGATCAGGAGAGACCCATTATCAGAGAAGAGACAAAGAGAAGTGCGTGATCTTCTTAGGAAGTCACCACGGCTGACACCTAGAGGGTTAAGATCTTGTTAAGTAGGGATGTCATTTAGTATAGTGTAGGGACAGACTAACTTTAATTTTCTTTTCTGTAATGACTTTGAGGTTGCAACTTGTATCCATTTTAGCAACCCTGATGGTATTCGAACTTGTACTTATTATTTTGTTCTTCAGACTCAGACTATTCAAGAAGTTCATGTTCATAGTGATTCCGATATACCTTTTGAATCTCATTTTGAGAAGTTTGTATCTTCAGTTATCTTTGACTTTATATTAAATCTTTAAAACTTAATTTTGGTCAGTGGTCATTTAGAGTGGTGTAAGTTCTTAAATTGATTGTTTACCTCGAGATTACCTTTTACTCAAGACAGGTACCAACGATTCAGTCGACAGGAAGAAGGGATTTGGCAAGATAATTAGTAACCAGTAATCCCGCGTTAGCAGTTGGTAGCAGAGTGAGGATGGTTATCTTCTTGAGGAAGGTAATCTAGAGAGGTTAGTTTACCCCAAGGCCCGAGACGTCGAGAGACGAGCAGCGGAAGAATCGTGTGCCGAAAGGTGCAGACGGTGCGAGAAAAGCAGCAGTATCGGAGAGTGAGTATAAAAAGGGTCATGCGTGAACAGATTGCGGTGTTTTGTGTTGTATTTGTATTGTAATGTCTTGCGGAGTTGAATGCCTGTAGTGTGAATGAGAGAAGGTTGTGAGCGCGCGCAACCTGGTAAACTGGTAACCTGGTAAACGGGTGTACTGGTGAAATCTTAAGTTCAGGCCAGAGCTTAAGTGGTTTTGGGTGTATCGAACATCCAGGGTAGTTGTCGACCATAGTACGGAGGTCACGAGGTACCATTGACCGCCGTGGATCCAAGATAGGGGGAGTGTAAGAGTGAGTGTATGAGTAACGGACGCTGGTCGAAAGTTACTGCGTGTGAGTAACCTATCGGAGAAGGCGATTGTCTGGAAGTAAACGGAAAGACATCTCGCCAAGTTAGGGTGACAACTACAGAAAGACTGTGGGCGTACAGTCAAAGAAAGGTGATCGCTTGGACGGAAGTAATCATTTTTCAGTGTATGAATGGGATGCGTGCATGACCGAGGAGACGAGCTGAGAAAGGAGGGGAACTGCTGCGAAGGGGGACGGGTGACGTCGGCTAGAGCCGCGCTGTGATTGAGCGGTTGGTGTGACGTTAGCTAGAGCCGCGCTCTGGTTGGGCGGCTAGAGTGACGTCGGAGGAAAGCCGCGTATGGATAGGCCAGTTAGTGAGAACGGCGCCGAGATTGGTGGAATATCATCAGGAAGTAAACAAACGCGGAGAAAAGAGAAATCATGAAGTGTTTTAAGTGTTTGAAAGGGATTTTTAAACGTAAACGAAGTGAACATTATTACGGGGAAGAGGCTCCCCCAGAGGGTACGCCAGCTCATTATATGGCAACGAATGTGGGGCTGCATACGATATTATGGATTGGGGCTTGGAATAAGCTTACGGAAGGAAATGAGGAAATGCAGTTCCCAAAGTACGGAACGTTTAAGTTAGAGGTGTTACATCGGCTAAAAGCAACCATGTCCTCATTGAAACCTTCACCTAGACCAACACAGTTTGAGGCTCTTAATGCATGGATTAAGGCTGCACACGACCGAAATTTGAACAGGCGTCAACAAAGGCTGACGCGATCGGTAAGGGCAGTGCGAGGTTCCAAATGGGATGAGGAGGAAAAGCGTTGGAGGGTACAGGCTATTGAGGTGGAGAAAATGTATCCGATGAGGGAGGTGTCAGGAGGAGGAAACCTCATGGAAGAAGACGAGGAAAGCGAGTCGGAGGACAATCTGATAAACAGATTGTTAATGGATAGACCACCTCCGAGAGTGGGATTGATAGAAGATAGAGGGCTCGCAAGGGAAGATGGGAATGAGATAGAGGGGTATACACCACTCCCTATATCGGAATGGACACCTAGCAAAGGCGGAGAAACACCTCCAAACAACACTGTACAGAGTGTAGTGGGAAGGTTTGTGGTGCAGAAAACGCCAACCACAGAAAGGGTTGAGTCTGTGGGATTGCCAGACGCTCTTCAAGTGCCTGTTACCATAGGACCCATAGTTTCGATCTATAATTCTGAGAGAGATAGAGGGGAACAACAAAGGCAATTGGATAGGGAAAGGATTGAGATGGAAAGGAGGAATAATGTGACGAATGCATGGAAACAATTACCAGGTTCGGTAACGTGGAACACCCCATTAGACACAACTGTCGGTCCCAATTCAGAACAGGGAGGTCCGAGAGGACCAATGGATCTAAGGGGACCGCGGCCAAGATCTTTTTCAGAGTTAAGAGCTGATTTGAGGGAATGGGACGGGTCCATAGTATCTCCGAGTAACAGGACAAGAACGGAACCAGAGTGGGAAAGCAGGGGTAACGGGACTGTATCTCATTGTGGGGCCAGCGAAAGCAGTCAGGGCCGGGAAGGCCAAAGTCAAGAGAATAGAGGGGATGCAGGTCCTACAAATCAGAGAGAACAGTCGGAACAAAGTACTAGAATTGTAGAATGTGAGGAAATGTCCCGTCTTTGGGGGAACGGAGGAGATGAGGCGGTACGGAATTTTCAGAATAGGTTTAGGTGCCTTCATCATACGCTTGGGGAAGACGTTCAACATTGGAGAAAGGAGAACAGCGATAGGTCCCGCCACGCCTCGAATACTCAGGAAGCACAGGGAAGTAGGGAAGAAAGAGGGAGTAAGAGAACCTCTTATCCTCAATCCCGTGAAACTAGCCAGGATGGAGAGAGAGAGGCTGGGAGGCATGAAGGAGTGTTTCACCACCCACCCCGAGAAGACGGAAAGGCATGGGACTTAGAGAGATGGGAACAGGGGAGGACTCCCTATAATTCACCAATACCTAAACGTAGATCTCGGAGCTGGGATGGGAGAGATGCGGATGGAGGAGCTAAATTGAGTGTCTTGAAAGCTGAAATAAAGGCAAAAAGGCTTGATGTTACCAGTTTAAAGTCAGATGTAGATGAGATAATAGATGGAACATTGCCTTTGGAGAGGATAGAATTGTATGAACAGGATGAGTTATTGTTCATGGCAAAGGATATTACTAGGAAAGCTAGAGCGGTTCATGAAAAACTGACCGATTTGGCAGACAAGTATGCCGTGGATTTGTCTAGGACAAGGGCATTACAGAGTAACCACAGATTACAGTACGCAGACCAAGATCTAGATGAGAAGAGAACTGCTGGATTAAAAACACACATAAGAGAGCTGGTAACAGGGATAAGAGTGTGGAGAGAACTGGATAAATGGGAAGAAAGGTGGTCGAAAAAGGGCACAGTTAGGCGAAGTACAAATGTGATGACCCCTGAGGGAAGGGTAATGCAGATGGAGGCATTCCCTTTGCGAGAAATATCAAATGGAAATTATGTACATGTGCCCTGGAGTAGAGGAGACTTAGCCGCATTTACCAACTCATTCCCGAAGTTGCGGGACAACCCAGTCGAGTGGTATAAGCAGGTAGAGAGGTTTGTTAAAATTTCGAAAGTATTGTGGATAGATTTGAACACGTTGTTTGACATTGTGGTCCCATCTGATTTGTGGACCCCTTGTAAGACTAGTGTCGAATGGCCAAATGCTGAACCATTGAGAGATGTTCGAACTAATGGACCAGCTGAGATAGTCATGCGAAAGTATGAAAGGGTAATAGCATGGCTGAAAGATAAGGTACCACCACAGGATATAGATTGGGTAAAAATAGACCGAACAAGGCAGGAACCCAAGGAGACAGTTCACGAGTTTTATGAAAGATTATTGAAAACATTCAAGCAATACAGTGGACTAGATGTAATGGATCCCAAAGACATAGGGCAGTTCGTGTCAAAGTTTGTATTGGGGTTGAGACCTGATATTTGTTTGATGATACAGCAACATTTAATCTGTTGGCAGAACAAACCACTAGATGAGATTTTACGATATGCGAGGTACTGCAGTGACGAGATAGATTCTAAAGCCAAGAATCTAAAGGAGAAATTGATGGTGGTGCAAATGCAGTCCGCTGGGAAGGGTGGCCAGCAGAAGCAGGGGATGGGACGAAAACCAAATGGTCAGAACAAAGATAATGAAGAAGGGCAGAGACCTAGGATAGACTTTGCCACTTTAAAGAAAACGACCAAGTGTCATCTGTGTCACCAGGTGGGGCATTGGCGACGCGAGTGTCCCTTTAACCCTGAAAACGGAGAGCAAGAAGTAGAAGAGCAGGTCCAAGAAGACACAGTGCAAAAAGTGACAGTCCCAAGCAGTAAGGTGGCCAAAGGGGGGACTTCGGCTCCACGGGCCCAATTCCCACAGCCACCGAAGATAGCAGCTGGAGGAAAGGTCTTTAAACAAATGCCTCTGTTTATCGAGGAAGAAAAATGTTATTACATTGATCCATTGACAGGACAACGGGTGAGCAGTGAAGAAGACTGTACCCTCGGGGCAGTTCTAGAAGTGGATCAGAGAGGGCCATTTGTTGAGGCAGAAGTGGCAGGGTGTCCCACTACGTTCTTAGTGGACACTGGGGCTACTCGTTCGACTCTGAGATCAGCGGTGGTTCCAGACTTGCCGATGTCAGGGGAAACAATTCAGGTGGTAGGAGTCGCAAATAAAAGAATGACTAGTCCCTTGACAGAACCAGTGTCTGTGAAAATTGGAAACCACATGAACGAACATCAGTTTGTGGTTTGTGACTCGAGTCCGGTATGTCTGTTAGGTAGGGATTTGTTATGCAAATTGAATTGCACCATATACTGCACCCCACAAGGAGTGGAGGTACAGACTACCGACGATGATGCTACCTTTAAGGTGGCCAATTCAAAATTCTGTGTAGAACTATATCCTACTCTGACTGTAGAAGATCTTCCACAAGACTTAAGAGATGTAGTGGCGTCAGAGGTGTGGGATTTCACAGGAGAAGATATAGGATTGATTAAAGGGGTAGAACCGGTAAAAATTCTGGTAAAACCAAATGTTGAGTTTCCAAGAACGCCTCAATACAAATTGTCCCAGGAAACGATTGCAGGAATAAAGCCTGTGATCGAGTCAATGATACAGCAGGGAATACTGAAGGAAATCGTGGGCAGTCCTTGTAACTCCCCGATTATGGGTTTGCAGAAACCTAGTGGGAAGTTTAGGATAGTTCAGGATTTACGAAAGATTAACAACATAGTCGTTTCATGTTGTCCCGTGGTACCGAATCCATCAGTGATATTGTTTCAAATACCATGTCAAGCAGAATGGTTCACAGTGATAGATCTTTGCCAGGCTTTCTTTTCAATCCCATTGGATGAAGAGAGCAGGTACCTTTTTGCGTTTAAAATGGAAGATCGCGTTTTAACATGGTGTCGAATTCCACAAGGATTCACAGACAGTCCATCCATCTTTAATCAGTTGTTGAAAAAGAATCTTGAGAATCTAGTACTGCCACAGAACTCGGTTCTGGTACAGTACATAGATGACCTACTTGTTGCGTCAGAAACAGAGGAAGCTTGTAAAGTAGATTCAATTGCCTTACTGAATCATTTAGCTGAAAATGGACATAAGGTATCTCCGAGCAAGTTACAGTATTGTCTGACAGAAGTACAGTATCTAGGGCACAGGTTAGAAAAAGGGAAACGTAAGGTGTCCCCAGAGAGGATTGAGGCGATAATGAAAATGAATGCGCCTACAACTCAGAGAGAGGTTAGAATGTTCCTAGGAATGGTGGGTTACTGCCGACAGTGGATAGTTAACTTTTCACTGAAAGCAAAGCCCTTACAGAAACTGACGCACAAGGAGGTGAGTGATCCGGTACCATGGGATGAAGAATGTCTGGTGGCGTTTTTACAGCTGAGAGACGATTTATGTCGTGCTCCGGCTTTGGGAATGCCAGATTATGAAAAGTCGTTTTCACTCTATTGCTGTGAGAGAGAGGGATGTGCTTTGTCAGTCTTGGCACAGACCCACGGTAATGCCCGTAGACCAGTTGCATATTTTTCGGCTACATTAGATCCAGTAGCCGCAGCGTTGCCCGGATGTCTCAAATCCGTTGCTGCAACGGGTGTCAGCATTGAAAGGAGCGAAAGTATTGTAATGGGACATCCAGTAGTGGTGTATGTACCACATTCAGTTGAATTGTTAATGACCAGGACGAAGACGCAGCATCTGACCAATAGCAGGCTCACGCGTTACGAGCAAGTTATACTTGCCGCAGAAAACGTGACTCTCAGGAGATGCTCTGTCTTGAATCCTGCTACTTTGATGCCATTACCTACGGTAATAGAAGGCGAAGGATGTGAAGACCACGATTGCCTTGATGTGACTGAACTATGCACGAAACCCAGACCAGATATTGTGGATGAGCCATTGTCTGACCCCGATGAAATTTACTTTGTTGATGGCTCATGTTTAAGAGACGATACTGGTCGGTTGAGAGCAGCTTATGCTGTTTGTACCATTACTGGAGTTGTGGAAGCCGCTTGCCTGGAAGGAGTACATTCCGCACAGGTAGCAGAGATTATTGCCCTAACTCGTGCCTGCATAGCAGGAAATGGAAAGAGAGTCACCATCTACACGGACAGCCAATATGGTTTCGGTGTGGTTCATGATTTCGGGCAGTTGTGGTCTCAGAGGGGTTACATGACCTCCTCTGGTTCGCCCATTCGAAATGGAGAATTTGTGAGATTGCTGATAGAAGCATTACAAGGTCCTGTTGATATTGCAGTGGTGAAGTGTGTAGCTCATACTAAGAATACAGATTTTGTGTCACAAGGTAATAGATATGCTGATGAAGTCGCACGCTATTGTGCGGAACAAAGTTATTCTTTCTCAAAGGTGGAAATAGAAGGTGCAGAAGAAAAGACTGAATTAAGTATGATGTTAGAAACTGTAGACACTTGGGAGGATTTAAGAATAATGCAGGAGAACGCACCTGAAAAAGAGAAAAAGGCATGGGAAATAGCAGGCTGTGTGCGAAGTGAAATGGATTTTTGGGTTTCAGCAGATGGGAGAGCTGTGTTACCTGAAGAATTAGCTAATCCCATGGCGAGAGAAATACATGGTCCAGTACATCTAGGAAGGGATGCTATGATGAGAGTTTTTAGGCAGACTTGGTATTGCCCGAAATTCAGAATAGCAGCAGAATCAGTATGTAAGCGATGTGTTACCTGCCAACAACTGAACGTAGGCAAACGAACACCAGTCACACTGAGTCACATTGGGAGGTCAGGGGGGCCTTTCAATAGAATGCAACTAGACTTCATCGAAATGCCAAGAGTCAATCGCCTTCGGTATGTGTTGGTGATTGTATGCGTATTTTCCAGATGGGTTGAGGCATACCCTACACGTAGGTGCGATACACTCACAGTGGCTAAATTGTTGCTCAGGGAGTTGATACCGCGCTTCGGGGTGCCTGCCTCTTTGGAATCGGACAGAGGAAAACATTTTAACAGCGAAATAGTGAAGATGTTGTGCTCCACGCTGAATATCGATCAAAAGCTGCATTGTAGTTATCGACCAGAGGCTTCAGGAATTGTGGAACAAGTGAATGGCACTTTGAAGAATAGATTGGCTAAAGTAGTGGCATCCACATCTTTGAGTTGGCCAGATGCTCTTCCATTGGTGCTCATGAGCATGCGCAGCACGCCTGATAGGAGGACAGGTCTTTCTCCCCACGAGATCCTGATGGGGAGGGCCATGAGACTTCCTACAGTTCCAACTACTGCTCTATTGAATATTACAGATGATCTGATCTTGGATTATTGTAAAGGACTGTCTGACGCCATCCATTCTGTGTCCCTTCAGGTGCATGCGGCTGAAGTTCCAACAGCGAGGAACCTGTGTCATGACCTGAACCCAGGGGACTGGGTCCTGGTTAAAAAACACGTCCGGAAGAACTGCCTAGATGTTCGCTGGCGTGGGCCCTTTCAGGTAATCCTGATCACGAACACCGCGGTGAAGTGCGGGGGGCTGCCAAATTGGATCCATGCATCCCATACTAGAAGAGTTCCAGCACCTCTAGAAGGAACAGCTCCCATCCCAGACGAAAGCCCGGAAGTGGAAGAAGAGTCGCAAGAAGGGATTGAGGCAGCTGAGGAGGTGTCGGAAGGAGTTGGGAACGCATCGGATTCAGAAGAAGAGCGAAGGCAGGACGGCAGTGAGACAGAAGACGCAACTGAAGGAGAGAGCAGAAGTGAATACGACTCAGACTCAGATCCGTATCGGAGCGATCAAGAACCAAGTGGGAGGACAAGGAATAGGAGAATAAGGCTTGGAGCTGCCACTTGGCCAACAAGAAGAAGAAGGCTAAGTTTGAGGTCGGCCCAAGAAGAAACGCTTACTCCTATATCCGAAGACTCAGATCCAGAAGAAGATATCCAGGATCAAGCCGAGGAGGGTCTTAGAAGATCAAGTAGAGTGCGAGTGCCTAGCAGAAGATACTCTACTCCCGACTGGACCTACCTTGTTGCAGATGTCTGGGAGACACAGAACAGGGAGGATCAGGGAAGTGGAACTGATCAGAACTGACCCGATCATCACAGTGCAAATAAAGTTTCTACTGCCAGGAGCGGAGACCGAAAGGTTGCTGACACTCAACATCGTTCATCCTGCTCTCCTGATTAGAATAAGAAAATTGCTTTTAGAGACAGTTGAGTTTCCAGTTTGCTGTTCACGATATCCAATATTGGAGGGAACTCTTCTTCGTTTGGAAATGCTTGAACGAGTAGTAGAATTGCTAGGAGTGCTTATTGTTGTGGACTAAAACCATACTACGAATGTCTTCAAAGGGGTGCAGATCTGGAAAAGTGAAGAAAGTGATCTTGATTAGAACGGACCCCTTTGTAATTGTGGATATAGAACTGATAGTACCAGGATTAGAAATTGAAAAAACGCTAACTCTCAATTTCGTCCGTCCACTTGTCTTGAGCGAAATAAGGAGAATAATCCTAGAAAAGGTTGACTTTCCATGGTGTGGTACGAATTGTCCAGAACCTGAGGGAATGATACTTCGGATGGACATTTATGAAGAAGTAGTGTTACTCCTTGAGTCATACATAACTTCAGACGAAAATAAGACTTTTGAAAAGAAATTGTAAACTTGTTGCAAGATAACCTAGCGCCGAGTGGAAGAAGAAAAGTGATAGGGGTTTCATTTTAGTGGATGGAGAAGGGCTAGGGTTGTCTATTTTCTACTGGACTTTGAACTGTTTTGCGGAAACAAATTGTCAAGCTTCCAAGTGTTTCAAGAAAGACATTGCAAGAGAGAAAGACTTTGTTTGAAAAGAAGAGGAAGTGAATGCTGGAAGATAGTCGAAAACTACACTGTTTGAGAACATGGAGGCTGGCAACCCGAACCGCAGGGCAAAATGTATAGCTGTTACATTTTTAGGAGTAGTGGTTTCTCTTATAATTTTAGTGGTAACTGTTTCATTCCTAGCGGGACACGAAGGGGATGGAACCACAGTTAAGGAAGATAGGGGAGTGTCAACACCGAGAACTACCACAGTTAAGGAAAAGGGAAACATCAATGAGAAAGACAAAGCGTTGTTAGATGCAGAAGTAAAAAGGTTACACATGGATGAATCACAGGGGAATTACAAGTCAAATGCTTATGCTAAGTTGCTTTATGAATATGTTGATGCCATGGAGGTAAAGGACTGCTATGTATGTATGCAGTTACCAATTTCGGTGGAGGAGGGTATCAAATACCATCATCTCCCGTTGACATATGGAATAACGTGCAGTTTATTGTTAAGTATGTTTTATGGACGAGACGGATTTGAGTATTACTTCTCGAATTTCGACTCGACATTGCCAGAGGTTCCGAATTTCAAGCATTTGAACAAATGGGACTACTACAAAAGCGAAGACAGGTTACACAAATGGTTTATTCCATGGAGAACGTTAGATACTTCACATGCTCGAAACAACAATCTGACTTGTCAAATATCAGAAGTTGAGAAAAAGTTTATAGCTCAGGTAGATACTAGATACAGAAAGCAGAAGGCATTGAAGGCATCAGGACAAGGAGAAACAGATTGGACCAAGGAAGAAAGGGCACAACAACGAAAAGGTAGTATTGGTCCAATTGCTTTGGATAAGGAGAAACGGGGGAAACTGTGCATTCACAGGAGTTACTCCTACTATGAAAACGTTTATGTAGGACAAGTCAATTGCGAACATGCTTTTCAATTGGAGTACTACTCTAAGAACTTCATGAAAGGGATGCAAGCAATACCAAATGTATATTTTGTATGTGGAAGATATGCCTATGTGAAGTTACCAGATAATTGGTACGGATCATGCTATCTGGCTGTTGTCTTCCCTAAAATATATCATGTTGAGAATTTAGACACGCCTAAGAAAGAAATATCAACTAGATGGAAGCGAGGGCTGGGTGCAGCAGAAGTAGTTGGAGATGTAATAGGTGCTGCATTCCCTTTCTTAGGATTGATAATGAATGACATTAAGATCAGGAGGTTAGCTACAGTCGTAGATAGACTGTCTGCCAGTACTGCAAGATCCTTGATGCTGATAGAGGGAGAGATGCAATCGATTAGGGCAATGGTTCTTCAGAACCGACTTGCTTTAGATGTTCTGTTAGCAAAAGAGGGAGGAGTCTGTAGGGCCTTGAAGGTCCAGGAATGTTGTACTTACATTCCAGACAATTCAAAGCCTCTAGAGAAGTATATACAAAACATCACTGCCATACACTACGAAATTGAGGACCTGGCAAAGGTAAATGTGTGGGAAAAAGTAGGCCATGGAATGGGTAAAGTTGGAAGTTGGTTTGCCAACTTAGGAAAGGGTATCGTTTGGTACATCTTGAAACCCATCATCATAGTAGTGATTTGTGTAATCACTTTGTGGGGATTGGTGCGTTTGTATCAATGGTATAGAGCAAATAGGTTACAGAGAGCTATGAAGAAACAGGAAGAAGAGTTGACAGCGATGCAGGACACTCAATATAAGAGTCTGAAAGCATTAGAGAGTATGAAAAGAAGTGGTACTGTCCTGACTTCACTTTAAAGGTTCTACATTTTTAGTGTCATGGTGATGATGACCCCTGAAGGTCATCAAAGGGGGGACTGAGAGAGCACAAGTTTGGAAAAAAATGTATAAGTACGCCATATTTACAAGCACGTAGTTAGTTAACATGTACTTTGCACCAGAGTGTTTATATTTAGAAGTGAAATACACAGAGTGTCTTATATTCAGTGGTGAAATGCATAGAATGTTTAAAGTAGAGTAACGATAATTATAACTGTGTGAGACTAATGTAGAAATGTTTGGGATGAATATGAAAACCTCATGTTCTCATGTTAAAGGAATAATGTAAGAGTTGAATGTAACAAAAACCCAGTATTTTGTGTAGGCCTCATGGCAATTCACAAGCAAATCTAAACGTGCTGCTAAAATAATGTGAGACAAGGTTGACATGGTTCTTTCAAAATGTACTATTGAACTTAGGGTTAAAAGTATATGCTTTATAGATGTGTTATTTTAGAAACGTATGCTAGTTAAGAATGTTTGCTGTTTAAATCAAGTTAACGTTTTAAGAGTGCAGGAACCTGCTGCATGTAAATCAAGTAGGCCAGAGCCGATAATGTCATGTAGTTTAAATCGTCATGTGCTCGTTAGAGGAGAGGTCGTGAGGTGTCCAGTATGAAGCTCAGAGAGTGTTTTATGGCCTAAGATATGGTGAAGTCTGGAATTTGAGGCCCACTGCAGGAAGAGCTGTATGCAGGTGCGAGGGTCCTAATCAGCTCGAATGAAAGGGACTTTGTTCAGTGGCGCCTTGCGCAGGCCTGTAGGAGTTTCCAGGAATTTCAGGGGGTATCAGCGCACTGAAGAAGAAGCCCGGGAACCAAGGTCAACTTTAACGAGGGTCTTCAAGAGTACCATCATGGAGTTTGCCGCGGAAAGATGTACCACGTGAGGGGCGTCCCAAGGGGCGTTTCTATTGGAAATGTGATTTGGTATTAGGGAAAGTGACCCGGGAGGAGAGCAGAGCAGATGATTTTGGGAGCCTAAGGAAGCGGATGGGTAGGCAGATAGGCTGATCAGGAGAGACCCATTATCAGAGAAGAGACAAAGAGAAGTGCGTGATCTTCTTAGGAAGTCACCACGGCTGACACCTAGAGGGTTAAGATCTTGTTAAGTAGGGATGTCATTTAGTATAGTGTAGGGACAGACTAACTTTAATTTTCTTTTCTGTAATGACTTTGAGGTTGCAACTTGTATCCATTTTAGCAACCCTGATGGTATTCGAACTTGTACTTATTATTTTGTTCTTCAGACTCAGACTATTCAAGAAGTTCATGTTCATAGTGATTCCGATATACCTTTTGAATCTCATTTTGAGAAGTTTGTATCTTCAGTTATCTTTGACTTTATATTAAATCTTTAAAACTTAATTTTGGTCAGTGGTCATTTAGAGTGGTGTAAGTTCTTAAATTGATTGTTTACCTCGAGATTACCTTTTACTCAAGACAGGTACCAACGATTCAGTCGACAGGAAGAAGGGATTTGGCAAGATAATTAGTAACCAGTAATCCCGCGTTAGCAGTGCCATTAGAGAGACAGGCCCCGCCCCCTGCCCCTTCAGTGTGTGCTGTGAGGAATAAACAGCGCGTGCTGCCAGCATTAAAAGCCTCCAGACCTGGGAAGAGTAAACATCGCCCTTGAGTGTTATTAAAGGGCTCGCAGGGCCTGCCAGGCCCTTCCTCGCTGTCTGAGGAGGCACGCCCCAGACTGCAGTGTGCGGCTGAGGGTGAGCCAGGAATAGGGCCCTGCAGACTGCCAGAAGTGTCTGTGTGTGTGTGTAGAGCTGAGTCTGTGTGTGCAGCTGAGTGTGGAGAAGAGAGTAAGACCCAGAGACTGTCAGAAGAGTGCGTGTATATGTGTGTACAGACTCAAAGCAGAGTCTGTGTGTGCAGCTGAGTGTAGAGCAGGGACTAGGACCCTAAGACTGTCAGAAGTGTGTGTGTGTGCAGACTCAAAGCAGAGTCTGTGTGTGCAGCTGAGTGTAGAGCAGGGACTAGGACCCTAAGACTGTCAGAAGTGTGTGTGTGTACAGACTCAAAGCAGAGTCTGTGTGTGCAGCTGCTTGGGAACAGGAAGTGGGACACTGAGCCAGGAAAAATGTGTTTGTGTTTGAGTGCACGCAGAGCTGAGTCTGTTTGCACAGTTGAGTGTGGGGCAGAGAATAGGACCCTGGGACTGGCAGAAGTGAGTCGGCATAGAGGACTGAATGTGTGTGTACAGCTGTGTGTAGGACAGGTAATAGTACCCTGGACAGGCAGAAGTACAGGGCACAAGTCCTAAAAAATGTAGTGGGGGGACGCTGACGTCACGGCAGGAAGTGATGTCACGAAAGGTGGCTTGCATCATCAGACTCATTGACCCCGCTCGCTCATCCCTTAGATGTGATTGCATCAGAGAAGCCAGCGCGTGAGCAGCGTTCTGAATAGGCTCTGATCTCGCCCCAGAGAGGCCAAAGAGTGAATGTGTGGCTCCATTTTCTCCAGTTATTGAGCTCCCGGTAAAATAAGTGGGGGGACGCCGTCCACCCGCGTGGTACTCCGACTCGAGTCCTGCAGAAGTGTGTGATTGTATTTGTATGTACAGATCTGGGCCTGTGTATACAGCTGAGGGGGGATCATGTTATAGGAGTGGACCCTGGGACGGCAGAAGTGCATGAGTGTGTGACATGGTATTGGACCCTGGGATGGACAGCAGTGTGTGTGTGTGTGTGTGTTTGTGTACACAGAGCCTTTGTGTGCAGCTGAATGTGGAACCTGGCATAGGCCTGTGTCTCTATATAGAGCATGTCTGTGTCTACAACTGCGTGTGGATTGGGGTATAGGACCATGGACAGACAGCAGTATGTCTGTTTACAGCTGAGCGTGTTTACTTAGTGGTGATTGTTCTGACTATAGAGCTGGGTTTTCTGCATACAGCTGAGCGTGTCTTTCTTGTCGTGTGCCTGCATATAGAGCAGAGTGTGTCTCAAATAGAGCTGGGTGTCTCTGCATAGAGCAGCAAGTCTCTAAATAAAGCTGAGTGTGCCTAAGAATTCAATGTGATTGTGCATAGAGCTGAGTGTGTCTATATAGTGCTAAGCATGTCTGTACAGAGCTTCAGTGTGTCCAAGTACAGAACTGAGTGTTTCTGTGCATGAAGCAGAGCATGCATGTCTGCATACATCTGAGAATGTTTGAGTATACAGCTGAATCTCGCTGCGCATAGGGCTGAAGTGACTGCATAGAACTGAGTGTATCGCATAGAGCCAAGTGTGACTGAGCACAGAACTGTTAGAAGTGGGGGTTTCTGGTTGGCAGAGGTATGCACCCTGTCAAAGCAGGAACCACCGCTCTGATCAGGGTAAACTAGATACACACTAAAAGATAACCTGTGCTTACCCTCTGGTAGCTTGGTACAGAGCAGTCAGGCATATTTAAAGAGGCAGCGGGTAAAGTATTTGTACAAAACACACACACAGTAACACAATGAAAACACCACAAAAATGCTTCACACAGGGTTAGGCAAATAAGTTATATTTTTATGATTAAAAAAGACCAAAATGACAAAAATCCAAAAGGTAAAACTGGAGTTATGAATTTTTAAAGCTTAAATCAAAATATAGTGCTTAGAGTCATAAAGCACCAACTGGGGACATCTGGTCATGCTAGACCAGGGTAAATCCAAAGTACAGGCTGACTGCAATGGAGGGCTGGCTACAGGACTCAAGCAGGCCACACTGAAAAAGTACCCTGGATGGAAGAAGCGTCGACATCAAAGACTCGTTGGAAGGAGCAGAGGAGGTAATGAGTTCTCATCGATCTCGTGAATTCAGGTGATGCGTCAGTTTTGATTCACACAATCCATAAAGGCTTCGTCGATGCACCCCTTTATGATGCAGGTGATGCGTCGTCAACGAGCCGCACAGTCCATCATTGTTGAGCCATACAGTCCATCGAAGCGATGTCATCAAGCCGCAGCCGTGTCGGCATTGAAAGGTGATGTGTCGGTTACGATTGGCACAAAGTAATCAATGCGTCAGTTTTTGATGGATCAGCACAGCAGAAACCACTTGTTAAGGGCCCAGGACAGGAATGGCACCACTTGGTGGAGCAAGACTCACTGATGGCAGAGTCCACGTGCTGTTGCGGGGTGGAAGGAAGTCTTTGATGGCCCTGAAAATTCAGAACTGGGGGTAAGCCAGCAAGCCCTTGGAGTCACTCTGGGTTCAAGTGAGATGGGTCCAGTCCTTTCCCTCAGCAGGGCAGAGATCAGCAGGCAGCACAGCAAAGCAGAAAAACAGTACTTCCAGAGCAGCAGTCAAGCAGAGTTGCAATCCTTGTAGCACAGCAGTCTTTACTCCAGGCAGAGTTCTTCTCAGGTCCAGCAGTGTACTGTCTTGGTAGGGTCCGAGCCCCAGTACTTATACCCAGTTGTGCTTTTGAAGTGGTGATGACTTCAAAGAAGGGTCTATGAAGTGCACACAGGCCCTTTCTTCCCAGCCTTGGCTCCAGATTATCAGTAGGGGGTAAGCAGCACTTTGTATGGGAAACAATAGACTGCTTATTCAGGTGTAAGAGTCGGCTCCTTCCTCTCTTCCGGCCCAGGAAGAGCTACCAGAATACAAATGAGTTCACTGTCACACCTACTCTTCCTTTGTTTGTGACTGTCTAGAGGGAATGCACAAAGTGAAGCTGTCACTCACCCCAGACGTGAATTAGAGACAGGCTGCAGGCACACAGAGCTTTAGAGTAGACAAATGCCCACTTTCTAAAAGTGGCATTTCTAAAATAGTAATGTTAAATCCAACTTTATCAGTAAAGAGGATTTATCATTACCATTACAAAGATATGAAACATGATACAGATACTCCTTTCTAATCAGGAATTACAACATAAAAGTGTGTTAAGGAATTCCTAATATGAGAGGAGTAGGCCTTACAGTAGTGAAACACAAATTTGACTGTTTGTCACTACCAGAACATTCAAAACTTACTAGTACATATCCTACCTTTTATTTACAAAGCACCCTGTGCTATGGGCTATCTAGGGCCTAGCTTAGGGGTGACATTTGTGTAATAAAAGGGGAGTTTAAGGATTGGCAAAGGGGTTGAAATGGCAAGTCAAAGTGGCAGTAAACTGAACACACAGGTCCTGTAGTGGTAGGCCTGAGATAGGGTTGAAAGGCTTTGTGGGTGGCACAGTCAGTGCTGCAGGCCCACTAGTAACATTTAATTTACAGGCCCTGGATAGATGGTATACCACGTTACAAGGGACTTACAAGTAAATTAAATATGCCAATTGTGTATACACCAATGTTACCATGTTTATCCCCCCAAATCTTACTGAGCAAGGTACGCCCCTGTTAACTCTATGATGCTTTACTCCATTAAACTCTACTTCACTGTATGATATTCTACTCTAATCTATGCCACCCACTCTACAAAACTCTTTTCCACTCTATGGCACTCTACAACACTACTCCACTCTATGATGGTCTACATAACTCCCTCTATGCCACTCTATGCCACTTTACTCCTCTCTTTTCTACGACACACTAATTCACTCTACTTCACTCCACTACTCCACTCTACACCACCCCACTCTATGCCACGTTACTCTATGACTCTCTATGCCACTCCACTTTACTCGACCCCACTCGACTCGACAACACACTACTCCAATCTATGCCACTCAACTCTATGACAATCTACTCTGCTCTATGACACTCTTCTCCACTTTATGGAACACCCTCTACGACACTCCACTCTGCGACGCTCTACTCCACTCTGTGCCACTCAGCTCTACTCCACTCAAAGCCCTTCCACTCTATGACAATATTCCCTCCAAGACACTCCACATCACTCTACACCACTCCACACCACTCCATGACATTCATTCCACTTCACTTCACTCCACTCCACGCCACTCAACTTTACACCTCTCTACGCCACTCCATAACACTCACTGAACTCCACTTCACGACACTCCACGCCACTATCCTTTAACCCACTAATTTTTAGCCATGCTGAACAGCAGCCTCGCTGGTGTACAACAAGGCTAAAACATATTGGCAAAGCCAATAGCTCTTGCACAGGGATTTATGAACGAACAACGCATGCTTTTACCATGCATGCTTTTACAACGTAGTCACTACCCCGACATTACCAAGCGTTCCTTTACCATGCAAGTTGTTATGATGACTTGCTTTAAGGGTGCACTGGACTTTGGAATAGTATAAATTACTATTCAAACTCCAGTGGGTGTATCAGTAGGGAAGGTGTTGGGCTTAATATCCAACACCAGTTCAACTCCGCATTCCCTAAAGCAAGTCGTTGTAATGACTTGCGTGGTAAAGGAATGCTTAGTAACATCGCAGTCGGGTTAGTGACTGCATTGTAAAGGCATGTCGTGGTTCTGTCTTCGTGGTACAGGATGTCTCCCCTTACATAGGCGAGACCTATTGGCTTTGCCAATGCCTGTTGAATATAAATACACACACATATATATATATATATATATATATATATATATTTATTTTTGCCCAACACCCTTGACACTCTTGAAGAAACTGGCTCTGACCCAGCACAGGATCCAAATGCAAATTAGTTTAGTCTCAACGTGCCGGCCACCCTGTAAAGCGTTTAAGCCGTGTTACCCGCCTTTCTCACAACAATGAGCGCCATTTAGTGTGCAATATTATATCAGTTCTCAAAATTGTTGTGTGCAGTACAAACAAAAGAAACACTGAGCGTAAAGAGTACAAGTAATGCTCTTTTCAATAGAATAACATTGAAATGTTCTTAACTCAATGAAATCAGACCCCTGTTAAACTAATTTTAGTGAGCCAAGATAATTACCAATGAAAACATAACCATAAATCATCAAATAAGAATATCTAAAACATGATCAATACACTTATTAAAATTATTAAAATGCAAGTGTGAAAATTCCAAATTAAGAAATTCGCATACATTCAATATAATATTCAAGTTGAATGAAAATCAAAATGGCTTTATAATGTTTTCAATCTCATTAAAAACACGATGTGAGAAATCTTATTTACCCATTTTGTAGGAGTTGCATTTGCACAGTTACTGCAATTGCTACTGTGCTCATTCAATATACGGCCCAATGGGCCACTCTTGTCCACTTTATGACACTACACACCACTCTCCTTTACCCCACTAAATTTTAGCCATGCTGAACAGCAGCCACACTGGTGTACAACATAGCTAAAACATATTTGTAAAGCTTGTAGTGATAGAGCGCGCGAGGCCACCCGACCAATAGTTTCGCCGTTTCCGGCTTCAGGGCCCATATACTTTTCAAATCACCATATACATCGATCAGGTGACTTCACGAGCTCTACCAAGTTGGTGTGTGTGTGTTCCCTGCTACCAATTTTCGGTGCACCCGACTTACCATCCACCGATGCGGGTGCCTAATGACCACAATGAATCAGGGAGCTAGCTGTAAAGGAAAGGCAGCAAAATACAAACTCAACCAATAACATTCAAATACTGTTTAAATGACCACGGACAACTGGAAGTTTTAAAATGTTTATCTAAAGTTCATTATTTTCTTGCATGAGGTACAATAAAACAAGGCAATCAATAACCAAGATAACGTAAATTATATATGCATAAAGAAATAATGACAGAGTAATCATCAAGGTACTAATAAAATGTAACGAGAAAAGATACTATGCAAGTCAGTATTATCTAAACAGGGATACCCTAAGTGTGGGTGACTATAGGAGAGCTTATAATGAATAACACGCTTCACTTAAGGTGAAGGGGCCTTTGAACAATCTAGGCAACGAAGTTCTAGACCATATCAGGAAATGACACACTGCTATGCAAAATATAATTTCTAACAAATGAGAAGACATAGGAATAAACTTATGGAAAATATAAATGACTTTCAATAGTTGCAGAAAGGCATGGAAAATATCATATATGCAATGTTGAACTTTATTAAAGCAAAAGTTAGAAATTCAGAAGGTGCAAGAATTTAAGAGTTTTCAGAGCAATATTTACCTAGAAAGGTGTGGAAACCAAACCCTGGCCACGGGTCAGTTAAGGACAGGAAACCCTCAAGGAAAGATACCCCTCAAAGGACAGCAGGTGCAGAATGGACACCCAGGATAGGACAGGATACCCTCAGAATAGGAATCAGGACAGGACCCTCAGGATAGGACAGAAAACCCTCAGGACAGGACCCTCTTCAGGACAGGACCGGAACCCACAGTTCGGAAGCAACGCCTGCGCTCCACCCGCTCTGCAGCTATAGATCAAGACCCCGATTGGGTCAGCGAACTCCCAGCTAAGTGCTTTGCCAGCACTTTAAGGTTCAGTAGAACCTCAGTCTATGGTCAAATTCGGACAGAGTGCTCCGCAGCGCTCTGTATCTTCAGTCACCTATTGAGTGCGTTGGGTCAGTGACAGGTCAGCTAAACCAGACAAGTCGGACGGTTCACTAGGTGAACCCAGGGTAGATATACAGTTTTGGGACAGTGTACCACCCCCCAATGTTGCAAAGTGTCAGAATCCCTCAATTTCGATTGGTCCTAAGGTAGGATTTGGGTAACACACCAATCAAAACAGTCTATTTGTATGCCACATTAACATTTTCTGGTACCGCCTATTGAGCTAGGGGTTCCCATGAGAGACTACACGACAAGCAGCAATACATTTACATTGTATCATATAATAAGCCACATTCGCTGTTCTCGCAGGGCAGAGGTGACTTTCTCAGGAGCATCTTGCCCATCACTGCCAACTGGCGGTGTTCCATCTGTCAAGGTCCCTCGTGCTGCCGAATGTCGCACAGGCGCAGAAGGGACCTCCAATATGGCTCTCCTCTCACTCAGACCCCCATTTCCCGCGGTACATGAAAAATAAGCGAAAACAAATTAATACATAATAATGTCATTATGAAAACACATCACAGGGTTTGTACTTTTAACTCATCATCAAGAAATAAACTTATTGCATCTAAATGTTAGCTACATTGATACGGGCACAAGAGCAGTGGCACGAGCAGTACCACATGATAAGCACAGCTATGAATTACGCATGCGCATAACTTTCCCTCCACTTCTGCAGACGCGTCAGGACACGTGAGTGTGGCTGACGCATGCGCAGTAACTAAAATACAAGCGGCGGCCATATTAGAGGACACGGATTAAATTCATTAGAAATACACATAGGCAAGCTTCGGGAATTTTGCCTAAACAAAATAAATGTTAGTAAAACATACGTTTTGTTACCTTATTACACATAAATGAGGTTCTTGACTTCGGCAAGCCGCAAAATATGCGAAGCTTTGCTTCATCAATCCCCTCTTTGATGATATTTACTATCATCACAAATTATAATGGAACCAGATGCCAACTTTCTTTCATACTTTATAAAGTTCTATTTCTTCCAGCAGCCGTTCTAACTTTTCTCTCTCAGTTTTAGCAGGGTGAGAAGTCTTCACCTTTTTGTATATCTGATCATTCACTTCCTCTAATTCAATCTCATCCACACTTCGTTTCACTCCTCTTGCATTTACCTCGTGCTTTTTGGTGCGCTTATGGTATTTACAGCATAAGAAAATGGAAAGTATAATAAGACCTATAATACCAATTGGCATCAGAATTTTGAATAATAAACTTTTACCTATGCTAGCAAGCCAATGACCTACATTTGAGAGACCATCTACCAGTCTCTTCCAGGCACTATCAACCTCGAGTGGTTTGAGTTCCTTTGCCAAATTAGTAATGTTTTTCACATATCTTTTGATCTGTACACTTTTATCCGGAATATAAGTGCAACAATGTTGCGCCTTCAACATCCGGCAGACTCCGCCCTCTTTCGCTAATAAGGTGTCAAGAGCAAGTCGATTTTGTAAAACCATTGATCTGATCGCAACCATTTCGGTATTGACCAGCAGAAATCCATGAGCTGTTTCAGTAGACAGCACATCTACTATAGTAGACAATTTGCAAATTCTGTGAGTGTTCAGAACCACTCCCACTCCAGGTATCAGTGCACTGAAAATACTACCCATAATTTCACCTATACTTTCTCTTTTACTACGCACTAAGCCATTAGTATCTTCATTGCTTCCAGTTTTTCCATTCACATGGTATATTTTCGGGAAGACAATGCCAAAGTAGCAGCTTCCATACCAGTGATCCGGCAATTTGAAATAAGCCTTGTCCCCACAAATATAATAAATTCCAGGAAACACAGGCTCTGACCCATTTTTGAAACCCCAACCTCCAATTACCTTGTAATTATGTTCGCATTCACTGGAACCAATGAAAACATTATTATAATAGCTAGTCTTCTCGCGGTGAAGACATAGCTTGCCTTTCTTTTCAAAATCCAGCAACAGAGCAGGACCCGCTCCACCAGATGAGGTGCCTTCCATGTTCTCTGCCCACTTTGGCTTTTTCTGACTTTCGTCATTAGCCTTCTTTTGAATTTTAATTCTTCTTTTCTCTGCCATGTTCAGGAACATTTTTTCCTGCTCACGCAAAGAACAAGTCAAGTTATCTCTGTGTGCGTCTGCTATGTCAATGTTACCTATAGTCAGAAAGTAGTCTCCCATATATCTTATGGTGTCAGTTTTGGTATGTACAGGATTCAAGTTCCCACGTATAGGAAGTTCAGAAAAAATCACGTCATTGTTAGAGTAATAGTACTGTAACGGTCCTCTTTTATAAAATAAACTAGCTAAAATGCTACAGGAAATTCCATATGTCAATGGCAGATGATGGTATGTCACGCCTTCAGCCACAGAAGTAGGCAGCTTCATGCAGACATAACAATCTTCAATTTCCATAGTCTCTACATAGTGTATTAACAAGTTTGCGAAAACATTTAAGTGTGTCCTGTTCTTCATTCCATGATAATGTAGTCCTCCCTCATCTGATGCTTCTAAGTTCTGTTTTGTTTGTCTCAAAGCTCTTTCATGTCGTGCTACACTCTGTGTTGTTAGCTCCTCATTGTCAGTATTTACAACTTCAGTAGGGACAATGTTAGTATCTTTACTTACAGCAAAGGGAATGAAAATTGTTAATCCTATCCAGATAACTATCAGTACTACTACACTACATATACACACCTTGCAACACGTCTTAAAACGGCTGCAACTAGGTCTACCATTCACCGTTGAATCAGACATTTTGGCTCAGAAGGAGTGTCCTCACCCCTCTTTTTGGCTTTTTACACAACTAGCTTACTTTGTGCAAATTCACGGTGGTTTGTCTTCTTCTTCAGCTGAGTACTCAGGGACGGGTTCTCCGTCGCTCACGTCAGTTATATCAAGATCTTCAAGCTCCTCCAAAACCAGTGTCCATTCAGGAGATTTGTACTTTTTGTTTTGTCTTTTTATTCGCTCACTCCTTCTTTTGGAAGAGTCTTCTTCTTGCTCTGCTATCCGAGCACTTCTTCTTGCTTCTGCACGTTTTTCTTCCACTGTCTTTATCCTAAGTCTCAATCTTTTTACAAACCTAGGCTCAAGGTTGTTTCTTTTCTTTAGTCTCTTAGTCGGTACTTGGACTTCACTTTCTTTTCTTATTCTCTTGTTCTCTTTATCTTGTGGTAATTCTTCTCCACTTTCTTCTCCTACTTCCCTTATCTGACTAGTTCCAGGGCTAGCATCAAATTCTTCTGCCTGGTTGCTAATCTGGCCTTGTTCAGGAATATTTTGTTTTTGGCTTTCGATTGTCTCTGTTTCTGTTTCTGTTTCCTGAACCCGTTCTTTTAACCCTCTCTGATCCTGTTCAAGCACTTCGATCTCTTGATTTTCTTCTGCTCGAACTATCACTCTATTTCTAGTCTCTCCCTTATCTGCATCAGGTGTTAGCGGTGGTGTATCGAATACCTGCTCTGTCCCTGTCTGACCTTCTCCTTCCTCAGTTTTGATGTGAATCTCAAGCGGCTGAGGTTCTTCGCCTGTGCCTTGCTTTTCCTGACTAGTCCACTCTCTACCTTCACTAAGTCGTTCTCTTGTTCTGATAGGATCTTCGGTCAGATCAATCATCGGTATCCATTCTTCTGGCCATATGCTTGGCAGCTCGTCTTCAGCTACTCCTGGCTCAGTTTCCTGGACCTCTTCCACAGGCTGGTTTCTTGGCAGTTCGTAGTCAACTACTCCTGTGCCAACGTCTGCTGTTCCTGCAACCTGACTGGTGCTGGGCTGCTCGTTGTCAGTTGCTTCTGGTCTGGCTCCTTCAGGGTCCTCTGCTGGTTGCCCTTCTTCTTCAAATCCTTTGTCTGGCAATACCTTCTGGGTGTGTCCAGCGTGGATCCACTGAGGAACACCTGCGACCTTCACTGCAGTGGTTGTCACCAGGATTACTTGGCGTTTCTTTCCCCACCTTGGTGCCAGACAGCTTGATCGAGTGTGCTTCTTTATTTTGACCCAATCTCCTGGAACCAAGCTGTGGAGAGGAGTCGTTGGATTGAGGATGCCGTCGTCTCCAATCTGGCGAGAGATAGAACGCACTTGGTCACCCAATCTTCTGCAGTATTCAAGCACCAAATCATCAGTAATACTCAACAGTTTGCTTCCTGGCACCCATGCTTGTCTCATCACTCTTCCCATAATGATTTCATGGGGACTTAGGCCTGTCTTGCGGTCAGGAACACTTCTCAGTCCCATCAGGACCAGGGGCAGGGCCTTCACCCAGGTCATGCCAGTAGCATCTGTCAGCTTTGCTAGTCTGTTTTTGATAGTTCCATTTACTTGTTCCACTATTCCAGAAGCCTCTGGGTGGTATGCACAATGGAGTTTCTGCCTTATTCCAAAGGCCTTACACAGTTCAGCCAGTATTTCATTCTGGAAATGTCCACCCTTATCTGATTCAATAATGTATGGTATTCCGAATCTAGGTATCAGTTCTTTTAGTAAACACTTCGCTACTGTCAGTGCGTCACTTTGAGGAGTAGGGTAAGCTTCTACCCATTTTGAAAATACGCAAACAATGACAAGGACATATCGTTTCCCTTCACAACGGGGCATGGTGATGAAATCAATCTGTATCCTTATAAAGGGACCCCCTGATCTCCCAATCCTGCTCAGTTCAACCATTGTCCTCTTGCCTGGGTTCATCTGTTGACATGACAGGCACCTCTGGCAGAGGGACTCTGCTACCTTCCTGAACTTTTTACTGTACCAAGTCTGTTGAAATACCAGAATCATGGCATCCCTACCAATGTGTGATCCTTCATGTATTAATCTTGCCATTGTGCCAAGCAAGTGTCGGGGTAACACAGGCATACCAGTTGGGCCCAAAATCACACCATCCACACGTCTCGGTCTACACCCATCCTCCTTCCATTTCTCTCTTTCTTGCCAAGGAGCCGATTCCTGCCACTCTCTCACTTCATCCCACGTAGGCACTTCTTCAAACACCTGAAGCTGGCAGCTGGTTCCTGGCCCCCCTCGTTTTGGATTTACAATATACCGATCTTTGGCACACCATTGGGCCACTCGGTCAGCATAATCGTTTCCCAGTGATACTCTGTCCATGCTCCTTTGATGAGCAGCACATTTTACCACTGCCAGTTCTTTGGGCAACTGGATGGCCTCTAAAAGGTCATGAACAACCTTTGCATTCCGAATGGGAGTACCTGAGGAAGTCATGAATTCCCTTTGTAGCCATAATTGGCCAAAGTCATGCACAACTCCATAACAGTACTGACTGTCAGTATACACTGTTATGCGTAAGTCCTTCCCAATTTTGCAAGCCTTTATCATGGCTATCAATTCGGCTACTTGTGCAGACTTGATGTTATATAGGTAACCTGCTTCTTCAATTTTGGTGAAAGACACTACTGCATAAGCAGCACTCAAGCCTCCTAGTTCATGTCTTAGACAGGAACCATCCACAAATAGTTCTTTATCATGCTCAGGCAATGGTACTTCTTTTATGTCTGGGCGTGGCTTAGTACTGAACTCTGTCAGGTCAATACAATCATGTTCATCATCATCCCCACCTTCTATTTCCAAGGGGTCGGGGAGTAAGGTGGCAGGGTTCAGAATACCGCACCTAACAATGCTTACATTTGCTGCACCCACAAGAATCCTCTCGTATTTAGTCAGCCGACTAGGGGTGTGATACTGTGTTTTAGTTCTGGTCAATAGAATTACCACTCCATGTGAAACATACACGGTCACAGGATGTCCCATGACAATGGACTCACTCTGTTCCAAACTTGCACAGGTAGCAGCTACTGCTTTCAGACAGCCTGGTAACCCAGCAGCTACTGGGTCCAATGTGGCAGAGAAATAAGCCACAGGCCTTCTGGTCGTGCCATGTTCTTGAGTCAGGACTGACAATGCGCAATTATCGCGAGTGTCACAGAAAAGGGCAAACTCTTTGGAATAATCTGGCATTCCCAACGCAGGGGCTGTACACAGACAGTTTTTCAGTCTTGTGAAAGCCATTAGACTTTCATCGTCCCACTCTACAACATCTGGCATTCCTCTTGTGGTCATTTTTATCAAGGGCCTGGCTAAGGCTGCAAATCCCAGAATCCACTGTCTGCAGTACCCTAATACCCCCAGGAACATTCTGACATCTTTTTGAGTACGGGGCAACTGCATCTTTTGAATTATTCTCACTCTTTCTGATGTGACTTTTCTGACACCCTTTTCTATCTGGTGTCCTAGATATTTTACTGATTTCGCACAGAACTGTAGTTTGTCAGGGGCCACTTTATGCCCTTTCTCACACAGATGATTTAGGAGGGCAATGGTGTCAACTACACAGTCCCTGTGACTTTTAGACGCCAGTAGAAGGTCGTCTATGTACTGCACTAACACAGAGTTCCCAGGTAAGATCAAAGTCTCTAGACATTTTTTCAAGATCTGATTAAAGATAGAGGGGCTCTCTGTATACCCTTGAGGGACCCGGTTCCAACAATACACGTGACCCTCGAAGGCAAATGAGAAAAGAAATTTGCTGTCTGGGTGCAGGGGTATCGAAAAAAATGCATGACATAAATCAATCACAGTGAACCATTCAGCATCCCAAGGAATCTGGTACAATATCACTGCAGGGTTCGGGACAATAGGGCAGCAAGGAACTACAATTTTGTTAACCTTTCTCAGGTCCTGCACTACCCTATACTTGCCACTAGGCTTTTTGATGCCCATAATCGGGGAGTTGCATGGGCTGCTCATCACTTCCTGTATGATGTCTCCTTCTAATAATTTTTGTATTTCCAGAGTGACACCTGCTTTCACTTCAGCATTCATTCGGTAGGGCCTAGTGTTAGGATATACTGCATTGTCCTTGATGGCTATCTGTATGGGGTCCACATCCTTCATCAACCCCACATCCTTTCCAGTGAAATCCCACACCTCTGGCTTTACGGCTTCCTGTAGTTCTTGGGGCAAGTCCTGCAGGGTCAATCTTTTAATTTCTGAGTCAGGTCTAAGTAACAATAATTTATAAATGCCATCTTCATCTGGGGTCTGTATTTCAACACCTTTTGGTGTGCAAAAGATGGTACAGTTCATTTTGCACAGCAAATCACGACCCAGTAGATTCACTGGACTGGTGTCACAGACGACAAATCTATGCATCTGTTTAAAATTTCCAATTGAAATCTCCATTGGTTCGGTAACAGGAGTACTAATCAATTGATTAGATACACCCACTACTTGGATATTTTCTCCCGAGAGGGGTAGGTTTGGAACGTCCACTGTTCTTACAGTAGAACGGGTAGCGCCAGTGTCCAACAGAAAGGTGACATCATTTCCGTCAACCTTTCCTTCAATATATGGTCCAGACTGGTCTACCGGCAAGGAAGCGCCAAGTACGCACTCCTCGTCCTCCCCTCTCAGGCCCCGTCAGTCCTGATCATTACAAAGGAAGGTATCATTCAGCAGATACTGCGAAGTTGCTGTATTTCTGTTCTCCCCGCTTTCCCAAACCTCTATCTCTTCATCTTCTGCCTGTCTTCCCCTGTATACCTGCTTGGGTGCTCGAGGCACCTGAACTGTTTTTACCTGGGGTTGAGTCTTTCTTGGTCTTTCTTTCTGCGTCTGTGGAGTTAAATCAGGAGTTTTTTCATTAACATCGACTAATTGGGGACACTCGTTTCGCCAGTGTCCAATTTCGCCGCACTGATGGCAGGGAAATTTTTTCATAGCCTCTTCCCTGCTAAATTTGGGCCGGGGCTTTCCTCCACCCCCTCCCCCAGGACCTTTGTTCTCAGCATTTTTAACCATGTTACTCAATTGTTTTTCCTGCTGTTCTGCGAGCTTCACCTGAGCCCACATCACCTTTTCCTTGAGGGCCTTTTTCTTTTCTGCCATCTCATCCTCGCAGTACTTAGCGTACCGCAGGACCTCATCCATTTTTTTTGTATGCCAACAGATTTTATTATCTTTTATCCACTGACAAATTTCAGGTCTTAAACCATTTACAAACCTGTAAATAAAGTGCGTCATATCCTTCAGGTCGATGTTATCAATACCACTGTATGTTTTAAATACCTGCAATAACCTCTCATAGAAGGAGTGCACTGTCTCGTCCCTTTCCTGTGTTGTTCTATCTATTTTTGTCCAATCAGTTTCCTTTGCGGGCACCTTTTCTTTCAAATGCTGAATTACCTGCTCATATTTTCGCATGACATCCTTTGATGGCTCTCCAGTTTCCTTGTTTCTGGGGTACTCCTCACTCGGCCAGTCTATGTTTATTTTACACTGGGTCCATAAATCTACTGGAACCACAATGTCGAAAAACCCATCCAGGTCTTTCCACAGACATTTCTGTACCTTCACGAACCTTTCCACCTGCCTGTACCAGTCAACTGGTTTCTCTCGTAATTTTGGAAAATCGTTCGTGAAGGACACAATATCCTGCCTAGACCAGGGGACATGCACATATTTCCCTCCTGGAACTTCGCGCATGGGGCATAACTGCTCAGGTTTTTCTACCTCTCTTAAAGCAAACTCAGGAGTCACTTGTCGGGAGCGAACCTCTTCTCTCTTTTTCGCCCACCTGCTTCTCCATCTTTCCACATCTCCCCATTTCTGTAGTACCCCCATTAATTCTTTAATCTGCAACTTCTTCCCTGCCACATTCAGGTGTTCTATATCTTTGTCTGAGAAGTCTGCTCTGTACGGTTTCTGTAAGGGCTTGGATTTTGAGATATCTACCCCCATACTAACTGCCGTTTCGGTCAGTTTTTCGTGGAGCACTCTGGTGTTCCTTGTAAAGCTTTTACATATGAACGACAATTCTTCTTCAGAGTAGGTATTCAATCGATCCAACCCCACATTTCCTGCCATTAATTCTTCTATTTCGACCCTCAGCTTGTAGAGGTCTAAAGGTTTTGTTTGCGGAGTCTGTTTCTCTAATTCACGACTCCAACTCTCAATTTCATCCGGAGTTACCAGAGAGACATTCCTAGTACCTGTTGCTGTCTCTAATTTAATTTCTTTTGTATTAAAAGGGTTATGCCTCTGCTGTATTCCCTTTCCAGTCTGTTTGTTTGGCAATTCCAAAAACGCAACTTCAGACTCGCACTCACTGGACTGATCATCTATGATGATCGGTTCCTGTCTCGGGGTTGCCATGCCTGGGGTCATAACTGGAGTAATCGGATTTCCCTGACCATTTCCGTATAACGGGACCACCGGTCCAATAGTTACTGGAATAGTCAATGCCTCAGGACTGGTATTTAACTGGGAAATTTTCTGAATTATTTCTGTCCTTTGTCTAGCTAGAGCCTCTTGCTCCTTTTCCACTAGTACCCTTCTTAAAGTTGTGTCATGTAATATCTGTGGGGTCAACGGAGGAGTAAAACTCGGGGCAGTAGGATGCGTTTCACTTGGTCCTCCCCCATAATTAGGTTTCGGGAATAAAGTTCCAGTATTAAAGGACCTGCGCTCTTCCCCATATGGAGGTTGAACAAAAGGCAGTCCTGAATTCGATGGTTTCTCTTCGCTTTCATACAAGGGTCTGGGAAAAAAGATTTTCGTACGTGAATATTTTTCTTCCTGGCTTGCGGGCACTTTGGGATATATATCCCTTGTTTCCGTCGGTTCGGGTTTTTCAGGATAGGGCAATACTTGACCACCCCCTCCCAGTCCCAGGGACCTGTCTTCTTCCTTTAGGAAGTGGCGTCGGGGAACATCTCCTACACTGGAAGGTCGGGTTCCCTCATTGTAAGGTGGTGGACTTCTGGTACAGATGTCATCTATTAGTTCATCATCTGAATCCCCCAGGGCCCCCCAATGCTTACATTTTTCAGTACTTTTCTCACCCGCTCCAATGTTATGACATGCCGGCATCATGGGAAACAGACCCTCAACAATCATGCTCTGCCTCCACTGTTTCATCCTTTTATCTCTGGATTCCTGTTTCTGCCTGGGGTACCACTTGGTCAAACCCTTGTCCATTCGGGGTCTTTCTCTTTCAAAAGCCTCAATCTCCCATTCCTCTAATGCCTCATACTGCGTTAGTCTCGGTCTGGGATGCAGTTCATTCATTCGGGTTCTTAAATTAAATAAGATCCTACCATTGAAAGTACCATCTAACGGAAAAGCCAATACTCCGTCATCTTTTGTGTACTTCACCCAATTCTCCAACCACACACAGGTATTGTACCCTCGGTCAAACATCATGAATGAGGCAGGAGTATTAGGTGCTGGAACAAGAACACCTTCTCTAGATTTTATCGGTTTGTCCGTTTTGAAATAATTTTTCACCTTACTTACAAGGGACATTTTTCTCTTGGTTCCGTACATAATATCGTATCTATTAGTCTTCCACTGATCCCTTTCAAACCCTAGGTGCCTTGGATCAGGTCGAGTTCCTGTAGTCTGCGAGTGCCACATACGACTTCTGCGCTAAACTTTGTTTACAAACTACCTCCAATCAGAACGTGCTTCAGAAATTCGTGCAACCAATGGGTGCGCGACACTAAATAAGCTCCGCCAATGGGTGCGCGGCCCCTTCGTGAGACAGTTCCCACGCTCCGGCGCTCACCCCTCCTTTACAATTCCAGCTCCGCTACCCGCCCGCTGCTTCTACCAATCCCAGCGCGGCACAGAGTGACGTCAGAGGCGCTTCGCGACTGACTCCCTCCCTTCACAAGGTAACGGAAACTTTCTTTCTTTTAAAGTGCTCAGTGCTTGGTTAATTTACAACAAATACACATTCGCCACAGTGTTCAAGTGTCTAGACAGAGAAAGAATTGTTTTACTGCAAGTAAACTACTTCCATTTACTTTTCACTCGCTGCGGGCAGATCTCTTCCGCCTACCCTTCACTCTAGCATCGGTGAACCTGTTATTCCCCTAAACTCATCCACTTCTTTCCGGGATATATTCCGAGTTTAAGGTTTCTCAGCGGACCCCTCTGCTTTCACGCTAGCTCCGAGGAACCTGCTACTCTTCCGATGTGACCCTTACTAGGTTACGCCACTATGGGAATTTTGCCAATGAATCCCGTTACTGTCATTTATTCACACATGTATTCAGAAAACCCTAGTCAGTGCTTCCCGGTTATCCTAACCTGCACCTAACTTTCCTCGAACCTGTGACCTCAGGACAATGGATTCTATTCACCACTTGCCCTTTCAATTCCCCGGGGAGTTCGGACAACATACAACTAAACGATTGACAATTGCATGGATTAGTACATATAACAATATAAGAACAAGAATAATGGCAATACAGTAATTCATGAATTTCAGCAGCGTATTCACAAGAGAGTGATCAGTTCCCTCAGAACAGCCGCTCTTATAGCAGCATTAATATAATAGCAGCTTCCGACTTAACTAGTCCAACTAATCCCTGCCTTACTCTCAACTAGTCCCTAACCATCCTCTAGCTACCAGAAAACTGATAGAGCGCGCGAGGCCACCCGACCAATAGTTTCGCCGTTTCCGGCTTCAGGGCCCATATACTTTTCAAATCACCATATACATCGATCAGGTGACTTCACGAGCTCTACCAAGTTGGTGTGTGTGTGTTCCCTGCTACCAATTTTCGGTGCACCCGACTTACCATCCACCGATGCGGGTGCCTAATGACCACAATGAATCAGGGAGCTAGCTGTAAAGGAAAGGCAGCAAAATACAAACTCAACCAATAACATTCAAATACTGTTTAAATGACCACGGACAACTGGAAGTTTTAAAATGTTTATCTAAAGTTCATTATTTTCTTGCATGAGGTACAATAAAACAAGGCAATCAATAACCAAGATAACGTAAATTATATATGCATAAAGAAATAATGACAGAGTAATCATCAAGGTACTAATAAAATGTAACGAGAAAAGATACTATGCAAGTCAGTATTATCTAAACAGGGATACCCTAAGTGTGGGTGACTATAGGAGAGCTTATAATGAATAACACGCTTCACTTAAGGTGAAGGGGCCTTTGAACAATCTAGGCAACGAAGTTCTAGACCATATCAGGAAATGACACACTGCTATGCAAAATATAATTTCTAACAAATGAGAAGACATAGGAATAAACTTATGGAAAATATAAATGACTTTCAATAGTTGCAGAAAGGCATGGAAAATATCATATATGCAATGTTGAACTTTATTAAAGCAAAAGTTAGAAATTCAGAAGGTGCAAGAATTTAAGAGTTTTCAGAGCAATATTTACCTAGAAAGGTGTGGAAACCAAACCCTGGCCACGGGTCAGTTAAGGACAGGAAACCCTCAAGGAAAGATACCCCTCAAAGGACAGCAGGTGCAGAATGGACACCCAGGATAGGACAGGATACCCTCAGAATAGGAATCAGGACAGGACCCTCAGGATAGGACAGCAAACCCTCAGGACAGGACCCTCTTCAGGACAGGACCGGAACCCACAGTTCGGAAGCAACGCCTGCGCTCCACCCGCTCTGCAGCTATAGATCAAGACCCCGATTGGGTCAGCGAACTCCCAGCTAAGTGCTTTGCCAGCACTTTAAGGTTCAGTAGAACCTCAGTCTATGGTCAAATTCGGACAGAGTGCTCCGCAGCGCTCTGTATCTTCAGTCACCTATTGAGTGCGTTGGGTCAGTGACAGGTCAGCTAAACCAGACAAGTCGGACGGTTCACTAGGTGAACCCAGGGTAGATATACAGTTTTGGGACAGTGTACCACCCCCCAATGTTGCAAAGTGTCAGAATCCCTCAATTTCGATTGGTCCTAAGGTAGGATTTGGGTAACACACCAATCAAAACAGTCTATTTGTATGCCACATTAACATTTTCTGGTACCGCCTATTGAGCTAGGGGTTCCCATGAGAGACTACACGACAAGCAGCAATACATTTACATTGTATCATATAATAAGCCACATTCGCTGTTCTCGCAGGGCAGAGGTGACTTTCTCAGGAGCATCTTGCCCATCACTGCCAACTGGCGGTGTTCCATCTGTCAAGGTCCCTCGTGCTGCCGAATGTCGCACAGGCGCAGAAGGGACCTCCAATATGGCTCTCCTCTCACTCAGACCCCCATTTCCCGCGGTACATGAAAAATAAGCGAAAACAAATTAATACATAATAATGTCATTATGAAAACACATCACAGGGTTTGTACTTTTAACTCATCATCAAGAAATAAACTTATTGCATCTAAATGTTAGCTACATTGATACGGGCACAAGAGCAGTGGCACGAGCAGTACCACATGATAAGCACAGCTATGAATTACGCATGCGCATAACTTTCCCTCCACTTCTGCAGACGCGTCAGGACACGTGAGTGTGGCTGACGCATGCGCAGTAACTAAAATACAAGCGGCGGCCATATTAGAGGACACGGATTAAATTCATTAGAAATACACATAGGCAAGCTTCGGGAATTTTGCCTAAACAAAATAAATGTTAGTAAAACATACGTTTTGTTACCTTATTACACATAAATGAGGTTCTTGACTTCGGCAAGCCGCAAAATATGCGAAGCTTTGCTTCATCAGTAGCTCTTGTATAAATGAGACCTAGTGGCTTTGTTAATGCTTGTTCAATATAAATGCGCGCACACACACACACACACACATATGTACATTCACAAAAAAAACTAAGGGTATTGATAAATCATCCCTAAAGAAACTATAACTTGCGTCCCCACCATGCACAGTGTTTTCATCAATAAAGTAATTTCAGATGTTGCGTTGATGTTATCAATGGTGTCATACAACATGTCATGAGTGATGTAATATGTGAGGCCGTTAGTAGGGCCCAACCGCCCAAGGATGCTCACCAGGGCTGGACTGGCGGTAGAGGACACCAGGCGTTTCCCCGGTAGGCCGCAAGGGTGGGGCCAGTTTCAGGCCCCTAGGGGGGAGGTTTTTGTTCCCGGGGGCTGGCAATACCCATGTAACAAAATCGGCCAAAACTGGCCCTAGCTCGGCCTAACCCCAAAGGGGGCCGGCCAAGCAGTTTGCCAGGCCCAGACCCAGCCACCAGGCATGCCCTTCTGTGTGTTGTTTGTACATCTTTTGCCACACATGATTCTGTTTTTTTAGTGCTGCCCTATCAGTGTACATCTGTGCATTTAAAGGGGAGTGTGTCGTGCCCAAATAAAATTGTGACAGAATTGGGTCTGGCTCAAGTGTGAGCCAATCTGTGTAAATAGTGAATTGAGCACAGCCATGAACATGTCTTTGTATAGAAAAGTATGTGGGTCCACTGAGGGTAAGGGGCTCATCTGAGCAGATGTGTGTTAAAGCGAATATGTCTGTATGTAAAAAGATTAGACATGTCATTTGTGTCATGTACATCTCGCCTGGCTGTTTGTATAAAACTGGCAAAATTGATGTGTTCTGTCATCTTAGAGCTGGGAGGCCTGATGGCTAGCCACACGCTCTACAAATGCCTAGAATAGAATAGTGTCTAGGTTGGTAAAATAACCGCGCCTGTGTAGAAAGCGAGGTATGTATGTATAGAGTTGAATGCTTTTGTGTATGGATGAGTGCGTCCAAAGATAAGTGTGTCCTAATTTTTTAAGGAGAAAGTAAAAACAAGCATTTGCAATGCAATAGGTCTCGCATTTGTGAGAGTTTAAGCTATTGGCATTGTAAATGACATTACCTTTTATACATGTATTTTGAAAACCAACACACATATAAAAGGCATTGTTATTTATAATGCCAATAGCTCAAACTCTCGCAGATGTGACACCACTTTAATGGTGGCCGGGCCCCTTTCTTTAGACGCTGCTCGCCGTATTCAGGTTACTGTGAGAAGCATCTAGAGAAAATAAATAAACAAAGGTTCTGTAGTGTGGCCGATACAGTTAAAGCAGACCCACAGCCATTATTATTAAAAATATAAAAGCGGGTGCCGTGCTTCCTTGTAGGAAAGCACATCTTGGGCCATTAAAGAATCATTAAATAAAATAATGTAAAAACACAAGTAAAAACTGCAAGTCCTTATCAGAGGTTACAAATGCAGACAAGGCGGTACCAAGAAGGGACTACCGGGCCTATTTTCAATCAAAGGCAACAATTTTGAAAGGACAGTAACAGGAAACAATTAAAAAGATGGGCGGGAGATGGGCGGAGCTACTATTCCATACCTCAATACAGCAGGCCTCGCAGAGCAGCACATGCGCTGCCCAGGCTCGACCTAAAAAGGACAGACCTTTCTATTAAAGCCCCCAAAAGCTATCTAGTTTAAGATACATCATGGCTGAATTTGACAGGTGTTTGGATATCCTTCCAAGAATTCATTAAATCTGATCTGATTTGCTCTACTGTTAATCTCTGACTCTCTTCCCATTTCATGAAACTGATCTCTGATCATCCTATAGAAGGCATCAGCGTTTATGACCATGTTAAAGTCTCCTTCCCAGAGTACTGCTTGTGGACTTAACTGCAGGGGCTCCGACCACTATTTTAGGAACAATTCTGAACTATCTGTGTTAGGGCCATATGTGTTTATGATATTTTTGCGGACTGAGTTCCCTGGACTATTATGGATCTACCTTCCTCGTCTTTAACGAATTGGTGCAGTGGAATAAATTTGCTTTTCTATATGTGATTGCAATGCCTCTCACATACGACGACGTGGTTGCAGTGTATCGAAGCGAGTACCACTTAGAAGCGATTTGGGCATTAATGTGTTGTGTGAGTTGTGTGTCGCCTGCTTAAGTAGGCCAGCACCTGTCTGGAGACCCGTTGATTTTTTGAATATGTATGCAGACCCTGCATTAAAATAGTGCACAACTCTTCATAACAACAAGCATTGGCAAAGCCAATAGATATGAATTTGAATAACAGTACTTCTTAATGGAATGACAGGTTTGCTTGTGTGATTTTCTGGATAGGTGAGTGGACAAATGTGAATGGATGAGAGTGCATGAATGTATTAATGAGTGACTGCTGGAATGATTGCATGTGCACGATTTACCAATTGCATTGATAGAATGACCATATTTGGACGCAAGCCTTAGCTATAGAGGTAGGGCTACAACTTGACTCTGACTATAGATGCTGAAGGGTTTAAGTGAACTGAAGCTCCAAACACACATATATAATTAAAAGAGCAAGAATAATGTTTGGCAAATACTAATTTAATTCATTGTTTTGCCCTCCAATATAGAAAAATTAGGAACCTATTGCCTCAGTGATATGTTGGAAGTCTTATCACATTGGTGGACTGTGTTCCAACTATGTGTCTATATCTACTCTGAGTTTCTGGTTTCTCACCATATGATTGGGTCACCTTCTGTGGGGCGCTAGTCCATGATCCCCAGCAATCTTTCAGCTGAGGGGCTCGTAAAAGAGTGCACCTAAGTCTGAGTTCTTGATGGAGAGGGGTTGGCCTAACGGCTAAGGCGCTCGACCTCGGACCTGGGGATCTGGGTTCGAGTCTCGGTAACAACGCCCAAAAAAACCTGTGATTCTGGGCAAATCACTTAATCTCCCCGTGCCTAAAAAAAAAATAAAAAATGAAAGTGTGTCCTCATGTAACGTAACTGGTCCTATGTAAAGCGCTCTGATAACTGATTCGGTTCGGTTCTAGTTCGCGCTATATAAAACTCCGAGAGAAAAAAAAAAAAAAAGATAGGGACAGAGGCACCAGCAGCAAGGCTTCCTTTGCATCCTCTCAGTTCAGGAGCATTCCTGTGCTGCTGGTGTTGCCCAGTATGGACATAGGAGGCCTGGGAGTTGCTGGTGGTGCTAAGACACACCTCATGGGGGCTCTCACTGTCGCGGGCACTAACGTTTTTAGCAAGAGACATTGTTATAGTGAAAATTGGGTGCTTGCCCATTCGCACTTGAATACTAACATCTGCACATGAAATGCAATCTCTTCCCATTAAAAGGCAGAATATTGACTTGATTTTATGTCAAACATTTTAGCTAGTTGTCACGGGCCCCATTGTCTTGTGTCACACTTTCAGTCAGTCCTGGATTTTCTGGCAGGGCAATGCTGTTTCATCATTGTAAGTAGGAGCAGAAAGTCCTCAAATGCAATGTGCCGCTAGCTAAAAAGCCAGGACGATCTGAAGGAGTCACCATGATGTAAGATAACATGCAGATGACAGATTAATATGTTATGGAAATGGATAAGTGGCCGCTGTTTTTGAAACAGAAATCCTTTTATTACTTGCAGTTCATAAATGTTAATCCTTCTAATGTAGCACAATGAGCTATAAACCGGCATCAAGGACCTGCATGCAAACTGCAAGACAAGACAAGCTTATTCTTTTTTCTCAATCTTTATTATAAGGCTTCTAAAAAAGGTTTCATTGGGTAGTAATAAAGGACTACACCAGCGATGCTTGTCATTGCATCTGTGGAAGTTGGTCCTGGTGGTGGTGGGGTTGTCGATGAGTGAGAGGATGACTTGGGTGTCGTCTGTGCAGGAAATTATGTTGAGACTGTGGGATCTGAAGTTGTTGGCCAACGAGGTCATACATGTGTTGAAGAGCGTGGGGCTGAGGGATGAGCCCTGGGGTACACCGCAGGTCATCTCCTTGGCTTCAGAGGTGAACGGTGGGAGGTTGATCCTCTGGATTCTCCCCACGCGGAAGGAGGTGATAGATCTGATCGTGTCCCCTTGGATGCTGATGTGGTAGAGTTTTTCAATCAGCTTGTGTGGTGGGATAGGGCAAATTACACTCTGACCAATTCAGCGTATTACACTGGGGCCAGAGAGATTCTTGATCCTGCTGAATAACAGCTGCCGGATCCAGGATCCAGCCAGTTCTCCTTTAATTCTAGCACTGAGTGAGCAACATGTTACCTGTGATTGTAAGGTTTCTCAATTGTGTTACAGTGCCCAATAAAACATTTAAATCTATTACTATAAAATAATGCCCTTATAAACTTAATATCACAACACATTTGTGGTGTTAATGTCCTTTTGTTTCTCTAGCACCCGGGATCTCAGTGCAGGAGTACTGGATGCTGATTAGTGGATTTACTTTAAATAGTTCGACAGATATGCACTCTCATAAGCCTGCGACACCAGCTGAAATTACACCTTGACCTCCACATCTGCAGGTAGCTCCTTGCTGTCCTACTTGACAGTCATCTCAGCAATAAGGTTAGGGGCAGAACGACCAGCTTGACAGTATTCTTCAAGCCTGGCCAACTCCATGAATCCTTCCTTTTACCCTTGGCAATCTTCTCCAAACTCTTGGTGGTACCCTGCTGTACCATCCATTGGACTATGTCACTGCCCACCACGAAGGTTGCAATGGGTAAGGAGGTGCCTGCAGTGGAATTTTTTTTATATTACTGGGGCACAAACTAAATATTCCTCCCACTGAGCATTCATTCATTGTCCATAATGTACTGAGAAGCGTGCTACCCATTCATCGAAAGTGTTTGTCAATGACGGATGGACGACCGGCACAACAACTCGGTTACTGCATACAGCAGATGTGACATCAAAGTCAATTACCCTTCAAGTTCATGGGACGCTACGGGAAATTCCCAGTGTGTATTTTGGCAACGGATTAGAAGGAAGATCGTTTCATCGAAATAGCTAAGATAAAACCCAACCCTGAGGAAGTCCATGTGGGACGAAACGCATTGGCTGGGCTGGTGATGCATTCATGCATCCTTAACTCCGAATAAAAGAAACAATTGAATACAAGAACTTTCAAGACTCCCTTCTCTATACTTTTTTGGAATTGTATGGATTCAAAGACATTTATTGTACTTGACATATGAATTGTATAGATGTGTATGCTCCTTGGCAATATTTCATTCATTGGTAAAGGAACAGGTTTTCTCCTACATGTGACTTCTAAGTGGTGGGATCACGTCAGGTTGAGCACTATTTAGTAGCAGATAGATTTAGAACAACTATACTGGTCCAGCCAACTCTTGCCCACACTATTGACCTTTTAACGGTATTGTCTCCCATCCTAATTGATGAACAGATGCCTAAAATCCCCAGGGAAACAAGGCTGGGACGTTTCAGTCTTCCAACCTCTAGAACTTGCCTCAAGGTCCCTTCATGTACTTGGTCGTGACTCAAAATCATCACCCTTCCGGGTTCTGGCACTTGGTTCAAGGTCACAACCCTCTGCCAGTGTACAAGTGTGCAGCAGCCACTTCAACTTCCCGTCAGAACAGCATCTCCTTGGGTCCAACTCCCAGGGAGGGAATGAGCACCACTGTGAACTCCTTTCCAAATGGATGTATGTTGTTAACCCTCATGCCTTTACCACGCATGTAATAAAAAGTGTCAACCTTAACAACACGTTGTATTACATTATGCATCTATTCCTAAGAATTTTCATGGTTATTACTGATATATGATGTTGCCACTGTGTAATTATCGTTAGGTCTGGGTTTCCGTAGGAAATTGATTTTTTGGTTTGCTAATAACTTTGGCACCGTTTGAGGAATCTTCACAAAACTTTCCACAAAAAAGGTAAAGTCAACTCAGCACCTTCCTTTCTTTCAGTGTGATCCATCCAGCAAGGGCAGAAAAAAGAGAGGGGCCCAAAACATGTTTTCACCATGCATTTTTCATTAGGAAAATTGAACAGCAATAGAGAAAAAACACCAGAATTAGCCCATGTTAACCAGAAAGCTAGATTTTGATCCAGAAAGCGTGCTTTTTGTGATTTTGGGGGAAACTCTGTTCAGTAGTTTTTGATAAATGATGGTTAAAAATATATGTATATATAGTGATGCGGTACCTTCACTGTATTTCCACAGAGTACTCCGTTACTGCAAACACAAAATATGAGATCTGATTGGCTGGTGTGGTATTTCCTCGGTATTAACGCAGTACAGAGAGGCCCAAAATGTTATCTGATTAGCTGTCCACAACATGAAGAGAAGTTGCGGCCACCACTTTATGGTTCAAGGACTCCATCCGCGTGTTATAAAAAACAAAGAAAAATGAATGATAAGGGGTCATAGTAAGGGTATCCTGAACCCCTAGCCCATGTGGTGGGGCCCTGAGGGTCAAATTGAAAAAAAAAAATTCCACTGTACTGTGCTAGTACCAAAACCCAGTGTGGTCCCTGTGTAATTTTGCGGTAGTACAGTGGTACTGAAGTGCTGCAAAAATAAAATTGGGGCAGTTCCTTGGGGAGTTGCAAGACCATCTGAGTTGGCAGAAACACGGTCTTGGTTGCCCGTGGGGAGTTTGGCATAGGGCCTTGCCACAGGCCAGGTGCTAGGGTCAAATCCACACTGTTACAAGGATGAAGGACGTACATGCAGGGGCGTGGCTGGATGGGAGGTGGGAGAGATTGGGCGACGGAGAACCCAACCCCACAATGAGCACAGCTGAAGGCCATACATTTCATATGTCATCATGACATGGATGAATGAATAACAACAGTGGTCTGGAAGCCCATCACTTTAAACAGACTCTCACTGACATCACCAACTGGATGACGGCAAATTTTCTTCAATTAAACGCCGGAAAAACCGAGATTCTGCTCCTAGGAAAAAACACCGCATCCTGGGGAGAGAACTGGTGGCCTGACATCCTAGGCCCTCCCCCCAAGCCAAAAGACTGCGTTAAAAATCTGGGTGTTTGGGTTGATTCGGCTTTAAAGTTTACCATCCACACTAAGAAAGTGGCTGCCACGTGCTTTGGCATTCTACGCAACATCAGGCCCATTCTGAAGTTCTTTGACTGCCGCACCCGCCAGCTCATTGTTCAGGCGACGATCCTTTCTAGACTGGACTATGCCAGTTCTCTCCTATTGGGAGCGAACCTGGCCGAAACCACCAGATTGCAGAGAGTCCAGAATGCGGCAGCCAGGGCTCTGGTTGGCCTCCCTCGCCATTCTTCCGTCTCTGGAACCTTAAAAAAACTGCATTGGCTTCCAGTGGGTAAAAGGATCCAGTTCAAGGCTCTATGTTTAGCCTTTAAAATTCTTAAAACCGCCTCTCCTCCATTGCTGAGTCCCCTCCTGTCTGAGTACATCCCTAGAAGATCGCTCCGCTCAGAAGGACAACATCTGGTGACCGTCCCTCGCACTAGACTGGCCAGAGTCGGTGGCCGCTCCTTCAGTTTCCTTGCTGCCAAGCTATGGAACAGTTTGCCTGAAACCATACGGGGGATTCAAGACCTTTTAGCCTTTAGAAAGGCCGTCAAAACCCATCTTTTCCAATAATCTGTCTTCCATTTCTGTTACTTTCACTCTGCATTTTGTCTGCTCACAGCGCCGGGACGCCCCTTGGCTGGGGCAGCCGTGCGCTATATAAATCCACATAACATTAACATTAACATTAACATGTAATATGTGCGGTCATAAGCAGTGCATCATAGCAGTACATGTTATGCCTAGGTCAGTTATGTATAACTGCTGAATTTCAGTCGTGTATTATTGGGTTACTAAACATTAGTTTTTTATTATTAAGACCTAAGTAAAACTCCACTTTAACCTTTGTTTTGGTCAATGAATTTACAGGTTTTTTTTTTTACATAAGGGAGGGAGGGCTGGGTAGGGGAGAGGGAGAAAGCAAGGAAATTGAAAGGAAAAAGGCAGTGGAAGAGATGGAGGGAGCAAGTAAGGAATAAAGGAAAGAGGGGAGTTGGTCAAGAGAGGGCGAAGGAAAGAAGGAAAAGGAAGGCAAGAAAGGAGGGCAGGAAGGAATGCTTGGGTGATGCTTGTGAATGCTGTTTGCACAAGAGCTTCTCAAACGAGCTCCTTCAGGGTTTGTGCAGTCCTTCGAGTGTAAAGTTCATTCTCTGCAGCACAGGTGTATTCTGAACGGTGCTCCTATTGCCACAGCATCAAGGACATGTTTGTATTGACAAGCAATGAAGGACTCACAAGCATCCCTGTGTAACCAACACACGTATACGACATGGCAATAAGAGGAGAATGTGTATTTGTAGTAGCCAGTGTAATTGAAGGATTTTTTGGCCCATAAGGAAGACATATTTTAGGCCTCCTTGTTCAGACAATAATTAAGTTTATTACACATTTTCTGCTAATTCAAGCTCACACAATGCCAGACAATGTTAAATTATACTTGGGGCACAGAAACTGCTGAAATAGGTCTTGCATAGTGTCCCAAAAATCCTTAGCATGACACTGGGTAGAGAGAGAAAGGACTGAGAGGTAGAGATGAGATGGGCAGTGAGTGGGAGAGTGGTTGCAGTAAAGAAACAGAGGTGACAGAAAGATCCCTTTCCGGGGGGGCGGGGGGGGCGTTTGGAAGGTGGAGGCCCTGGGCAATTACCCACTTTGCCCATGCCTTGAAATGTCTCTGCTTGCTGCCTACTAATTTATACATGTATTTATGTAAACATGTTAGAAGTTTTGATTGGATGGCTACTAGAGGGGGCTGTGGTATGTGACACGCAGTACTAGAACCAAACAAATCGTTCAAGGCTAGCTAGGATCCAACTGGATGTAGGTTTTGAGCACTCGTCAGAGATACCTCAATCACTGACTCAGTTGCTGCTGAGGATCAGTCTTTGCAGTTTTCTGAAGTGGAATAGTCCAGATTTTGCTCTGAAGGCAATCCAAAGTCTGGTGCCCCAAAATGTAGGTGGGTGGGGGGTAACGGGATGAGGAAAATAATTATAATAAAATGTAAAACAAACACAGGCTCCGCACCCAATCCTGGCCCTGCTCTCAATAGCATGAGAGCAGCACCAGGATTGGTCCGGGCGGCTTGCGTTGCCGCTCAGA
Organism: Lissotriton helveticus; assembly: GCF_964261635.1. Taxonomy (NCBI): domain Eukaryota; kingdom Metazoa; phylum Chordata; class Amphibia; order Caudata; family Salamandridae; genus Lissotriton; species Lissotriton helveticus. The sequence goes on from NC_136057.1 coordinate 294,352,968, forward strand.
CAGTGCCTGGGAGTCTATGCTGTTTTTCCAACCCGGCTGTGCATACAGCTGGATTGGGGAAACATAAGTGCTCATGGCGGTGGAAAGAGCTCTGAATTTGATCCTTTCCTCCATCTTGAGCCAGTTCAGTGTTTTCAAGGTCACTTACACATAATCACATTTCGGAGGATTTAGGCACGGCCTGGAATATATCAGTGAGCATGTTGGGAGCACTGAACAGATTAAGTTTATGCTTTACTGTTTTTGGTTTTAACCAGAAAACACTACTAAATGCACCGGAAGGAGCATAGTGCATATCGGAGTAAACAAATAGGCTGTGATTTATCATAATAATTACATGCTTTTTTATACATAGTGTTTTATACCACACCTCTGCCTTATCTAAGTGCTGTTAATAAAAGGTGTTATTACTACCCAATTTAAAGCGTTCTATTTACTGACATTGGAAGGATGGAAGGCTGAGTTGGCCCTATGCCAGCAGCTAGTAATCCCGAGTGTACATCCCAGACTCTTATTAAACATTAGTGTGTTCTTGTCAAAATCGCTCTCTTTCTCCGCCTGCGTTAGTGATTAAATAAAGTTTCCCGCACTAAATAGTTCCACAAAAAGTCATAATAATGAGCTCACTCAAGCTCCTAATTGGTCACTACCTAATATGTTGACATTTTCATTAAATAGTGTTTCTGGTCAATAGCAGTTTGCATCGATGGCAGTTATGAGTGCATTCTTACAATGTTAAAAGTGAAACTACAGGTCCCATAATGCAACATGCAAATGGGTGAAAACATCAAATACAGAACATGTCACATGTGCAAGGCCATGCGCTTTAACAGAAATAGTTATGAAGTTGACCTATGTCAGCTGTGAGCAGCACTTCCATTTTAGTTTTACTGTAAAAATGTGTTTTCAGGTAAAACTGCTCAAAACTTAGTAAAAGGAATGTGCCCACTGTGTGCAGCCAGTACCAGAAACTTTGTAAAGCTTAACTGGCCATCTTCCAGTTGTTGATTGCCAAATTCAGGCCTAACATTGGTTGTAATTAGCACATTTTTGCCCGTACAGTATTAATGATAGAGCAAGATTTCGCATCGCGACTTGCTCGAGTCAAGAACCTCGAAATCTGTTATAATCCTGTAATCCCAATTGTACGTTTTACTAATTTTATGTATTTTTGAATGTGCGTGTGTATCTTAGTGATGCTTGCCTATGTGTTTATTAATACGATTAACCCTTGTACCTAAAATGGCCGCTGCTTGAATTTTTGCTTCTGCGCAGGCGTTAGTCACACTCACGTGACTTTACGTAGATGTAGTTCTGGAGGGAATGGGTGCGCATGCGTAATAGCCATAAGATGGCAGTTTAATGTGATAACGTGGTGAAGCTCGTGCAGTTGCTCTCGTGTTATTGTGTGTTGCTCTAATCTATAACTGCATAGCATATTTTTATAATGATAAACCTGAAGTACGAAATCATGATATATAATACATTCAATTATTTCTATGTTTTAATTTGTTTTCGCTTACTTTTCATGTATCGCGGGAAATGGGGGTCTGAATGTACTGAGAGCCATCTTGAAGGTCCCTTCCGCGCATGCGCGCGCCGCCAAGGAAGAAATAACCTTGGACAGTGGAACTCAGCCAGCTGGCAGCCACAGTCAAGATGCTCATGTGAAAGCCACCTCTGACCCAGCAAGATGGAGTTAACTGTTCTGAAACTGTTACAATGATATTATTCTATTGTATTCTGTGTATTCTCTCATGGGAACCCCAATCTTGCTAGGCGGTACCCAAAAATGTAAATAGGGCCTTAGAAAAGTCTGTTCTGATTGGTGTGTTAACCCATCCTACCTTAGGACCAATCGAAATTGGGGATTTTGACTCTTTGCAACATTGGGGGGTGGTACACTGTCCCGAAAACAGTATAACTACCCTAGGTTCACCTAGGGAATTTGTCCGACTTGTCCGAATAGCTGACCTGTCACTGACCCAACGCACTCAATAGGTGACTGAATACAGAGCGCTGCGGAGCACTCTGTCCGAATTTTGACCATAGACTAAGGTTTTACTAAACCTTAAGTGCTGGTGGAGCACTTTGCTGGGGAGTTCGCTAACCCAATCGGGGTTCTGACTGATAGCTGCAGAGAGGGTGGAGCGCAGGCGTTGCTTCAAAACTGCGGGTGCTGGTCGTGTCCTGGTGGTCCTGTCCTGATCCTAATCTGGGTTTCCTGTCCTGTCCTGGGGTGTCCAGTCTGCACCTGCTGTCCCGTTGATGACTGTCCTTCCTTGGGGTATTTCCTGTCCTTAACTGACCCGTGGCCAGGGTTGGTTTTCACACCAGTCTAGGTAAATATCTTGCCGAAAACTCTAAAACTGCACCTTTCTATTTTTCTGTCTTTGCTTCAATAAAGACATACCTTTGCACATGATAATTTTCCATTCTTTCCGCAACCATTGCATATCCTAAGTCATTTTGCATTTAATTTCATAGCGTGTTCCTATGTTACCCTACCTTTTAGAAATCATTTTCTCCATTGCAGTTTGCAATTGTCTGATGTGGTCTATAATTTTCTCATATAAAACTGACTGAAGTAATTTTCTAGAGTTATAGCGTATTCCACTTTTCACTCTTATTATAGTTGTTTAGGATTCCTAATTTCCCATTCATATTCATGAAATACGTTTCCCATAGTATAAATGTATACTTGCATTAGCTTGCCCCTTTTTAAGATGTCTAATCTTGAGTAACCATTTACTCTACTAAAGCGTGTTCCCTGTCGCACTATCATTTAGAAACCCTAAATGTTTGCCCTTACTTTGTTCCTTTATGGATATGTGATTTTCGTCATCTTGATTATTGACTGCCTTTTAACTGTAAACCTTATAATTTCCGAAACTGATTTCTAGATAAAATTCTTAAAACTTCCCAGTTGTCCGTGGTCATTTTATGAAATCAAAGTTTATATGTTGGGTTTGTATTTTTGCTGGCTTTCCTTTTACAGCTAGCTCCCTGACCCATCGTGGTCATAGGTACTCGTAACGGTGGATGGTAAGTCGGGTACACTAGAAACAATCGAAAGGACTCATGGTTATTGGTAGTAGATTGTAAGGTCATCTGATCAATGTATATGGTGAATTGAAGTATATGGGCCCGAAACCTAAGTGGTGAAAATATTGGTCGGGTGACCTGCGATCTCTATCAGTAATTATCTGGTAGCCAGAGGATGGTTAGGGAATAGTTAAAGGATAGGTAGGACTAGTTAGATTAGCTAAGTTGGATGCTGCTAACGAGAGTAGGCAATTCGGGTGATCTGATCACTCACTTGAAATGTTTGCTTTGAAAAATTATGAAATGTTTTAAAATCGTTATTCTTGTTATTATACTGTTATATGTATTAATCCATTCGTTTGTAAAACGTTTTATGTGTTGTCGGAAATCCCCAGGGAATTGAAAAGCGAGTGGTGAATAGAATCCACTTGCTTCGAGGTCACTGGCTTTCAAGGAAAGTTGGTGCAGGTTAGGCAGAACTAGAAGCACTAACTAGGGTTTCTGAATGTATGATTGAATAAATGTTAGCAACGAGGTTCATTGGCAAAATTCCTATTGTGGCATAACCTAGTGAGGGTCACACCGGAAAAGTAGCAGGTTCATCGGAGCTTGGGTGAAAGCAAAGGGGCTCGCTGGTGAAACTTTAGACTTGGATATATCCCGGAAAAGTGGATGAGTCTAGGGAAGTAGCAGGTTCACCAATGCTAGTGTGAAGGATAGGCAGAAGAGATCTATCCGTAGTGTGTGAAAAGTAAATAGAAGTAGTTTACTTGCAGTGAAACAAACTCTTTCCTGTCTAGACACTTGAGCACAGTGGCGAATGTGTATTTGTTGTTAAATAACCAAGCACTAGCACTTTAGAAAGAAAGAAAGTTTCCGTTACCTTGTGAAGGAGGGAGTCAGTCGCGAAGCTGCTCTGATGTCACTCTGTGCCGCGCTGGGATTGGTAGACGCAGCGGGCGTGTAGCGGAGCTGGAATTGTAAAGGAGGGGTGAGTGCCGAAGCGTGAGAACTGTCTCGCGAAAAGGCCGCGCACCCATTGGTCGAAATTATTTGAAACCGTGCATTTCATTGGTTGCACGAAAATAAAAAACGCACTTGGATTGGAAGTGATTTGTAAACAGAGTCACTCGTAGAAATCGTATGTGGCATTCGTATAGACCGCATACCAGACCTGATCCACGGCATATGGGATTTGAGAACGATCAGTGGAAAGGTGTTAAAAACGACATTATGTACGGAAACAAGAGAAAATTGTCCCTTGTAAACAAAGTGAAGAATTATTTCAAAAAGGACAAGCCGATTAAAACTAGAGAAGGTGTTGTCATACCGCCACCCAACACTCCCGCATCTTTCATGATGTTCGATAAAGGGTACAACACATGTGTATGGTTGGAAAACTGGCGGAATACACGAAAAATGGCGGAGTATTGGCTTTTCCGTTAGAGGGTACCTTTAACAGTAGGATTCTATTCAATTTGAGAACCCGAATGAATGATTTACATCCCAGACCTAGATTAACACAGTACGAAGCACTGGAGGAATGGGAGATTGAGGCTTTTGAAATGGATAAGCCCCGAATGGATAAAGGACTAACTAAATTTTATCCAAAGTTGAAGCAGGAAGCCCAAGCTAAAAAGATGAAACAGTGGAGACAGAATATGATAGTAGAAGGGCTGTTTCCAATGATGCCAGTGGGTGATCCTCCTGGGGGGGAAAAGAAGACAGAGAAGTGCAAACATTGGGTGCCTATTGGAGAGTCGGATGATGAATTGTTAGATGATATGTTTATGAGAAGTCCGCCTCCTTACAATGAAAGAAATAGACCTTGCAGTGAAGGGGATACTTCTCGAAGACTTCATCTTCAGGATGAGGCCAGATCTGCCAGTGTAGGAGGGGGTTGCCTCATACCTCCCTATACCAAGAGTTTAGGTCCTGTAGATACAAGAGATATTTATCCAAGGATACCAGCTAGTGGGGATGCGAGATACTCCAGTGAAAGCGACTTTTTCTCGAGACCTCCCTACGAAGGTGAGGCGAGACCATCAGGTTCAGGAATACCGTTCTTACAACCTCTATGTGAAAAGGAACCAAGATCCCTAGGTACAGGAAGTTTGTTCCCAAGACCTAATTATGGTGAAGGACCAAGTGAGACACATCCCACTGCCCCGAGTTATGCTCCCACTCTGACCCCGCAGGTGTTACATGACAAATCATTAGAGAGATTGTTGGAAGAAAGGGAGCGAGAAGCTCTAGCAAAACAGAGAGCAGAGATAGTTCAGAGAATCTCCCAGTTGAATACAAGCCCTGAAGCCTTGACAATCCCAGTAACTATTGGACCAGTGGTTCCGTTGTATGGGGACCGACAAGAGAGTCCAAAACCTCCAGTCATTACCCCAGTCATAGCACAACCAAGACCAGAACCCTTAATCGTAGATGAACAGACGAGTGAGTGCGAGTCTGAAGTCTCACTATTGGACCTGCCCATTAGAAATACAGAGAAAAGGATGCAGAAAAGACATAATCCTTTCAATACGAGGGAGATTCAAATGGAATCGACTTCGGGTACTAAGAGTGTCACGTTGGTGACTCCTGAGGAAATCGAAAGATGGAGTCAAGAATTAGAAAAACAAACTCCGCAGACGAAACCTTTAGATCTCTACAAATTGAGAGTAGAAATAGAAGAGCTAATGGCAGGAAATGTAGGATTAGACAGATTAAATACCTACTCTGAGGAAGAACTGTTGTTCATTTGCAAAAGTCTTACCCGAAATGCCCGAGTACTGCATGAGAAATTGACAGACACTGCTGCTAGCATGGGAATAGATATTTCTAAATCGAAACCCTTGCAGAAACCGTACAGAGCAGATTTTTCAGACAAAGACTTGGAAAGCCTGAATGTGTCAGGGAAAAAGGCACAGGTCAAGGAACTATTGACAGTGTTGCAGAAATGGGGAGATGTAGAAAGATGGAAAGCCAGGTGGGCCAAAAAGAAAGATGAGGCTAGATCCAAACAGGCGACCCCAGAATTCGTTCTAAAAGAGGCTGACAACCCAGAACAGTTATACCCTATGCGAGAAGTGCCAGGTGGAAAATATGTGCACGTTCCATGGTCCAGACAGGATATTGTGTCCTTTACTAATGACATCCCGAAATTACGAGAGAAGCCTGTGGATTGGTACAGACAGGTGGAGAGGTTTGTAAAAGTGCAAAAATGCTTGTGGAAGGATCTGGATGGGTTCTTCGATATTGTGGTCCCGGTAGACTTGTGGACCGAGTGTAAAATAGCCATAGCTTGGCCTAGTAAGGAATACCCGAGGGATTCTAGAACAGGAGAACCCTCTAAAGAAGTGATGAGAAAATATGATCAGGTAATTCAGCATCTGAAGCTAAAAGTGCCCGCAAAGGAAACTGATTGGACCAAGATAGATAGAACCACGCAGGAAAGGGACGAGACTGTGCATTCCTTTTATGAAAGGCTGTTGCAGGTGTTCAAAACATACAGTGGTATACATAACATCGAGATGAAGGATATGACCCACTTCATTTACAGGTTTGTAAACGGTTTAAGACCCGAAATTTGCCAGTGGATAAAAGATAACAAAATCTGTTGGCAGTCCAAGAAAATGGACGAGGTCCTACGGTACGCAAAGTACTGTGAGGACGAGATGGCCGAAAAGAAGAAGGCTCTGAAGGATAAAGTTATGTGGGCACAGGTAAAATTAGCTGAACAGCAGGAAAAGCAATTGAATAAGTTAAATAAAACTACTCCGAACCAAGGCCCTGGGGGTGGGGGTGGAGGAAAGCCCCGAGCGAAAATGAGCAGAGAGGAAGCCAAAAAGAAATTTCCCTGCCATCAGTGCGGGGAAATTGGACATTGGAGAGACGAGTGTCCGTATTTACAGCATGATAATACCCAAACCCCTGATTTAACTCCACAGACGCAGAATGAAAAGCCAAGAAAGACCCAGCAGCAGGTAAAAACGATTCAAGTACCCCGAGCGCCCAAGCCAACTTTTAAGGAAAAATCACCGCAGAGTGATGACGTAGAGATCTGGGGGGGCAATGAGAACAGAAATGCAGCAACTTCGCAGTATTTGTTAAATGACACTTTTTTCTGTGACGATCAGTACTGAGAGTGGAGGACAAGGAGTGTGTACATGGCGCCTCCTTGCCGGTAGACCAGTCAGGGCCATACATTGAAGGAAAGGTTGATGGAAATGATGTCACCTTTCTGTTGGACACTGGTGCTACCCGTTCTACTGTGAGAACAGCAGACGTTCCAAACCTACCCCTCTCGGGAGAAGCAATCCAAGTAGTGGGTGTATCTAATCAATTGATTAGTACCCCCGTTACCGAACCCATGGAAATCTCAATAGGGAACTTTAAAGAAATGCACAGATTTGTCGTTTGTGATACCAGTCCAGTGAACTTACTGGGACGTGATTTGCTGTGCAAAATGAACTGCACTATCTTTTGCACACCAAAGGGCGTGGAAATCCAGACCCCAGATGAAGATGGTATCTACAAATTAATGTTAGTCAGACCTGACTCAGAAATTAAACGAATGACTATACAGGACTTACCTGAAGAACTTCAACAGACAGTGAAACCGGAAGTATGGGACTTTACAGGAAAGGATGTAGGATTAATGGCCAATGTAGACCCAATACAAATAGCCATGAAAGAAAATGCAGTTTACCCAAATACTAAGCCTTACAGGATGTGTGCCGAAGTAAGAGCAGGAGTTGCCATTGAAATACAGAAATTGCTAGAAGCAAACATCATACAAGAAGTGATGAGTAGTCCATGTAACTCACCCATAATTGGAATCAAGAAGCCTAGTGGCAAGTACAGAGTAGTGCAGGACCTGAGAAAGGTAAACAAGATTGTGGTTCCTTGCTGTCCTATTGTCCCGAACCCCGCTGTGATCCTGTATCAGATTCCCTGGGATGCTGAGTGGTTCACTGTGATAGACTTATGTCACGCATTCTTTTCGATCCCATTGCATCCAGACAGCAAATTTCTTTTCTCATTTGCTTTCAACAGTCACGTGTATGTCTGGAATCGTGTCCCCCAGGGGTACACAGAAAGCCCCTCTATCTTTGATCAGATCTTGAAAAAATGCCTTGAAACTTTAGTCTTACCTGGAAAGTCTGTTTTGGTGCAATATATCGACGACCTCTTGGTGGCGTCCAAAAGTCATAGGGACTGTGTAATTGACACCATTGCCCTACTGAACCACCTAGGTGAGAAGGGACATGAAGTGGCCCCTGAAAAATTACAGTTCTGTACAAAATCAGTGAAATATCTGGGGCACCAGATAGAGAAAGGCGTCAGAAAAGTCACCTCAGAGAGAGTCAGAATAATTCAAAATATGCAGTTACCTCGTACTCAGAAAGAAATCAGAATGTTCCTTGGCGTTGTAGGTTACTGCAGGCAATGGATTGTGGGATTCGCAGTCCATGCAAAGCCCCTGATAAAAATGACAAAGAAAGGAGCACAGGACCCTGTGGAATGGGATGATGAGAGCTTAACAGCCTTCACTCAGTTGCGAGATTGTCTGTGTACAGCCCCTGCTCTAGGGATGCCTGACTATTCCAAGGAGTTTGCTCTATTCTGTGACACTCGTGATAATTGTGCATTGTCAGTCTTAACCCAGGAGCATGGCTTGACCAGACGACCCGTGGCATATTTTTCTGCCACTTTGGATCCAGTGGCTGCTGGATTACCTGGGTGTCTGAAAGCGGTAGCTGCCACTTGCACAAGCTTAGAGCAGAGTGAATCCATTGTCATGGGACATCCTGTAACTGTGTATGTTCCACATGCAGTACTGATTTTACTAACCAGAACCAAGACTCAGTATCTCACCCCTAGTCGGCTGACTAAATACGAGAGGATTCTCGTGGGTGCTGCAAATGTGGCCATTACTCGGTGTAATATTTTGAACCCAGCCACTCTACTCCCTGACTCAATGATTATGGAAGATGGGGGAGAAAATGAGCATGACTGCATTAACCTGACAGAGTTCAGTACTAAACCCCATCCAGACATTAAAGAAACACCCTTGCCTGTACATGATAAAGAATGGTTTGTGGATGGTTCATGTATGAGACACGAACTTGTAGGCCTAAGTGCTGCATACGCTGTGGTCAATTTAGACAAAATTGAAGAAGCATCCTGTTTATTCGGAATAAAGTCTGCACAAGTAGCCGAATTGATTGCCCTGATAAGAGCTTGCAAATTGGGAAAAGACAAAAGAATAACAGTGTATACTGACAGCCAGTACTGTTATAGGGTTGTGCATGACTTTGGCCAATTATGGCTACAAAGAGAATTCTTGACTTCATCAGGTACTCCCATTCGAAATGGAAAGGTTATACAAGACCTTCTAGAGGCAATCCAATTACCAAAAGACTTGGCAGTGGTCAAATGTGTTGCTCATAAAAAGGGCCTTGACCCTGTGTCATTGGGAAATGATTTTGCTGATCGAGTAGCAAAACAATGCGCTATGGATCGCATGTCAATAAATATCAAACTGGGTGGGATTGGAAACAGCTGCCAACTTATGGTGTTTGAAGAAGTGCCTACCTGGGATGAAATGAGAGAATGGCAGCATGCTGTGCCCGGGGAAGAGAAAGAGAAGTGGAAGGAACTTGGTTGTCGACCAAGACGGGAGGATGGTGTCATTGTGAGCCCAGATGGTATGCCTGTGTTACCTAGACACCTGCTTGCCCCTATGGCCAGATTGATACATGAAGGATCACACATTGGTAGGGATGCCATGGTTCTGGTATTTCAACAGACCTGGTACAACCCGAAGTTCAGGAAGGTAGCAGAATCCCTTTGCCAGAGGTGCTTGACGTGTCAGCAGTTCAACGCTGGCAAGAGAACAGTAGTTGAACTGGGGAAAATTGGGAAATCAGGGGGTCCCTTTGTGAGAATACAAATTGACTTCATCACCATGCCTCGTTGCGAGGGAAAAAGATATGTTCTTGTCATTGTCTGCCTATTTTCAAAATGGGTGGAAGCTTACCCTGTCCCACAGAGTGATGCCTTAACAGTAGCCAAATTGTTACTGCGAGAATTGATACCTAGGTTCGGGGTTCCAGTCACTATTGAATCAGATAGAGGCGGACATTTTCAGAATGAAGTGATGGAACAACTCTGTAAAGCATTTGGAATCACACAAAAGTTGCACTGTGCACATCGTCCAGAGGCTTCTGGAGTGGTAGAGCAAATAAATGGCACAATAAAATCGAGATTGGCAAAAATATGTGACTCAACTGGAATGAATTGGATTACTGCCTTGCCTCTTGTTCTGATGGGACTCAGAAGTATTCCAGATCGGAAAACAGGCCTGAGCCCCCATGAAATCCTAATGGGAAGAGTGATGAGACAAGCATGGGTACCAGGATACAAACTGTTAAGCATTTCTGATGATTTGGTACTTGAATACTGCAAGCAACTGGGTGACCAAGTGCGTTCTATCTCTCGCCAGATTGGGGAAGACGCCGTCGCCAACCCGACAACTCCAGTTCACAAATTGGTTCCTGGTGACTGGGTTAGAATCAAGAAGCACACTCGTTCGAGTTGCCTTGCACCGAGGTGGGGAGAAAAACGCCAAATAATACTGGTGACCACGACAGCGGTGAAGTGTGCAGGCGTTCCCAAGTGGATCCATGCCAGCCATACACAAAAGGTAATTCCAGACAAGGAGCCTGGAGCTGAAGGTTGTCCAGCTGAGAGGTCTGCAGATGTTGGTCCTGAAGTAGCTGATGACGAACAGCCAAGCACCAGTCCAGCTGAGGGTCCCGCAGACGTTGGTCCGGAAGTAGCTGATGACGAGCAACCGAGCACCAGCCAAGATGATTGGATACCCATAATCGATCTAACAGAAGACCCAATCAGAACAAGAGAGCGAATCTACGAAGATAGAGAGTGGAATAGAGAGGTCGAGACAGGCACAGGCGAAGACCCTCAGATCATTGAGATTCACGTCAAATCTGAGGACGAAGAGGAAGGTCAGACAGGGACAGAACAGGCGATTGACACACCTCCACTAACACCTGAAATCGAAAAGGGACAGATTAGAACTAGTGTAAAAGTTCGAGCAGAAGAAAATCAAGGGATCGAAGTGCTTGAACAGGATCAGATAGGACTAGAAGAACGTGTTCAGGACACAGAAACAGAGACATTCGAAAGCCAAAACCAAAATTCACCTGAACCAGGCCAGCTTAGTAACCAGGCAGAAGAAATAGATACAAGACCTGGGACTAGTCAGACAGGAAGGGAAGAGACAGAAACAGAAGTGTCACAAGCCAATGAAAATAAAAGAGCATTAGAAGAGAGCCAGCTCACAGTGCCAGCTAAAAGACTCAAGAAAAAGAAAAATATCGAACCAAGATACATTAAGAGACTAAGACTGAGAATAAAAACAGTAGAAGAGAAACTTGCTGACAGAAGAAAAAGTATACGAATAGCAGAGCAAGCTGGAGAAAGTTCTAAAAGAAGGAGTGATCGAATAAAAAGACTGAATGAAAAATACCAGGATCCTGAATAGACATACCTGATTTTGGAAAATTTTGAGGAACTTGATATTTCTGACGAGAGTGACGGAGAACAGGTTGCTGATTTGTCTGCCGAAGAAGACGAGCTCACCTGAAATTGCACAGAGTAAGCTACCTGTGTAAAGTTACAGAGAGGGGTGTAAACTTCTTCTGAGCAAAATGTCTGATTCAAGAGTGAATGGAAGGCCTAGTCGCAGTTGTTGCAAAACATGCTGCAAAGTATGTATATGTAGTATAGCTATAGTAATAGTAATATGGCTAGGACTAACAGTTTTCATTCCTTTTATGGTAAGCAAAAGTACTAATATTGACCCTACTCAGACTACCGACACTGAAGAACTGACAACACGAAGTGTAGAAAGACGTGAAAAAGCACTCAGAGAGACAAAACGAGACTTAGAAGCATCAGATGAGGAAGGACTACATTATCATGGAGTTAAGAACCAGACTCATTTAAATGTTTTCGCAAACCTGTTAGTACATTATGTAGAAACTATGGAGATAGAAGATTGCTATGTCTGCATGAAGCTACCTACTTCTGTAGCTGAAGGCATGACTTATCACCACCTACCTTTGACTTACGGAATTTCCTGTAGTATTTTAGCAAGCTTATTTTACAAAAGAGGACCATTACAGTACTATTACTCTAACTCAGACGTGATATTTTCTGAACTTCCTATACGTGGAAATCTGAATCCTGTACATACTAAAAGTGACGTTACACGTTATATGGGAGAATACTTTCTGACTATAGGTACCATAGACCTAAATGACGCACACAGGGACAACTTGACCTGTTCATTACATGAACAAGAGAAAATATTTTTGAACATGGCAGAGAAAAGAAGGGAGAGTTTCCAAAGAAAGGCAAATGACAAAAGACAGAAAACCCCAAAATGGGCTGAGGACATGGAAAGCACCTCAAATGGCGGGGCAGGGCCTGCTTTGTTGCTGGATTTCGAAAGAAAAGGGAAACTCTGTCTTCATCGCGAGAAGACTAGTTATTATAATAACATTTTCATTGGTTCCAGTCAATGTGAACACAATTACAAGGTAATTGGAGGTTGGGGTTTCAAAAATGGGTCAGAACCTGTGTTTCCTGGAATTTATTATATATGTGGAAACAAGGCTTATTTCAAATTGCCGGATCACTGGTATGGAAGCTGCTACTTTGGCATTGTTTTCCCGAAAATATACCATGTGAATGAAATTGCTGGAAGGAATGAAAACACTAATGGCTTAGTGCGTAGCAAAAGAGAAAGCGTAGGTGAAATAATGGGTAGTATTTTTAGTGCACTGATACCTGGAGTGGGAGTGGTTCTGAACACTCACAGAATTTGCAAATTATCCACAATAGTGGATGTGTTGTCTACTGACACGGCTCATGGATTTCTGCTGGTCAATACCGAAATGGTTGCGATCAGATCAATGGTTTTGCAGAACAGACTTGCGCTTGATACATTATTAGCAAAAGAGGGCGGAGTCTGCCGGATGCTGAAGGCGCAACATTGTTGCACTTACATTCCGGACAAAAGTGTGCAGCTCAAAAGATATGTGAAAAACATTACTAATTTGGAAAAGGAACTCGAACCACTCGAGGTTGACAGTGCCTGGAAGAGACTGGTTGATGGTCTCTCCAATGTAGGTCATTGGTTTGCTAGCTTAGGTAAAAGCTTATTGTTTAAGGTACTGATGCCAATTGGAGTGATAGGTTTTATCCTATTTCTCATATTCGTCTGTTGCAAATGTCGCAAACACACAAAGAAGTACCCAGTGAATGCGAGAGGTGTGAAAAGAAGTGTGGATGAACTCGAATTAGAAGAAATGAATAATCAGATTTACAAAAGGGTGAAAAATTCTCACCCTACCAAAAATGAGAAAGAGAAACTGAATCGCCTGTTGGAGGAGATAGAGTTGTACAAAGTGTGAAAGAAAGTTGGCATCTGGTTCCGTTATTTTGTGATGATAGTAAATATCATCAAAGAGGGGATTGATAGAGCAAGATTTCGCATCGCGACTTGCTCGAGTCAAGAACCTCGAAATCTGTTATAATCCTGTAATCCCAATTGTACGTTTTACTAATTTTATGTATTTTTGAATGTGCGTGTGTATCTTAGTGATGCTTGCCTATGTGTTTATTAATACGATTAACCCTTGTACCTAAAATGGCCGCTGCTTGAATTTTTGCTTCTGCGCAGGCGTTAGTCACACTCACGTGACTTTACGTAGATGTAGTTCTGGAGGGAAAGGGTGCGCATGCGTAATAGCCATAAAATGGCAGCTTAATGTGATAACGTGGTGAAGCTCGTGCAGTTGCTCTCGTGTTATTGTGTGTTGCTCTAATCTATAACTGCATAGCATATTTTTATAATGATAAACCTGAAGTACGAAATCATGATATATAATACATTCAATTATTTCTATGTTTTAATTTGTTTTCGCTTACTTTTCATGTATCGCGGGAAATGGGGGTCTGAATGTACTGAGAGCCATCTTGAAGGTCCCTTCCGCGCATGCGCGCGCCGCCAAGGAAGAAATAACCTTGGACAGTGGAACTCAGCCAGCTGGCAGCCACAGTCAAGATGCTCATGTGAAAGCCACCTCTGACCCAGCAAGATGGAGTTAACTGTTCTGAAACTGTTACAATGATATTATTCTATTGTATTCTGTGTATTCTCTCATGGGAACCCCAATCTTGCTAGGCGGTACCCAAAAATGTAAATAGGGCCTTAGAAAAGTCTGTTCTGATTGGTGTGTTAACCCATCCTACCTTAGGACCAATCGAAATTGGGGATTTTGACTCTTTGCAACATTGGGGGGTGGTACACTGTCCCGAAAACAGTATAACTACCCTAGGTTCACCTAGGGAATTTGTCCGACTTGTCCGAATAGCTGACCTGTCACTGACCCAACGCACTCAATAGGTGACTGAATACAGAGCGCTGCGGAGCACTCTGTCCGAATTTTGACCATAGACTAAGGTTTTACTAAACCTTAAGTGCTGGCGGAGCACTTTGCTGGGGAGTTCGCTAACCCAATCGGGGTTCTGACTGATAGCTGCAGAGAGGGTGGAGCGCAGGCGTTGCTTCCAAACTGCGGGTGCTGGTCGTGTCCTGGTGGTCCTGTCCTGATCCTAATCTGGGTTTCCTGTCCTGTCCTGGGGTGTCCAGTCTGCACCTGCTGTCCCGTTGATGACTGTCCTTCCTTGGGGTATTTCCTGTCCTTAACTGACCCGTGGCCAGGGTTGGTTTTCACACCAGTCTAGGTAAATATCTTGCCGAAAACTCTAAAACTGCACCTTTCTATTTTTCTGTCTTTGCTTCAATAAAGACATACCTTTGCACATGATAATTTTCCATGCTTTCCGCAACCATTGCATATCCTAAAGTCATTTTGCATTTAATTTCATAGCGTGTTCCTATGTTACCCTACCTTTTAGAAATCATTTTCTCCATTGCAGTTTGCAATTGTCTGATGTGGTCTATAATTTTCTCATATAAAACTGACTGAAGTAATTTTCTAGAGTTATAGCGTATTCCACTTTTCACTCCTATTATAGTTGTTTAGGATTCCTAATTTCCCATTCATATTCATGAAATACGTTTCCCATAGTATAAATGTATACTTGCATTAGCTTGCCCCTTTTTAAGATGTCTAATCTTGAGTAACCATTTACTCTACTAAAGCGTGTTCCCTGTCGCACTATCATTTAGAAACCCTAAATGTTTGCCCTTACTTTGTTCCTTTATGGATATGTGATTTTCGTCATCTTGATTATTGACTGCCTTTTAACTGTAAACCTTATAATTTCCGAAACTGATTTCTAGATAAAATTCTTAAAACTTCCCAGTTGTCTGTAGTCATTTTATGAAATCAAAGTTTATATGTTGGGTTTGTATTTTTGCTGCCTTTCCTTTTACAGCTAGCTCCCTGACCCATCGTGTTCATAGGTACCCGTAACGGTGGATGGTAAGTCGGGTACACTAGAAACAATCGAAAGGACTCATGGTTATTGGTAGTAGATTGTAAGGTCATCTGATCAATGTATATGGTGAATTGAAGTATATGGGCCCGAAACCTAAGTGGTGAAAATATTGGTCGGGTGACCTGCGATCTCTATCATTAACACCTGCATTTGAAGAACTGAGGAATGGCTTTTGTCTGCACATGAAAAAAATCCTAACATGTTTAAATATAGTTCGAACAGACCAGATATAAAAAAGTGCTTTTCATTAAAATGTTCTGCTTCATATGCGCAAATTTAAAGGTACACCACATACGCTGTCCTCAAAATAACAGGTATTGCAAGATAACATTGAGAATAGACAATTCCAAACTTTTTTCCTCCTCCTTTTAAGGATTAATGTCTGAGTCTTGTAATGTGTTCTAGTGAGACATGTACTCTATAGGTATGTAATGTAACAACACACTGCTCTGCAAGGCTGTTTCTTGATTGGAAAACGTTCTTATGGTGGGCTATAATGTAGACAGATGAAACCAAAAATACAGAACAAGTCTAAAACACAACAGTGATGCTACAGACCAATTCTAAAATATAACTCTGATATGCAGACTCAATGAGACACACGTGTTATTACATAAAGTGTGCACAAGTTCACTTCATTTCAGCCGAGTGCAACATTGCATGTTTCAGAAGTCAAAATCAGTATTTGTTGGCGACCAACAGTCTCAACAGGCCCTGGGGAAAATGTTCTTTTGAAACAAAACGTGTGCTTGACGTTTCATTCAGATGACGATTGTATCACTTTGTCTCAAGATGACAAACTAAGGAGAGAAATATTCTTCAATCTCAGAGCCAGAATGTGCCTTTTTTTATCACATAATGCGGTCAACCTTGATGCATGAACTGGGCCTTTGCTGCTTTATAATTCCAGTGGGCCTGGTCTTATGGCATAAACCACTGACTCTGCCCCAGCCCTACAATACTTTCAGAAACAGAGGACCAGCAGAAAATCCCCTGCCGAAAGCTTTTTGGCAGGGAATATAAGGTGCATTTTCACATCCTTGCTGTATGTGATGAGTTGCATGTATGACCCCGCCACGTGGACAAACTTGAACCCACTAAAAGTCCTTATGATTGCAAACTTTTGACTCTAATGTTAAACTTCGACTGAAAAGCACCAACTATCATTTAGTTAGAAACCCATGCTTTGGAATGAGGAACTTCTAAATGCAGAAATAAAAGCTGCATCCTGGAATGTCCTCGTTAAAAAAAAAGAAAAGCTGTACCCCATCTTAAAATATTTCATGGAATGTGAAAGAACAACTTTTTTTCTTTTTTTCTTAACGTAATTGGAAAAACTGTTGTTTTCACTCTTTTAATTTGAGGGGGTGGGGATGTATGAACCCAGATAAACACTAATTTTCTAAACATGATAAAATACTGGCAAACCGAAGCAAAAATTAAAATAAAAAACACAGTGAAAATGGGAAACCCTGATAAGTTAAACAATCCGGCACCAGTCACCTGGGCCTTGTCAGCTCCACCCGATGGTGTGGGTGGGTGGGTGGTTGGTTTATTCTGAGAACAGACACTTTGTAGTTTGACACCCTTGATTCCGACCTCAGTCTGAGGTTGGAGCCAGTTACCACCTTGAACATAATCTCTCCTGTGATGTGGCTGCGGTGCCTCCCGCCTGCGGGCCAGACGAGGAGCAGCTTACCCTGTAAATACTGACCTGTAGGGGGCCTGTAAATACTGACAGAGGGTGAGGGCGGGCTCCCGGCACCTTTTGTGATGACTGCACCTCCGACCCAGTGCGCCCTTGCTGGCTTCTGCAGGAGGGCATTAACTGAGCGGGGAGGCCTTGGACGAGGCGGGGCAATACAACCACTCGTAGCACTCCTCCAACGGTGCAGACAGTAGGGCTGCTCTACTTTAATGGGCCATCACCGCTACCTCTCAGGAGAGATGCTAAACTTAAGTGAGAAGTCTTCAGGGTTTTAAGTGGGATGAAAAAACTGGGGGGTCCCTTAATGGGGCGTGGCCAATGTAATTAAGGACGTGTCTTAAAACACGTAAACTAAAAATCTGCAGCTGCCCGAGGCCACCCTGTGGCCATCAGGAGGGCGGGCTCGTAGTCCCGGAGGGCTTTCCGCGCCCCACCCTACGCTGGTCAGTCACGCCTCCCCGGGCAGGTGGTGCCCGGCTGGAGGGTGGGCGGGCCGGTGACGCCCGTCCGGGGCGGCAAACAAGGCGAGGGGTATACATCCTCCCCTCGCCATTTTGCTAGCCTCTTTGCCGCTCGGGACGTCCCGCGTCGGGCGAAGGGCAGCACTGAAGGGCTGGGCTAGGGACGAACCGAGGGTTTCCGACAATAGGGCACCCATTGACTTCCCCACGTTACAATCCATGTTAGATGTTCTGCAGGCAGTAGCAGACTTGCAGTTCGAAGCGTCCCTGTTTGCGGCGACCTTCTGCCTAGCCTTCTTTGGAGCCTTCCGGAGCAGCGAGTTAGTGGCGCGCTCCAGGACCGACAACTCTGGGGACGCCCTAGGGGTGGTAGACGTTAGCATAGACAAGGGTCTGTCCATCACACTCAGGCAGTCTAAGACTGACCAAGCGGGGAAGGGCGCTGTTATTGTGCTGGCCCCTCTCGGGGACCATAGATATTGTCCAGTGTCTGTACTTCGGGCCGATCTCGCCCAGCGTCCAGTGGAACAGGGTTACCTCCTGCTACATGCAGATCTAAGCCCACTCACTAAGTATCAAATGGACAAAATCATGTTAGCATGCCTCAGCAGAGCTGGTCTGTTAGGACAGGGGAAGAAGTTTTCCAGCCACTCTTTCAGAATAGGGGCAGTGGCCACGGCCTTCAAAGCAGGCATGCAGCCGGCATGTGTTCAGAAAGTAGGGCGCTGGGAGTCACAGTGCTATAAGTGGTACATCCGCCCATGAGTGCCTTGCTGTGCCTCATCCTTGGTCAATTCAGTGTATATTTGGTGTGCAGTGTTTTAGTGTGTTGTGCTAACATAAGTCATTTTGTCAAGTAAGCAATCGTGTGTACATCCTGCAAAACTCAATAAATATAAAGGAATGGTTCGTGTCTTTTCTTTTGACAGGGTCAAGAGTGTGGGTCTTGGGGCATTCCACCGTATCCAGGTTGGGTCGCTGGGCAGCATTCAGGAACTGGACGCAGGGCTTCACGGACACGGAGTGTGTTTGGTTGGGTTTCCCTGGGATGCGTTGGAACAGCCTGCTGCATAGAGTAAAGGAAGCGCTAGCTGCGGTAGGGCCTCCGCCTCCACACTTGGTCATACACTTAGGGGGTAATGACCCCACAAACCTAGGGAGGTCTGCACTATTGCAGAAGATGAAAACGGACCTAGGGGTAATCTGCAGTTTAGTGGGTGAGTGTGAAGTCTGGTGGTCGGAAATTGTGCCGCGCAGGGTTTGCCGGGGCGCCAAGTCTGGTGAAGCGATAGATAGGTCTAGGAGAAGAATCAATAGTGCCATGAGAAGATTCACCCAGCAGAGGGGTATGGGTTTCATTAGGCATGAAATGATTCAGGACAAGATCAAGGGATATTTTGAGGCGGATGGGGTCCACCTCACTCCCGTTGGCTTGGACTTGTTCCTCCTGGACTTGAAAGAGGCACTTCAGAGCAAAGGATGCAGGTAGTATAGGAGTGAGTGGTGGGGGGGCGGGGGGCAGCGGGGGCCGCCGCCCTGGCTGTGGCGGAAGTACGAGCGATCCAGAAGCAGAGAGGTGCAGCACTGTACTTCAGCGGGCACACAGGGGTGCCAGAGCCTAACCTGGAACCTCATGGGAGGTCCGGGAACCCGTGTCGGCGCCCCAGTAGTCCTTCGGGCGGTTGTGGGCCTGTGCAACCGGGGGTTTGCCTAGATACGCCCCGCAAGGGGCGTGAGTAGAGTTATTACCATAATGGCGCAGCAGAGGCGTGGTTCGCCACCGTGCCCATTGGCTCATCAGGCGGGCAGGTGGCGAGAATGCGGCCTGCCCTTGGATCGCCCGTAAGATAACCCACCGTGATTACATAATGTTGTATGTAATAAACCTGCAGCAACTTTTCCCAATCTAACACTGGTGTCTGTGTGTTATTTGCGGGATGTTGGGTATGTTGGGGCGGGGGCTGTTGTTGACCTGATGGGACTATGTGCTTATAGTAGGGTGCTGCCCAATTTATATTTTGCTGTTTCTGTGATTGCATCCAGATCGATGATACAATAAGTAACATCATACATACAGCAAGTTAGGACTATTGGCTTTGTCAATGGTTGGTAGTTGCATACGATAAGCAGCAACTCTGGCTTATATTTAATATTGAAAAAGCTTCCATTTAAAGCCCTGGTGACACCATGACAATGCTGCTACTCCTGAGATTCAAAAAGAGAAGGGCAATCCAGAGAGAAAATGACTCTCTTTAAAGGACTTCCCTTCCCCTACAACCTTCACCTGGCATGACGTCATGGCGTAACTTCTCCACTAGTGAGAAGTGAGCAGTGTGAGCACACGCCCATCGATGGGCCTGCTGTCACTGCAGTCCGGAAAAAAACAGACCGCCTGTGCCAGGGCACAAAACAGAGCCCGATAGAGACCCGTTTCGAGGCCCCCTTTAAAAAATTGCCGGTGCTCAGACCTGGTGAGACCCGGCCCACTTAAAGCCCTGTAAGTATTGATAATTCCCAGCTGAGCTGATAAGTGTAAATGGGAAGCTCAGGCATTCAGAGCAAATCTGCCATTCTTTGAGTGGTGCAAACACGACTCAAGATGGCAGCCACATTTCTAAATTGGCCTCTGGTCATGTGGGCTTCTTTTTTTTCTTTTACAACCCACCCATCCGCCTGCCCTGCCAGCCCCCATAAATAGGGGCTGCCACTGGTGCCATACAGTAATGGAGCAGTACCTCTACTTCTCAGCAGGGCTGCTTTAGGTCAAATTGAGCCATACCAGTAGTTCTCAGCAGTGGTTCTATACTCTAATTGAGCAGTACCAGTACATCTCAGCAGAGATGCCATACTCTAATAGAGGAGTACAGTACATCTCAGCAGGGATGCCATACTCTAATAGAGGAGTACAGTACATCTCAGCAGGGATGCCATGCTCGAATAGAGGAATACAGTACATATCAGCACAGGTGCCATACTCTAATGGAGCAGTACCAGTACATCTCAACACAGGTACAAAACTCTAATGGAGCAGTACCAGTACATCTCAGCGTGGAGGTTATAATTCTAGTGCAACAGTACCAGTACATCTCATCAGGGGTGCTATAATTCTAGTGGAACAGTACCAGCAGTGCTCAATTTCTAAAATATTAAGTGCCAGGGCTCTGACCAGGAGGTGACTGCAGCTTGCACCACCCATCCCTCAGTCATTGCTGCCAAAACAACTACTAACCATCTCTCTTGCATGTAAATGTGACAGTTCAGATTATTCAAAGGTCCCCAAAGCTATAGGAATGCATTTGGAGGTAAGTATTAGCAATTTTTAATGTATATTGTATTCCCAAATAACCGTTGTTGTGCTCATCTCTAAATTAGATGAGCAGCGCCGCCATGTGGTGGACTGTTCCAAGTATGGTGTTGACAATTAGGTGCCGGTGCCGAGCACCGGGAACCAATTAAGTGCCAGTGCTGAGCACTGGAAAGCACTGGCTCAAATTCAGCACTGCGTACCAGTACTTCTCAGCAGGGGTGCTATATTTTGAATGAAGCAATACTGCTACCCAGCAGAGTAGTTGCTTTATTTGTGACGGAGCAATACCACTACATCTCAGCAGAGATGCCATACTCTAATAGAGCAGTACCACTACATCTCAGCAGAGATGCCATACTCTAATAGAGCAGTACCAGTACATCTCAGCGGAGATGCCATACTCTAATAGAGCAGTACCAGTACATCTCAGCGGAGATGCCATACTCTAATAGAGTAGTACCAGTCCATCTCAGCAGAGATGCCATACTCTAATAGAGCAGTACCAGTACATCTCAGCGGAGATGCCATACTCTAATAGAGTAGTACCAGTCCATCTCAGCAGAGATGCCATACTCTAATAGAGCAGTACCAGTACATCTCAGCGGAGATGCCATACTCTAATAGAGTAGTACCAGTCCATCTCAGCAGAGATGCCATACTCTAATAGAGCAGTACCAGTACATCTCAGCGGAGATGCCATACTCTAATAGAGTAATACTAGTCCATCTCAGCAGAGATGCCATACTCTAATGGAGCAGTACCAGTACATCTCAGCAGAGATGCCATACACTAATAGAGCAGTACCAGTACATCTCAGCAGGGATGCTATAATTCTAATGGAGCAGTACCAGTACATCTCAGCAGAGATGCAATACTCTAATAGAGCAGTACCAGTACATCTCAGCAGAGATGCCATACTCTAATAGAGCAGTACCATTCCATCTCAGCAGAGATGCCATACTCTAATAGAGCAGTACCAGTACATCTCAGCAGAGATGCCATACTCTAATAGAGCAGGAGCAGTCCATCTCAGCAGAGATGCCATACTCTAATAGAGCAGTACCAGTACATCTCGGCAGAGATGCCATACTCTAAATGAGCAGTACCAGTCCATCTCAGCAGAGATGCCATACTCTAATAGAGCAGGAGCAGTCCATCTCAGCAGAGATGCCATACTCTGATAGAGCAGTACCAGTACATCTCAGCAGGGATGCCATACTCTAATAGAGCAGTACCAGTACATCTTAGCAGAGATGCCATACTCTAATAGAGCAGTACCAGTACATCTCAGTAGAGATGCCATACTCTAATAGAGCAGTACCAGTACATCTCAGCAGAGATGACATACTCTAATAGAGCAGTACCAGTACATCTCAGCAGAGATGCCATACTCTAATAGAGCAGTACCAGTACATTTCAGCAGAGATGCAATAATTCTAATAGAGCAGTACCAGTACATCTCAGAGGAGATGCCATACTCTAATAGAGCAGTACCAGTACATCTCAGCGGAGATATCATACTCTAATAGAGCAGTACCAGTACATCTCAGCAGAGATGCCAAACTCTAATAGAGCAGTACCAGTACATCTCAGCCGACATGCCATACTCTGATAGAGCAGTACCAGTACATCTCAGCAGGGATGCTATAATTCTAATAGAGCAGTACCAGTACATCTCGGCAGAGATGCCATACTCTGATAGAGCAGTACCAGTACATCTCAGCAGGGATGCTATAATTCTAATGGAGCAGTACAGTACATCTCAGCAGAGATGCCATACTCTGATAGAGCAGTACCAGTACATCTCAGCAGGGATGCTATAATTCTAATGGAGCAGTACAGTACATCTCAGCGGAGATGCCATACTCTGATAGAGTAGTACCAGTACATCTCAGCAGGGATGCTATAATTCTAATAGAGCAGTACCAGTACATCTCGGCAGAGATGCCATACTCTGATAGAGTAGTACCAGTACATCTCAGCAGGGATGCTATAATTCTAATAGAGCAGTACCAGTACATCTCGGCAGAGATGCCATACTCTGATAGAGCAGTACCAGTACATCTCAGCAGGGATGCTATAATTCTAATGGAGCAGTACAGTACATCTCAGCAGAGATGCCATACTCTGATAGAGCAGTACCAGTACATCTCAGCAGGGATGCTATCATTCTAATGGAGCAGTACAGTACATCTCAGCAGAGATGCCATACTCTGAAAGAGCAGTACCAGTACATCTCAGCGGAGATACCATACTCTAATAGAGCAGTACCAGTACATCTCAGCAGAGATGCCAAACTCTAATAGAGCAGTACCAGTACATCTCAGCTGACATGCCATACTCTGATAGAGCAGTACCAGTACATCTCAGCAGGGATGCTATAATTCTAATAGAGCAGTACCAGTACATCTCGGCAGAGATGCCATACTCTGATAGAGCAGTGCCAGTACATCTCAGCAGGGATGCTATCATTCTAATGGAGCAGTACAGTACATCTCAGCAGAGATGCCATACTCTGAAAGAGCAGTACCAGTACATCTCAGCAGGGGTGCAATAATTCTAATGGAGCAGTACCAGTACATCTCAGCAGAGATGCCATACTCTGGTAGAACAGTACCAGTACTTCTCAGTACGCTCAGTGATGCTGGGGGGAGGAGCCGAGACGGACGGACGTGGACCGTCTCGGCTCCCGGTCCGCGCGCTGCTTCGGCCCGGAGCCCAGCGTCCTTAGGAAGCCCTCCGCGATGCGCACGCTTCTGAACTGAAGCCGAAGGTGTGGGGCACCTGCAGGGCTGCCCCGATCGCTGCTGGTGCCACTGGAGCGGCGTTGATCCCGATCCCTGCCTCGATCCCTGCCTCGGACCCAACATGGCGGCCGCCCGTTACCAGCCTGGGCTCAACAAGGACGAGGAGCGGAGCCTATGGAGTCCTGCCGGGGGCGAATCTGACAGGCACTTGACACTCGAGCGGTACGTAGGGCTCTAGCCGCGTCCCCCGCTGCCACCCGCCGAGACTCTGCGGTATTCCAGGGGGCACACCAGAAAAGGGCCGGTGATTGACGGCGGCGCCCTCTGCTGACGACGGCGCCGCCTCGAGGCCATCTTCACTCACCAGCTCCGGGGGCCATACCTCCGCTCTCCACAACAGACGGGCCTGGGCCCGAGAGCAGAGATGTGCCCCCCCCCCCCTTGCTGACCGCGCTGCTTCGCGCCAACGGTGCCTGACTCCAAGATGGCGCCCTTGGGGACACGCTTTCTACGACCGGCAGCCACAGGCTCCAGGGACGTCAACGCATCCCAGGGCCAATGTACCTACACACAACTCTCTGGGAACCAGCGCGACCGCATCCATAGCGTCAACTCGGCCTTCACCCCACACCCTCGACGCCACCACCCACATTGTACTTAACTGGGCTCTGGTGAGAGGCCCCTCCTTCCCTTCAAACATTGCTTCTAACTGTGCTGCCTCCCATCTCTGCCCGGGCATCTTTCTCCCCTGACCCTCTGGTCTCCGGATTGATCTCCTCTGCCCCAGCTCCTCTTGAACGATGAGGCTGCGACTTTGCTGCGGACTGCCCTTCTCCCCCTGGACCTGCTGGCTGTGTCAGCCCTTTTCCTGGACTTTCAGACTTGGACCTTCGTGCTCCCCGCCATTTTCTCTGTATGACTTGCCTCTTCTTCTAACTTTCTCCTCCGCCATTTTAGCGTTCTCTGACCTCCCCCTCTGTCCTTTCGACTTTCCTATTGTCTCTCCTATTGCCTCTGACACACTCCTCTCTGTCTTATTCACCACTATCTGCTTCCCTTTCTCGTTTTTCTCACGTGCCTGCCCTTCTCTGTGACTCTTAGAGTATATTCAGTCCTATCCCTTCCCTATGTATATAGAGATAACTCTAATCACTAGTATATGCAGTAGACCTTTCTACTCTCTACCATTTCTATGTGACTCTTAGAGTATATCCATGTGTATCCTTACCCTATGTATATAGAGATAACTCTAATCACTGGTATATGCTGTAGACCGTTGTGCTCTCCACCATTCCTTTGTGACTCTTAGAGTATATCCATGTCTATCCCTTCCCTATGTATATAGAGATAACTCTAATCACTAGCATATGCTGTAGACCGCTGTGCTCTCCACCATTCCTATGTGACTCCTAGAGTATATCCAGTCATATCCCTTCCCTATGTATATAGAGATAACTCTAACGACTAGTCTCCTATGTGACTTTTAGAGTATATCCATGTGTATCCCTTCCCTATGTATATAGAGATAACTCTAATCACTAGAATATGTAGTAGTCCGCTATGCTCTCTACCATTCCTATGTGACTCTTAGAGTATATCCAATCTTACCCTTTCCCTATGTATATAGAGATAACTCTAAGCACTAGTATATGCAGTAGTCCGCTGTGCTCTCTACCATTCCTAT
This sequence comes from Lissotriton helveticus, assembly GCF_964261635.1. Taxonomy (NCBI): domain Eukaryota; kingdom Metazoa; phylum Chordata; class Amphibia; order Caudata; family Salamandridae; genus Lissotriton; species Lissotriton helveticus. Next base: position 294,378,475 of record NC_136057.1, read on the forward strand.
GTGACTCTTAGAGTATATCTACTTGTATCCCTTCCCTATGTAGATAGAGATATCACTAGTATAGGCCTTGAGTATATCCATTTGTATCTCCTCCTTGTGTGACTTTATATCTTGTACATTAGCAATTTTTTCTGTTTGTACCTTTTTTTGTAACGCATGTAATCCTAAATCCGTATGCTTTCATCTGGTTCTTATGTATTGCAAAAATTTGCAATCATTTTTACGCATGTAACCGTCAGTCCTTATGTTTTCAACTGGATCCTATGTAAAGCGCTCTGACACCTTCAGGTAAAGTTCGCGCTATATAAAATTGCACAAATAAATAAATAAATAAAAGTACTGATGCAGCCGTATCCGTATTTCACAGCTCAGCTGTACTCCTTCTGAGGGGCAGTGCCAGTACTTCTCAGCAGAAGTGTTGTACTTCTAATGTAGCAGGAGCAGCACCCCTCAGCGCCACTGTGACCCTCTGAGGGTCAGTGCCAGTACTCTCAACAGGTGTGCTGTAACTCTAATGGTGTTATACTGCCTCTAGGCAGCAGGGTCTATATGCCTTTAATATGGCAGTACGGGGCTCCTCTGCAGGCAGCAGGCTTCTGAGACATGGAAGGTACACACTACCCTATTTTTCCACAGACTCTTTTCAGTAGTAACCAGAGCCGTCCCTGCAAGCACCGCGTGGCTTCTGTGGCAGGCGCTCCACGGCGTGGGCGGGGCTCCTGGAGCACCCTGCGGCTCCGCTGTGGTCCTGCATGACGTCACGCTCCCCGCGGTGGTGGTGAGGCGGAGCTTAGCTGGGGATTCACCTCTGCTGGGAATAGGGCTGCGGCCTTCAGCCTCTGTGGCGAGGGAACATCCCAGCCATGAACGGAGGAGGTACCCCGGGAAGTCCTCGGCCACAGGAGGGGTGTGACATGGTGCGTCAGTGCTGTGGTCAGCCGTGGGGTGTGGGAAGCGTCGAGGCTGCACCACAGAGCTCTTAGAAGAGGAGGGAAGCTCGCACTGCGACATTACTGCATTATACCAGGAGGCAACTGTTTGCTAGAATATTTTTTTTAATTAACTCAATTCTTATTAACATTTTTTCAGAAGTATATAAACATTGAATAACTTTCGCAAATCAGTCCAAAAACAGAAAAAGATTATGTTCTTGACTAAGATATGCAATACAATAAAAGAGGGAAAAAAAGACAGCAATGCGCAAACAACAAAATGTTGTCTCATAATCACTGTATCAAACATTGATGAAGTGAATAATACAAGGATAAAAAATGTATATTCACAAAAAATAAAAAATAAATATATACATACAAAACTAAAATCCCTAGTGAAACCCATGGGCATCAAAAGTATACAAACTAATCAAAAGCAGCGTGAATCTATAAAAGGACCCCATCCGTGGTTGAAATTGACAAAATTATCATCCAATTGAGATATCATTTTGTCAAAATTAGCCACTTTGAACATATCTTCAAGCCAAGAATGAAGAGTCGGAATGACATTAGATCTCCATAAAACGCAGAATGGTAATTTTGGCTAAACTAAGAGCCGTAGAGGGACACTTAAAAAGCATGAGTGGACACGGTTGGCAATTTCGAAATATCATGTAAAAGTGACAATCGGTTTGAAAGAGAGGCATTAATAAATGAATGCGTTTTCAAATAATTTTTAATCTGTAGACAAAATGTAGGAATGGTGGGACATTTCCACAATATATGGACAAAATCAAAACCTGATATCCCACATCGCAAAGAGAGTCAGGGCTTAGTTTAGCTGAATGTGATACATGTATTTTCTTATTTATAGCACTTCACGCCTACCATGAACCCCTAAGCGTTTCGGAGTTTGACATAAAAGGGAACAGAGACACACAGACACCTCTTCCCAGTGTCAGCCACCTGGCTGGTCTGCTGGCTGGCCCTTCTGCTGCAGTTTGTGGCCGCTGTCATTCAGAGTCCAGGGAAGGAAGATTCTCTGACCGGACATTATTCAGAGAATGACCCCAAAATGCGGCTCCGAGTCTGGGTATTATAGGAACCCCCTGCTAGTGATGGGAGGTGGACACAGGGCCACCTCTTATTCAAACCGCGAATTTTCTCTATAAAGTTTGTTACAGTAGTGGCTTTTTAGGGTGATGCAATGCGTTTTCTGACCTGTCTATTGTGAAGGAGGGTGCGACTCAATTCTTCACCACGTTTTAGAAGCTCACATTCACTCTTTGGCTTCTTGTTGGTCTTGATTGAATCCATAGCCCATTCAATTATTGGCCGCTCTATCTGTTAGGCAACATAGTTTCCTATGCCTCTCAGGGGGACACTATTCAGTCTTTGGCCTCTCTGGAGGTCCCCAGACTTTCTTACCCCCCTTGATGGGGGATCAGTTCAATTACTTACCTCTCCCTCAGGCCACCCGTTTAGATAATTTGCCTCTCTCAATGCAAACCCATTCAATCTTTGGCCTCCTTGTGACTGGTCCCATACAATCGCCGAACTCTTTCTGTAAAGTCTCTTTCTGTCGTTGGAGCCTCTTTCTCTAGAAAGCCGCATCCCGTCTTCTACCTCCCCCTCGAGTCCCACTCGATCGTTGGTTTCTTTCGGGAGGTCCCAATTAAATCATTTCCTCATCCTGCTCCCTAGCGGGCCCCGTGATTCGTGGTCTTTGGCTGGAGGGCTTTATTCACTCTTTGCCCCCTGACTGAAAGGCCCGGTTCAATCTTTGGCCTCTCTGTGGAAGAGAGGCATTGATTTGAGATGACCAGCCCTCCTGCCCATCCAATTATTGGTTTCTTAGTAAAGGATCAGCTCTAGAGATACGTTTCCCACTTTATGCTTCATGCTCAATCCTTTCATGACGTCACTCAAAAAGGGAGCACGCGAATTAAGAAAGAATTTAATTCTCAACGTCTTTAATGCTTCTGAACTCTCTCGGGGTTGAAAGTGCCTTATGTTTGGTCCAGTTCATTCATTTATTGACTCATACATGACGACACTCAGTCACCACATGACCTGCTGTGCCATTTATTAGCCTGTACTATACCCCATGAGCTACCTCCGATGGGTTTCAAGAGAAAACACCCAGAGGCGGTCGCAAAATGCTGCCTCCCCCCCCCTCCCCCACGCATAATGTGACGAGGGGCCTCTCTTAGTCTCTCATATCTCACAGACGTTCATTGACTTTGGGCTGAGTGGGGCCCCCTTGAAGGGTTGGTAAACCCCTGCGTCATGCCCCTGAAAACATCCACTCAGACCACACTATGGATGGCTCCAGAGAGAGAATGCAAGTCAATATATCAACTTTGTTTTGCAATTTTATTTAGCACAAGTTCTACCCGGAAGTATTGGAGCGCTTTACATTGAGGTCCAGTTACATTACACAAGGACACACTTATATTTTGCAGGTACGGGGAGATAAAGTGATTTGTCCAGAATCACAGGATGGTGGTGAGTTCACGCCGAAACTTGAACCTGGTGCCGAACTCCAAAATCAGCAGTTCTGGCCATTACACCACATTCTCTCAGCGGTCGACGTTTTGAAATGAGCCATAGGGAGCTGGAAAGAAGGGACTGGCCCCTCCCAGGTGCTGTCAGGAGTCCCAGCGATCCAGAGTAAAGGACCCCGTGGAGGTGAAAGGCTTGGTCCGTTGTCTGGGTATCAGCTTCTAGGCGCACTTTATGACACCTGAGACAGCCAGGAATAATGCATCGCTCCCAGGCTGTCACGGCCTCTGGGTCCCAGTGCCACTACACCTGCTGCACCAATGGAAGCTCCCCCCAGCCTAGAGCCCCAGCAGGTGGGCTAGCCCAATATAGCAGACTGCTTAATCCTTTAGCGCCATTCAGAGCTTTCTCCAACAAGAGCCCAGTGCTTCCCAAATGTGCCCCTTCCTCTAGACGCCAGGGCGGCCTAGAGCACCACCTCTCTCTTTCCTACCGGGATTTGCCCAGAATCACAGGATGATGAGCTGAGACTCGAACCTGGGGGCATATTATCAAGGCAGGCGAAATGAAATTATCGCCGCTTTAGCGGCCGTTTTCGGACGCTAAGCGGCGATCATTTCATCACCCTATTACAAGTTGTCAGCTTTTCGGTGATAGCGAGCGGTTTGGGGCCCGCTTTGCATGTCAGCGATGTTTATCGCTAATGACATGCAAAGTGGGCGAACCCAACGAGTTACCGACTGAAAGCAGTTGCTAACATCGCTATCGCCTATTACCAACGCAGGCTTAGCGATGCAAATATTCGCGCTAAGCGCAAATATCTCCAAAAGCTCACGCCTGCTCAGACCAGTTCTTAGCCATTATATCCAATGGGAGGTGGATATTATGGCTAAGACCCTATTGACGTTAATGTGTGAATATCGCTGTATTCTCAGCGATATTCACGCATTTCGCCGCTATCCCCGGATATTTTATCGCTTTAGAGATAAACGTTGCTAATAGCACGTTATCTCTGCGATAATATCTGGCGATGCTTGGTGATATAAAAAAACTCGCTAAACCCATTTAGCGATAAATATCGCTATTTGTTGGTAATATGCCCCCTGGTTCCCCAGATCCAAAGTCGGCAGCTCAGGCCTAGGCTCTTTAGCAAGAGGAGAGCTGGAGCCATTGTATTACTATTCCAAGAGAAGGAGAAAGGCCAAATACGCTGCATGCCGCTGAGGTAGTAGCCCCCCTTCCCACACACCTCATGGTACATTCCACACCGCACATTCCATGCTCCTGCCATTCAGCCATGCGGAAGCGCACAACTATCGGTAGTGAAACAAAAATGTGGAGTCTGTGACAGCAACCTAAAAAATCCTTTAATGAGGAAGGCTCGTTACGGTAGCTGCAAGAAGGAGTGGTAAACTACAGACCCCATTCACGAAGTTTTTTCCACAAGTATGTGCTACGTACTCTATGAAATAAAGGAGTATGAGACATGAGCTCACAGGAAACATTTAAGGAATACGGGAAATGCAGTGTATGCCATAGTATGTGTATGAAGAAGCCGAGGCGCTTTGACGTCATGCCTTGGGAGCTACTACTGTTGGTAATTTATTCACGCGCAAGGATTACGGTTTATCAGGCTGTTGTCATGCAGCAATGCATATTTGCTGTCCAGTTTCTTTTTTTTTTTTTTCATTAAAAAAAAATTACATACACAGTACAGAGATAGTGAAGGCAATACTGGTCTTGTTATAGCGTCATACGTTGCAGTTAGTATATATTAGATATGGTGGGACGCCTATATTGTGAGCATGCATAAACGGCCTTTGACATTTGCAGCAATTCAACGCTCCTGTGCGTTGCCTTCGTGAGCAGGAAAAAGAACATGGGAGGTGAGAGAAAAGTGGGAGAAAAGGGAAAGCGGACGTGGAGATTGGTCTTTTAGTTAGCGGCCAATATTCCAGAGCTTGTGGTGGTATTCCAGAGCTTGTGGTACTGTCCAGTTTCTTATACATGGAGGTTACAGCTGTGTTTTTTGAGTTATATGGGATGCCCAAATCATTAGGACATTTTTTGCATTGGTATTTATTTCTACTACCATAGAAATGCGATGTTTACGTCAGCGTCCTATGTTATGCAAGCTGAGTTACAATGCGTCACACAGTTTGTAAGTCGTTTTCTTTGCAACCTTTTACTTAATCTGTTATTACCTGAAGCTTCAGAAAGCTCTGATGGAATCTGTCACCCCATATGCCCATTAGAGGTTATGCGGTATGTCAGGACTGCACATTACCAGGCTCTTTCTTATTGGCACCTGGAGGGTGTTTCTTGTAGGGAGTGAAGACGGAGGGTCTTCTGCCGGGAGTAGTGTTACTTGCTATTTCAGAATCAGGGGTTCTGGCCCAAAGCCTTTCCAGGCCTGAACGTCCCAAACAGGGGAGGTGGTAGAGGGAGTCGCCCTTTACCTTAGACGACCTTGACCCATGCCCAGGCAAAATGTTTCACTTCAAGACACTGCTTAGTTCGTAAAAAAAATAATAATAATAAGTGCCAGGGCCCTCATCAGGAAGCCCCTGCAGCTTGCACCACACATTGCCCCTGCCAGCTCTGCACATAATCGTACCAACACAACTACTAACCATCACATTCGTACACGTATGACAATTCAGACTATTCCAGGCCCCCAAAGCTATAAGAATGGCCTTGGTGACAGACAATCATTACTTTGATTGTATATTGTATTTAAAAACTACTGTTGTGGTGTTCCTCATTAATTTAGACAGGCAGTGCAATCATTTGGCAGACTGTCACAAGCACCGGTGTTGAAAATTAAGTGCCGGTGTCCAGCACCTGAAACCACCGGCACAAATTAAGCACAGCTTCAAGACCCACTCACAAATGTTTTCCACGTCACCGGCTCATCGGAGCTGCATGAGGTCAGCTGCATTGAGGTTCATGAGTCAAGTGTATGAGGGATCGCTGATACTGCACCGAAGTGTTCGGTGCAGCAAGGAAGGGATGACACTTCTTTGAAGTGTCTGAGGGTAGGGAAGCAGGAAATGGCTGATACATCACTGGAGGGGATGATAACACAGCAGTTATGGATGGCCTTTCACTTAAGTATACGAAATCAACCGGGTCACCCAATGGGTGGCACTGACCTGAAGTGCAGGGTATCAGTGCATTGACGAATGACTGAGGCTATATTGAAGTGCAGTAGGTCAGTGAAGAGAGAAATGTCTGACACAGCATTGAAGTGTATAAGGTTAGGTGAGTGAGGAATGACTGGCGTTTATATCGAAGTGGATGAGTTCAGTGGAGTGTGGAGTACCTGATACTCCACTAAATTCCACGATCTCAGCAGAGTGAAAAAGGACTGATACTTTACTGAAGTGTAAGAACATAGAGCATCCATGGCCGATTCTTCACAGACGTGGATGATACTGTATTGCAGTGTATAATGTCAGTGCAGTGAAGAATGAGAAATATTCCTCACTGGTATATGAGGTCAGTGCATTAAGGAATGGCTGATACAACATTGAAGTGCATGAAGTCAGTGCAGTGAGGAATGGCTGATACAACATTGAAGTGCATGAGGTCAATGCAGTGAGGAATGGCTGATACAAGATTGAAGTGCATGAGGTCAATGCAGTGAGGAATGGCTGATACAACATTGAAGTGCATGAAGTCAGTGCAGTGAGGAATGGCTGATACAACATTGAAGTGCATGAAGTCAGTGCAGTGAGGAATGGCTGATACAACATTGAAGTGCATGAGGTCAATGCAGTGAGGAATGGCTGATACAACATTGAAGTGCATGAAGTCAGTGCAGTGAGGATTGGCAGACGCTATTGAAGTGCATGACGTCAGAGCAGTGAGGAATGGCTGGAACAACATTGAAGTGCATGAAGTCAGTGCAGTGAGGAATGGCTGATACAACATAGAAGTGCATGAAGTCAGTGCAGTGAGGATTGGCAGACGCTATTGAAGTGCATGACGTCAGAGCAGTGAGGAATGGCTGGAACAACATTGAAGTGCATGAAGTCAGTGCAGTGAGGAAAGGCTGATACAACATTGAAGTGCATGGGGTCAGTGCAGTGAGGAATGGTGCATTCTGCACTGAAGTGCATGTGGTCAGTGCAGTGAAGAATAGCAGATAAAGCATTGGAGTGCATGAGGTCAGTGCAGTGAGGAATGGCTGATACAACATTGAAGTGCATGAAGTCAGTGCAGTGAGGAATGGCAGATGCTATTGTAGTGCATGACGTCAGAGCAGTGAGGAATGGCTGGAACAACATTGAAGTGCATGAAGTCAGTGCAGTGAGGAATGGCTGATACAACATTGAAGTGCATGACGTCAGTGCAGTGAGGAAAGGCTGATACACATTGAAGTGCATGGGGTCAGTGAAGTGAGGAATGGCTGATACAACATTGAAGTGCATGAGGTCAGGCAAGTGAGGAATGGCTGATACAGCATTGAAGTGCATGACGTCAGTGCAGTGAGGAATGGCTGATACAACATTGAAGTGCATGGGGTCAGTGCAGTGAGGAATGGCTGATAAAACATTGAAGTGCATGAGATAAGTGAAATGAGAAATGGCTGATACAACATTGAAGTGCATGAAGTCAGTGCAGTGAGGAATGGCTGATACAACATTGAAGTGCATGACGTCAGTTCATTGAGGAATTGCTGATACAATATTGAAGTGCATGAGGTCAGTGCAGTGAGAAATTGCTGATACAACATTGAAGTGCATGAGGTCAGTGCAGTGAGGAATGGCTGATACAACATTGAAGTGCATGAGGTCAGTGCAGTGAGGAATGGCTGATACAACATTGAAGTGCATGAGGTCAGTGCAGTGAGGAATGGCTGATACAACATTGAAGTGCATGAGGTCAGTGCATTAAGGAATGGCTGATACAACATTGAAGTGCATGAAGTCAGTGCAGTGAGGAATGGCTGATACAACATTGAAGTGCATGAGGTCAGTGCAGTGATGAATGGCTGATACAACATTGAAGTGCATGAGGTCAGTGCATTAAGGAATGGCTGATACAACATTGAAGTGCATGACGTCAGTTCATTGAGGAATGGCTGATACAACATTGAAGCGCATGAGGTCAGTGCAGTGAGGAATGGCTGATACAACATTGAAGCGCATGAGGTCAGTGCAGTGAGGAATGGCTGATACAACATTGAAGTGCATGAGGTCAGTGCAGTGAGGAATGGCTGATACAACATTGAAGTGCACGAGGTCAGTGCAGTGAGGAATGGCTGATATAACATTGAAGTGCATGAGGTAAGTGAAATGAGAAATGGCTGATACAACATTGAAGTGCATGAAGTCAGTGCAGTGAGGAATGGCTGATACAACATTGAAGTGCATGAGGTCAGTGCAGTGAGGAATGGCTGATACAACATTGAAGTGCATGACGTCAGTGCAGTGAGGAATGGCTGATACAACATTGAAGTGCATGAGGTCAGTGAAATGAGAAATGGCCGATACAACATTGAAGTGCATGAGGTCAGTGCAGTGAGGAATGGCTGGAACAACATTGAAGTGCATGACGTCAGTGCAGTGAGGAATGGCTGATACAACATTGAAGTGCATGAGGTGAGTGAAATGAGAAATGGCTGATACAACATTGAAGTGCATGAGGTCAGTGCAGTGAGGAATGGCTGATACAACATTGAAGTGCATGAGGTCAGTGAAATGAGAAATGGCTTACACAACATTAAATTGTATGAGGTTAGTGCAGTGAGGAACGGTGGATACTGCATCGAAGTGTACAAGGTCATCAGTGCACCGAGGAATGACTGATACAACATTGAAATGCATGAGGTCAATGCAGTGAGGAATGGCTGATACAATACTGAAGTGCATGGGGTCAGTGCAGTAAAGAATTGTGGATACTGAGATGAAGTGTATGAGGTAAGTTCATTGAAGAACAGCAAATACTGCATTGAAGTGTATGAGGTCAGTTCATGGAGGAATTGCTGATAATACATAGAAGTGTATGTGGTCAGTGGATTGAGGAATGACTAATACTGCATTGAAGTGTATGAATTAAATGGAGTGATGGGTGGCTGATACAGCATTGAAGGGCATGGGATCATCAGAAAGAACAATGGACTACACTCCTCTAACATGTATGAGGTGAGTGGTATGAGGACTGTCTGATTCTACATTGAAGATATGAGGTCACTGGAGTGAGGTCACTGCAGTGAGGCATCATGGACACTGCACTGAAAGGAATGAGCTTAGGGAAGTGAAGAATGGCTGACACTCTTTTGAAGTATAAGAGCTCAGTGGAGTGAGCGCTCGTTGATACTACACTGAAGTGTATGAGGTCAGGGGAGTGAGGAAATGCGGATACTCCATTGAAGTGCATGAGGTCAGTGAGTGAGGCTGGGATATGCCACATTTATTTATTTATTATTTATTTAAGAAGCTTATAAAGCGCGCAGCTACCCCCGTCGGGGGTGTCCCGGCGCTGAAAGAGCAAGAATATCACCAGAGGAGGAAACCCGGGTCCTACCCTCCAGCCTAGTGTAGCAGGAGCCCTCCTACTCAAGGTTGGTTGAACAGCCAGGTTTTTAATTTACGTCTGAAGATCTGCTCAGACACGATAAACCTAAGGTCCAGAGGGAGGTCGTTCCAGAATTTAGCCGCCGTCACACCGAACGTTCTGCCACCGCTCCGGGCTAGCCTGAATCTGGGAACCACCAGTAGACGTAGGTTATTGGACCTTAGGTTTCTATCGGACTTCGATAGTTTGAGTCTTTGGCTCAGATAGAATGGGCCAATTCCGTGAATGGCTCGAAAGGCAAGGGTAAGGATTTTAAACTGAACTCTACGAGCGATAGGGAGCCAGTGTAAATCTTTCCGATATGCTTTGACTGAGTTGCGGGCAGGGATGTTTCCAATAAGCCTGGCAGCCGCATTTTGAACGACATTGAGATGTACAAGGTCAGTAAAGTATGGATTGGCAGACACTCCACAGAAGCGCAGAGCAGCAGTGTGGAGAGTGGCTGACGAGTGTGAGGAGTGGGTTACATCTGATATCGGTGATGTGACGAATGAGCTCTACTCCACCGAAGTATGAGATCAACCATGTGAGCTATGTGAGAGATCCACTGAAGGGTAAATCATCTCTGATACTCTAGGAGCAGAGAGCTGGGCAGTAACAGGAGGCTATGATTGGCCCTTTCAAGGTGTTGGTGACATGAGCCGTGAACAAGAAATAGTGTTTTGCCATAGTAAGTCTTCCAGGGGACCTTGGGAACAGAATTGGTGCCACTCTTCAAATCTGTCCCTAAACCACCCAAACATACATCTGAGTTCCATCTGATGCCTCTAATAAACTTTCTGCCTCATTTTTCTCCTCCTAATTGTTCCCGAGAAAGCAGGGATAAAAAAGAACCTGCAAGAGTGCGGAAAAGAGACAGGAAGTGTCGGATGGTGAAGGAGGAGTATACCAGGCAGCCGTGGGATTGGACAGCCCTTGTATTCGGCAGCGCCGGTGGTCGGCTCCTAAGTAAAGCTTCGGTCCCTCCCCCCTACCTCTTTTATTTTCTATAAATCAAGCACTGACCATACTTTCCACCTCACCCCTCACTGATCTACGGCAGGGTTCTCCAAAGTTTGTCCTGCAGGTTCAGGTCCATGCCAGATTTTTAAGACAACTACATTTATCTGAATGGGGATATGCTAAAAATCTAGCCTGGATCAGGCCCTCCAAGACTGACTTTGGAGAACCCTGATCTCCGGGATCTATCATCATCGTTGCTACGTAAAAAGATTCTGATCAAACTGTTACTCTTGTTACTAAATGTGAATAAAGGCGAAGTGCGCCCTCCACCCTGAGACGGCTCTCCGAGATGGAGCCCTCCCTGGTGAGAGGATGCTCAAGGTCTTGGTGATAAAGATTTGTCCGGCTTTGTTTGTTGGCTCAGGCAGCGAACAAGGTCATGTTTAGTCTCGTGGAACTGTTTGCATGTATTTCTACTGCATGGTCTGCCCTTCACTTTGAATATTTCCTTGTAAATTAAAATACATTTGCCGCGGTGCATGCAATAAAAACCAAACATTCCCAAGGCAGGAAAGCCCCGGGTTGAGATAATCACAGTCTGTCATTATTTCTGGTAAAAGCACCAGAGCAACAGGAAATCAGACAAACAAATAAAAGACAAATACAAACATAGTATTTTTTGTTTTTTATGTCTCCACACAAACACCTGCAACATGATACCCTGATTAATGGTGGGCAGCTGCTGGTAAAAGTTCTACTCGAATTGATTGCATCAATGGATGCTGCAGTACAGACCAGGCCTTTCCAACAAACAGGATCGGAAAAACCCCTCAGAAAAACCTCAGTTTCATAGGAACCATTCTGGACCGTTACAAAAACCTTGAGTGCTACAGGCAAACAGAAGTTTGATTGCTTGAGTGCTTCCCATGCAGCTTCAAAGGACATCTATTCCGGCCTTTTGCAGTAATCTGGCCCTACCACAAGGTGGGGACCTAGAGTTCACGTTTTACCTCTCCTTATGGAAGGCGGCACAGGTCTCAAGTTTTGGCAGCTTTAAGGCTTGATGTAGAGTTATGCAGACAGGCCACCACGTCACAAATGTGAGGAATATCCAGTCTACTGTATTACAAGTGCATTATATTCAGGGCCCCTGGATTTATGTGGCAGGAAAGGGACAAATTATGTGGCAGGGTTAAGTAAATTATGCAGCAAAAAAGACAAATTATGCAGCATAATGCAGCAAATTGATTAACAGCATTGCTTCATTATTTCGTCATTTTTAAACGTTACAACTGTCTGGGCATTGGTTGCACCTCATTAGTACCAGTTTAATACTCAAATATAGCAATAAGCAACAGAAAGGTGACCAGTCCAGCTCTGCAAAGGGCCTTCCACTGTGAGGCAACATGTGTGGCTGCATTTGTAGCAGTGGCGGCTTCTACACTATGGCAGAGGAGTGTCACCACACTGCTTTTAAGCAGTGTAAAGTAAAGGAAATATAAAATGATAGTAACTTTGAGTTATAATCATTTTATGTTTCCATCAGCACTGGTTTCCGTGCTGCTTTGCGGGCCGGCGGCTGGGCGGGGCTGCTCTGCTCTCGGAGCAGGTCAGGCGAGGAGTGGTTTGCCCACTTGTAACCGCACATGACTGTTTGGCTGACCCTCTTGGGCCGCCCAAAACAGTCATGCACACTTTCCCTGTTCACCATGCAGGCTGCATTACAGCCTGCATGGGAACATGCCCAGGGCCCCATTCCCTGGCTGAGTGTCGAACCAGGACGCTCAGACCAATCAGAACTCTGCATTACAACATTATGATTGGTCAGCGGAGCCTCGATGCTTACCAATCACAAAGCTGCATTGCAGTGATGTGATTGGTCAGGGGAGCCTGGCTGTGCTTCCTGTTCCTCGGGTCCAAAGAGGAGAGCAGGAGCAGAGACGCGGGACCCGGCAAGATAAGCGTTAATTATTATTATTTTTTTACATTTCGCACCAGCCCCACCCCCTGCGTGCCCTCCTCTCCCCCCCACTCCCACCACCCACGAACTATGCCAGTCGCCACTGATTTTTAGTAACTTTTGAACAGACTAAGCTAGAAACTATTTTGTTTGTTAAAATCTGCAGATTATGTGGCAGATGAGGGATTAATTGGCAAATGCGCCAAATCTATAATTCACTGGTGGCCACCATTTACTGGTGTGGCGGGGGGATGCGGAGGGTTGAAAATGAAAAACAAAAACAAACAAAAAAGCCACTTACCTTTCCGGCCGGCTGTCATCTCTCGGTCCGCTCGCAGCTGCCTCCTGGAAGCAAGAACAGGAAGCACCCAGGCTCCTAACTCCCCTAGCTAATCACAACACTGCAATGCAGCGCTGTGATTAGTCTGAGCGCGGAGGATCGGCGCTCAGATAGTGAATGGGAGCCTATGGCACCTTGGAGTGGGCAAACCACTCCTCCCCTGCCCTGCTCTGGCAGTTCAGCCCGCCCTGCACCAGGAAAGGAAAACTAAAATGATAATAACTGTAGTTATCATTTTAGTTTTCTTTAACTACTGCTCACAGAGCAGTGGGGCAATGCTCCTCTGCCTCAGAGTAGGAGCCACCACTGCTATAATTATGTAAAAATCGCCACAGCAGCACAATTGCATAATTCTACTGGCCCTGCTTATATCCAATGGCACTTGGGATGGAGTATTTTATCTGCCAAACTCTGAAACAGGCCATTAACTCCTTATCTCTTAACTTACTGTTTCTGAACTGGAAAATGATGCCTTTCAGAGCTTAAGAAATCCACTCTGTCAAGGTCCGTTCAGTTGTAAAATCTAAAGCTCCTAATATGAAGGGGCCACAAAACACAAGTGCATATTTTTTGGGGGTGGCTGTTTGGTGTGCAAATTAGCAAGTGCACAAATTGCACCCAATGTCAAGTTTGACATCGGAGAATGAGAAATGTCGGGCAAACCCGATTTTGAGGTACACAAGTAGCACAAACGTGCTATTTGATCCAGCAACTTGTGCTTTCATTTTGTCCAAAAAGGCATTACAAGCCCCATCAGGGGCCCGAGAGTATTGTCTACTATGCAGGGGACATTTCGTCTCCCATTCTGATCAATGAGTGTTTTAGATTAGCGCTTCCCATTTACCACATATTTGATCATTTTCGCTTTTTGGGCTGGGTTGTTAAAAAAAATGACGAAAGTGGGCAATGTTCAACTGCAGACCTACTTTCATTAGAACAATTGTTTGGGTTTGTCCGCACGGGCGCAGCTTCAGGGGGAGGGCTTGGGGTGTTATACATCCCAATTAATGTATGTTCTGATAAATAGTTGGGTACAGGTGCTTTCAGTCGGGTATGTAGAGCTGTCTGTTGGATTTCAACAAGCAGTTTTACATTCACACAAACAAAAATGCACAATACACTCTCCTGTTATGAAAGTCCTCGAACTTGTTGTTATTTTATAGAATATTTTCTCTCACTTAGTTCTCCTACCAATCCACATTCCTCTCCCTTTTCACTGCCCCTTAGGGCCTTCTCATGCACCCTGCTTGTCCTATAATGTATTATAACTAGGGCTCCCGGTTTTATGGTATTTATTTTTTTGCTATTTCCGTCTGTATTTCTCCACATTTATTTTTTGCTAATTTTATCTGTATTTATCCATATTTATTTTGGGTTTTGTGGAAAAATTAAGCTGAAATTAGTATATTGCCACATTTATTTAACCAACAAATATGCTCTCATATTTGAATGTCTGCCAGATTTCAGTGATATGAACACCCGAAGAAGATAAATCAGTGCACTTATATGAAAATATGCACATTTCAGTATCAACCTTGTGCATATCTACTGCTGTTAAAACCTCTTTACTAAAATTCCTTTCTTTTTTAACAGCCTTATCTATCAGTCCACACATCTGAGAGAGCGCAAATTGGGAAAAAATACAGAAGTGCACCATATTTACAAGCACGTTGTATCAGTTTAGTAAAGATTACATAAGAGTGTTTAATCAAAATAGAATTCATATATCTGTGTGAAAACTAATGTAGAAGTGTGTAGAAATGTTAGAATGATGTTGAAATCCCATGTTATGTGGCTGTTGTAGGGGAAAATGTAATTCTGCTAAACGTAGAAATGTGTAGGCCACATGGCAGTTCACAGAGAAACGAAAGGCGCTGTTACATTCTCATACGATGTGGATTTTAATGTTGTTGTAAGTCAAAGTATTATTGATCATAGAACTGAAATATATGTTTTATAGAAGTGTTTCATATAACCATTGTGTGTAATAAGTTAGAATACTGTTTAGACTAAGAAATTAAAGGTTTGCAGAGTGCGCAGGCCCGTTTCAGGTAATTCTAATAGGCCTGAATAGATAAAGTCGTTTCTTTAGATCTGCATGTGCTAGTTAAAGGAAGGTCATGTTAAGCATAAATTGCGGAGCCTGCTCGAAGGGTTTACGACTTAGAAGATACGGTGGAGGCCGGAATTTGGGGCCCACAGTACAAGTGTCTGTTTGCAGGTGTGAGGAGGTCCTAATCAAGAGAGTGATGAATAGACTTTTGTTCAGGGAGCCAGGCACAGGCCTGGAGGAGGCTTCAGGAATTTCCTGGGGGGTACCGTCCTGCCGGAGAAGAGTCTGAGAAGCAAGGTCACTACGCTAACGATGGACCCAGAGGAGTATCAGTATGGAAAATACCAGAGAAGACACCACGTGAGGGGCGTCTCTAAGGGGCGTTTCTATTGTAAATGTGATTTTTGTATTAGGGACAGCACCTCTCGGTGGAGTTAGAGCAGATGATCTGAGGAACCTAAGAGAGCGGATGGGTAGGCAGATAGGTTAATTGCGAGACATCGATTCTCAACGAAGACTAAGGGAAGTGTGTGATCTTCTTTGGAAGTCACCACGGCTGACACCTTTTTAGGTTAAGATTCTGCTAAGTAGGGATGTCACTTAGTCTAGTGTAGGGACAGTCTAACCTTAATTTTTCCTTTCTGTAAATGACTCACAAGTTACGACTTGTGTCTATTCTTGCAACTCTGATGATTCTTGAATTGGTTTTGGTAATATTCTTCTGCCGACTAAGAGCATTTAGAAAATTCATGTTTGTATTGATACCCGTATATCTTTTAAACCTTATTTTGAGATGTTTGTATCTCCAGTTAGCTTTGGCTTTATAATAAACTTTTAAAACTTATTTGTAGTAGGTGGTTCTTTAGAGTGGTGTAAGTCCTTAACTGTTTGACCTAGTAGTGGATTGCCTTTTACTCTATGACAGGTACCAACGGTTTAGTCGACCTGAGTTGGGATCTGGATCTATAACAATAGACCAGAAATCCCGCGTTAACAGTTGGTAGCAGAGTGAGGATGGTTACCTTCTTGAGGAAGGTGATCTAGACTAGGTTGGATTACCGCAAGGTCCCTAGAGATCGAGAGATGAGTAGCGGAAGAATCGCCTGCCGAAGAAGGTGCTGATGGTGCGAGAGAAAAGCAGCAGGGTCGGACGAGAGTGAGTATAACAAGGGTCATGCGTTGACAGATTGCGGTGTTTTGTGTTGTATCTGTATTGTAATGTCATGCGGAGTTGAATGCCTGTAGTGTGACTGAGAGAGGGTTGTGAGCGCGCGCAACCTGGCTAGGAAAATCTTAAGTTCGGAGAAGAGCTTAAGTGGTTCGGGTGTATCGAACATCCAGAGTAGTTGTCGACCAGAGTAAAGGGGGTCATGAGGTACCATTGATCGCCCGCAGGACCGAGATAGGGGGAATGCAAGAGTGAGTGTGTGGGTAACGGACGTAGGTCGAAAGTTACCGTGTGCAAGTAACCTATCAGTTAAGGCGATTGTCTGGACGTACACGGAAAGACA
Source organism: Lissotriton helveticus (assembly GCF_964261635.1). Lineage (NCBI taxonomy): Eukaryota > Metazoa > Chordata > Amphibia > Caudata > Salamandridae > Lissotriton > Lissotriton helveticus. The sequence continues at coordinate 294,395,303 of NC_136057.1, forward strand.
TTTCGTCAGTTAAGGTGACAATTACAGTTAGACTGTGGGCGTACAGTCAAGGAAAGTGATCGCTTGGTCGGAAGTAATCATTTTTCAGAGTATGAATGGGACGCATGCATGACCGGGAGACGAGCGGAGAAAGGAGGGGAACTGCTGCGAAGGGGGAGAGTGACGTCAGTTAGAGCCGCGCTGTGATAGGGCGGTTGGTGAGAAGCCGCGCTGTGATAGGGCGGTTGGTGTGACGTCGGCTTGAGCCGCGCTGTGATAGGGCGGTTGGTGTGACGTCAGCGAGAAGCCGCGCTGTGATAGGCCAGTTAGCGAGAACCGCGCTGAGATTGGTGGATTGTCATCAGGAAGTAAACGAACACGGAGAAAATAGAAATTTTGTAGGTTTTGAACATGAAGTGTTTTAAATGTTTGAGAGCGATCTTTAAGAGAAAAAGAAGAGAATCTTATTACGGGGAAGAGGCACCGCCAGAGGGTACACCAGCTTACTATATGGCAACGAATGTTGGGTTGCATACTATACTATGGCTTGGTACTTGGAGTAAGATTACAGAAGGGAATGAGGAATTGACTTTTCCAAAATACGGAACGTTTAGACTAGAAGTGTTACACCAGCTGAAAGCAGTTATGTCCTCATTGAGACCTTTGCCTAGACCAACACAGTTTGAGGCCCTTAATGCGTGGATTAGGGCGGCGCACGACAGGAGTCAGAACAGACGCCAGGAAAGGGTAAGGCGATCAGTAAGGGCAGTGCAAGATGCCAAATGGGATGAGGAAGCCAAGAAATGGAGGGTACAGACGATTGAAGTGGATAAGTTGTACCCAATGAGAGAGGTTACAGGAGAAAAGAGACCGTTAGAAGAGGATGATGAGAGCGAGTCGGAGGATGGCTTAATAAACAGGTTGTTGATAGATAGACCGCCTCCGGACAATAGGGAGATGGAAAGTACTGAGCTCCCAAGGGAAGATAGGGTTGACAGAGATGGGAATAGGTCACTCCCTATAACGGATTGGGTACCTACCAAAGGTGAGGGGACACCTCAACATAGTCCAGTACAGAGTGTAGTCGGAAGGGTTGTGGTGCAGAAGATGCCAGCAACAGAGAGGGCTGAGCCTTATGGATTGCCAGATGCTCTTCAAGTACCCGTTACCATAGGTCCTATAGTGTCGGTTTATCATCCAGAGAAAGGGAGAGTGGAACAACAGGTACAGCTAGAAAGAGAAAGAGTTGAGATGGAAGGAAGGAATAACACGACAAATGCCTGGAGGCAATTGCCAGGACCGATAACGTGGAGCACCCCATTGGATTCAGCAGTGGATCCCGTAACAGAGCAGGGGGGTCAGAGAGGACCGATGGACCTGAGGGGACCACGGCCGAAATCCTATAAAGAGTTGAGAGCTGACTTGAGGGAATGGGATAGGTCCACAGAAGCACCGAGCAACAGGACAAGAGCAGAAGCTGAATGGGAAAGTCGAGGAAAAGGGACATTATCTCACTGCGGGGCTAGCGAAGGCAGTCAGGAGTGGGACGGTAAAAGTCAGGAGAATAGAGGAGTTACACGTCATATTGACGGTGGAAATGGACAGGAGCGAAAAAGTAGAAGTACGGAGTGTGGAGAGATGTATCGCCTCATTCAAAGTGAGGGAGACCAAAGGACACAAGAGTATAGGGATAGGTTTAAGTGCACTCACCACGCACCTGATGATAACGTACAGCACTGGAATTGTGGGAACATGGGGAACCGCGAAGGATCTTGCCATGTGTCCAGAGAACAGAGACCACAGGCAAATTGCGAAGGCATGGGAAATAATGGAATGTCTTACCATGCACCTAGAGAAAACAGGCAGAATGAGAAATGTGGGGCTATGGGAAATGGAAAAGTGTTTCACTATACACCCAGAGAGGATGGAACTGCATGGGACCTGGAGTGATGGGAGCATGGGAGGACTCCCCATAACACGCCTGAGCCCAGACGTAGGACTCAGAGCTGTGATGGGAGAGATGTAAATGGACTCTCTAGAGATAGCATACTGAAAGCTGTGATAAAAGCCAAAAGACTCGATGTGACCAGCTTAAAATCTGACTTGGACGAGATAATAGATGGTACGTTGCCTTTAGAAAGGATTGACATGTACGAACAAGATGAGCTGCTGTTTATAGCAAAGGATATTACTCGAAAGGCAAGAGTAACTCATGAGAAACTGTCTGAACTGGCAGACAAGTATATGGTAGATTTGTCCAGAACCAAGGCATTACAGGGAAACCATAGGTTGCATTATTCAGATCAGGACTTAGATGAGAGAAGGACAACTGGATTAAAAACACACATAAGGGAACTGATCACAGGAATAAGAGCATGGAGGGATCTGGACAAATGGGAAGAGAGGTGGTCCAAAAAGGGAACTGTTAGGCGGAGTGCGAATGTGATGTCTCCGGAGGGAAGGCTTATGCAGATGGAGGCATTCCCTTTGCGAGAAATAGTGAATGGGAGTTATGTACACGTGCCTTGGAGTAGGGGAGATTTAGCTGCATTTACCAACTCATTTCCGAAGTTAAGGGAAAATCCTGTAGAGTGGTACAGGCAGGTAGAGAGGTTTGTCAAAATTTCAAAAGTATTGTGGATAGATTTGAACACCTTATTCGACATTGTGGTCCCAGGAGACTTGTGGATAGCATGCAAGGTTAGTGTCGACTGGCCAACTGCAGAACCAGAAAGGAATGCTCTTACTAATGGACCGTCAGAAAGTGTAATGTTAAAATATGAAAGGGTGATGACTTGGCTAAAAGAGAAGGTGCCACCACAAGATATAGATTGGGTAAAAATAGACCGAACAAGACAGGAACCCAAGGAGACAGTTCATGAGTATTATGAGCGATTGTTGAAAACGTTCAGACAATACAGTGGATTAGATGTAATGGATCCCAAGGATATAGGACAGTTTGTATCGAAGTTTGTTTTGGGGTTAAGACCTGATATTTGTTTGATGATTCAGCAACATTTAATTTGTTGGCAAAACAAACCATTAGATGAAATTTTGAGATATGCAAGGTATTGCAGTGATGAAATAGATTCCAAAGCAAAGAAATTGAAAGAGAAACTGATGATGGTGCAGATGCAGTCGGCTGGAAAGGGCGGACAGCAGCAACAGGGAACAGGGACAATGGGACGGAAATCAAATAGCCAGAATAAGGACAACGAGGAACATCCGAGACCTAGAATAGACTTTGCTACATTGAAGAAAACGACAAAGTGTCACCAGTGTCACCAGGTAGGACATTGGAAACGCGAGTGTCCCTATAACCCTGAAAACGGAGAACTAGAGGTAGAGGAGGAAGATCAAGAAGTTCCAGTTCAAGGGGTGACAGTGTCAAGAAGTAAGGTGGCCAAAGGGGGGACTTCGGCTCCACGAGCTCAGTTCCCGCAGCCACCAAGGATTACGACAGGGGGAAAGATTCATCGACAAATGCCTCTTTTTGTAGACGAAGAAGAGTGTTACTACGTCGATCCATTGACGGGACGACGTGTAAGTAGAGAAGAGGACTGTACCCTCGGGGCAGTTCTAGAGGTGGATCAAAGAGGACCGTTTGTTGAGGTTGAAGTGGCAGGGTGTCCTACAACATTCTTAGTGGATACCGGAGCGACTCGATCAACTTTGAGATCGGCAGTGGTTCCAGGTTACCAATGTCGGGGGAAACTATTCAGGTGGTAGGAGTCGCAAATAGGAGAATGACTAGCCCTTTGACGGAACCAGTGTCAGTTAAAATAGGAAACTACACAAATGAACACCAGTTTGTAGTGTGTGATTCAAGTCCTGTGTGTCTGTTAGGAAGGGACTTATTGTGCAAACTGAATTGCACAATATACTGCACACCTCAGGGAGTGGAGGTACAGACTACAGACGATGATGCTACTTTTAAGGTTGCAAATTCAAGAGTATGCATAGAGCTGTATCCTACCCTGACTGTGGAGGACCTTCCTTGGGACTTACGAGGTACAGTGTCATCAGAGGTATGGGATTTTACTGGAGAAGAGATAGGATTGATCAAGGGAGTAGAACCAGTGAAGATCATGGTAAAACCAAATGGTGAGTATCCAAGAACGCCTCAATACAAATTGACCCCGGAGACGATTGCAGGAATAAAACCCGTGATCGACTCTATGATTCAACAGGGAATACTGAAGGAAATCGTGGGTAGTCCATGCAACTCCCCGATTATGGGTTTGCAGAAACCTAGTGGGAAATTTAGAATAGTACAAGATCTTCGAAAGATTAATAACATAGTTGTTTCATGTTGTCCAGTGGTACCGAATCCATCAGTGATATTGTTTCAGATACCATTCCAAGCTGAGTGGTTCACAGTGATAGATCTTTGTCAGGCCTTCTTTTCAATTCCATTAGATGAGGAGAGCCAGTATCTTTTCGCTTTTAAGCTGGAAAGTCGTGTTTTAACATGGTGTCGTATCCCACAAGGGTATACAGAAAGCCCATCAATTTTCAACCAGCTATTGAAGAAAAACCTTGAAGATCTAGTACTGCCACAGAACTCGGTTCTGGTCCAGTACATAGACGACCTACTTGTTGCGTCAGGAACAGAAGAAGCTTGTAAGGTAGACACCATCGCCTTGCTGAACCATTTAGCTGAAAATGGACACAAGGTGTCTCCGAACAAATTGCAGTACTGTCTGACAGAGGTACAGTACTTGGGTCACCGGATAGAAAAAGGGAAGCGCAAGGTGTCACCAGATAGGATAGAGGCAATAATGAAGATGAACGCGCCTACGACACAGAGAGAAGTCAGGATGTTCCTAGGAATGGTTGGTTATTGCCGGCAGTGGATAGCTAACTTTTCACTGAAAGCAAAACCCTTACAAAAACTGACGCACAAGGAGGTGAGTGATCTGGTACCATGGGACAAGGATTGTTTGATGTCGTTCCTACAGCTGAGAGAGGACTTGTGCCGTGCTCCAGCTTTGGGAATGCCTGATTACGAAAAACCATTTTCACTTTACTGCTGCGAAAGAGAGGGCTGTGCTTTGTCAGTATTAGTACAAACTCATGGAAATGCCCGTAGACCAGTTGCATACTTTTCGGCTACTTTAGATCCGGCAGCCGCAGCGTTGCCCGGATGTCTCAAATCCGTTGCTGCAACAGGTGTCAGCATTGAAAAGTGTGAAAACATTGTCATGGGACACCAATTAGTGGTGTATGTACCGCATTCTGTGGAACTGTTAATGACCAGGACCAAGACACAGCACTTAACCAGTAATAGGCTCACGCGCTACGAGCAAGTTATTCTTGCTGCGGAGAACGTGACCCTTAAGAGGTGCTCTGTTTTGAATCCTGCTACATTGATGCCACTTCCTAATGATATAGAATGCGAAGAATGTGAAGATCACGATTGCCTTGATGTGACTGAACTATGCACGAAGCCAAGACCAGATATTGTGGATGAGCCGTTGACTGACCCTGATGAAATTTTCTTTTTTGATGGCTCATGTTTAAGAGACGATACTGGTCGGTTGAGAGCCGCTTATGCTGTTTGCACCATTACTGGAGTTGTGGAAGCCGCTTGCCTGGCAGGAGTACACTCCGCTCAGGTAGCCGAAATCATTGCCTTGACACGTGCCTGTATAGCAGGTAGAAAAATTAGAGTCACCATTTATACCGATAGCCAATATGGTTTCGGTGTAGTTCATGATTTCGGGCAATTGTGGTCTCAGAGAGGTTACATGACCTCCTCTGGTTCGCCTATTCGGAATGGGGAATTTGTGCGACTGTTGTTAGAAGCATTACAAGGACCAGCAGCGATTGGGATTGTTAAATGTGTAGCCCACACCAAGAATACAGATTTTGTGTCACAAGGAAATCGATACGCAGACGAAGTCGCGCGATATTGCGCGGAGCAAGGATATTCTTTCACGGAGGTGGAAGTAGGTGGGACTCAGGAAAAGACAGAGTTAAACATGGTGCTGGAAACAGTAGATACTTGGGAAGATTTAAAATACATGCAAGAAAATGCACCTGATTCTGAGAAAAAGGCATGGGAAACAGCAGGTTGTGTGAAAGGTGAAATGGATTTGTGGGTTTCAGCAGATGGAAGGGCAGTATTACCTGAGGAATTAGTGAGTCCAATGGCACGACAGATACATGGTCCAGTTCACTTGGGAAGAGATGCCATGCTGAGGTTATTTAGGCAGACTTGGTATTGCCCCAAGTTTAGGATTGCAGCAGAAGCAGTGTGTAAACGATGTGTCACATGTCAGCAATTGAATATAGGGAAAAGAACACCAGTTACAATGAGTCACATTGGGAGGTCTGGGGGGCCTTTCAACCGAATGCAATTAGATTTTATTGAGATGCCAAAAGTCAACCACCTCAGGTATGTTCTGGTGGTTGTATGCATATTTTCCAGATGGGTCGAAGCATACCCTACACGCAGGTGCGACACACTCACAGTAGCAAAGTTGTTGCTTAGAGAGTTGATCCCACGCTTCGGGGTGCCGACCTCCCTGGAATCAGATAGAGGAACTCATTTCAACAGTGAAGTTGTGAAGATGCTTTGCTCTGCATTGAACATTGATCAGAAGTTGCACTGTAGCTATCGACCAGAAGCTTCAGGTATCGTGGAGCAGATAAATGGGACTGAAGTCCAGAATAGCCAAAGTATGTTCATCGACGTCCTTAAGCTGGCCTGATGCTCTGCCTTTGGTGCTCATGAGTATGCGTAGTACACCAGACAGGAGGAGAGGTCTCTCTCTACATGAGGTGTTGATGGGGAGGGCAATGAGACTTCCGTCTGTTCCAACTACAGCTTTGTTGAATATTACAGATGACCTGATCCTGGATTACTGCAAGGGACTGTCTGACGCCATTCATTCTGTGTCTCTTCAGGTGCAGGCTGCTGAAGTTCCATCTTCCAGAGACCTATTTCACGATTTGTGCCCTGGTGACTGGATTCTGGTGAAGAAGCACGTCCGGAAGAACTGCCTAGACGTGCGTTGGAAGGGGCCCTACCAAATAATCCTGACAACGAATACGGCTGTGAAGTGTGGAGGGCTGCCAAACTGGATACATGCCTCCCATACTCGAAGAGTTCCAGCACCCCTAGAAGGAACAGCTCCTCTCACAGATGAAAATCCAGCTGTGGACGACGAACCACTAGAGGGGATCAGTCAAGCTGTGGGGGTGTCGGAAGAAGTTGGGAGTGCTACAGATCCAGAAGAAGAAAGACAGGACGACAGTGAAACTGAAGTTGCCACTGAAGGAGAAAGTTGCTGTGAATACGGCTCAGACACAGATCAGTACCAGAGTGATCAAGAACCGAGTGTGAGGACAAAAAATAGGAGAACAAGGCGTGGAGAAGCTAGTTGGCCTGAAAGAAAGCAGAGGCCGAGCTTAAAGTCAACTCCAGAGAGAACTCTTGCTCCTATATCTGAAGACTCGGATCTAGACGAAGGTGCACAAAGACTGGAACAGGAAGGTCCAAAAAGATCGAGGAGAGTGCGAGTGCCCTGCAGAAGATACGCTACTCCTGAGTGGACCTACCTAGCTGCAGATGTCCTGTGCACGGAGATCCGGGAGGGTGAGGGAAGTGCTACTGATCAGTACTGACCCAATCATAACATTGGAAATAGTGTTGTTGATACCAGGAGTGGAGGTCGAAGGGTTGCTGACATTCACTATCCCCAATCCTCCCCTTCTGAGCAGGATAAGAGACATGGTTTTAAACAGACTAGAATTTCCGACTTCTTGTTCAATGAGCCCGACTCATGAGGAGATCATTCTTCGTTTGGAAATATTGGAATACGTGATCAGAGCTGCCGGAACACGTATAATTCCAGATTGCTAAAGACTTTGTAAATAAACAGATTGAAAGATAACCTAGCGCCGATTGGAAGAAGAAAAATTTAGGGACTTCCATTTAGTGGACGGAGAAGGGCTAGGGTTGTCCGTTGCTATAGAACTTAAAGACTGATCTTGCAGAAGGAATTATCAGCTTCCAGGTGTGGTTCGGAAAGGCTGAAGAAGCAAAGACAAGAGACTTTGTGTTGTGAAAGAAAATCAGAACTACACTGTCTTGAGAACATGGAGGCTGGCACCCGAACCGCAGGACAAAATGCATAGTAGGCACACTTTTAGTGGGAGTAATTTTTCTCATAGTTTTAGTAGTTACTATATCATATGTAGTGGGACATAGAAATGAAGAGAAATCAACAAAGGAAGCAAAAATTGTATCGACACAGAAACTTACTACTGCTGATAAAAAGGGGGACAATACAGAGAAAGATAAAGCTTTACTAGCAGCAGAGACTCGTAGGTTGCATGTGGATGAATCCCAGGGAAATTTCAAATCAAATGCATATGCTAAATTGCTTTATGAATATATTGATGTTATGGAGGCGAAAAATTGCTACGTTTGCATGCAATTGCCAGCCTCTGTAGACGAAGGTATTAGATATCATCATCTTCCATTGACTTATGGAATCACATGTAGTTTGTTGCTGAGCATATTTTATGAACGTGATGGTTTTGAATACTATTTTTCAAATTTCGATGCTGTTTTACCAGAAGTTCCAAACTACAAGCACTTGAACAAGTGGGATTATTATAAGAGTGAAGATAGATTAAAGAAATTTTTCATTCCTTGGAAAACGTTGGATACTTCACATGCCCGAAGAAATAATTTGACTTGTAAAGTGTCAGAAATTGAGAAAAAGTTTATCGGGCAGGTGGATGATCGGTACAGGAGACAGAAGATTCTTTTTTTTTTTTTTTTTTTTTTTTTTTTCCGAAAACCTTTATTTGACAATGAAAGCTCACAAATACTGGCCTACAACCCCACGGGCTGGCCAGAAACAGAATGGTCAAAGAACCAGCATACAAAAAGAAGATCTGCACAGGATATAACATCAGGAGCACTGGTGAAACAAGAAAAACCATCGAGCGTTCAGCAAGAGCAGGATAATAAAGGTTAAGTTTTCTAGCACGGGGAGGGGACCAAAAGAATAACGGGCCGTATATGAGAATACAAGGGAGGGACCGCGGCAAGCCGCCATTTTAGAAACACAACGTAAGAAAATGAAGCCATACAATCAAATCGAGCAAAGGACAAAACAGAATCAGACCATCAAATAGCGACAGTGGCAACAATCAATCGCGCTCACTCACCTCCGCCCCCACCCGAACAAAGAAGACGTGGTCAAAAAGCCCCATCACAAAGACTATGCAATACGCACCCCAACGGAAAAAGGCACCTCCATAAAGGAGGAAGGGAAAGAGGGAAGAAAGACAACAGAAGGAACACCCGCCAGGCCATGCATCCTCAGGGGGAAAAACAGGACAATAAAACCGGCATGCGATGTAACAGAAACATAATACCAGAATAGGCAGCAAACCCCAATCAGCCACACACCGGAAGAAGGACAGAAAACCCCCGGGGGAGATACAAGGTGACAGAGTCCCGAAAAAGTGAATACACAAGAGCCATAGAACAAAAAGGGAAAATAAGGGGGGAAAAAGATCCCCCAACACAAACAGACCCCCCCCACCCACCCCTAAGCCCACCCTGCACCCCTGCAGAAGGCTACGGCCTACCCCCCCGCAGAGACAGAAGATTCTTAAAGCTTCAGGCCAATGGAAAACAGATTGGACTGAGGAAGAAAGATCACACCAAAGAAAGGGTAGTAATGGTCCAATAGCATTAGATCGGGAGAAAAAGGGGAAACTGTGTATACATAGGGGTGAAACCTATTACGAGAATGTGTTTGTGGGAGAAGTAAGTTGTGAACATGCTTTTCAATTAGAATATTACAACAAGGACTTCTTGAAGGAAATGCAGGTGATCCCAAATGTATATTTTGTTTGTGGAAGAAATGCATATGTGAAACTACCGGATAATTGGTATGGATCATGTTATTTGGCAATTGTCTTCCCCAAAATATACCATGCTGAGGATTTGGAAATCATAGAGAGAGGAACTCAAGCTAGAGGAAGAAGGGATGTACACTATGAGGAGGTAGTTGGAGACGTATTTGGTGCTGCGTTTCCTCTTTAGGGATAATACTGAATGATGTCAAGATTAGAAGATTGGCAACAGTTGTAGATAGGTGGTCCGCTAGTACTGCTAGATCATTAATGCTAGTGGAGGGAGAGATGCAATCGATAAGGGCAATGGTTCTTCAGAACCGACTTGCTCTAGACGTTCTGTTAGCCAAAGAGGGAGGAATCTGTAAGGCTTTGAAGGTTCAGGAATGTTGTACTTACATTCCAGACAATTCAAAACCTCTAGAAAAATACATACGGAACATTACTGAAATTCATCATGAGATTGAGGATTTGACACAGATAAATGTGTGGGAAAAGTAGGTCAAGGAATGGGTAAAGTTGGAGGTTGGTTTCCCAACCTATTTCATCTGGTACATACTGAAACCTATCATCATAATAGTGATTTGTGTAATCACCTTGTGGGGATTGGTGCGGCTGTACCAATGGTATAGATCAAATAGGTTGCAGAGATCCATGAGAGAGCAGGAGAGGAGATTAGCTGTGATGCAGGATAACCAGTACAGGAGTCTGAGGGCTCTAGAGATGATGAAACGAGGGAATACTGCAACGAGTTCAGTTTGACTCAGTTCATACCTTAGGGATGGTGTTGTGATGGTGATGACTACTAAAAGTCATCAAAGGGGGGACTGAGAGAGCGCAAATTGGGAAAAAATACAGAAGTGCACCATATTTACAAGCACGTTGTATCAGTTTAGTAAAGATTACATAAGAGTGTTTAATCAAAATAGAATTCATATATCTGTGTGAAAACTAATGTAGAAGTGTGTAGAAATGTTAGAATGATGTTGAAATCCCATGTTATGTGGCTGTTGTAGGGGAAAATGTAATTCTGCTAAACGTAGAAATGTGTAGGCCACATGGCAGTTCACAGAGAAACGAAAGGCGCTGTTACATTCTCATACGATGTGGATTTTAATGTTGTTGTAAGTCAAAGTATTATTGATCATAGAACTGAAATATATGTTTTATAGAAGTGTTTCATATAACCATTGTGTGTAATAAGTTAGAATACTGTTTAGACTAAGAAATTAAAGGTTTGCAGAGTGCGCAGGTCCGTTTCAGGTAATTCTAATAGGCCTGAATAGATAAAGTCGTTTCTTTAGATCTGCATGTGCTAGTTAAAGGAAGGTCATGTTAAGCATAAATTGCGGAGCCTGCTCGAAGGGTTTACGACTTAGAAGATACGGTGGAGGCCGGAATTTGGGGCCCACAGTACAAGTGTCTGTTTGCAGGTGTGAGGAGGTCCTAATCAAGAGAGTGATGAATAGACTTTTGTTCAGGGAGCCAGGCACAGGCCTGGAGGAGGCTTCAGGAATTTCCTGGGGGGTACCGTCCTGCCGGAGAAGAGTCTGAGAAGCAAGGTCACCACGCTAACGATGGACCCAGAGGAGTATCAGCATGGAAAATACCAGAGAAGACACCACGTGAGGGGCGTCTCTAAGGGGCGTTTCTATTGTAAATGTGATTTTTGTATTAGGGACAGCACCCCTGGGTGGAGTTAGAGCAGATGATCTGAGGAACCTAAGAGAGCGGATGGGTAGGCAGATAGGTTAATTGCGAGACATCGATTCTCAACGAAGACTAAGGGAAGTGTGTGATCTTCTTTGGAAGTCACCACGGCTGACACCTTTTTAGGTTAAGATTCTGCTGAGTAGGAATGTCACTTAGTCTAGTGTAGGGACAGTCTAACCTTAATTTTTCCTTTCTGTAAATGACTCACAAGTTACGACTTGTGTCTATTCTTGCAACTCTGATGATTCTTGAATTGGTTTTGGTAATATTCTTCTGCCGACTAAGAGCATTTAGAAAATTCATGTTTGTATTTATACCCGTATATCTTTTAAACCTTATTTTGAGATGTTTGTATCTCCAGTTAGCTTTGGCTTTATAATAAACTTTTAAAACTTATTTGTAGTAGGTGGTTCTTTAGAGTGGTGTAAGTCCTTAACTGTTTGACCGAGTAGTGGACTGCCTTTTACTCTATGACAGGTACCAACGGTTTAGTCGACCTGAGTTGGGATCTAGATCTATAACAATAGACCAGAAATCCCGCGTTAACACATCTATTGGCCTGAAAGTCATGCAGACAGTATTTAGCATCACTCAAAAAGCAACCCAATTTCCCTAATTATCCACATTTAAAAATAAATACAGACAAGAAAATTAATGTTTTCTGTCTGTATTTATCTGTAAAAATCTGTAAAAACTGAAAACAGGGAGCCCTAATTAGAACATTATATCCCAGAAAATCTGAAGCTCTCCCCCCCCAAACTTACTGACCAAGCTACGCCCCTGATTGTCCGCCAGGATTTAGACCCCCACAGCGGCACAGAAACAACACCACTTGCTGCTTCATTGTTTATCCCGGATATTCTCCTTGCTGACAAAACTTCACCTGTCTGCCAAACTTTACACACTGAAACACCCTCTTCTGCTGCTGGGTCCCAGCCAGAAACTTGAGTGTTTCCTTTCTGGGTATCAGGTGGTCCAGACTGTGATAATGGAAACCACCATTCACATGGGCACCCGTCCCTTTTAGATAATGTCTCTGTCCTACTCTTTTTAACATCTATCTCCAACCACTCCACTGGAACCATGGACAGCTGGTGTACTGAGTGATGCCTGTGCAGACCACGCCTCTATCCGCCTCCCTCCTTTGCCTCAGAAAGATGCAGGCTTCTTGAATCCGCCTTTGTCCTCACCCAGGGATGGATGTCAAACCACTGGTGGGCCCTCAAGGAGACCAAAGCAGAGTCCCAATTGTTAGCCTGGCCATTAACACTAAGGAACATCAAACAAGACCAGAACTGCTGGCATCATTAATGTACCGAAGAACAATGGGAGCTCTTGCGGCCTTATTATGAATCAGCTTTTAAGTGTGACTTGAGGCAGAAACAATGTGGGAAAATACAGCTAGAAAAAAAGCACCTAGTTTGGAGGGAACAGAGAGTGCAGCCAACCGCTCCCTTCCCACAGCACCAGGGGAGCATCATGGCACACGCCCTGCTGAAGCCACGAGGAATGCCTTGGGCGCCAACACCATTCCTGCCCCACAGCCCCTGCAGAGCAACCTACTCTTCCCCACCCACTGAACTTCCCCACCTAATTGAGAGGAGGTGGTAAATGTAAGTAGAAAAGTCCTGGAAAGTCTGAAAAAAAGGATTCCACAACTATGGGTTCAAAAGGACCCATTATCCCCCAAGCCTCGAGTTTTATTTTAGATTTTTAATTGCAAGCAAGTCTGCAGCCTTCCTTAATGAGGAGCTAATGTGGCAATACCCTAGATTGCATCAGGTGCCATGTTTTCTCTGTAGCACATTTTTATGTCTCACCTACTACACAGCACATGTGCTGTCTGTTGCGAGATGTATTGTCAGCTTACAGTGGGCTTAGAGACCCCCCATTTGCTGGCTTCATTGTCACTCTCATTCGCTTGCTTATTATTTATTAGTTTGGATGAGCTTTACTTCCTCTTCATGTGTTTGTTCCTCTCCTGGAGCATTGCCTCATTACTTGTGTCCTTCCACTGCTCACTTTTCAGGCACTACTTTTTTCTTTCTGTTTAAGCACTTCAATAGAGTGCATGTGTTTTCCAGCTGTATCCCTTGTGTACTCCCCCCCTGCCATACTAGGGTTGCTCTTTTTATTCCTATGTTCTGCTCCCAATCCCCCTCCCTGATCCACTTACTTGCATGCTTCTCCTGTCATATTGTTTTCTTGCCCTAGTGCTTCTTTCCTCCCACCTCTATGCTGTGCTCTTGCTTCCATTTGATTTCTATGCGCTCCACATTCCTCTCTCTCTGTTTGCTTCCCTCTCTGTACCCTTGCTACCGATTTACCTTACCTGTACCTCTGTGTTGCTTCTGCCTGCCCACGTTGCTTCCCCATGCCCACCTGCTGCGTCTTCACTCCCTGCCCTGCCTGATTTCAACCCCATGTCTGTGCTCCTTCTCCCCAGCTGTTCATGCTATTTTTTTTTTTTAGTTTATTGATTCATCCTGCGTCATTTTGTACGCTTATGCATTTTTGGTGCGCACGCCTACAAAATTACGCGGATGGCTGCATCATAGGAAGTTATTTCTTCTTTTTCTAGCCATAATGCACAGCATTGGGGATGCTGTACAGCATGGCTAAAACCATTAGCAAATCAATGGGTCCCATAGACGAGACCTTTTAGCCGTGTCAGTGCTTGATTTTAAACTTAGAAACAGGTACTGCTCCTCGCATATGGCCAAACCGGAAGAAGGATCCAAAGGCCCCCCCCCCGTGTTAGCTTTTGGCCCCAGGCCTCACATGATCAATTGTGATAGATTTATTTATTGTGGATTTATAATGCGCGTAGCTGCCTCAGCGACGAGGCGTCCCAGCGCAACAAGAAACCCTCAAGAACCCAGGACCAATAGAGAAGCAGCAAACACTTAGACTGCTTGCGGAGGAAAGAGCCAGGTCTTTAAGGCTTTTCGAAAAGCCAGATGGCTCGGCATAACTCTCATGGAGAGAGGAAGCGAATTCCAGAGTTTCGCTGCTAGGTAACTGAAGGAACGACCTCCGGCCCTCGCTCTCCAGACATGCAGAACACGAACCAGCGCAAGGTCGGCAGATCGAAGCAAGCGCCCCGGCACATAGTACTCCAGCAGGTGGAGTAACCCTGGTGGGGCCTGTAGTGTCAAGATCGTATGCGAGAAACAAAGTGCCTTAAACTTAATGCGCCGGTCAACTGGCAGCCAATGGAGATTTGGGAGCACATGTGCCACGAGTGAGATCTGGGCAGCGCAATCAAGAGCCGAGCCGCCGCGTTCTGAACCCGCTGAAGGCGCTTAATGCTCGCCTTATTTGCGCCCAAATAAAGAGAGTTGGCGTAGTCCAATCTAGACAAGATGGATGTCTGGATAATAGTCTGGCGCACTCCAGGGGGAAAGAAACTGAGCAATGGTCTAAGGCCTCGCAATAACCCAAAACAAGTCCCAGCGACAACTTTGGTTTGTTTATCGAAAGTGAAGTCGCTGTCGAACCACACACCCAGATTTTTCACAGCCTCTTTAGGGCGGGGGCGGGCTTGAGGCAGTCCGGCCAGCACTGCAGTGACCATAACTCCCGATCCTTGCCAAATAGGAAAATCTCCGACTTACTGGCGTTCATTTAGCCGCCATCCAGTCAGAGATAGTCAAGAGGTCGTCCTTGAACTTACCCACATTGGTACTGCATTTCTTCGAGAAAGCAATTACCAATTGGGTATCATCAGCATAAGACACCAGGGACAACCCCCTACTCTTGGCCACCTCTGCCAAGGGTCTGACATACAGGTTGAACAAGAGAGGGCTCAAAACAGAGCCCTGCGGCACCCCCCGGTGCAGAGCGAACTCCCAAGAATGGCATGGAGGAACAGAGACCTGAAAGGACCCGTCCTCGAGAAAGGACCAAAACCAGGCCAATGTCGCATCTCTCACCCCCACTTCCTTAAGGCGTTTCAGAAGTATTTCATGGGAAACAGTATCGAAAGCAGCACTTATGTCCAAAAGGACCAGTGCCGCTGAATCCCCAATGTCCAGACTGCCCTGGATAGTTTCTAGCACAACCAGTAGAGCAGACTCGGTACTGTGCCGAGGTCGAAAACCATGCTGAGACGTAGTGAGAAATGCATTCTGCTCAAAGAACTTAGCCAGAGTAAAGTTCATATGGGATTCCACCAACTTGGCCAGGAAGGGGAGCTGGGAGATAGGTCGATAATTCCCTCGATCACCCGGGTCTAGCGAGGGCTTTTTTAGTAATGGAACCATTTTAGCATGCTTCCATGCCCGAGGAACGGAGGCTGAGCTCAAGGATAGATTGGCCAGATCGAGACTACAGGAGAGATTAAGGAGTGTAACTGGTGGAAGAGGACAGGTGACATAGGATACGCCGGGGGAACCAGATCTAATTTTTGAACACAAAGCCGCAAACCCCGGAGGAGTCAGAAGCGGGAAGGAAGACAGGCTAATTGCCCCCGGAATATCTACCGCTTCTAGCGCCCCTCCCTCCAAAGGGGGGGCCATCGAAGGTAAACCCCGGTAGATCTGATCCACTTTGTTCACAAAATACTGCGCAAGCTCATCACATTGATGGTCAGAGCTGATGGGAGAAGCCCTCTTAGATCCCGCGCTTTTCATGTCTTTGAGCAGGGAGAAAATAGTCTTGGCAGGGTTGGAACTGGCTAAGATTTTATTGGCCACAAAGTCAGCAGGAGCTCTGCGAATGCACTTGTGGTAGTGCTTAATAGCCGCCCAATATTCTATCTTTGCAGACGTCTCACACGAGCGTCGCCACGCGTGCTCTAGCTGCTTGCAGCCCTTTTTAGCCAGCCTAAGCGACTCAGAAAACCATGGATTGGAAGGCCCTCGCCCCTTGCCCCCTCGTTTAGCCGGAATGCAACTGTCCAAACCGGCTGTCAGCCATTCCTGAAAGCACAAATTGGCCGCCTCCGCAACACGGGGAAGCTGAGGTCAATGCTCAGTTAACCATCTAGTAAAAAGGTCCAGATCTATTTTGTGCCAAGGACGTTTAAGCACTTGGACAGGGCGGGGCTCCTCAGTTTTGCCCTGCAATTGCAGGGCGAATGAGACCAAGAAGTGGTCGGTCCAAACCTGCGGGAGCGCTGAATGGACAGTTAGAAAACTTAAGTTGGTAAAAATAGGGTCCAGCAGGTGGCCAGCCACATGAGTACCCTCAACTACGTGCTGCGTTAGCTGGAAGGCCTCTAAATCAGCCAGAAAACAGGCGATCTCAGCTTTCCCCCATTCTCTAGATGGTGGTTGAGGTGCCCAAGGATGGTAAAATTCGCCGCCTTGCTAGCCAATGGCCCTACTACACTCAGTAAGTTGTCCCTGAACAGGCTGGACGGTTCTGGGAGCCTATAGATTAGCAAGCCAGATATAGTGGAATTGTAATTGAGCTGGCTTTTGAATGATACTGTGGCCTGTGGCAAAAACCCCACTGACAAATTAGGTTAAATCATACATGTGCTGTGTTTAAAAAAGACTGAGACTAACATTCTAAAGATAATTGTGTGTCCATTAAAGGGCAGCAAAAACAAATAGATGTAGATTAGAGAAGGATTTTTTGTTTTTTTGAGGAGGCAGAAATAGTGAGGCATGTTTGAAACTAAGGGATATTTCTCAATTTAGCATAAGCAGAGAGAAAAGCTGTTAACCCCTTCGACGCTCATGACGAGCTGGGCTCGTCATGAGGTAGCCTCCTCGCACGCTCATGACGAGCCCAGCTCGTCATGAATAATGGGTTTTTTAAAAAAACAAGCACAGTGGCAGAATTTCGCTAGCGCTCATGTGGTTAAAGGATTATGGAACAGTAGGAGGTGAGGGGCGGAGTGTGCTACCTTTATATTGCAGGTAGTACATCAGGAGTCATTACATCACAGGTAGTAAATCAGGAGACATTATGTTGCAGGTACATTTTTTCCATTTATATTGGGAGCCACTACTTTGTAGATAAGTACTAGTAAGAAGTTAAATAAAATTTTACATGTACTTAGAATTTTCCTATTTATACCTACATATTTAAATATGTACATATATGGATAATTAGTCAAATATATAAATTCAAAATATAGACCACATTAAAATAACATAATAAAAAGTGAATTACATTTTTTTAACGTATTCATATTATCATTTAGCAATACTATTAAGAATAATACTAATGAGAATTTTGAAGAAAAAATAAAAGTGAACAAGAGATAAAGAACAAATAGGTTGAAAAATAAAAGAGATTTGCAAAAGGGAATTTATAAATATGTGTGTTTAAGCCTTTAGGACAGAGGGTCCTCGTCACATAATTTGTGGTGAGTCGGAAAGATGGAACAATAAGTAAAGATGCCTTGCTTCTGTGTTTATCTTGGCACATTTGCAGATGATTAAGAGACAGAGGTCAAATGTCAGACTATGTCGTGTGACAAATTGCTGCTTATTCCTTTTACATTGGGAATTGGTGTTTACTTTTCCTTCTCTGGCTGCAAAGTGAGTGGAGTTTTTTAAGAGAATTATCTGACAATCGTGCTGGACTACAGTGAGTTTGAAAGGTAAAGATGTAGGATGCTGCTTTTTGCAAAACACAACAAAATGTAAATACATGTAATCGAACCACATGCATCCAGCAGTTAGGAAAGCAAAAATGAAGCAATTTTTTGTAATTCTAAAATGGGCTACAACCAGAGATTTTAATAGGATCTGAAAAATCAAGAAACTTTACTTTGTGATGCAGAAATGATAAACATTCACATTACCATTTGGATGCTGTACAGTTTTTTTATCAGTAAAGTGCAAATTTAGTAGCCATTTCAATGGAAAATGTGCTCTCTGTAAATGACGATGCGCTACCACACTATGCTTTAGTTACATCCAAAAATTGTCCTGCCTCGTCCATTATAAGTAGGTCTAAAACGTTTGGAAAGCACTGCTTTAGAGTTCCTATATATTTGTAAATATGATCATATTGCAAACTTCAAATGAAAGAGAAACTCTAGGAGCACATACTGGGAGACGTTGCCACCAATGTATTCAGTGCAGCAATACACACAGTGGGGCCGATTCACAGAACTAACTTAAGACAAAATACTAAACTTACTACTTTTGGTATTCACAGAAGTTAGGATTTTGTCTTAAGTTTGTCTTAAGACAGACTTAAGACACACTTAAGATAAAATGCTAACTTAAGTCTGTCTTAAGTCTGTCTTAAGACAAACTTAAGACAAAATCCTAACTTTTGTGAATACCAAAAGTAGTAAGTTTCGGATTGTGTCTTAAGTTAGTTCTGTGAATCAGGCCCAATGTATTTCTCCAGACATTAGTCTTTCTCAAGTGTGTGAGTCCAACTATCAAACGAAAATATAAACAAAACCCATAGACAGAGAAAATACTCCTCAGTTCATCCCTCACTCATAGTGAACCCAAACAAATGTTACCAACTCCTGACGTGTTGCACATATTTCATTAATAGCAATAAAACATAATTTATCATATATAACATTTCGAAATTCCCCTTATTAAGAATTATCACCAAACATCAGCGGACGTAGAAAAGGTTACCTTTAGATAGGGTATATATGACATCATTAGTGTCTGTGCTTATTTCAGTTAGGGGTGAGGGAGTTTTCCTTATGAGTTACATTAAACCTTCTGCCCAACTGGACAAACAGAAGCACCAGTGCTGCGAGGCTGGAGGGCCACTGAAGCGAGGACCCATAAGCATTAGGACTACATTTCCCAAGAAAATTAATTTTTTGGTTTGCTAATATCTTTAGCACCATTTGACAAATCTTCATGGAACTTTCCCAAAAAAGTCTCATCCACCTCAGCTGCTACCTGGAAAGTTTCATACTGATTCCTGAAGAGGGGACCGAGAAAAATGGGTGTCCAAAAAGGTGTTTTCCCATCCAATTTTCCGTATGAAAATTAGAAAAAGGAATACACCAAATTTTGCAGAAAGCTAGAGTTTTACTCAGAAAATATGCTTTGTGTCCTTTCATTGTGTTTGTTGCCCAAACGTAAACTTTCCATCTCAACTAAGAAAGAGAAGGAACCATAGCTGCCAAGGTTTCAGATTGCTCATGTGTGACATTTCCATAATTTCAGTGTAATTATGAGTGACATTCAACGACTATGAGTGACACTTTCTCGCAAGCAAAATCAAGAAATGAAGACGAGGGAAGCATATTAAATAATATCCTCCTTCTTTCTCCTTGCGTGTTTTTCTCTCTCTTACTCTGGGTCAAAGTCATGATGAAGAAAAATAAGTGATGGCCTCCATAAATTAGTGTTAGTAGGCCCCATCTGCAACCACCAGCTCAAATTAAGCATTGGCTGGGGGTGTGGAGGAGACATAATGCTGACAGAGTATGTGCTGGAACGGATGGCTAAGTTCTATTGCTTCGCACTCCAATTCTTAAGTAATATGTCAGCTGACATTAACCTATAGAAGTAAGGAAAGTAAGTACCACCGAGAAACGTGTCGCCCACCTGAGGGGAGGCCTTAGCATCACATCCTTAACTCCTGAGTTTAAAGAGAGGATTAGCGAAGGAGGTCTGAGATTTATTACCACCACACTTGGCAACTACAACAAACACTCACTTTCTCACTCCGCCAAACACTTGTCTTGACACACATAATTACTCTAACAAACACAACTGTACACCACCAAATAAATAACATCACACACACACACACAGTCAAATCATGAGGAAAGCTTGCACTGCTGAATCTGAGTGTGGTGAGCTGAAAGCATTCCACCATTTATGCGTGTACTGTGCTGCAGCTGGTGCCGTTATTGAGATCTGTAAACTCTTCCATGGAACACAACTCCAGGGTCTCTTCACCAGACTCTGAACTGTCCATGATAGTGCAATGCGTGTCCAAAACAGCATCTGTTGACTTCCATTTTAATACTGAAAACTCGCACATGACACTCAGAAACTTTCAAAAACAAAGCGCTGCTTTAACATGACCTTTTTTCCCTTCTGTATTTGAGCTATTCATTTTTTCTATGCTCCTTCCGTATATCTTTCATCCCTCCACTCTTCCCTTACGGTCCCTAATGCCCTTCTGTCACTCCCATTCCTTACTTTCTTCCTCATTTTCAATATTTACACGTTTTTTTACAATGATATGCAAATGTTTATTAGTGTCACAGTTATGCGCATTTGTTGAAAAACAGTCCTGTGCAACGAGCCCCACGGTTTGTGAATAGCTCTCTGCTGCATGATTTATGTGGCAAATATTTGAAAGGCTCGGCTCGTGCACAGACTCTTCGAGTCAGAGCCGGCCCCGGCTCGGCTCTGCTCTCCCTGTTTTATTGTTGCCTCACTCACCGGGCAAGCTCCACTTGTGTCAAGGAGCCGCCTGAGTTTCACGCTGCCTCTCCACGCCAGCTGAAGTGGCTGTGGGGAGACTGATTAACATACTGAAATAAATCCAGCAGCTCGCCTCACCTCACGCACAACACCAAGATGGCTCGGCATCACACTGGCTAAGAGGCATAAAGTAAGGGGGTGTTGCCCACGGGCACTGCTGCCAATGAACACCAGTTACAGAGTAGGCCACAACGCGTTGTCACTTAGTCTGGACGTGAAGTGCAGGGAACAAGAAACAAGCAGAGAACTGCCGCCTGCCTCCAAACCCAATAAACTCCGCCCGTGTCCTGTACACAAGAGCTGTCGAATCACATGCGCGGCTGATAAACAGCCTCACACTATAACAGCTGCTCTGTCTTCACTTTTATTTATCACCACCCTGCTTTGCCCGGAATGTACACTTGCCTTACCTGGACCCTGTCCGTTTGGCGACCCGTTTGTTGTGACAGCCAAGTCACATAAGGCTGCACCACTGCCGGGATGAGAGAGTGAGACTCACTCGGTTGATGAATGCAGCCAGCCCCCACGGTGGGTGCCTGCCAACTCAGTCTCTCAAAAGATAAATTAGTTTGCAATTCTTCACTAGGTGTGCAGCAGGCGGAGGCCAGATAGCTCACACTTTGTCCACTGCATGCTGACAGCAGCGCACCAGGCTCATGCTGCTTCTCCTAATGGAGCACAGCTTCTCCTACCATGGTAGCACTTCACAGCCACAGTGCTGAGGCACCACGCATATGCGTGACAATGCATTTCAGTGCGGTAATGCGGATTACCACACTGAAATGCGCTAGTGTCACGCCTGATGCGTGACACTTGGCAGGCATGAGGAACCCTTTGGTGTAGAAGCACACTGAGCCATGTTACATGATGTGTTGCTATCAATAGAATGCCTGAAGATAGGCTAAGTATTCCACCCCTACTAAAAGAACAGGTACTGACCAGAAAGACTTGAACAACTTCCGACCAGTATCCTCTACGTGAAATTGATACAAAAATGCACCCACGATCAGAAGAACTTGACTTATTGGACAACCACCAATCTGGTTTCAGATCCAGACACAACACTGACGTTGCCATGCTTAACATGATAGATGATATGGAAAAATCATTAGACCAAAACTAATCCGGTCTCCTGATACTTCTGGAGTTATCCATGGTGTTCAACTCAGTCAGCCAAAACGCCACTGAAAAAATCTTGAAATCAGAATGCGCCTATCAGGAGGGATTGGTGTCACTACAACGCATGCTTTTACCACGCATGCCTTTACAACGCGGTTTTTACCACGAAGTCCATTACAACGCATAATGCTTTTAGGCGCTGGATAGTGAATTATTTAATTTACTATTCCAACTCCAGTCCCCGTGGATAGCAGGGAAGGTGTTGGATAGTATATTAAATACATTCCCTATCCTAGAGCGCCCCCCAGCGCATTGCGTTGTAATGGTTTGCGTGGTAAAAGTTGCGATGTAATGGTAGTGCGTTGTAAAAAATTCGTTGTAACCGTGCTACACCATCAGGAGCCGTCCTTAACTGGTTCACACCCTTTTTGTAGAACCGACAAAAAAGAATCAAAATCGTCAACACCCTATACGATATAGCAGACATTAACAGGGACGTTCCACAAAGATTTACAATTTCTCCAAAGTTATTCAATCTTTACATGGAACCACTCATTGAAATCCTGATACAATTAAAACTCTCATATCACATGTATGCGGATAATACTCGACTTACATCAAACTCTCCTTTCAAGAAATTATTCAGAGACCAGATGATTCCCGGAGGAAAACGCAAGTGTGGCTGGCACATAACCATCTAAAAATAAATCCACAAAAAAACAAATTCATTCTTTCCTCCCCTCCCTTCAGACCTCAATAACCTCAGCCGTGGGCTTTAAACTGCACTCCAACCATCTGTGACTCCATAAAATCAGTAGGCATTACACTAGACTCAAATCTGAACATTCAGGCTCACATACAAGCTGCATCCAATAGCACCAACCTACATCTGCACATTCTCAGAAAACTAAAACCCTTCATACCACTAGGAGACCTCAAAAAGGCAGTTCAATCTCTAGTGCTCTCTCGAAAGTACTAAGGGAATGCTAAGCTCACAGGTCTGTCGAAACCCAGCCTAGCCCCAATAAAAGCAACAATAAATGCAGCAGCAAGCCTTTTAAACAGGCACACATCGTTATGATCGTATTTCCCCATCACTCAGAGCCCTCAACTGGCTCCCAGTCAAGGATTCAACTGAAAGGTGAATGCATAACACACAAAACTCTTGTCAATTCTGTTACAAAATATATGGCGAGTAGGATAAAGCTATTACAAAGCTACCCCAGCATGGGGGAAGGCTCCTCTGTGCACTGCTTGTAAAAGACTGAAGAAGTCTTATTCACATTTGTCGAACAATAAGGTTTTGTTGGATTCAAAGGGTTTTGCTTTTGAAGTCTTTTTTATTCATCAACTCATTATTTTCATGGTGTTTTCATATAGTTCATATCATCCTTGTAAGTAACATCACGGTTTCCTTGTCATAAATACATGAATGATCCCTGTTTTCTATTCCCAATGCATTTCAGGCGCTGAGTTGGCCCTTCGTCAGGGGATCGCTGTGGACCATAGTCTGGTCTATCCGTGGACTGATCAGCGAAGAAACTCCGCAGGGTACTCAAGGATGATATGAACTCTATGAAAATAACCATGAAAATAATGAGTTGATGAATAAAAAAGACTTCAAAAGCAAAACCCTTTGAATCCAACAAAACTTTATTGTTCGACAAATGTGAATAAGACTTCTTCAGTCTTTTACAAGCAGTGCACAGAGGAGCCTTTCCCCATGCTGGGGTAGCTTTGTAATAGTCTTGTTATATTTTACGCTGTGTGGACCAGACAGCGATTCCACTGTAGCACGCAACAGATCATAAACATTAGAATACTTCAGAATAATTAGGCTGTGCGAGTCCTACCACTCTCTTTGTGAGTAGGATAAAGCTATCAGGAGGCAGAAGAGACTCTCGAAGTGCTAAATCCCTCATACTAGAACCAGCCAGATACAAAAAAAGCAAAACTCAATGCCGCACTTTCACTGAATATGCTCCAAAATTATGGAACTCCCTTCCGCCCTCAATGAGAACAATTACCTCAGTCAAGCTGTTTTAACCGCATGCGTGCGGGCGGAATTCCGCCCGTACGCTGAGATTTACTCATTCCCATGTTTCATGACGAGCTGGGCTCGTCATGAGCGTGCGAGGAGGCTACCTCATGACGAGCCCAGCTCGTCATGAGCGTCGAAGGGGTTAAGAAGGAAGTTAAAGCCTTACTACTAAAAACATGTGGCATGACAGAAATCGTCTGATACCGGCATTCACCTGATTCAATGTTGTACACTATTGTTTTTGCCTTGCTCTTCAAAGAGAACTATTTTGAAACTGTCATTCACCCTATTCAATATTGTATACAATTGTGTTATACCTTACTCTTTGAACCCTATGTAAAGCATATCTTAAGTGACTAGGGTCTTTACTGTACTGCAACCCTCACCAGCTCTTCTTGTACAGTGCTCGGATACAGTGATAGTCATGTTTGCACTTTATAAAACACTATAAATAAATAAACAGAGTTTGAGGACTTGCTACTTATTGAGCGTGATTCAGTTTCCTTGTCACACGCCCTCTTTCTATCACCTATCACATAAACATTATCATATTTACGTCCAAATTTACAGATCCTGCCCTCTTTGCAGTCCCTATCATCTCTTTTGATCTTTTTCACTTTCTAGTTATTCAAGTATATCTGATGATCTTGTATTATCACATTCAAGAGTTCATAGTTTTTTTCAATTGCATCTATTCATCATTTTTTAATATCTCTTTTCATTTTCTCTATAGCAGATTGAAATGTAACCGACTTTTTATTTGCATGTTTAATCAAAATGCTGACAATAGTAAATGATGCATTTTGCAAGGTGCTTTCCCAATAATTTCAGAGCTCTTCATTAAGGTCTTCAAACGTTGGAAAATTCAAGATAAGTAAGCCCCCAGGTATGTTTGTCTAAATATTTCTGTGATGTTATACCATCCCACTATCTCGCAAGGTTCGTTTATTCAGACATTCCAATTTCTGAAATTTCACTTTCAAGCCCTCATATTGATTCCCATTAGCCACCGCTAAATTGGACAATGGTCACTCGAAAAGAAATCCTGTGCTAACTCTTCTCTTCTATCCTTCAATTTTGGCATGATTCTTGATATTGTTTCAAATAACAATAGAGGGTAGGACTGCCATGAAAAGGCAGTTGGAAAGGGACATCCTAATCCTCACAGTGGTGCCAGCACAGGCACCACCCTTGTGATAGGGGTAAGAGTCTGACTGCCACCCTGATGGGATCCTTGATCCTGTTGGAGGCGGCGATATATCCACAGCCCGCTGCAGTCTGACAGTCCGCATCGTAATGTGGTGGTCAGACCGATGGCCTGGATGTCGAAGTAACTGCCATCGACGGTCTGTCGGTGGCAGTCCCACCGAGATCCAAATGAGACCCTTATTGTCAAAATTGCTGATCTGATGAGATAATATGGGCAAAGTGGAGAAGATATTGTGAAATGCGACTTCACCAGAATGATACTTTTCTTTGGCACCTCCTTATGAGCTGTTGTGTCTTTTGAATTATTATGGTATGTGACATCAATCTTACATATGTTTTTCCTCTCATCTGTGAATATTAGTGGTACATGGGCAATAATTTCAATTTCTCTTCTCATCTCATGTTATTCATTGGTGCTGCTTTGGAATGTTTAAATTGAATTATCGTCATGACATGAGCTTTGTTTTTAATCTGATTTTATATGGGCACATTGTTGTTCATATTGGATATTCTTGAGCTGTGGATTTTATAGGTATGGCACATTTTTGTTTTTTGTGTATATTTATGTAACTGTGATCATTATACATATGTTTTATGCATTGTTTTGCAGTCCTGAAGAAGTAAATGTTTTAATGGAACGCGTTGGCTGAGGCTGCATTGTTCAAAATGAAAGTTCTGCAGCAACAAATGATGGACGGAATGCTGAAGGAATCAAACATTCACCCCCAGTCAAAATATCTGGGTTAAATCCTCCATCTTTTTTTGCTCACTACGCTATTCCAGTTTAGACACAGCCATATGCAAATCAGTCATGACCCTGCTCCTTATTGGAACAGTCCAGCCCAAACTGCCACGCCAGGTCCTACCTGGACCGGAAACAAGCATCCTGGGATCGATTTCGGGGTAACACCCCATATCAGCCATGCTAGCTTGAATCCAGTGGCACAGAGAGCAAGAGAACCACGTCTGGGCATAACCTTCCCACTTCATCCTGCCTACTCATCGTCCTACTGGAATCCTTCATTCTGCTAACCGATCCTGCTGTACAGATCCTCCTTCCCTAATCCTATATCTGCCTACCAATCCTATTTTATGAGCATTCACATGCTATCCGTTCCTGCTTCCTGACTAGCACTTCCTCAGTCCTTCATTATGCTTCTTCAACTCTTTTTTCAATCCTTCAGCCTGCTGCCTGCTTGATTCTACTTTCCTGTTTCTTGATCCCCAACCCTTCTTCCTGCTGATGTGATCATTTATCTTCATCCTTCATCAGCTCCATCACAAATTCCTTTGCCACATTTCTTCTTCATTCATCATCCACCCTAAACACACTGTGATTTTCCGACTCCTTTTTTTTATACCTAATATTCCTTCAAAAAGCCTCTTTCCTCCACACTCTACGATTCTTTGCCATCTTCCTTCACCAGCCTCCCTTCCCTTATCCAGTGTACAATTCACAGCAGGGAGACTGTGTTGTGAAATGTAGTACTTTATGCTCTAAATCATATCAACTCTCATATACAAAAGGATGTTTATACCTCCTTACTATGCTTCATCTATGGAATGAGAGAATGTGTAGAATTTGCTTTGTGGAATTACTGATGGAGACTTCCAGTAAAGTTTATAAATTCCTCTGTTGATTATATGTAGAGGTACATTGCAAACTCGTGCAACAAAACTACATAATATATGCTTTTCCTACAGTTAATGTAAAAAAACTATGCTTTCTTCAATAGAAATTCTAGGGAAATTGAACAAAAATGCGTACATTTTGGCATGTCATGGTCTACCGAATATGTACTAATTTAGAAACCAGTTTATGGTGAGCTTGGCTGATTAGCATAAGAGAGGAGCAAGGTTTAAGCTGATCAAAATCTTAAAGAGCCATAAGAAAGAAAGCATTGGCAAAGTCAATACCTTGGGTTTGCATTTTGAGTCCTGACTAAAACATTTTACAAAAAGGGCTACTACTTACACAATGGATACAAGTGATTCATGAGGTACAGAATTTAATGATTGGTGATTTACTGTATTTCTGAGGTGTAAAATAGTCTGTCACGCATTGCAATGGAAGCATTCCAGATGAGGCAGAATGATACACTAAACAGCCAATAACTTGGGATGGGAGAGAAGTACTGTTCTGGGCGGATCAGAGGCTACTCTGTGCATATTTTTAAGAATTGATAACAGTGGACCTGGAGACAGCTGCGATGTGAAGTCGGACCTTAAAAAGCTCAAAAGCTGGGACATCCAGGGGTACAGTAGTGATACTACATATTTTCTTTTTCTTTTATTGATTTTTTAATATACTACATATGGAGAGGATGTGGCCTAACGGTTACAACGGTTGACCTTGAAGCTGGGGAACTGTTTTTAAGTCTTGGCAGGGGCGCTCAACATCATGAGATTCTGGACATTTGTGTCTAATAAAATTAATGTGTCTGTTTGTACCACAACTGGTGCTCATGTAAAGTGCTCTGTCTGATACCTTCGGGCCGAGTTTGCGCTACATAAAACTCCCAAAAAAGCAAATCCTTAAACTGAAGACTGGCGACTGTAAAAATCGTTTAAAAAATAAAGATTATGTTTAAATGTCCAATCTGGTCTTTGAGTTCATGACTTATCCTCAATTCCCCTATATTATGGAATGTTTGACATCAATGTACCCTCTAAAATGTTCCTGTTATTAATCTGTGCAAACATGTTCACATCAGTATTGTATGGCTATAGTGCTATATATCATTAAGGTTGCTTGCAACAGTCATTCTATAAGAGATTTATATGGGGCACTAGTGGTGAGTTACGAGTCTGCTGTTCAGATCAGTGTGTAATTGCAATGCTATAAGTGGATTCCTCGAAGAGCGGCCTTAGCTGTTCATTCTTCTAAGGTTGACATACTGGCCCCCATTGAGAAGAGGGAATAATGAAATCTGTATTTTACAGCAAATTGAAATAAAGAAAATCACTGTTAACAGATTTTCTATAGGACACAGTGGTTCTCCTAATTTTGGATTTTGAACCAATATTAAATGAAGTTAACATGGACCGCCTTTGAGCTTCAGCACCTTTTCGAAACCCCTTGTCCTTCACTCTTTTTAAAGTGGAGAACGAAATGATGTAATGTTTCCCAAAGACATCAGGCTGCAAATCAGTCCAGAACATGGAGAGTTATCGCTAATTATTAGGTGCTTCTTGGATTTTTGGGCAACCAAATTCTTAGATTTAACATTGACATTCAGACTTGAATCTCTGTGGTGACGTGTTGCATGTGCTTCTCACTTACTGGTAGGCACATACAATATGTGCATCATTTCTATTGTCTTTAATTGTTTATTTGTCTGTTTCTTATTATACAAACCACGATTTAATGATATTGTGTTGGTATTTAGATGGGAAATCATTATACCAATCAGGCAGGACTGGTCATACTGGACATGGATACAATCTGGGCAGTTTACTGTCAGCACTGTTTGGGGCCTCAGGCAAACCAGCAATGAAAGAGAATTTAGAAAGGGGGCACAAGCATTTATTACAAGCATATCTGAGATTTGCTGTGCATGAAAATAAAACTCCTGGATACTGAGCCAGACTGCCAGGTATTGAACTTGTTCACACGTTTTGCTTCACAATTGTCTGCAAAACCTATGGAATTTTATCCAATCTAGATTTGAATTTGTACCACAAAAATAAATACTTCATGCCAATAGTTTACAAAGAATCTTCTCAGAAGAAAACCTTCCCGAACTCTCCTAGAGTTGGACAGATGCATTTGCCATGGTTGGTTGTTTTATTTAATATGGGACTGGTTATTAAATAATGTCCAGGACTGCTTTTACCTTCCGGCTTAGCCTGGTAGGCAACAAATCAATCTTCGCCGAAGAGCAAAACTTGCATTCAGAAGCAGAATGTCATCATCTGAAGATAAAATACCAAAAGTTTGCTCCATATACTGACTTGCCTTGGGCGCAACACTTGAACATGCATGTCTTACCTTCCCCATTCCGGAGTGTGCATGTCCCAATTTTACCACCACTGGGAAGTTTGGAGTCGTGAGCTGAAAAAGAAAAAGGAGAAAGATTCATGTGACCTAAATGTAAAGACAAAGTCCCGTACAGTGTTATATAAAATATGCGTTTTAACCTCTCTTGCAGTTCTCCACCAGTCATTGTTTGAAAGCATCCCAAACTCTGGTACTAGAGGACCTGCTCCTCGCATTAGGATGAAGTCATAGCTGAGACAATCAGTGAAAACCATGTCCGGTGACATATTCAAAACCCCCCCCCCAATGAGGCACCTAAATAACCAAATAACCCATCACAAGAGGAAGGCAAAGGTAGTCCCCAGGAAAGATAAGTGTCATAGAGCACAGCTGTCAAGATTCTAATTCACTTTACAACACTCGCTGTGCCTAGCCGGCAATGATTCGCTTGTGAGGCTTGCGTTCCTTCCACAATGATCATCTAATGATAGTCATTCCACTAAGGAAAGGTTATTTGTGGTCCTTGCTCAGTTTCTACTACAGAGAGTTCCTGTGGAGTCATATATGGCATTGCCACTCTATGCAGAGACTTTGTCTGGTACCTGTTCAAGCTCTTTGCTGGATGTGCAGAGGCGGAACGCAGGACCCTTCTATCCAGAATCTTTTTTGTGGTAGCTACTCACTACTTGCTGGTTGTGTGTTTGTCTGTGCAGTGGTATAGAATAGGGACTGTGGACATCTTCCTCATGATACTATCATGTCCCTCGGTAAACACCTTATGTTGGGGTATGTGGACTGTTAAAAGCTCTCCGGGTGCCCGTCGGGCATTGCAGCGCAGGCCCTACCAGGCCCGACCAGGACCTAGCCCAGTGATGAAGCATGACACCCATTTGGGTGTGTGAGGGCTCTTGCTTCTATTGAAGAACTTCCCACTCTAGAAAAAACATAGCTATATACACTTTCCCCAACTTCTTTAAAAGGAACTGCATACCCCTGTTGGATTGTGGGATGTGGCCACTGCCATAGTCATACTGTACTAAATGGGTTATACACATCTCGGGGATGGGGATAGGTAAAATACTGTGTAGGGTATATACCTTATTGAATAGATATTGATGGTACCCCCTTAACACTATTGTGTGTGTTGTATTTGCTGTATGCAAGGGGCTGTGGACACTGCCATGACCACACTATACGACACGTGTGCCTTATTGAGGGCAGCTGCCGACCTGCATAAAGAAAAGTATGGGAACTGTGATCCTGAGTGCAATGGTGTCTGCCCAGTGAGTGAGGAGACGGGGTCAGAAATGTGACTAAAAGAGCAAAATATTCTATAAATATTTTGTTAGCCTTTGATCTACAGGTAACAGCACATAACATATAATCAACTCAAATGAACAAAGAATTTAACTTAAATTAATATCTGAGGAATTAATTCTTCTGGTAGGACCGTTTGGTTGGTTAATTAGTTAACTTCAGATATCTGTGGATGTAACCACACGGTCACTGATTTGAATCCTGCTCGGTGGGTCCGTATCATAACCCAGAATTTTAACCATGGCATCCTGGTATGGTTGGGAGGCAGGGGGCCTGTCAATGAGAGTGAGGAGATGGGAGATCTTTCAGAGGCAGTGGTCCTCCATCGGCACAAACAGCAGATGGAGTTGATTTGGGAAGCTGAAATTTGTATTGGTCTCCACCATTAGAAAATAAAATGCTCTGCTGGGGCCTGCCCTGCACGAGAAAGGAGGTGAAAGCCAGAAATTGACTGATGTACAGAATAATGTGACAGAAATTCTACGATTTACATTGGCAATTTTCTTTACAAAACTGGACCAGAAGGAGGCTGGGGAGAAGGAGTGTGAACAGTTGGGAACACAATGGAGGAAAAGGCATATCACAGGGCCTGAATGGTGGACTGGATGGGGTGAGTGAACAGGACAGGGTTCCCCTGCAAAGGGAGTGAAGAAAGTGATTAGCCTCAAAAAAACAATTTGTCAAGAAAAATGTGGCTGAAATCACAGAGAAATATTGATCACAAGATCCATCAAATTGGTGTGGCAGTCATATATCTTTACTATTTACATTTTGCAGGAAACATACCATAGGTATCAGACAGAACCATCTAATTCACATGCTGGTTTCTGTAACCTGGTTTCAACTGAACCCCGACACAGCATTCTTATGTTGCCTGAAACAGAACCTTTACTGTGAGTACATATGTTATGTTATGTTATGTTATGTTATTTTATTTTATAAAGCGCACAGATGCCGCAGCCAAGAGGCGTCCCGGCGCTTAGGAGATGGTAAAAAACACAACACGAAAATTAATGAAACTAGAACAAAGGACTAAACAGTGGAAAATAAGAAGGTCTTCAAGGCCTTTCTGAAGGGAAGCAGATCAGGGATAGAACGAAGAGGGGCAGGCAGGGAGTTCCAAAGAGCTGCCGCCATCACAGAGAAATAGCGTCCGCCGATCCTTGCTTTTTTGAAACGTGGCACTACAGCAAGGTTTGTCCCTGAAGATCGAAGGGCTCTGGAAGGCACATAGTGACAAATTGTTTGTGACAGAATAGGGGGAGAAGCTAGTTTCAAGATTTTAAAAGTGATACAAAGAGTTTTAAATTTGATTCTTTGCCCGACGGGCAGCCAGTGAAAATCTTGGATAGTACGGCGTACCGAAACAAACTTTGGAAGTCCAACCAACATCCTGGCGGCCGCGTTTTGCACCCGCTGCAGGTGAACTAATTCTGCTTGATTAGCGCCCAGGAGCAGGGAGCTGGCGTAATCAAGTCTAGCCAGGACCGTAGCCTGGACAATGATCTGTCTCGTGTCAGCATCGAAAAACTTAAAAATGGGTCGCAGACACCGCAGGGCCCCGAAACAAGTACCGGCAACCCGTTTAGTGTGGATGGTGAATGAAAGTTTCTCATCCAACCACACCCCAAGGTTCCTGACTTCAGCCACTGGAGTGGGAACAGGGCCCAGTTCAGATGGCCACCACTGATCGCCCCAGAGCTCGCTCTCCCTACCAAAAATAATAACCTCGGTTTTTGAGGCATTCAATTGGAGGCGATTATTCGCCATCCAGCCCGCCACAGCTTTTAACGCGGACTGAAAAGTGGCAGCATCCATGTTGGACTCCCCATTAAGTGCCACCGCCAGCTGCGCGTCATCGGCGTATGACACCATGGAGAGACCAAAACTATGTGCAACCTCTGCCAACGGTTGAACATATAAATTAAATAAGGTAGGGCTTAGGGCCGATCCCTGCGGGACACCCTGCGAGATCGGGCGGGGAGCAGAAACAAAAGGGGGAGTGGACACTTTGAAAGTTCGATCAGTGAGGAAAGATCGAAACCACTCGAGCGCTCTCTCTCCAACACCGGCCTCCTCAAGGCGGCGTAGGAGGATCTGATGGGACACCGTGTCAAATGCGGCACTAAGATCCAAAAGGATCAGTGCCGCCGTTTGACCTTGGTCCAACATTTTCCTGATGTTTTCCACCACCGCTAGAAGAGCCGTTTCGGTACTGTGACCCGCACGAAACCCATTCTGCGAGTTATCCAGTACCTTCGCTTCCTGCAGATGAAGTGACAGGATGCGATTGGCATGAGATTCTGCTAATTTCGCTAGCCAAGGAAGCAGGGAAATAGGCCGGTAATGTTCCGATTTAGTGGGATCAAGAGCCGTTTTTTTAAGGATGGGAATGATGGTAGCCTGCTTCCAAGCACTAGGCACACAGCCGGTGTTAAAGGACAGTTCAATAAGACTGTGCATGGCCGGTAAGCAGCACTCAGCAAGTTCCTGGAGCTGGATGGGTCTCATGGGGTCATCAGGTGAACCGGATTTAACCTTCGTTGTCAAGGTTTTAAACTCCTCTAGAGTAGGACTGGGAATAGTCAGCAGTGGTATAGAGGCCCTAGGTACGATGTTATTCTCCTCGATGGCAAGCTGGGAGAATGACCTATAAATGGCCTCAACTTTTTCAATAAAAAATGACGCCAAGTCCTCACAATGCTCTGGGGAGGCTGCCAGCGTGGTAGATTGATTTTGTTTACTTGTAAGGTCCTTACAGACCCTAAAGATAACTTTTGTGGGGTTCGAGCTGTTTTTTATCTCCCGAGAGTAAAAGACCGCCCTAGCGGAACAGATGGCCCGGTGGTACACTCTAGTACAGGCCCTATAGGCCGACTTGAGGTCCACGTCATACGTTTTGCGCCATGCGCGTTCAGCTTTTTTACAGGTAGACTTGAGCAGTCTAAGAGATTCATCGTACCATGGGCTGGAGGGGCTCGATCTAGTCTTGCTCCACCTAGCTGGTATTAACACATCTAGGGAGCGATTGAGCCACTCACAGAAGTTATCGTAACCAAGAGAGACCTCAGAGGGAGGTTGAGGATGATGTTCCATCAACAACTGATGGAAATGTTCGAGATTAAGTTTTCTCCAAGGGCGTTTAAAAAGACCCGGAGTATTATTACTACGGGGAGGAGTGGGGATGGTGACATGAGCTTCGATCAAATGATGGTCAGTCCAGGCCATAGGCCTAGGCGGAAGCACACGAATGTAGGTAGCAAGATTCGTCAGAACAGGATCTAACAAATGTCCGCCGATATGGGTCGGTAATTGCACCAGCTGATTTATTTGGAATGCTTCGAGGTCAGCCAGCAAACTAAACACCGAATTGGAGAGAGGAGCATCCATATGTAGATTTAGATCGCCAATAATCGTGAAGTTGGCAGTTTTCAAGATCAAAGAGGAAACAACCTCTAATAGACTATGGCGGAAAGAGCCCTCAGGGCCGGGTGGCCTATAGATTAATAATCCCGATAAAGTAAAATGGGGATTAACTGAGATATTAAAATGCGCGCTCTCACACCCAGCTATGGTGATGGGCTTCCAAACACAAGGATAGCATGATTTTACCGCAAGTGCGATACCTCCACCTCTAGCAGTACGGTGTAGGGAGTGCATGATATATCCCGGGGGGAGGGCAAGATTTATAACAGCCATAGATTGGTCATGTAGCCAAGTTTCGGAAAAGAAAAATATGTCCGGCTTGTCGTCTGTAACCAAAGTAAGTACATCTTGGTGATGACAAGTCAAAGATCTGACATTCAGATGAAATATTTTAAGACTTGTTTGTCTGGCGGCATCTGCCGCCAGATTAGACTTAGGAACACTGGGAGAGCTAGATAGAAGACTAAGAATGGGCTAAGAATGGGCATATACAACTTATTTACAGTATAAAGGTTTTCAGTAATGAATACACCAAAAATGTGCTCAAAGCTACAAGTGAATATGTCTGTTTGATAATGGAGTAATCTGTTTTATGACAATATAAGGCCTAGGATACACACGTGGCAGATTCTTTTCTCATATGTGTTAAAATGGTTGCAAAGCCACGCCCACTGGCATCTACAGAAAGCAATGTTTTTCGGTCACACCTGGGACAGTGCATTCGCTATTTCTTGTAAGATCCTTTGGGCCAGATGTAGGTCACCAAATACCGGTCGGTAACGGCCGATTTCGGCCGTTACCGACCGGTATTTGGGTTTTGACATGTAGGTGGCCTTAATTTTACCGATTCTGTAAATTTACCGATTCGGTAAAATACCGAATCGGTAAATTTACCGAATCGTAATCGGTAAATTTACCGAATCGGTAAATCCAGATGTAGGTGGCACTTCAAACAGTGCCACAGGCCATTACCGATTCGTTATTTACCATGTAATACTATTGCATGGTAAATAACGAATTCCTGAGTACATGCTCATCTGTGCATGTACACCTGTTAGGGAATGTATGTGTGTCTCATGGCACACAAGCCAAAATCAGGGGTGCAACAGGGTGTCAAAGTGACACCCTGTTCCCCTTGACAATTCGGTATTTTTACCGAATCGGTATTTACCGATTCGGTAATTGACATTAAATTACCGAATCCTACCGATTCGGTAAAAAATACTGAATTTTTAGCTACATCTCATTTACCGAATCTAGAATACCGAATCGGTAAAATTCTGTATTTTAGAGTTGGTAAATGTGGATTACCTACATCGGGCCCCTAGTTTCTTAAAACAAATGAAAAGGGCCAGTCTGTTATTTACCATTGGTTGGCTTCATCGTCACTCATTTCCCTGCTTCTTCCTGGTTAGCGGATACTGGTTTCACTTTCTCTTCATGCAGTTGGCCCTCAGATGGAGTGGACGGGCCACTGCTGCTTCTCCTACATTGCTCCAAAAGCCTGTAACAAGCTCTCACTGAACATGAGAGTGCCTGTTCCATTCTAGAACTGCGTAAAGAGCTGAAGACGTGGCTTCTCGAATAGGTCCCACCAGCCCAGCCCTCAGCCCGACCAGCTTGCCCCTGCGCATGTGCCAGGATCCCCTCCCAGGTGATGGAGCACTCTACAAACAGAACTAAAACAAGTGATCTAGAAAAAAAGCATCATTCAAATAGAAATGTCTACTCCATCGTCCCATAACAGGTTATCAGGAAAATGGCATAAAGTATGTATTCCCTCAGTCCCAAAACAATGTGTTCTTGGCTTTCCGCATTGGATGCCAAAAGAGAATCTCATGCATACCATAGCACTGATGTCATGCAATATTACGGGCCATGATTTGGAACACAGAACCAGAGGCTGACCACCTACACATTCAGAGAGAGGTACAGGTTCATGTGAAATAATAATTTGCAGCTGAATTTGTTGATCAACTGGTCTAATTCAGCGCTGGGAGCCCCCGGGGAGCCATGCGCTCTACAAATTGACTAGATTAGATTAGCTAATTTAGAATCACAAAAATAACAATTTAATGCAAGTACCAATAAATTGTGATACACAGACACATAGTTCATGGCTTGAGGGCCCAGGCGATTCAATTTCAGAACAACGTTCCTATTGCTATGTGCGGTGTAGTGACACAACACTACGACAACCCACAACTCACTACTGTGGTCTTTCTCTCTGATGACATCAACAGCCAAGCGATTCTCACTTTGTGTCAATAAAAACACCCGAAACTTGGGAATAGACATGCTCAGGTGCCCTGTTTTGGGATTGCACACGCCACAACACACACTCTCTTCTTGTGCCGTGTGACCTTGGACATTGCAGCCGCGACGCCAAAGCCTCCCGCAGACTTACCTTGGTTTGCCTCACAATCTAGATAAGGCTGATCATTATGCACAGCCCAGGGAGTATTTATTTCTATGCTCACGAATGATGCATAGAGCTCTCCTGTTCAGGCATAACATGGCACGCTGTGTACATATTAACATATACAAAACAACATATCACGGCATGCTTTGTGGCTTGCACGGTCCTGTCTTACAAATGGCGTCATCCGATCCCTATCTCATGTCAGAGGCATCTTTCACTTCAAAAGCGACAAAGCTGTGGAAACAGCCTGCCCTCTCAGGAGATCTGCATTTCAGATCAGCAGAAATCAAGGGAAGCCGCGCTGACGTCACTTCTCCTGGTACATCCTGTACCTGCTGTTTTTTTGGGCCAGACACTGGTTCCTTCTACCCACGTGACTTGTTGGCGTCATAATAAAGCAAGCGAGGGTGACAGCTCCATTAACACTGTTTGCCTTGTAAGCCAGACGCTGGCACTAAATGGACAATAATTGAATTGCTTAAATGCGCATACTTTCGATCAGCCAAAGGTACCATGTGTCCTTCGCTCACTAACAATGCCCACCCCCAGGGGATGTCTGGCGCTTGTTGCGCCACCTGTTGGCAGGGAGACACACACGCCTTTCTCGTCTGCACCTCCTACCCACAGCAGTGGGAAACATTAAGTTTCATTGGAACAGGAAACCTGTTGACATCATCGTTCGTAAATCCCATGTTTGGTCACCTTCGGAGCAGAGGACAGGAGTTCAGTCTCTGGGCGTTAAAACTGGTACTAGCTCCAGGACATCAGCCTGATGCCAGGTGGAGGTGCCAGATGATGTCACAGGGTTGGCACAGCAGGTGGAAAGCCTTGGCCGCCTTGTTTAATGGTTCATCCTCCAAGCAAACAAGAGAGAGGTGTTCCACTGTAGGCTTGTGGCACATGCCCGTGGGAAACGCAATGAAGTGCCCACACCGTGACAAACTGTGCCATGACCACGTGCCTCAATGCTGCCCATGAATCTTCAGCTTTAGTACAACATCAGAAACGCCCATGAGGCACCCACGAGCCATTACTTACGAACATACGTCACAGACCTAAAGAACACTACATCATGATGCAGTAACCGTCCAGGCTTGCACACCCAAGTCACAGACCTAAAGAACCCTACCTCATCGCCATGTTACAGGGACAGTCCACTTCCACTGTTTGCATACTGTTAGACCTGGCACCATGGTTGGCATGGTTCTCCCCTACATTTTTAGGTCTCGCCTAGACTTTGCTGTCTAGGGAGACAACTTATGTCGCCACTTTCCAGGGATTCCGGGGAATGTAGACTGCAGACTGTGACGAGCTTGTCCTCCTGGCGATTGTATCTCGTGAGCGCGCACGTCGCGTCGCCGTCCCTGCTATTCCCATGCACAGAAAGGCTCCCGCACGCATGCGCACATACACACACTGCATACACACACACACACACGCACCCCCCCTTTAACAGACACACGCGCAGACAGACACATGCACGCACAGACACACTACAACAGACACACGCGCACACCCCACCCCCACTCACCCCTCCTCCTCCGCAACACACTCACCTGTTCTGGCGGTGCTCGGCGTGCCTCTCGGGCGGCGGTTGCGCTTTGCGGGGCTCTCTCACCACATGAGAGCCCTGCCTTCTTCATGCGCCCGGCCGCTCTTCACCCGGTCCCCCATCTCGGGACCGGGACTCGATCAGGAGCCCTCGGGGCTCCTCGGACAGTGGCTTCTCTCTCGCGCCGCGATGGGGGCGGGACTTCCGGTTGGGGCCGCGCTGCGATTGGCCGGCTGCCCAACCGCTTCCGGGTCGTCGCAGGCAGCGCGGCGGCCCGGCGGGAAGCGGGAACTTGTTTTTTAGTGCTGCAGTAATACCAGGATCAGGGCGCAGACGGCATTCCGTGTTGTGTGGTAATAAGGCCGCTCGCACAAATTCAGCGGACCAGCCGTATATCTACGGCGGCCCCATGTCTACTTCGGTGCCATGCTGCCCTATTAAAGTCACCCCCGCCACACACACATGGCTTACCACCCTGTCTTTCCAGCCTCCGCTCGCTTCCCCTGCCCCTCTGCCTATCCATGCCTCTCGCGCTCCTGCTCATTAGTTTCTTCTCCCTCCCTACCCGCTGTCTCACTCTCTTCTCCCTTTCTATCGCTGTTCCCCTCTGCCCCTTACGCTGTTTCCCTCGCATCTATCGCTCTCCACCTACCGCTCGAGTCCCCTCTTGCTTTCTACCGCACACTCTTCCTCTTTCACCGTGCCTCTCACCCTCTTTCTATCCATCCAGTCCCCTCGCCTCTGCATTGCTCCTTTCTACCATCATGTTCCCTCTAGCCCTTCTTTTCTAGCTCTCTCCCCTTCATCCCTTCCTCTGTGTTTCTCTTTCCTCCCCATATTCCATCCTCCTGTTCACCGTGCCTTCTCGTTCCTGCTTTAATTTGCAGCAATATTTTCCTCTGCCCCCCCACCCCTTCATTCGTCATTTTATCTTCCCTTTCGGTTAGTCGCTATACATTTATAGCTTTCTTCTTTACGTGTTCAGTACACACGTGCTCACATTTCTTTTGATTAATCTCAAGCTTTCCCTCTATGATTACAGCATTGTTCCAAGTCTGTAAGACACAAAGTTTCCTATTCATGGATTTTATTTGACAACCTATCTCTTTTTAAACAAGCATTTACAATGCCATAGGTCTCGCATTTGCGAATGTTTATGCTATTGGCATTGGAAATGACAATGCCTTTTATTTATTTGTTTAAAAAACCAACACATTAATAAAAGGCATTGTAATCAACAATGCCAATAGCTCAAACTGTAGTAAATGCGAGACCTATTGCATTGCAAATGCTTGTTGTCTTTGCCTCCTGCGTTTTTGCTGTTTGTTGGACTTTGTTTTGCTGGTCTAGATGCTTTGGGCACTTTATCACTGTTGTTCAGTGCCAAAGTGCATGTCCTCCCTTTGTACATTGTTGTGATGGATTAGTGATTCCATGATTGGCATATTTGATTTACTAGTCAGACCCAAGTACAGTGTTCTATGTGTGCCCAGGGCTTGTAAATCACATGCCGCTAGTGGGTTGCAGCACTGATTGTGCCACCCACAGATGCAGTATGTAAAATGTAACTCTGGCCTGCCATCGCAGAGCCTGTGTGCAGTCTGGGACTGCCATGTCGACTTGGCAAGTGCACACACTTTTCTCGCCCTTAACCTTCCCTTTTCTACATGTTAGCCACCCCAAGGTACCTCTGTGGGCAGGGTGCAGTGTATGTGAAAGGTAGGACATGCCCTAGTGTGTGTGGCATGTCCAGATAGTGAGTTAATACCAATTTCCTTTTTCACTATAACAAGGCCACCTGTTCCCATAGTACAGAATGGGTAGTTTGTTTATAACCTCATATAAACACAACTGGCCCTGGGAACAAGGTAGGAAAATAAAGTCTGTTATGCCTGAACTCAGAATGTTAAAAGGCATCTTTTAGTGAGGGTGATTTTTACTTGAAAACACTACTTTTAGAAAGTAAGTACTTTCTTGCCTAATCATCCAGGGTGCCTCTGCTATGTTTGTGTATTGCATGTCTGGCTTGGATGACAGGGGCTGGAGAGGGGCATTGGCTCCAAAAGTCTGATAAGTCAAGACGGGGCTGAATAGAACTGGGCTGCATTTTAGAGTAGGGGTAGGAGATTTCCTTTTCATCTGAATGGGCTGGGTCTGCCTTCAACAATGCTGTCTCCACCTCCTGCAACGAAGCTGCACCAGTGAGGACATCACTGGTATTGGCTGGGTACAGACACTCTCTGCTTTCAGAGAACAAAAGATCTTTGTGTATAAGGGGCCCAGACCCTAGAATTTTAGATCACTTCTGGGAAATCAAGAGGAACCTTTGTCAAGGAGAAGAGCCTGAGAAGCTGAGGGGGAATACTGCCCCTGTGCTGTTTGTTGTCTTGGGGTTGGCCTGCAGTGGCTACTTGCTGCCAAGGAAAGGAGAAAAGGACTTTGCTGCTTGCTTTGTCTCCCTGCTTGAAGAAAAGATCTCCAAGGGCTTGAACTGAGCTTGCCCCCTGTTCTAGAGGTCTCAGGAACAGCAAAGACCTTACAGTGTCTGTGGAGACCGTCTCTGATCATGTCTGCATAAGAAAAAGGGTAACCGACTGTCATCTATTCAATTGCAGGATTCCGTGTCCTGAAAGCACCGCCGAGAGCAACACCTTGCTCCCCAACGCAACCCTGCTCTCACCGAATCCGTCAACAAGCCGCTGCTTGCACTGCATCCTGTGGGCACTTGACTCCAAAATGCTTCGCTACACGCTGCAAGGACGTCACCGAGTCCGTTGCGGCCCCTACCCGAACATCGACCGGCTCCGTAGCTGCACCGTGACCTGCCAGCACTCCAGAGATCACCATCTCACCCTTCATCACAAGCCCTGGTCTTACCAACTCTGTCGACGAGCCTCTGCCTGCACCGAATCATGACGACATCGTTCGCCGCAAGACTTCGTTTCACAATGCGACCGCGACGTTTGCCCTGACCGACTTGCACCAAAGTGCTGGTCGCAACAAGAAAGTTACTGTGTCCGAGTCTGTCGAAGCTTTAGCTGGCCCATATCGACGCGGTCGGCTGGAATTGTTAGACTCTGTCGTTAGATTCTGTCGTTTTCAATATCGCGGTAGCCCCAGGAGGAGCTACTAAGGAGCTACTAAGTCAGGGGAGCTATGTTTTATTGATTTACTTGCAATTTAAAGGTTATTTTGCACCATTACTATTTAGTACTGTATGTTGGATTTTTATCGTATTTGATTTACTATTTTTCTAAACTGGTGTGGTGTCCATTTGTAGTGTTTTCACTCGATTACTATATGTGTTCACAAATGCTTTAGACACTGCCTCTGAGATAAGCCTGTGTGGTCGTGCCAAGCTACCAAGGGGGTGAGCAGGGGTTATCCTATGACTAGTAGCAAGGGTCCCTATTTTTAGAAAAAGGCACCTACCTCTACCAACTAGAGACCCCCATTTCTTACACACACCTAAGTCACAGACCTAAAGTAGACTATGTCATGATGCAATGACGGTCCAGGCTTGCACACCTAGGTAACAGACCTAAAGACCCCTTTGTCATGTTGCAGTAACAGCCAAGGCTTGCACACCGAAGTCAGAGACCTAAAGAATCCTATGTCATGGTGCAGGAACAGTCCAGGCTTGCACACCGAAGTCACAGACCAATAGAACACTACTTCCTGGTGCAGGAACAGTCCAGGCTTGCCAACCTAAGTCACAGACACAAGGACACCCTATGCCATGATGCAGGAACAGTCCACTTCCACAGTTTGCAGACCTAAGTCACACACCTGAAGAACACTATGTCATGATGCAGAAACAGTCCAGGCTTGCACACCTAAGTTACAGACCTGAAGAACCCTACGTCATGATGCAGGAACAGTCCAGGCTTGCACACCAAAGTCTCAGACCTAAAGAACCCTACGTCATGATACAGTGACAGTCCACTTCCAATGTTTGCACACCTAAGTCGCGGACCTAAAGAACACTACGTCATGATACAGTGACAGTCCACTTCCACTGTTTGCACACCTAAGTCACAGACCTAAAGAACCCTACATCATGATGCAGTAACAGTCCAGACTTGCACACCTAATAGAGACCTAAAGAACCTTACGTCATGATGCAGTGACAGTCCATTTCCACTGTTTGCACACCTAATTCACAGACTTAAAGAACCCTACGTCATAGTGCAGGAACAGTCCAGGCTTGCACACCGAAGTCACAGACCTGAAGAACCCTATGTCATGATGCAGGAACTGTCCAAGCTTGCAGAGGTAAGTCACAGACCTAAAGAATACTACGTCATAATGCAGTATTAGTCCAGGCTTGCACACCGAAGTCACAGACCTAAAGAACCTTACGTCATGGTGCAGGAACAGTCCCGGCTTGCACACAGAAGTCACAGACCAAAAGAACCCTACGTCATGATGCAGGAACTGTCCAAGTTTGCATAGCTAAGTCACAGGCCTAAAGAACACTATGTCATGATGCAGTATTAGTCCAGGCTTGCCCACCGAAGTCACAGAACTAAAGAACCCTATGTCATGAAATGAAAATTATTCTTATATAGCGCATGGCTACCCGGAAGCATCCCAGCGCTTGGAGCCGCAGAGAGGCAGAGAAGCTAAGATAGTTCTTATGTAATCTTAATTATTTGGTTTCCGGGAAAAGCCATGTCTTTAGTTTCTTGCGGAAAGTGAGGAGGTTGAGTTCTTGGCAAAGGGAGAGGGGCAGAGAGTTCCACAGCTTTGATGCATTGTAAGAAAAGAGGTGACCTCTGGAGCGAGCCTTACTGATTCTGGGAACTTCTGCCAAATTGAGATCATTGGACCGCAGATTTCTGGACGTTTTGTAGGGTATGATAAGGTTGGCAAGAATTGGAGGACCTTTGCCCTGAAGATTTTTATGGGCGATACAGAGGGCCTTAAAATGTAGCCGTTCTTTTATCGGTAGCCAGTGGAGTGATCCTAACGCTGGTTTGGCTGAGGAGCGATAATTAGTGCCAGTCAACAGTCTCGCCGCTGAATTCTGGACTACCTGAAGCTTACAAATCACCAAGGTCGGGGCTCCCAGGTAGATCGCGTTTCCATAGTCAAGCCTGGATAAAATAAAGGCCTGAACTAGAATTCTTTTAGCCTTGTCAGGCAACTGGGGAAGAATTTTACGTATAGATTTTAGCAGGCCAAAACAAGTGGCCGCTGTTTTCCTGGCTTGTACTTTAAACGAGAGATCCTCGTCTAACCAGAATCCTAGACTCTAGATCTCACTTTTTGGGGTAGGACCAGGGCCCATACAGGGTGGCCATAATGTA
Source organism: Lissotriton helveticus (assembly GCF_964261635.1). Classification (NCBI taxonomy): domain Eukaryota; kingdom Metazoa; phylum Chordata; class Amphibia; order Caudata; family Salamandridae; genus Lissotriton; species Lissotriton helveticus. The sequence goes on from NC_136057.1 coordinate 294,438,643, forward strand.
GAGGCATTGAATGATGCCTGCCTGCCTAGTAGCATAAGTTCGGTCTTCTCACCGTTGAGTTTGCGATGGGACTGGCTCATCCACTTGGCCACTTCCTCCAGACAGACACTCAGACTCATGTCATGATGAGGTAACAGCCAAAGCTTGCACACCGAAGTCAGAGACCTAAAGAATCCTATGTCATGGTGCAGGAACAGTCCAGACTTGCACACCTAAGTGACAGACCTAAAGAACCCTAAATCATGCTGCACGAACAGTCCAGGCTTCCACACCGAAGTCACAGACCGAAAGAACACTACTTCCTGGTGCAGGAACAGTCCAGGCTTGCCAACCTAAGTCACAGACCTAAGAACACCCTATGCCATGATTCAGGAACAGTCCACTTCCATTGTTTGCAGACCTAAGTCACACACCTGAAGAACACTATGTCATGATGCAGTATTAGTCCAGGCTTGCCCACCGAAGTCACAGACCTAAAGAACCCTACGTCATGGTGCAGGAACAGTCCAGTCTTCCACATCGAAGTCACAGACCAAAAGAACATGACGTCATGGTGCAGGAACAGTGCAGGCTTGCACACCTACATCACAGACCTAAAGAACCCTACATCATGATGCAGTAACAGTCGCAGCTTGTACACATAAGTCACAAACCTAAAGAATACTATGTCATGATGCAGCAACAGTCCTGGCTTGCACACCTAAGTCACAGACCTGAAGAACCCTACGTCATGATGCAGTAACAGTCCAGGCTAGCACAGCTAAGTCACAGACCTAAAGAACACTACATCATGATGCAGGGACAGTCCACTTCCACTGTTTGCACACATAAGTCACGGACCTAAAGAACCCTACGTCATGATGCAAGAACCGTCCAAGCTTGCACAGCTACGTCACACACCTAAAGTACACTACGTCATGATGCAGGGACAGTATACTTCCACTGTTTGCACACCTAAGTCACAGAGCTAAGTCAAGTCAAGTCAAGTCAGACAATTTGTATAGCGCACTACATACCCAGAGGGTCTCAAGGCGCTTGAGGGGGGGTGTGGAATTACTTGTCGAATATCCACGTTTTAAGTTGCTTTCTGAATGCTAGGTGGTTCTGGGTAAGGCGAAGGTAAGTGGGAAGTGAGTTCCAGGTTTTAGCTGCCAGGTAGGAGAAGGATCTACCTCCCATGGTGGTTTTGTTGATGCGAGGTACAGTGACAAGGGCTTGGTTGGATGATCGTAGCTGGCGGGAGGGGGTGTAGAAGGACAGTCGTGTGTTGAGGCATTCTGGTCCGATTTCGTAGAGTGCTTTGTGTGCGTGGGTTAGGAGCCGGAAAGTGATCCTCTTATTGACGGGAAGCCAGTGGAGGTTTTTCAGGTGACCAGAGATATGTTCTTTACGCGGGATGTCTAATATGAGCCTGGCTGAGGCGTTTTGGATTCGTTGGAGCTTTTTCTGGAGTTTAGCGGTGGTCCCGGCGTAGAGGGTGTTTCCATAGTCTAGTCGGCTCGTGACCAGAGCGTGGGTGACCGTTTTCCTAGTTTCGGTGGGGATCCAACGAAATGTTTTTTTGAGCATGCGAAGAATGTTGAAGCAGGATGAGGAGACGGCGTTGACTTGTCTGTTCATTGAAAGTGAGGAATCCAGGATGACGCCCAGGTTCCGTGCGTGGTCTGTCGGGATGGGTGCTTTTCCAAGGGCTTCTTGCCACCAAGAGTTCTCCCATGCGGAGGGGGAGGTACCTAAGATGAGGACTTCTGTTTTATCTGAGTTCAGTTTCAGACGGCTGTGTTTCATCCATTCGGCTACTTCTTTCATTCCTTCGTGTAGGTTAGTTTTGGCGGTGCTAGGGTCATTGGTGAGTGATAGGATCAGTTGAGTGTCATCCGCGTAGGAGATGATGTTGAGGTTGTGTTGGCGTGCGATGACCGCGAGGGGGCTCATGTACACGTTGAAGAGGGTGGGGCTGAGTGAAGATCCTTGTGGTACGCCGCAGATGACTTCAGTGGCCTCTGACTTGAATGGTGGAAGGCGGACTCTCTGGGTTCTTCCGGTGAGGAACGAGGTGATCCATTCTAGTGCTTTTCCTTGGATTCCGATGTTTCTGAGGCGCTGTAGAAGGGTGCTATGGCAGACTGTGTCGAAGGCTGCGGAGAGGTCGAGGAGGATGAGGGCGACTGTGTCTCCATTGTCCAGTAGAGTTCGAATGTCGTCTGTTGCTGCGATGAGGGCGGTCTCAGTGCTGTGTTTTGCTCGGAAGCCGGACTGTGAGGAGTCGAGGCATTTGTTGGCTTCGAGGAAGGCGGCGAGCTGGTTGTTGACAGCTTTTTCGATGACTTTGGCCGGGAATGGAAGGAGCGAGATGGGGCGGTAATTTTTGAGTTCAGTGGGGTCCGCTGTGGGTTTTTTCAGAAGGGCGGTGAGTTCAGCGTGTTTCCAGCTTTCCGGGAAGGTGGCGGAGTTGAAGGAGCAGTTGATGACGTCTCGGAGGTGCGGTGCTATGATGGAGTCTGCTTTGTTGAAGATGTGGTGAGGGCAAGGGTCTGTGGGGGATCCTGAGTGGATGGAGTTCATCAGGCGGATGGTGTCCTCAGTGGAGATTGGGTTCCAGTCATTAAGGATGTTCGAGGGGGGTGAAGGTCCAGCAGATGGTTGGGTGGGTTGGTCTCCGGGTTGGATGTCGAAGCTGTTGTGGATGTCTGCAATTTTGTTGTGGAAGAATGAAGCTAGGGAGTCGCAGAGGGCTTGAGAGGGGGTGATGTCGTTAGAGTTGGCCGAGGGATTGGTAAATTCCTTGACGATGTTGAAAAGTTCCTTGCTGTTGTGGGCGTTGTTATCTAGTCGGTCCTTGAAGGCGGTTTTCTTGGCCTTTCGGATCAGTTGGTGGTGTATGCGGGTGGCGTTTTTGAAGGCGTCCTTGGTGCTGGTGGTTGGGTCTTTTTTCCAGGCCTTCTCAAGGGAGCGGCAGAGTTTCTTGGATTTCTTAAGATCATCGTTGAACCATGAGGCCTTCTTGCTGCCAAGTTTGCTTTGTCGTTTTTTCAGTGGTGCTAGGATGTCGGCGCTGTTGGATAACCATAGGGTGAGGTTGGTGGCGGCTTGGTCGGGGTTTGAGGAGTGAGCTGGGGGGTTTAGAAGAAGCGATGAGGAGATCTGGTCGATGGTGATTTTGTTCCAGTTTCTTTGCAGAGTTGGTAGGGGGTGGTTGTTGGGTTTGGGCTTGTTGTAGGTAAAGTGAACGCAGCTGTGGTCAGTCCAGAGGAGAGCCGTAGTGTGGCTGAAGGAGACATGATTGCTGGAGGTGAAGATAGGGTCGAGGGTGTGACCTGCGATATGGGTGGGGGAAGTGACCAGTTGTTTAAGTCCGAGGTTGGCGAGGTTGTCCAAAAGGGTGGTGGAGTTGCAGTCGTTGTTCTTTTCAAGGTGAAAATTGAGGTCTCCCAGAAGGATGTAGTCCTCGGAGGGGAGCGCGTGTGGAGTGATGAAGTCCGTGATGTCTTCACTAAATTGTGCGCGGGGTCCTGGTGGCCTGTAAAGGAGGGTGCCTCTGAGTGTGGTCTTGGGGTCGATGTGGATCTGGAAGTGAAGGTGTTCAGAGTTGGCGAGATTGACGTCTGAGCTGGTTGAGATGTGGATGGATTTCTTATGGACGATAGCGATTCCTCCTCCTGTGTGGCCGGTACGGTCCTTGCGTATGATCTTATAATCTTCTGGGATGGCAATGGTGATGTCTGGGGCGGAGGAGGCGTTCATCCATGTTTCTGTTAGGAAGGCGACGTCCGGAGAGATGGTGTCTAGTAGATTCCATAGGTCAATGGCGTGCCTGTGGACCGATCGGGTGTTGAGCAAGATGCATTGTAGGTGGTTGGGGTCGGGAATCTGTGGTGTGGTCGTAGCGGAGTTGTTGTCGGTGCCGATGAATTTGCAGGAGTAGCATGAGAAAGGTCCATGGGTGTGTCCAGGAGCGGCTTGGACGCAGTTGGGGGAGCGGCCGGGGTTAAGGGCTAGGAGGGTGGTGGCATCGTAGGTAATGCGGGAGGGCTGGGCAATGCGGGGGCCAGGGGGTCTGGCGCAGGGCGCGGTCCAGGCGCGGACGGGCGTAGACGGGCTTACCTTTGGCGCACCTTCGGCGTGTCCGTAGCGCGTGGACGCTGCGCGTGGGTGCATCTGTCCATAAATGGATAGTGGGGGGGCGGAGCGTGGGAGGGTCAGCTTGGGAGGCGGGAGCGGGGAGGAGACACTGGGGCAGGTAAACAAACAACAACAGCAAAATGGCGGTGGGGTAGCGCGATTTCAGCAGTCCCCGCGCTAAAGTTGCCAGATATCAGGAGCACTGATCAGAACAACAATATAAATTATAGCGCAGGAAAAACGCTATTAGTTAAAAGTTAATTACAATTCTTAACAGGAAGAAAAACGAAAAACGATACCAAGCGCTATACAGGAGCGCTATGCAGGGGAGAAGGCAGGCGCTGTGCAGCAGTACACTATTAGTTAAAAGTTAATTACTATTCTTAACAGACAGAAAAACGAAAAACGATACCAAGCGCTATGCAGGAGCGCTATGCAGGGGAGAAGGCAGGCGCTGTGCAGCAGTATACTCTCTGTGGGGTAGGGCTCGAGGAGGAGCGAGTGGGAGCGACCTCTGAGAGCGAGAGTCAGACGGTCACAGGGCAGAGGGGGACGGGGTCTGCAGGTCGATACTAGTGTGTGGGAGGGACAGCTTGGGAGGCGGGAGCGGGGAGGAGACACTGGGGCAGGTAAACAAACAACAACAGCAAAATGGCGGTGGGGTAGCGCGATTTCAGCAGTCCCCGCGCTAAAGTTGCCAGATATCAGGAGCACTGATCAGAACAACAATATAAATTATAGCGCAGGAAAAACGCTATTAGTTAAAAGTTAATTACAATTCTTAACAGGAAGAAAAACGAAAAACGATACCAAGCGCTATACAGGAGCGCTATGCAGGGGAGAAGGCAGGCGCTGTGCAGCAGTACACTATTAGTTAAAAGTTAATTACTATTCTTAACAGACAGAAAAACGAAAAACGATACCAAGCGCTATGCAGGAGCGCTATGCAGGGGAGAAGGCAGGCGCTGTGCAGCAGTATACTCTCTGTGGGGTAGGGCTCGAGGAGGAGCGAGTGGGAGCGACCTCTGAGAGCGAGAGTCAGACGGTCAGCTAAAGAACCCTACGTCATGGGGCAGGAACAGCCCAGGCTTGCATACCCAAGTCACAGACCTAAAGAACATTACGTCATGATGCAGGAACAGTACACTTCCACTCAACACCCATGAGCCGCCCACCTAAGTCAGAGTCTAGAGAACACTATCACATGATACAGGAACAGTCCACTTCCACTCTCAGAACCCAGTCACTGATCCAATCAATCATTGATGGAATCTTTGCCTTTGAACCTGTACAGTACCCAGAAGCCTTTTGCTGAGTGTGTGCTGTACAAATGCCACATACCGGGGGCGCAAGTTAGGTTCCTGCAACCCCCCAGAGCAGGTGGGCCCCCAAACCTTAAACAGGCTTCAAACTCTTCAGGGGCCCCATCCAGCCCAAGGTTAATGTGTATCTTAAAAAAATAGAAGATTTAGGGGCCGCACATGGCATTCTGTAGGGGGGCCATTATTCCATGTTACGCCCTTCCCACATACATAAATAGATACATATATACAAGTCACATTCTGCATCAGACACCACATGGTGTAACACACACAGCAATAGACGTTTCTTGCAGCACACAACACATCCCTGAATCCTGTGAGTACCAGAGGAGCTCAGGTTAAGACAAGGGATGATGCTTGGCACGAGCAGGCAGGCTTATCTAGGAGGCAGTGTGTAAAGCATTTGCACATGACCAACAGTAATACAGTGTAACCACTACAAAAGGACACCACACCAGTTTTGAAAAATATCCAATATTTATATATAAGACCAAAAACGATAAAAATCCACAATACAGTACTTACAAATCTACAGTTATCAAAATATGCCTTAAAAACATTTCCTTGATGTTGATAGCTCCGTCTGGGGCTATCACGGTGTCGTGAGCAAACAAATCCAACCAGTTCTGGCTGACCGCGGCATCGCAGGCTAGCTACGGTGTCGGGAAGACCTGCAAATAGTACCTTCTTTAAAAAATGCAGGGAGCCGGCGACCTCTCGTGAAATTTCCAAAAACATGGCGTCCTCAGGCGTCGGTTCTGGAGGTCGGTGCAGGAGTTGTCAGGGCCCTCGAAGTCACATGCGTTGCAGGTCGATCTCCTCTCTGTTGAAGTCAGGAGCGCTGGCGTTGGCAGGTGTCGGATGCTGCTGTGCAAAGTGCAGCTGTGCGGTGCCCTCAGGTAACCGTGCGAGCAGAGGCTCGGTGGCGGCGTCAGATGGCGTTGTTGTGAGACTAGGGTCACGGTGGGAGATGAAGGCGGTGCTAGCAGGTCACGGTGCAAGCAGCATCGTCGTCGTTGCTGTAGCGCTGTCGTCAGCTGACAAACTGTAGTCGATGGGGCCAGCGTCGGTGGGCCAAAGCTGCGGTGCGGGATGAGGGTGGTGAGTCGTGTAACTTTACGAGCGGTGCCATCCAACCACGGTGCAAGCAGTGGCGTCGATTTCGGCGTGGAGCAGCAGCATCGGTGTTAGAACCGGGGGTCTCCAGTTGGCACAGGTAAGCACCTTAGGCCAAGTAGGGACTCTTGCTTCTAGTCAGGGTGAAGGAATAACCCTCTGAGATAACCCCTGCTCACCCTCTAGGTAGCATGGCACGAGCAGTCTAGGCTACACAGAGGCAATGTGGATAACATTTGCACTTAACACAACAGTAATCCCCCAATCCACCACAAACTGAGACCACACAGGTAAGTATATTTTATAAAAATATATCTTTATCTAGTTTCAGCAAGGTAAATCAAGCAGTTGCACGATAATTACTTCATTATAAAAATGTTGCACTTCTTCTTAATGGTTGCAGTTAATCTTTAAGGTGGTACTCAATTTCAGGAAGTTCGTATGTTAAAAAGTGTCTCAAGTCACTTAAATCAGCCTGCAAAAATATGGTTGCTGATTTATGCTTAAGGGGCTCTCAAAACGAGCCTTCAAAATACTGCCCACGTGCCATCTTAACTTTGGGCTCCCAGCGCTGTCAATGCGCCTTACCCGCGAGGCTCAGGGACTCTTTCTTCCCCCAGGTGCAGCCTCGCGCCTTTTTGGGTCTCAGGCGCCCCAGGCCGTGCAGATTGCACGCGTCCCCGCCCCGGCCGGTCCCCTGTCCTCTCCCGCCCGTTCTCGACAATCCAACGAGCGGCGGGGGAGGTGGTGCTGCTCACCTGGTGGGGGACAGCTGGCCAGGGGTGCGGGACGCCTCAGATTCCCTCGGCGAGGTCGGCTCTCGCTGATGGGTCGTCTCCTCTCCTCCTTCTCGCCGGGACCAACCAATCCCGTTGCGGCTCTTCTGACGAGCCCCTCAGAGCGCGAGGCCGCCAACCAATGGCAGCGCGGCCTCGCTGATGACGCTCCGCTCCACCAACCAATCCCGTCGCGGCGGTAGTGAGGGGGCTCCGCTCCCTCAGCCAATGGGAGCGCGGTGGCTTCGTTCTTCGCCGCGGCAGCTCCTGAACACCGAGGCAAGTTACAGGGGGTGTTCCTGGCCCCGGGCCGCGAAGGTGATTTGGCGGCAAAGGGTTTTTGAGGGCGCAGGTCCCGAATAGACCCCCCTCTCGGCCTCACAACCACTCTGGAGCGAATTTCACAAGGGGAGGCACCACAAGCCTCCGACCCTCGCTGGGAATGTGCCGATGAGCAGACCGATCCCTTCCTCACGCTCCGCAGTCGAGGACCACACGTCCCAGGTCACCACAGCACGATCTTGCAGCTGCTTTTGGGCAAAGCAGTAGGAACCTTTAACCCTGTGTTCCCAACAGGAGGCCAGCTCTTCTCAGGCCCTTGGAGATTCAAGTTGCAGACACAGCACACAGCAAAGTCTTGGCAGTTTCAAGTAGGCAGGGTCACAGCACACAGCAAAGTCCCTTTCTCCTCCTCAGCTTTCAGTTGCACGGCAGAACAGGTCAGCCCTTAGAGCACACAGCAAGGCAATCTTCCTTTAGTTCTCCAGCAGTCCTTCTTCCAGCGGAGGTTCCTTCTTGATTGTAGAATCTTAGAATCTAATCTTCTGTAGTCAGGGGTCCTTCCCTTATACCCCTGAAAGTCTTTGAAGTCCTTTGAAGTCTTTGTGCAAGTCGGCCCTGAGCCCGGTCTAAACCAGTTCTGGGGGTTGCGGAGCACTGAGGTGTCTCTGGTTTTCCTCTTCCTGTCAGCTTCAGGGTCAGAGGTGTCAGTTGGCCGGTAGGAGAGGGAACCAGCATGGTGGTCAGGCAGACACAGCCCGGCACTATCAGGCGCTTTCTCCTCCCACCTCCCTGGCAGCAGATGCGGCCTTTCACCCATGGGCTGACTCCGACCCCCTCCTCCAGGGGCTCTGCAGCCCTCTGTCACACCCAGACCAGACAGGCATTCCACAAACCCAGGCACACAGAAAGGTTTAGACAAGAGAACAGCCACTTTCTAAAAGTGCTATTCTCCATCACAGGATTTAAAAACAACCTTCACTAAAAGATGCGTTATTAAATTCTGAGTTCAGGGATATCTTTCACTTATGTCCCATCTTGTTCCTATGGGAAGATATGCTGGTATCCCATGGGACCAGCCCCCCTCCATGTTACTCTATGGAGCAAGATAGCCTTACAGCAGTGAGCACATAAAATGGCTGCTGCCCACTACCAGAGCATGTGACCTGCACTAGTACATGCTCTACCTTATCCATACACTGCACCCTGCCCAGGGGGGTACCTTGAGCCTTCCATAGGGGAGACTGATGTGCACAGACAGGGAAGGGTTAGGCCCAGCCAGTGGGGACACTGGCCAGGCGGACATGGCAGTCACTGACTGCACACAGGCTTTTAAGCTACTCATGTGGGTGGCGCAATCTGCGCTGCAGGCCCACTAGTAGCATCTGTCATCACCAGCCCTGGCACACACAGTGCACTTTACTAGGGACTTCATGGTGATACAAATATGCCAATCAGGTATACCCAATCAATATGACAATTTACAGAGGGAGCACTTACACTCTGACACTGATCAGCCGTGGCAGAGTGTCCAAAGCATCTAAACCAGCAAAAACGAAATCCAGCACAGCATCAAATATACATGAGTCAGAGGCAAAAAGATGGGGGGAAAACCACGCCAAAGGTGTCAGGTCTAACAATCGGGCATACCAAGGTGTCGTCGTGAAGCAAGGCGTTGCGGAGTGCGGTGCCCACAGGTCGCAGTGCAAGCAAAGGCTCAGTGGCGGTCTCAGCAGGTGTCGTCGGTGAGACCAGGGTCGCGGTGCGGTGTTGCAGTGTGACCTCTGCGGTGCCTTCAGGACAGAGTTGGCAGCGGCGTCATAGACGTCGTCGAGTTGCTTTTCCTCTGTTACAGCACAAAACTAACAGTCCCCAGTGCTGCGGGCAGAAGAGCTTGAAGTCTTTGTTGTTCCTGAGACTTCTTGAACAGGGGGCAATCTCTACCTCAAGCCCTTGGAGAAACTCACTGAACAGATTGCAGAAAGTTCAGTTCAGTCCATTCCTTTCACTGTCCAAGACAAAAACAGCCACTGCAGGCCAACACAGCAAAGCACACTGCAAAGTGGTAGGTCCTCCTCACAGCTTCTCCAGCTCTTCTTCTTGTCAGTCTTCTTGATCCAAAAGAGTTCTAAAGTTCAGGGGTCTGGGCACCAATATTTATATCCCAAAATCATTTGATCTCTTAGGCAGAGAGTGTCTGTGCCCAGCCAGAACCAGTTCTGCCTTCTGTGGTGTGAATTCCTGGCAGGAGGTAGAGACGCCATTGTCCGCGGCAGACCAGGCCCTTTGAGGTGCAAGGAAATCTCCTCCACCTTTCCTGACCCTACCTAGACTATCTGGAGACCTCCTGCTCCCCAGCCTCCTGTCATCCAAAACCCAGACAGGCAATCCACATTCCAGCAGAGGTACATGGGATGACTGAGTAGAAAAATACCTACTTTCTAAAAGTGGTATTTTCAAACACAGAATGTAAAAATCACCTTCACTAAAAGATGCATCTTTAGATTCTGAGTTCAGGCATACTACATTTTATTTTTCCACCTAGTTCCCAGTGCCAGTTATGCTTATAAGATGTTGTATTCAAACTTCCCATTCTGTTCTATGGGGAACAGGTAGCATTGTAATAGTGAAAAATGAAATGGGCTGTAATTCACTATCAGGACATGCCACCCACACCAGAGAATGTCCTACCTTTCGCATACACTGCACCCTGCCCACAGGGGTACCTTGGGCCTACCTTAGGGGTGACTAACATGTAGAAAAGAGAAGGTTTAGGGCCTGGCAAGTGGGTGCACTTGCCAAGTCGACATGGCAGTTGCAAACTGCGCGCAGACTCTGCAATGGCAGGTCTGAGTTACCTTTTTAAGGCTACTTACGTGGGTGTCACAATCAGTGCAGCAGGCCCTCAAGTAGCTTTTGATTTACAGGCCCTGGAAAAATCAGTGGATTTTACTAGGGACTAACAAGTAAATCAAATACCCCTATGTGTACTGAAGGAGCTCAGGTTAAGAGAAGGGATTAAGAAGCACAGATACTCTAGATGTTCCAGGTAAGACAGAGTATTAATGAACTATGTGTGCTAAAGGAGCTCAGGTTAAGACACAGGACTGATGAACCACAAATACTCCAGATGCTGCAGGTAAGACTACGTGTTAATGCGCTGTGTGTGCTGAAGGAGTTCAGGTTAAGACAAGGGACTGATGAACCACAAATACTTCAGATGCTCCAGGTAAGACAGAGCTATAATGAACTATGGGCCCGATTCACAGAATGAACTTAAGACTCAATCCTAAACTTACTACTATTTTTGTATTCACAGAATGCACTTACTACTTTTGGCATTCACAGAATGCACTTACTACTTTCGGAATTCACAGAAGTTAGGATTTTGTCTTAAGTCTGTCTTAAGTCTGTCTTAAGTTTGTCTTAAGACAAACTTAAGACAAAATCCTAACTTCTGTGAATACCAAACGTAGTAAGTTCATTCTGTGAATGCCAAAAGTAGTAAGTGCATTCTGTGAATACCAAAATAGTAGTAAGTTTAGGATTGAGTCTTAAGTTCATTCTGTGAATCGGGCCCTATGTGTACTGAAGGAGCTCAGGTTAAGAGAAGGGACTGATGAAGCACAGATACTCCAGATGTTCCAGGTAAGATAGAGAGCGAATAAACTGTGTGTGCTGAAACACTTCATGCTAAGACAAGGGACTGGTGAACTACAAACACTCCAGATGCTGCAGGTAAGACTATGTGTGAGCTGTGTGTGCTGAATGAGCTCAGGTTATGACAAGGGACTGAAGAACCACAGATACCCCAGATGAGCTAGGTAAGACGGATCTCTAATGAACTGAGTGTGCTAAAGGAGGTCAGGTTAAGACAAGGGACTGATGAACCACAAATGCTCCATGCTGGTCAGTCACCCCACGTCATTCTGTTGAGTTAGGTGTGCATTATTACTGAAGCTTATAAGTGCTGTGCTGAATTTATTTTTGTTAAATTTTTTTGTTAAAATCCATACGTAAAATACGCACCTTCATTCCTCCAGAGGCAGTAAAAATGCTAGTCACAGTTCTGGCACTGGCTAAACTGGACTACAGAAATGCCCTATACTTAGGCATCCAAAAACAACATCTGGCCAAGCTCCAGCGGGCTCAAAATGCAGCTGCCAGAGTAATACTGAACATCACCAAATTTCAGCCCATCGCAGAAGGCCTAAAAAACTACATTGGCTCCCCATGAAAAAGAGAATAGACTTTAAGGCTCTCTGCCTGGCATATAAGGCACTACATGATATGGGCCCATCCTTTCTGAAACAACATCTTACCTGGTATCACCCCCCCAGACATCTCCGCTCAGTACAGAGCAAACTTCTTAAAACGCCAAGATACAGTAAAGTCATCTGGGGCGGAAGAAGCTTTGTCCCTGGGACAGCAAAACTATGGAATTCTCTTCCAATAAATATCAAGAGCTGTCCAACATTACTTGGATTCGGAAAGCTGTTGAAGACATGGCTCTTCTCAAACTAACTTACTCAATCTAACTGACCCATTCCAGGAAATCAGGCCTTACTTCTGCCGCTATGAGCGCCTAGACGCCCTTGGGCATTCGTGCGCTATATAAATCTCTCTCTCTCTCTCTAGTTCATTGATTCATTGTGATCATCCTCTTCTCTATTATATTGAGTTTGGTAAATAATGTAAACGTTATGATGCATGCTATTTGTTTGTATTTGTATGTTAAGCAGGGGGTGACAAGAAATGTTCCGCACCGGGTACCACCTCACCTTGCTAAGCCACTGCATGCCATCTCCAGGGAATAGCACACATGGAAAAAGAGGGGGACTTGCCCCGTCCCTCTTTCAGTCCATTAGTAGCCTGAATCCTTTACTTATGTCCCACTACCCCAAGAATCGAAATGTTTTAGAGCAGAAGATTCGCCTAAAGTGGATCAGTAGTCACTGCTCACTATTGCAAACATTCCCTAAGCAAACGTGCAGTTTGTAGGAAAAATAATAAAAAGCACATTCTGATGATTTCCAAACGTAACATAATCTATACAACACAAAAGAGAAGAACGATTCTCAAAATAACAAGACAAACTACAATTAAACACAATGAAAAACGAAAATAACAGAGGGATTTTGCCTGAAAAGAAATAAGACTACGGAAGCATCTCATTCAGGAAAACCTATTTTTTAATTTTCAGAAAGTTTCCAAAGCCCTCAAAGTTTCTCAACTGGCCCTTAGGCAACAATGTAAATGTAAATGTAAATGTAGTATACTTGTAAAGCGCACAGCTGCCCCAGCAACGGGGCGTCCCGGCGCTGTATAACTCTGGGGAACCCGTCCTGGCTTTCCCTGTGGGATGGTCCCTTGCTGGGAGTCCCCAAGGTGGAGCCAGGCATCCCCGGAATTGGTGGGGCCGTTATGGAGATTAGGCAAGCTAATGCCCAGAGTTGCCGAGTGGAACCCCTGATTAGAGTAAGCACCGAAGCGAGAATTATCGAGTCGCTGACCAAGGTCCACAACCCTGCCGCGTCGGGAATTGAACCCTGGTCTCGGGCTGACTTCTGCTCTCAGGCCTGCTGCCTCTAACCAGTAAGCCACACTACTCCACAATGAAACGGTCCCATGTAATTCTAGTTCACACATCCCAAAAAGCCACCTTGCTGTCCGACGTGATAGGGAAAGGGCAGGAATGTGCTGCATTTAACATAATGTGGCACATTCCTGCTCTGTGCCTGTGCTGGTGCACTAACTACTGCCTAGCGCCTATGCAGGTACCTTTGCACCATGGTGCAAGGGTGCCTGCATTGTAGGCAGGATTGTTTTGGGCAGTAAGAAACACTTTCCTGCACAAAAACAATCCCCTGAGGCTTTTTCCTCCTTCTAGGTGGCTGCAGACTGCAGCAGATGCAGAAAGAGAAAAAACAAGGAGAAAAAAGCATATTTCTCCTCGTTATACCTCCCCTGGGGAGCTGTAGCAGTTCCAAGCCTTCCCACGTCTATCACTAATGGTAAATCTGGGAATGTGCCAAACTCCATGGGTGGATGTGTGGGAGCACCCACGCTCCAACGCATCCCTGGGGCAAAGTAACACAAAGCAGCGACTTCTGCTGCCTTCCGTTACACCACATTTACCAATCCACGCAGGGTTTTGAATCACCCATGCATGGGACAAGGGCGACATGTAACCATGATAAATATGCCCCTTCATCTTTTGATTCTCATGCTGTCGCTCAGGAGGAAATAGTCAACCTTATTACAAAAGAAAAGTCCCTCCTTCTAGATCACTAAAGCGTACGAATTCTGGTTCACTTGATTGAATAGGACATACATGTAAGATTTTTTCTTTAGAAAATAAAACATCGTCATATATGTTAATTGTTGTAACTTACCAAAAGACACATCTACGCAGAATCATTCATTTCACGTGCACTTTTTCTAACAGGTGGCCTGCTTGGCAAGGATGCTCTGAAACCAACCCAGAATGCTATTTTTCATTTTGGGTTCTACCTTTCTCCTAGCAACAATTCTTGTGGCACTTTGTTTCAATCTGGTGCCATATTGTGGGCAATCATGGCTGAGCAATAAAGTAGCTTAATGTAGTATTCTAATGTACTAATGGGCTTAATGTAGCGCAGCAACTGCCTGCACACTCTGTTTTGCACGGCAGGTGTTCTTAGGTCTCGGAATCATGCAGTTCAAACAATATTGCTTTTCGTTTCACTGAGCAAAAAAGTGGAATTAGCTAAAAACAATGAAATATACTCTTTCGAGCAAAATATACCCTTACGATGCGGGCCTTCCTCAAGAAAATCCACAACATCTTCTGAATTGTCAAGGATAACATTTTATTGATTCCAGTTGCCTCTTGCATCTGAGGATTTTTGTTAGATGGGTCTGTTTAAATTGATTTTTTTGGTCCCACAACAATTGTATGTTTTTAGGTTGAGACTATCAGACATGCAAACGAGCTATTGGAGGCTTACAAAGAGCTTATACATCGTCTATTGTTTACCATTGGTTAGCTTCACTTTCACTCTCATTTCTGTGCATTTTATTCAATCACTTTCCTCACCATCTTTTGCAGGTCCCTCCCCTGGAGCTTTTCCTCTTTAGCACTAATCACTTTTAGGGAACTACTTTTTTCTTTTTGGCTAAGCACTACATGAGAGTGCATGTGTTTTCCAGGCTCTCCCTTGTCTGGTTCCTCCCCCAAGTGTAATGCACTGGTGCTCTCTCACATGTGTGCTGCTCACTCTCAGTGTACTTCTCCCCTGTTCCGTTAGATCTATGTTACTCTCTCACTTGTATGCTTTTCCCTTTGCTCCCTTGTTCCTCACTTTAGCTCTCTCACGTGCTTCTCTCCCATGATTCACTTCAGCTCTGTACTTTTCTCCATCGTAAACTTCTCCCCACACCCCTCCGTGTTGCTCTCTCCCTCAGCCACCCACTTGCCTCCTTCACCACCCATCCACTATTCTGTTCAAACCTCCCCTCCCAGCACCCCTGCCTTCCTTTTGTTTTTAGGTTACAGCCTACCAGATAGTGCAGCTGTCTGATTTGCTAAAGGCATCTTAGGGACATTCAGAAAGCTGACCTAGGAATGCATTCAGCGTTGATTATCATTTGCTTTGTAGTTTGTAACTAATATTTTCAGATTTTCTATTTACTGGCTTTGTTTGCTTTAGGCTGTCTCACTTGAGTTCAATCATACCTTCCGTTGCTGAAACCTTATTTACTGTAGTCTTCCACTAACTCACTTTCTGTAAACAGGCCTTTAAATCGTGTTCATATGTTGTCACACTTGCTTCACATTCAAAGAAAGTGGTCAAATATCAAGCTCTCTCTTCCAAGGGAGTTTGGGCTTTACTTTTCTTTCTCTGACCTCAAAGTGAGAGACTTTATGTGACAATCCTGCGGAGTATTTACGAAAAGATAATTCAGTCACCTTGACTTCCAAAAGATTTTTTAGCTTATTTAGTAACCATTGTTTCAAAACATTTCAACAAGAATATTTACATACATGAAATCATAAAAAAATAATATCAATTTTGCAATCAATTGTTCTCCATACGTAAAAGTAAGATAAACAAAATTCTAACATTTCCCAATGCATTTCGGGTCACATCGACCCTTCTTCAGGGGAATATCACATGTAGAAACGAATCTGTACTTTGTTAGTCAGTATCGCGCACCTCAGTCCGAAATCAGGCACTGCAAGGTTAATAAAAACAATTGTATTCCTACAGAACACAGAGTAATATACATTTTAACAATAGAATTAACACTCATTCCCAAAAGAGGTGTGCACTGTTTAAAAACATTTGTGATCCTCAGTAACATGCAAGAGAAAAATGAAAAAATGTGAAAAAAGAAAAGAAAATAGGAAAACTGTCAGCTCCCATCAAGAGAGGTGCGCAGTATAGAAACGTGTGTAATACCCGATACTGTGTAGAAAAGAATGGGAAGTGCCTAGGAAGACTAACTACACCCTTGTGACAAAGGAATTAAATGTGTGTGAGTCCATGCTTATTGAAACTGGTGTTTAAACTACGGGGAATGTACCTGTCAGTTGCCTCAAAACATATACACGAGTGCGAATAAATGATGGAACTAAGTTTGGATCCGAACCTGTGTAAGAAATATAAGGGACAGTCAGCGTGAAAATGGCTATGTAAGGTTTAATGTGAATCGAGGGTAAACTATCTTACCAACAACTGTAGCTGCCGGTTGCTGGATAAAATGATAGTTAGGAATCTAGATGAAACGTCTGCTGTTATCGAGTCCAAAACTGTGAAAATGTAACGGGAACCGTTACTAATATCCTGCACATGCGGGAAAGGCGAACAACTGAGAAGGAGCTAGTGAGTTATCTTACCGCTACTCCGCTGACGGTAGTATCCGGTAGTCTCTACCTCGATTCTAGATGAGCCTGTTTTCCAAACGACCTAATTTAAAGGAACACGAGGGGAAGAATAAAGCCTACCCGCTTGACTTTAAATTGTGAAAAATATCGGACAAACGCCATCAAGGCGCGAGCGCCTACCTTCCTTCTCTTGCGTGTCGCGACCTCTGACACCCAAATGACTTCCGGTGTAAACATCCGGTGCGGGAATGCTTCCTTAAATACTAAAGCGTAACGTGAACGCTACTGTCTCCGTGGTACGAACGTGTACCATGGAAAGGGAAATAATGTCTGTCTACCTGTGTAGCTGCTGGTGAAGCTAGAGAATCATGAACAATAATAAAAATCATGAAGGGTACCGTAAGAATGTGAGAGTAAAACAGTAAGAAAAAAACAGTAAAAGAAAAGTGAAAATGAGTGAGTCATACTAAGAGCCAGTGCCCATATAGAAATAGATGTAGGAGCGGTGAAGGAATGCAGTATCAATCCTGTACAATAATGGTAAAAAACAATCACGAGGTCAAAAGGAATACGTTGTAACCAAAAGATTAAATGTTGGCTCTACTGATGCTTGACATGTAGGTTATGACTGTGTGACATTATAAATAACATACCATCTCATACTGGTCATTAAGCCCACCTGGTGTCAACGTACCCAACCTTTTTATCCAAAATGTCTCTCTCCGTGCCAGGGCTACATTGTGGTCTACGCCCTTGTGTCTCTCTACCACTTCTAGAATGGTGAATCTGAGTTGAGGTATTGAGTGACTGGACGTGGTCCAGTGTGTTGCTAGGCAAGATGTTGTTGACCTGTTACGTATAGTACTTTTATGCTCAATGATTCGAGTTTTGACTTTTCGCGAGGTTCTTCCCACATAGGTAAGTCCACATGGACATAGTATAGCATAAATTACCCCTGTAGTGTTACAGTCTCCACTATGTTTCAAACGGATTGCTTTGCCAGTGTGAGGATGCATGAATTCTTTGCTCACCATTGCATTATTGCATTGTCCACAGTTATAACATTTCCTCATCCCTTTATAATTAGCTTTTGGATGATGTTGAGGATTTTTCAAAATTTCTCTGATGTTTTTTGCTCTTGTGTGTGCTATGATAGGAAAAGTCTTGAATAAGTTGGCAAAATCAGGCTCATTGGCTATCATCTCCCAACGCTTTCTAAGAATCTGTTTTATCCTTTGTGACTGTGTTGAATGTTTCATCACAAACACTATTCGATCATTAGGAGATTTTTCTGTTTTCCTCAGTAAGGTGTTTCTATCCATCGTGGAAACCTTTTGCACTGAAGTTTCCAGTATTTCTGTCGGGTAACCTCGAGAAATATATATTTCCACCTGTTCTTCAATCATAGCTTTGCAATTGGTTGATTCTGAGGATATCCGTTTGATCCTTATTAGTTGTGAAGTCGGTAAATGATCTTTCAAATTTTTTGGGTGGGCACTTGTATAGTGTAATGCATTGTTTACATCCGTGGGTTTGCGGTAAATCGTAGTTGTAATGCCTTCAGGTGATTTATTTATTTCAATGTCCAAAAATTGTATTTTTTGTTCCTGGATGTTATGAGTGAATTGTATTCTCGGGTTGCAATCATTGAGTTCTCTGATTAGTTCTTCCAACTCTCTCTTAGTCCCACGCCAGATTATCAAAATGTCATAGATGAATCGTAGAAACAAAATTAGATTTGCCGTCCACCTGTTGTTAGATAAAATGAACTGTTGCTCAAAATGGGCCATGAAGGTATTAGCGTATGCAGGCGCCCCTGAAAATCCCATGGACGTGCCGGTCTTCTGCAAAAAGAATTTTGATTTCCAAGAAAAGTAACTGTGATACAAAGAAAAATGTAAAAGTTCTAACAGAAAAATCCCCAATGGCTGGTCCACATTTGATTGTAACAATCTCCATTCTATGGCTTCCAAGCCCTCTGCGTGTACTATTGAAGTATAAAGTGCCACCACGTCAATGGTGCACAGTAGTGTGGTTTCTCCAATGAGGTGGTTAACTGCTTTCAATTTCAATAAACAGTCTGTCGTGTCTTTTAAGTACGTGTCCCAAGACTGAACCAATGGTTGTAAGTGATGATCAATGAAGCGACCTACTGGTTCATGGATAGAACCACATCCTGCCACGATGGGTCTAAAAGGTGGATTGGTGACGCTTTTATGTATCTTGGGTAGCATATATATATGCGGTACTTGCGGTGTGTTAGTTCTAAGGTATCTGCCAGTGTTAGTATTGATGATACCCGAATCCTTTGCCTGGGTAATGATTGTATCCAATATTTTGCTAAATTCAACAGTAGGATCCTGATCCATTTGTATATATGTTTCGGAATCCAAAACATGCTCGTCCACTTTACGATCATAAAAAGTTGTGTCCATCATCACCAGTGCACCACCCTTATCCGCTGGTTGAAATGTGATTGACGTGTCTTGTTTTAGGTCATTGAGGATTCTCTTTTGTTTTATAGACAAGTTCTGTTTCTTGGGTGTTACATATTGGATTGTCTCTAGGTCTTTTTTCACTAAGGTTTCAAAATTATCCAATATTTTGTGTGAAATTGGAGACATGAATTTACTTTTGGGTTTGAATTTTTCATGAGTCCTTGTGGTCCCATCCGTCATTGTGGTTGAAAAAAACCATTTCAATCTTAACTTGCGTAGAAATTTAAAGAGAGCAATCTCTGTTTCTAGGCCATTTGATACGTAGGTTGGTACGAATGATGTCCCTTTATTGAGAACTTTCTCTTCTGCAGGTGTTAGTCTCCTACTGGAGATGTTAACTATCAAGTTGTTTTTTTGACTTGTCTCTGTGGGCGTCCTGTCTCCGTGGGTTTTTTTGTGACCTTGTCCCCTACGGGTACGTCTGTTCTTGACTCTGTAAACTGGTCTGGTGGGTGGACTGCTGCTTGGCCCTCCGCTAAAAAAGAAGGTTGCAAGTTCTGCGAAATTCCAGATGTTGTTGCTTGTTGTGTAACTGCGATTACTGAGATAGGTGCTGGTGGTCTTTGTAGTGAAAGATCCTCATCCTGTACCACACTTTCCTCTGAAGAGGTATTCCTTGGTGTTTTACTGGTAAATCTTTTGTGTGCATAGGCTTCCGCCCATGTGTAGACCTCATCCAGTTTATAATCAATCGTATCCCTACGAAATTTACGAATCTTGCGGTCGTGAACCTCCTTGGCATGAACATCCAATCTGTTGTTAATATCCTCAAGTATCTTTGTCCATTTCTCCTCTGGGATAGTTTTGGATAGTTCTCGTTGTAAGTTAAAGATGTCTTCCTTTAGATCATTAAGTATTTGTGAAAGTTCCTCTATAATCAGTAATATGAGGTCTAACGAGCATTTGTTCAAAATCGCTTGCCATTTGATGATGAACGCCTTGTTGAATTTGAACAACATCGGTTTAAGAGCAATTCGTAGTCCCCTTGGAATTCTCTTTACCTTGTGGTACTCAATTAAAGTTGTTGCGTGCAATCGTTGATTTACTTCCTTGCGCATGATGTATTCAAGTTGTTTTAACATCTGGGTGGTAGTGCCCTTAGACGTGCTGAATGTGCGTACTTGTTCAATCAAAGAATAGATTGAAGCTGCTTCATCTGTGCCATATACCTTAATTTCTGCTTGGTTCAAAGTAAGGTTAGCTATTTCTTGGAAAGAGGCCATTATCAATTGTAATGTGGGTGCAGTCTAGTGTGGGGCTGTAGTTAAACTGCTATGTAAGAGTCTAGCCTGCACTCCTTGTTACTACCAAATGTTTCAATATTTTGTGAAAAATAAATGGTCTGTATTGGGAGCTACCCAGTGGTCAGTTGAGCCCGCAACTGATTGTGAACTGCTATGTAGAGGCCTAGTGTAGACTAGGTCTGGAACCGGGAGCTCACTCAAAATGTCCCTAAGGTTTCAGGTAAGTTAGTACAATAATAGAACTTATTCAAATATTTACGAAAAGATAATTCAGTCACCTTGACTTCCAAAAGATTTTTTAGCTTATTTAGTAACCATTGTTTCAAAACATTTCAACAAGAATATTTACATACATGAAATCATAAAAAAATAATATCAATTTTGCAATCAATTGTTCTCCATACGTAAAAGTAAGATAAACAAAATTCTAACATTTCCCAATGCATTTCGGGTCACATCGACCCTTCTTCAGGGGAATATCACATGTAGAAACGAATCTGTACTTTGTTAGTCAGTATCGCGCACCTCAGTCCGAAATCAGGCACTGCAAGGTTAAAAAAAATAATTGTATTCCTACAGAACACAGAGTAATATACATTTTAACAATAAAATTAACACTCATTCCCAACTAACAATTAACTACAGCCCCACACTAGACTGCACCCACATTACAATTGATAATGGCCTCTTTCCAAGAAATAGCTAACCTTACTTTGAACCAAGCAGAAATTAAGGTATATGGCACAGATGAAGCAGCTTCAATCTATTCTTTGATTGAACAAGTACGCACATTCAGCACGTCTAAGGGCACTACCACCCAGATGTTAAAACAACTTGAATACATCATGCGCAAGGAAGTAAATCAACGATTGCACGCAACAACTTTAATTGAGTACCACAAGGTAAAGAGAATTCCAAGGGGACTACGAATTGCTCTTAAACCGATGTTGTTCAAATTCAACAAGGCGTTCATCATCAAATGGCAAGCGATTTTGAACAAATGCTCGTTAGACCTCATATTACTGATTATAGAGGAACTTTCACAAATACTTAATGATCTAAAGGAAGACATCTTTAACTTACAACGAGAACTATCCAAAACTATCCCAGAGGAGAATTGGACAAAGATACTTGAGGATATTAACAACAGATTGGATGTTCATGCCAAGGAGGTTCACGACCGCAAGATTCGTAAATTTCGTAGGGATACGATTGATTATAAACTGGATGAGGTCTACACATGGGCGGAAGCCTATGCACACAAAAGATTTACCAGTAAAACACCAAGGAATACCTCTTCAGAGGAAAGTGTGGTACAGGATGAGGATCTTTCACTACAAAGACCACCAGCACCTATCTCAGTAATCGCAGTTACACAACAAGCAACAACATCTGGAATTTCGCAGAACTTGCAACCTTCTTTTTTAGCGGAGGGCCAAGCAGCAGTCCACCCACCAGACCAGTTTACAGAGTCAAGAACAGACGTACCCGTAGGGGACAAGGTCACAAAAAAACCCACGGAGACAGGACGCCCACAGAGACAAGTCAAAAAAACAACTTGATAGTTAACATCTCCAGTAGGAGACTAACACCTGCAGAAGAGAAAGTTCTCAATAAAGGGACATCATTCGTACCAACCTACGTATCAAATGGCCTAGAAACAGAGATTGCTCTCTTTAAATTTCTACGCAAGTTAAGATTGAAATGGTTTTTTTCAACCACAATGACGGATGGGACCACAAGGACTCATGAAAAATTCAAACCCAAAAGTAAATTCATGTCTCCAATTTCACACAAAATATTGGATAATTTTGAAACCTTAGTGAAAAAAGACCTAGAGACAATCCAATATGTAACACCCAAGAAACAGAACTTGTCTATAAAACAAAAGAGAATCCTCAATGACCTAAAACAAGACACGTCAATCACATTTCAACCAGCGGATAAGGGTGGTGCACTGGTGATGATGGACACAACTTTTTATGATCGTAAAGTGGACGAGCATGTTTTGGATTCCGAAACATATATACAAATGGATCAGGATCCTACTGTTGAATTTAGCAAAATATTGGATACAATCATTACCCAGGCAGAGGATTCGGGTATCATCAATACTAACACTGGCAGATACCTTAGAACTAACACACCGCAAGTACCGCATATATATATGCTACCCAAGATACATAAAAGCGTCACCAATCCACCTTTTAGACCCATCGTGGCAGGATGTGGTTCTATCCATGAACCAGTAGGTCGCTTCATTGATCATCACTTACAACCATTGGTTCAGTCTTGGGACACGTACTTAAAAGACACAACAGACTGTTTATTGAAATTGAAAGCAGTTAACCACCTCATTGGAGAAACCACACTACTGTGCACCATTGACGTGGTGGCACTTTATACTTCAATAGTACACACAGAGGGCTTGGAAGCCATAGAATGGAGATTGTTACAATCAAATGTGGACCAGCCATTGGGGATTTTTCTGTTAGAACTTTTACATTTTTCTTTGTATCACAGTTACTTTTCTTGGAAATCAAAATTCTTTTTGCAGAAGACCGGCACGTCCATGGGATTTTCAGGGGCGCCTGCATACGCTAATACCTTCATGGCCCATTTTGAGCAACAGTTCATTTTATCTAACAACAGGTGGACGGCAAATCTAATTTTGTTTCTACGATTCATCTATGACATTTTGATAATCTGGCGTGGGACTAAGAGAGAGTTGGAAGAACTAATCAGAGAACTCAATGATTGCAACCCGAGAATACAATTCACTCATAACATCCAGGAACAAAAAATACAATTTTTGGACATTGAAATAAATAAATCACCTGAAGGCATTACAACTACGATTTACCGCAAACCCACAGATGTAAACAATGCATTACACTATACAAGTGCCCACCCAAAAAATTTGAAAGATCATTTACCGACTTCACAACTAATAAGGATCAAACGGATATCCTCAGAATCAACCAATTGCAAAGCTATGATTGAAGAACAGGTGGAAAGATATATTTCTCGAGGTTACCCGACAGAAATACTGGAAACTTCAGTGCAAAAGGTTTCCACGATGGATAGAAACACCTTACTGAGGAAAACAGAAAAATCTCCTAATGATCGAATAGTGTTTGTGATGAAACATTCAACATAGTCACAAAGGATAAAACAGATTCTTAGAAAGCGTTGGGAGATGATAGCCAATGAGCCTGATTTTGCCAACTTATTCAAGACTTTTCCTATCATAGCACACAGAAGAGCAAAAAACATCAGAGAAATTTTGAAAAATCCTCAACATCATCCAAAAGCTAATTATAAAGGGATGAGGAAAGGTTATAACTGTGGACAATGCAATAATGCAATGGTGAGCAAAGAATTCATGCATCCTCACACTGGCAAAGCAATCCGTTTGAAACATAGTGGAGACTGTAACACTACAGGGGTAATTTATGCTATACTATGTCCATGTGGACTTACCTATGTGGGAAGAACCTCGCGAAAAGTCAAAACTCGAATCATTGAGCATAAAAGTACTATACGTAACAGGTCAACAACATCTTGCCTAGCAACACACTGGACCACGTCCAGTCACTCAATACCTCAACTCAGATTCACCATTCTAGAAGTGGTAGAGAGACACAAGGGCGTAGACCACAATGTAGCCCTGGCACGGAGAGAGACATTTTGGATAAAAAGGTTGGGTACGTTGACACCAGGTGGGCTTAATGACCAGTATGAGATGGTATGTTATTTATAATGTCACACAGTCATAACCTACATGTCAAGCATCAGTAGAGCCAACATTTCATCTTTTGGTTACAACGTATTCCTTTTGACCTCGTGATTGTTTTTTACCATTATTGTACAGGATTGATACTGCATTCCTTCACCGCTCCTACATCTATTTCTATATGGGCACTGGCTCTTAGTATGACTCACTCATTTTCACTTTTCTTTTAATGTTTTTTTCTTACTGTTTTACTCTCACATTCTTACGGTACCCTTCATGATTTTTATTATTGTTCATGATTCTCTAGCTTCACCAGCAGCTACACAGGTAGACAGACATTATTTCCCTTTCCATGGTACACGTTCGTACCACGGAGACAGTAGCGTTCACGTTACGCTTTAGTATTTAAGGAAGCATTCCCGCACCGGATGTTTACACCGGAAGTCATTTGGGTGTCAGAGGTCGCGACACGCAAGAGAAGGAAGGTAGGCGCTCGCGCCTTGATGGCGTTTGTCCGATATTTTTCACAATTTAAAGTCAAGCGGGTAGGCTTTATTCTTCCCCTCTTGTTCCTTTAAATTAGGTCGTTTGGAAAACAGGCTCATCTAGAATCGAGGTAGAGACTACCGGATACTACCGTCAGCGGAGTAGCGGTAAGATAACTCACTAGCTCCTTCTCAGTTGTTAGCCTTTCCCGCATGTGCAGGATATTAGTAACGGTTCCCGTTACATTTTCACAGTTTTGGACTCGATAACAGCAGACGTTTCATCTAGATTCCTACCTATCATTTTATCCAGCAACAGCAGCTACAGTTGTTGGTAAGATAGTTTACCCTCGATTCACATTAAACCTTACATAGCCATTTTCACGCTGACTGTCCCTTATATTTCTTACACAGGTTCGGATCCAAACTTAGTTCCATCATTTATTCGCACTCGTGTATATGTTTTGAGGCAACTGACAGGTACATTCCCCGTAGTTTAAACACCAGTTTCAATAAGCATGGACTCACACACATTTAATTCCTTTGTCACAAGGGTGTAGTTAGTCTTCCTAGGCACTTCCCATTCTTTTCTACACAGTATCGGGTATTACACACGTTTCTATACTGCGCACCTCTCTTGATGGGAGCTGACAGTTTTCCTATTTTCTTTTCTTTTTTCACATTTTTCTCTTGCATGTTACTGAGGATCACAAATGTTTTTAAACAGTGCACACCTCTTTTGGGAATGAGTGTTAATTCTATTGTTAAAATGTGTATTACTCTGTGTTCTGTAGGAATACAATTGTTTTTATTAACCTTGCAGTGCCTGATTTCGGACTGAGGTGCGCGATACTGACTAACAAAGTACAGATTCGTTTCTACATGTGATATTCCCCTGAAGAAGGGTCGATGTGACCCGAAATGCATTGGGAAATGTTAGAATTTTGTTTATCTTACTTTTACGTATGGAGAACAATTGATTGCAAAATTGATATTATTTTTTTATGATTTCATGTATGTAAATATTCTTGTTGAAATGTTTTGAAACAATGGTTACTAAATAAGCTAAAAAATCTTTTGGAAGTCAAGGTGACTGAATTATCTTTTCGTAAATATTTGAATAAGTTCTATTATTGTACTAACTTACCTGAAACCTTAGGGACATTTTGAGTGAGCTCCCGGTTCCAGACCTAGTCTACACTAGGCCTCTACATAGCAGTTCACAATCAGTTGTGGGCTCAACTGACCACTGGGTAGCTCCCAATACAGACCA
This sequence comes from Lissotriton helveticus, assembly GCF_964261635.1. Lineage (NCBI taxonomy): Eukaryota > Metazoa > Chordata > Amphibia > Caudata > Salamandridae > Lissotriton > Lissotriton helveticus. Next base: position 294,464,363 of record NC_136057.1, read on the forward strand.
TTTATTTTTCACAAAATATTGAAACATTTGGTAGTAACAAGGAGTGCAGGCTAGACTCTTACATAGCAATCCTGCTGAGTATCCATGTAATAGGAGAGGGTCTAAGATTTTTTTTTGTAGCACACAAAAAAATTAACTGTGCTGATGTTTCAGAATATATCAGAATTCGTACAAATGAAGCACATTTTTTTTTAATTCCGAAGGGAGGTGAAAATAAATATTTGAACACTATCAAAATACATTAATACACTGGGTGATGACATTTCCACACATCATCGTTTGTGTGCAGTAAAATCATATTTCGGTGCAAATGTAATAGTCATTTCAGTTGAAAATGTGTTGTCTTTAATAGCAGTTCGCTACCACCCCATGCATACTCCTCACTACGCCACTCCATTTTACGCCACTCCACCCCACTCTATGACATGCTACTCCACTCTATGCCCCTTCCTCTAAGACAATCTATGACATGCCATGCAACTCAACTCCACTCCAATCTATGCTATTACTCCACAACAGAACATGCCCCTCCACTCTATTCCCACCACTCTGTACCTCTTACCCCACTCCAATCTACCCCACTCTACTCCAATCTATCCCAATCTACCCCATTCCAATTGACCAAAGTCCAACCCACTTCACTGCAATCTATCTAACTACTCTCCACTCCCATATACCCACTCCAATATACCACAATCTACCCCTTTAGTACAATCTACCACACTCCAATCCACCCAATCTATCTCACTCCACTCAACTCTAATCTACCTCTGCCACTCTACCACACTACACTCTACCCAAATCTACCCCACTCCATCTCACTCCAATCTACCACACTCCACTCAAATCGACCCCACTCCACTCCAATCTACCTCACTCCACCCCAATCCACCCCACTCCTCCCCACTCTACCCCATTCCACCCTCCCCACTCTACCCCACTCCACCCCAATTTACTCCACTCCACCCCAATCTACCCCAATACAATTTATCCGACTACCCCACTCCAATATACCCCAATATACCCCACCCCACTTCGCGAAAATCTATCCCAATCTGCTCCACTCCAATCCATTCCACACCACCCAATCTACCCCACCCCACTCCACTCCACTCCAATCTACCCTACTCAGCTCCAATGTACCCGATCCCCATATACCCACCCTACTCCACCCCACCACAGTCTACCCCATCCCAATCCAATCTACCCCTCTTCAACCTACCCCACTTCAATCTGCCCCGCTCGAACCAAGTCTACCCCACTCCACTCTAATCTACCCCAATCCACTACACGACGATCCAATCTACCCCACTACACTACAATCTACCTGAAGCTACTCCACTCTACCCCAATCTACACCACTACACTCCAATCTACCTCAATCCACTCCACAGCCCTCCATTCCAATCTACACCTTTTTATTCATGTTTTGACAAATCTGTTGCCCATCCTGTGGCAACACATTACTAGTGAAGAGGAAGGGACAGCCTAGCTGGTGGCAATAGGAAAAGAACATGGGCTGTGATTAAGCAGAGTTACTCTGTCTCAGGAAGGACTCAGCAAATCCACTGAGCTGCCCAACCATGTTAAGTGAACTCAGAGTGATTTCAAAGGGAAAGTGGGCAGTGGTGGCTGCAAACTATTGAAAGAGGTGAGGGGGGCAAATGGGTGGGTGCATGCTTGCGTGCATGCAATAAACATTAACTAAATTCCCAGAAGATCACTGAGCTCCGTTGAAAAGTCAGGTCTTGAGGTCCTTCATGAGTTTGGGGATCGTTGGTGTATGTCGGAGGTGGAGGGGGAGGGAGTTCCATGCTGTGATTGCGAGGAGGGAGAAGGAGTGTCCTCCCGATCTGGTCTTCTTGATGCTTGGTATCATCGCAAGGGAGAGCTGGGCTGAGCGGAGGGACCTTCGGGCTGCGGGTAAAGTGAGGCGGTGGTTCATATAGGCGGGTCCAGTGTTGTGGAGGGCTTTGTGGGAGTGGGTGATTAGTTTGAAGATGTCCTTCTTCTCCGGGAGCCAGTGTCTTGTCCTGAGTCTATCTGTGCTCATGACGACACACTGAAGTTTATTAATTAATACCGGAGTCCAGGATGTCCACCACCTTCCCCCTGGCTTCAGATCATACAGTATGCTTGCGTATTTCCAGCAGTATTAATGTTGCTCCAATAACATTCTGCAGCTACAGGGACTCCCTCAGTGTCACCTTTAAAAAAAGGAAATGAGGGTAATAATCAGTCTTTGCTAGCTGGGGAGCTGGTTGGGTAAAGACCCTGCAGTCTATATGTATTTAGAGTTCCTCCCAGGACGCAAGAAGTTCTCCACTTCTTCCCACGAGCACACGCTCCCTGTCCTTGGGACTGCCAAACATTTTTTCTTCATTGTGCTTCCCATGGTAGCCAACTCTCAGCCTTCCTGTTTAGCTCTCACCCTGAAGAAGGCCTAAGCCTTCGCTGATGCCAATGCACCAACACAGCTTGGTGTTATCTGGGTATTCATGCCTCGTCTTTAGCTGAAAACCAATACTCTGATATATAACAGAGTTTTTTAACACAGAAATGTGAACACCTAAATTAATTTGTCTCACAAATATTATCATATTCTACAAGAGGTTTTGACCAAACCTGTGAAAGTGTGTTACACGTGCAAACAGTTCGATGTGCATCTGAGAGGAATTCACGAAAGGTACTTGACTCATGCAGTACTGTGGCATTTATAGTAAAATACTGTGGAAGAAGCCTTTCCACTACTATGGCAGGGACAGGCCACTCCAAGGCACTGTCAGTCTTTAAAGTTTGCTACCAAACTCCACTCCAACCCCTTCCCACTGTGGAAATGGCCAGGGTCCTACACATATCGGCAGGAGGAAATCCATTTCGGGGAACCGCTGGTGAAGAGAGCACCCCGAACCTCATGGGTGTGTGGGAGAAGGGGATTTCTCTACAAAGAACAATATTTTCCCCACTAGTGAGAAATAGTATAAAAATGGTGCAATTACTCAATGACATTGACGTTTCACAATGCCTAATTTTACACTTCGTACAATTAAGTATTGTTGAAATAACTCCACAAAGGTGAGAAAAATAAATTACAAAACATTTCCTGAATTAATTTAGATGATAGGGTTTCAGGAGTATCCATGACAAAGTTCTGGGAATGCCTAAAATACATAGAACTACAAAGTGAAACTCAGAGGGCCCGATTCATAGAACTAATTTAAGACAAAATCCTAATCTTACTACTTTTGGTATTCACAGAAGTTAGGATTTTGTCTTAAGTCTTAAGACAGACTTAAGACAGACAAGACAAAATCCTAATTTAAGTCTGTCTTAAGTCTGTTTTAAGACAAATTCAAGACAAAATCCTAACTTCTGTGAATACCAAAAGTAGTAAGTTTAGGATTTTGTCTTAAGTTAGTTCTGTGAATCGGGCCCTACGTCAGTTACTTATCAGACAACGGATGCTGAAAGACATGTGGGCCGGTATACTCAGTCTACTGACAGGATAGAGCTTCTAAGAAGCAGTTTAGTTAGACTGAGCAGTTACACGATCAGCAGGGTCGGATTGGTAACGCGGGCACTATGGAAATGGCCGAAGGGCCTATAGCTGAGTTTGGGCTGCCTCTTTTCGGTCAGTCTTGGGTCTGTCTGTGCTGTTAGGGTGCTGCCAGTGGTCCAGCGGGTGCCTGAGTGGCCTTTCTAGCGGCAGATGGGCAGAGGTATCCCTCCCTTTCTCTCGTTGGGATGGCCCATTAATGTATGCTGATTGAGCGGGGGCAGGAGGCCTGAGCAAAAGTGGTCTCACTTGCATTCATGTGTGGCTTAGCAGTGTGAGCTAATCTAGATACATTAAAAAAAATCTAAGTGAAGCTAATAAAACATGGCCCCCACCCCCTTTCTTTTCATAAAACTCTGCTGAAGCACTGTTTTGCGGAAAGGCAATAGGCAAATATGGGTCCGTTTTTTGGGTGTGCCCGGGCCGAGTTTTAATCCCAATCCAACCCTGATGTTCAGTGACATAGCAGTGTCCTATTGGCCCAAACGTTTAGCATCGACAATGTGGCCTTTAGACTCCCAGTAGGCCTGTAGGGTAATATGAAACAGGCACCTTTTGGAAGCACTGGGGCGTTCAAACTCCAGGTCCCTGGTGCCATTGCACCTGTTGCACTAATGATAGCTAATGTTTGCCTAATGCCTGGTGCAACCATGTGGGGGGGTTACAATGTCCAGCAGACCAGCCCTACCCTCATGAAAGGCAGTTTCCCTATTGCATAGAGGCCAATCCAATCATGGTCACTCGGCCCCTGTGCCACTGCACCTGCTGCACCACTATTGATAATTCTGCCCCTGGATAAAAGCCCTCACCCCTCTGAGAGTCTGTCCCCTTAGTTCTATCACCGTTTCCTTCCGGTCTGACTCGACGCAAACACATCCTCCCCAAAAATAACAAAACTCCTGTGTGAGAAAAACGACCAGACCCAGATAGGGAAAGAGCGGAGGGAGCCGGAGGGAAATGACACCATCGCGAGGCCGCTTTCATCTGCGAGATCATCCTCCGCATTCCTGGACCCTGATTCGCGTTAGAAAAACAGCCCTGCTGGTCAGGAGGGGCACGGGGCAGCGACAGAGAGGATGGCGGGAAGCCTGCGCGTGCTACTGCGTCCCTGAAGGGGACACTGACCCGACTGATGGGCCCACGCTGTCTGGTGTCTGGGACCGTCTGTTCCAAGCCACTGCCAAGGGTAGAAAGGTCATCTACGGGTGCGTGGTGAGGCCAAACTACTTCAGTATAACCCCGTGCTTAATGAGGACATGTGCTGCTAGGCCTCGAGAACGTTTACGCTGGGTTTTATTTATTTATTTTATTATTTATGTATGCGTTTTTATATAGCGCGGACTTTACCCGAAGGTGTCAGATCGCTTCACAATAGGAACAGAACTGATACATGAGAACATTACAAGTGAGCAAAATACAAAAGCAAACGTTACATTACTGTTACATGAGGCAAAAGTGACAACCGTGAGCAAACAAAATACAAGAGGTAGCAAACAGTGCATTACAGGAGGAAAAAGTGACGTGTGCAGGTTACAAAAGCGTACAAAGTACAAGTAGAGGTATACTACTGCAATAAATGGAGACCACTCAAACACAAGAGCAAACGTTACGTAGGCAATGGTGGCACTTGTGCAAGTATCGAAAGCAAACAAAATGTAAGAGGTAGCAAACCGTGTGTTACAAGAGAAAAGTGACGTGTGCATGTTACAAAAGAGTACCAAACACAGGTAAAAGGGTAAAACCCTGCTTCAGGAGGTGGCTCAGTGGAATCAATGAAAATGTTTATACTGTGTAATGGTTAAGAGCACACAGGAAGGAGTGCTCCAGAAATGTGCCTTCTTAAAAAGACATTTCGCTACAGCCATACAAAAAAGTAGCCCCGCCTCCTCCCTGTATTCATCATGCGAAATTGCAGGGGCGGCTTTAGGGCAGCGCGACCTGTGCGGCTGCACTGGGCGCTGACCTGAAACGGGGGAGGGGGGAGGGACTGACCTTAGGGGTTGTTGTGTCTAGCAATAACTTAGGATTTAAAAGCACCTGCTGCAGTGGTCCTTGTGGTCCAGCTTTCAGGCAGCAGTAAAAATGCAAAGGTAACTCTTGTAATTAGTGTTCCTGCTGATTGGAGTTTTGTATAGTGCAGTTTTCACTCAAAGTAGTGCAGAGGGTAGATATGCCTGCTGCAAAGAACTGATCTGTATTTTAAGTGGATAGCTGAGTGGATCAGTAAAGCCGGCCTTACCAGTGCTTTAAAGCAAATGACATGTATGTGAGGGAGAGGCTATGGAGAGATGAGGGGCACTTTTGCCATGTGGTAGTGAGGGAACCCACGGAGGAGGTCATGGTGGGGGCAAAGAGGGGTGCTAAAAAGATTGGTGCACAGGGTGCCACCAGTGCTAAAGCCGGCCCTGCGAGACTGTGCAAACACAACAAACATGCAATAGTATATGTGAGTATAAGGCTTGGAGTCTCTTGGTGAGATGAGAGGTGATGTCGACGTAGAGGGTACTGCTGTACTAGAGTCTGGCGGTGTCTAGGGCTTGAGTGATAGATCTTCGGGTGTCCAACAGGAGCAATTTGAAGATTTTCTGGAGATGCTCGCGGGTATGGAAGCAGGTAGATGCGGGTAATGACTTGGTTGAACATCGCGATTTGATTGGCAATCACGATCCATAGCTTTGCGGCAGAGTTGAATGGACTTCTTTCAGCTCTGCTCTGAGACCCACTAGGATAAGGACCACAGAGAGGTGTCTTTTCTGAGTAGGAGCACTTCCGTTTAGCCTGCAATCTCAGACATGCAACTAATGAAGTTCACATGGTTCTACAAGAAGTCTTTTGAGATGCAAAGGATGAGTTGGGTGTCGTCGGTGTAGGAAATGATGCTCAGCCCGTGAGCGCAGATGATGTTGGGGAGGGGGATCAAGCCGTGCAGGAACAAAGTCAACCCTTAGAACCTGCTCCTAACACTGCCTAACTCAATTAACCACTTACCTAAATCTGGCAGTACATGAGTAAAGGCAAACTCTGTCCCATTAAAGACTCCACACATAAACCCCATCTTTTCACTTAGATACATAATCAAATAAAATCACTGTATACAGTGGTCCTGCATGTTGCAATACTGCAGATAGTTTCTTATTTAGCTTAGTCTGTGAGGAGGAAGGGCGAGGTACAGTGAATGGTGAGAGTAGGGCGTATGGGACCCACTAATGGGCTAGTCAGTGTGCTTCAGCATGCTCTCATACGGAGGATTAGCTGTAGCTCCCCCCAGTGGCATAACAAAACTTGCGGGTACCACCCTGCAAAGTATATGGAGGGGCCCCACATGCTCCAGACCCAGTCAGAAGCTCTCAGGCCTGCCCGTGCACAGTGCCGGAGAGGGCCCTCTGGAGTTCGGGGGTCCTCCCAAACTGCGGGAGCTGTGGGGGCTATTGTTACGCCACTGGCTCCGCCCTCTCCCTCCAGACTTCGCTTCCTGCAGGCTGTGCGGGTGGCCTGAGCAGGAGATGCAATGAAATGCATGACGTTGAAGCACCGAGGGGGACTTGTCTGTACTGGATATGGACTAACATGGGTCTTTGGATTATTCTCTGGAGGCGAAAATGCTGATCAGTGCCCCCTGCAAAATGTAAAGAGAGGGCCCCCGAATCTACCATATATCACAGATATTCATTGGCCTTGGGCTAAATGTTGCCCCTCATGGGCAGGGAGCCCCCTGAAGGTTCCGCAGAGCCCTACATTACGCCCTATATTGATGTGTGGGCCCACAGACTACTGACCCACCAGTGGACTAAGAATATGTCCTACACTCTACTAAAATACTATTTGGATGGACCGGGCTGGTTTTCATGATTGTGTTGATTATTGTTCTACAACTAAAAGGCAACACAAAAGCACAAGTCACAGAAAACAGAGGATGCCATAGTGGGGGTCCAAAAAAATGTTTTTCTCTACGGGCGGTTTAGGATAGCAGCCTTACCAACACATCTTTCGATCGTGTGTCACACAATATTCACTTTTATCAGACAGTCTCCCTGTGAAGAGCCAATTTCACAAGGAAGAGGTGAGCTGAAAACCCCTGCATAGAGGGCTTTCAGCTTTTGTGTGGAGGCTCTAAACAACTGATGCCCATCAGAGGTTTTGTAATCTCCTCTGGACCTGGGGAGTCAAAAGCCTTTATAGTGTTTTGGGGAGCTTAGGACTGTCTGCCCAGGTAAATGCTAGAGATAGCGAGCACCTGAAAGCTCGAGCCAGCTGAGAGTGGTTCAGGTCGAGGTATTCTTGAAACCTTGAGCCCAAAATGAGCAGAGCTTTCATGGGGAGTAAAGTGGTTTTGTGGCTACCATATAACACGGAGACGCAGGTTTGAATCCTGGCCTCGGCTCAGCATTCTATAAATCCTGGTAAATCTCTCTGTGATGAAAAATAAGCGTGCAGCATAGACTGTGCCTGTAGTGAAGTGCTCGTATGTCAGACATAGTTCACAATATAAAAAACTGCCAAAAATAAAATGTGGATTCTGCCTGTCACCCTTGTTCTAATCTCATTCTCAGAGAGTGAAGACAGCACATTAATCTTTGCTGTCAGAAATAGATAGTCCTCTATTGGCTGGATTGCACAGTGTGAAACTCAAAAATCTAGGATCGATCCCTGCATTCATGCTTCACCAAGTTGTGTGATATGATAGAACCTTCAAATACACAAAGAAATCTCGTTGTGTTTGATAGCCTAAAATGTTGGTCCATCTACAATACAAATCTAGGCCACATATAGGGTTCGATATCAACCGATTTGCCTCTTAGTTCACTAATAGCTATGTTAGGAGACAGGAATGTTTCTCAGTTCATGTTTTAAAACTCTCACGTTTAATAAATACTTCTCAATGCAGAGGTATAATTTGATGTACTAAGTTGACTCGCTTCCGTGTGTCAAGGAAATACACTTTTAGAATGTTGATGACACCTGATCAGGTTAGTTGCATGATTTACATGCCAAATATTTCAAGGATTGACTTGTACACAGGCTCTTAGTGCCAAAGCCAAATATTGGCTTGGCGCTGACTTGGCTCTTCCCGTTAATTTTTTAACTCACCCACCTCTATTAAATGCTGGGATCTAAGTCCCGCCCTCTGTTCTTTCCTGGCCCCTCCATGTTTGGCAAAGCAGTGATGGGTTCACCGCCCTCCCTGTCTCCTGTCCTCGCTACTTCCAAGGCCCTCCTCTACTTCTCATACCTTGGAAAAATATTAAAGTTTGGCAGGTCTCAGATTCCACTCTCATCACATGCCTTCCTATCCACGATTTCCCCTGTCTCCGTCTGTCCCATGACATCCTCTAAGACTTACCCCTTCATTTCTCCATCCTTTCTTCTTCTGTCTTTACATCCTCTCGCCATGTTTAACTATCACGACATACCATGAGCATAGCTGTCAATCGTGCAACAGGTGCAGTGATACCAGGGCTCAGGGCTGTGAGTTGATAACTTCACTCAAATCAGTGGCTGTTTTCACTCCAACACCACAGTGTGGAGACCAAGCTGCCTTTCTTGCATTAACACCTTCGCTGCAGGGCTAATTCCCCCGCGGCGCTTGGGGGCAGGGGGGCGAGCGCAGCGCCATGGTGCTCGTGACGAGCTCGGCTCGTCACGCTGCATGGTGGCGCTGTGCTCATGAAGAGCTGAGCTCGTCATGACCACGCCCGTTTCTTAAAACGCTCAGCACCGTGTGGGAATTAGCCCGCGTGTGAGCGCTGCGCGTGTCATGACGAGCTCAGCTTGTCATGAGCACACGGCAACCGTGCCTCATGACGAGCTGAGCTCGTCATGAACACGGAAGGGGCTAAGTCAGATGGCACCATTGCTTCGCCATTACCATGTACAATCCTTTCAGCATCACTTTCTCTCACCATGTCGCACTGTAGCCACAGTCCTCCTTTTTATTTACTATCACTCCTTCGTCTAGCATCAGGGCCGGACTGGCCGTAACAGGCACCCAGTGTTTCCCCGGTGGGCCGCAAGGGTGGGGGCCGGTTTTGGGCCGTGGGGGCCATTTTTGTTACAGGAGGTCACAATATTGGCCCCCTGTAACAAAATCGACTGAAACGGCCCTAGCAAACAGCTCAGCCGCACCCCCCATACCCTGGGGGCGGAGGGGCGGGTGGGGGGCAGCCGAGCAGTTTGCCAGGGCCGGTTTCAGTCCCAGTCTGGCCCTGTCTACCATCCCTCCCTCTTACCTCATGTTTTCCTCTTAAGGCACTCCTTCATTTATCATTTCTCAGTCATCTCTGTGCATCTAATTCTCACCACACTCATTCCTTCCACATAGGAAATTTAATCAGCCAATTTGTTGCTCATCTGTTCAAAAAGTATAGAGCAGTAAACAAGTAAACATAAAAGAAGTAAGGCTGAGCCTGTGCCTGCAACGAAGGCAGGAACTACTAAAGAAAGACCTTTTGCACTTCGGGTTCTAGGGTGCTATAATACTGATTGATCTCAGATGTTTTAGAACCTTGGTTTTCCTGGACACTGGTATGAAAGCGCCGGCTCTATCCGCTACTTAGGGTGCGCTACATGTCTCCATCGGAAAATCCAAATGCTCCTGAACCAGAATTATTCTGCACTAACAATAGTTGGGGCCAATGTGTGCCCTCTCTACTTTTCTTCTTAGTTCATTGGGCAACTAAATCAGATTTTCAAGGATCACTGCAGCTTGACTTCAAGGGAGACCCAATGACTACATTTGGCCCTGGTGGCTAGAGAGGCTGTGGACTCTCCACGTCAGGCAAAACTATTCAGGCTTCCGACTCCTTATTCTTTCAGAAGCCAAGGAAGTCCTAGGGCCCAAATATTAATGGTGAACAGGACCACCATTCACCCAGGATATCAGGTCAAGTGAGCAGCAGACTAGTCTGCAGCAATGTTCCAAAATTCTATATAATGCGTAACAACAATGCATCTACCGCACTGACCCAATAGTAATATTGTACATTATGCAGTAAGTCCAGGTAAGTGGATGTGGAGAGAAGAATACTTACCTTGATGATACTGGCAGGTGAGGTAGCGGATGCAATATGTTTGTAGGTAGAAATGATGGACCGTGACATGCGGTCGGCAGCTGTCATGCAGCCTCGGTGGAATTCTACCACAATATGGAGAGCAAAAATATCAACTCCAGAATATTGACTAACACTGTATTGTCAAGATGGCCTAATTTAAAGCCTTCAAATGCCACTAACGACTAACCTCTGGTACCACGTTTACCCCGCTGTAACTCCCTAGGCCCCTTATGTGGTCCCACTGCCTCGTGCCCCCACATGTCCCTTTGACTACCTATTTCATCAATCCTATTCCCTTCTATTGGTAGCACTAATCAGTGGTTTATTCACCAATCATTTACCCCATGTTCCTCTTTGTGACTCCATTTCCCACTTGTGGCGACATTTACCCCCACACTGGGCAGTCGTTTTCCAAAGAAGGGAGCCAGCGCAAAACCTGGGTACTGAATGACACCTATTCTTGTGTAAGAGGGTCTGCTGACATGCCCCCTTCCATCAGGGCTACATGGACGATTTTATGCCAGACCTAGGGCTTGGCCCATCACAATACTCTCCCACCGTGACCTTGGCACCACCAGAGGAACCCCTGGTCAGAAGGTGAGTCATACGCAGTACGCCCTGCGCGGTGACTCAGCACAAGAGCAGGGGCGCGAGGGTCTGTGGGCCAATGGGAGGCGGCGGCCGGCTGCATTGCGTCATTCCGTTGTGCAAGAGTCTTCCTGGTAAGTGGAAACATGTGTGCCTGGGAGCATGGAGGGCCTGTGGTATTATTGTTCAGTCAGGAAGTGCGCTAATGATATTATCAGCGCATGGTTCAAAGGGGTCTCTGTTGCACTCAAGCACGTCACGTGACACACCCACACGAAACCTGCCAATGGTGGGAACTTGATATTTACCCCTGTCTCCCCAGGACTTCTTTATTTATTTTATTTTATTTATGCATTTTTATATAGCGCGGACTTTACCCGAAGGCGTCAGAGCGCTTCACATTAGGAACAGAAATGAAACATAATGAGAAACATTACAAAAGAACAGATTGCAAAAACATACGTTACTTACATAAGGTAATAGTGACAATTGTGAGCAAACAGAATACATGAGGTAGTAAAAACTGTGAGCAACCAAAAATACATGAGGTAGTAAAGGTAATAGTGACAATCGTGAGCAAACAAAATACTTGAGTAAAAATTGTGAGCAACCAAAATACATGAGGTAGTAAAGGTAATAGTGACAATCGTGAGCAAACAAAATACTTGAGTAAAAATTATGAGCAACCAAAATACATGAGGTAGTCAAAAGTGCACAAGAGGAAATGAAAGTGACAAGTGTGCAGTTAAAAGAGAAAACAGAGTATAATTAGAGGTATAGTCCTGCAATAAGTGCTAGACACTCAGGCACAAGAACAAGCGTTGCGTGGGCAAGGTGGCACTTGTGCAAGTATCAAAGGTAAAGACATGTGAGAGGTAGCAGCCGTGTGTTGCAAGGGCAGAGTGGTGTGTGCATGTTACAAAAGGGCACCGAACACCAGTACATGGAAAATACTGCAAGAAGGCAGACCCTCCAATCACAGGCATACACTGGGAAGGCACTTCCATGGTCATGGAAAGTAGAAAATTATCAGTAGTGGGAAGTCTTCCTCACAAATAGCAAGAGGACGTGAGTTACTTTTGGAGGTGTCTCTGGAGGAGGAGAACTTTAAGGTCCCTTTTGAAGGCCTGGGAGGAGGCGGTGAATTCAAGCGCACACAGCCCTTCTTATGAGTGCATGGGAAATGGTGGGATATTTGTTGCACTTGATAAAATCCGGCTCTGCTGAGCCAGAATTTATCGAAGTTCCAGCCATTTACAAGTTTTTGGGGGAATTAACATGTGGACTTTGGTGCTTACCGCACCAAAATGTGCATGTTTAGTAAATACCGGTCACCCCTTCCCCTGATAAATATTGGCAGGCATGACCTATATTTAAAAAAAAAATCAAAATTGCGATGTGAGCGGTAATTGTTACACATTAAATGTTTAGCAACAGGTGCATTGTCACTAACTCCTATGCTAGAGGAGTCTGAGCCTGTACCCTGCAGACCCTCATGGGTGAGTAGTGTGCTTTACAAATCCCTGATTGATTGAATGATTACCTTCAGGTTACACATACACAGTTATCTGCAACCGAACCAGTGAAGCACACAGGTTTCTTACTGACATTTTTATACCTGTGGTCTGCAAGTGCCACACTGATCACCACAGAAGTGAACACCGCTAAGTTGTCTCACTGGTACTGGGGGAGAGTATCTCTCAGTGTCACCATTTCCCGTAGTTGCCAACTTTCCGTTTTTGCAGGGACAGACCTGGCAAGTTGGAGAGTGTCCTGGGTAATGTTGTTGCAGAAACTGTTCCTCTTTATTACACACAGGTACACAAAGAAGAACTTTCTATCTGCAGCAGCTCTGTGCTGCAAAGTGTCCCGTGAATTTTTTTTCATATGTTGGCAGCTATGAATTTTCTTTTCTTGTTCTCAGCTCACTGATCTATTATCAGCTTCTCTCAAGCACATAAGCCCAGTGGTGAATTTGTAAAGAAAACATAAGTGCCTGGGCCCTTGTCACAAGACCTCTGCAGCTGGCACCACACATTGCCCCTCCCAGCGCAGCCATTGATAGTAGGCAGTGAATAGTCATTTTAAATGTATATTGAATTAATAAACAACTGTTGTTGTGCTCATCTTTAAATTAGACCGACAGTGCCACCATGTGGCAGACTGTTACAAGCCTCGGTGTTGACAATTAAGTACTGGCGCTGAGCACAGGAAACCACGGCTCAAATTAGGCTCTGCAGAATAGCAAAGGTGCGTCCTGCATTGATGGGTGTGCACATGCAAGGCAGATGTCCGCCAGATTGCTGCATGCTCTTCCAGAGGTCGGTACCACAGAGGCACTTGTTGTGCCATTGTGGCACCGGTCCAAACATGCTACCAATGCCAGCACATTGCCATTTGAATGCTGAGAGGAAGGTCCACCGTCCCATGCATTCAAGGCTCAAGCCTGCAACCTTAACAGGTCCTAATGAATCGCAAGCAGATTCCATTCCTATTTATCTTAATGAGGCATTGGTATAAAATCAATTACATTTGGTTATCAAGAATATTTATGAGGCAGGTGGATTGCACCGTTTTAGGTTTCGCCTGGCGTCCGCTGCGCAGCAGCGTTCGCGAATGCGAAATCTTCTGAGAACAGTGTGGGGCTTTGTCCCGCCTCTGTGTTCCATTGGCTTGCTCCATAAATGGAGGCTAGCCATTGGAACAGAGATGTGTCACTCATTCCCCGAGCAGATTCGTGGGCGTTCCCGCGATTTTTTCGCTCTCCGCCCCCCTTGCAATCGTCATTGCGGCGGTGGGTGGATGTTTTTTTTTTTTGTTAAGGTTTGTTTTGGGCATTTCTTTGAAGATGGCGCCCGGTGGAGAGTGATTTCAGCCCCTGCTCTGTATCCCGCAGGAGAGTGAGCTCTGCCCGTAATGCTTTTTTTTTTTCGCCGTCGCATTTCTTTGAAGATGGCGCCCGGTGGAGAGTCATTTCAGCCCCTGCTCTGTATCCCGCAGGAGATTGAGCTCTACCCATAATGCTTTTTTTTTTTCCCGTCACCGGCCCTTCTAAAAGTATTCTTTCTTTCTGTGCCCTCACTGGCCCCCTTTCCCTCGGCTGTTGCCGGGGCGTATAAACGCGCCCTCCCTTTGTCTGTCTGCGGGTCCCGCTGGCTCTCAGAGGAATGCGCTGCCAGCTGCCCATGTGTGCTGCAGTCACTGAAGGGTGCCCATGGCTGCTTCTCGATCTTGGTAAGTCAGTGGCGCCATTGTTTCTTCAGTACAGGTGAGGCCCGGCGTGAGGCCCGGCCAGACTTCGCTCTGGTGCTCTCAGTGTCATCTTTCACTCCCACTCCACCACTCCCGTGTGTTCCTCCCCACCCTCCCCCCTGCCTGTCCTGCTGTCTCACTAACGTGTCCACCCTGCCTGTCCTGCTGTCTCACTAACGTTTCCACCCTGCCTGTCCTGCTGTCTCACTGACGTGTCCACCCTGCCTGTCCTGCTGTCTCACTAACGTTTCCACCCTGCCTGTCCTGCTGTCTCACTGATGTGTCCACCCCACCCTCCACCCTGCTTGTGCTGTAGTCTCTCTAACGTGGCCCACCCACTCTCTCTTCACCCTTCACTCTTGGACCTCGCACCCGTGCCCTTCTTCAAAACTGGTTGCCCTTTCACCTCTGACCGCTGTCCTCAGCCTCATGCCGTGTGCTTACCCCCCCGCCACGCCTGCTGCCCCCTCTCAGCAGTGCCTCCTCGTTTAATAGTAACCCCCTGTTTCGTAGCGCTGTGTGTGCACGTTATAGCTCCTATAATGCTACCTGGGTGTACGGGGTCCCGTGTGTTCCACCCCACCTTCCCCCCTGCCTGTCCTGCTGTCTCACTAACGTGGCCACCCTGCCTGTCCTGCTGTCTCACTAACGTGTCCACCCTGCCTCCTACTGTCTCACTGACGTGTCCACCCTGCCTGTCCTGCTGCCTCACTAACGTGTCCACCCCACCCTCCACCCTGCTTGTGGTGTAGTCTCTCTAACGTGGACTACCCACTCTCTCTTCACCCTTCACTCTTGGACCTCGCACCCGTGCCCTTCTTCAAAACTGGGTGCCCTTTCACCTCGGACCGCTGTCCTCAGCCTCGCGCCGTGTGCTTACCCCCCCGCCACTCCTGCTGCCCCCTCTCAGCAGTGCCTCCTCGTTTAATAGTAATCCCCTGTTTTGTAGCGCTGCGTGTGCACGTTATAGCTCCTATAATGCTACCTGGGTGTATGGGGTAAACGTGTCTGTATTTGGGTGTGCCCGCCCGCCCTCACAGTGGTCTGATCTCTGCGGTCTTTAAATATGGTTTCTTTGCCTTTGATTGATGTTACTCCGGCTTCCTGTACGTGGTAACAGGTTGTAGTGATTGACGTGTGATGCCGAGTGCGCCCCCTGCGCGCCCCTGTTGTCAGTCATGCTTGCCTCCTTCGCGCCCCCTGCGTACCCATGTTGTCAGTCCTGCGTTCCTCCTGCGCGCCCATGTTGTCAGTCATGCTTGCCCCCTGCGCGCCCATGTTGTCAGTCATGCTTGCCTCCTGCGTGCCCATGTTGTCAGTCATGCTTGCCCCCTGCACGCCCATGTTGTCAGTCAGGCTTGCCCCCTGCGTGCCCATGTTGTCAGTCAGGCTTGCCCCCTGCGCGCCCATGTTGTCAGTCATGCTTGCCTCCTGCGTGCCCATGTTGTCAGTCATGCTTGCCCCCTGCACGCCCATGTTGTCAGTCAGGCTTGCCCCCTGCGTGCCCATGTTGTCAGTCAGGCTTGCCCCCTGCGCGCCCATGTTGTCAGTCATGCTTGCCCCCTGCGTGCCCATGTTGTCAGTCATGCTTGCCCCCTGCACGCCCATGTTGTCAGTCATGCTTGCCCCCTGCACGCCCATGTTGTCAGTCAGGCTTGCCCCCTGCGTGCCCATGTTGTCAGTCATGCTTGCCCCCTGCGTGCCCATGTTGTCAATCATGCTTGCCCCCTGCGCGCCCATGTTGTCAGTCATGCTTGCCTCCTGCGCGCCCATGTTGTCAGTCCTGCTTGCCTTCTGCGTGCCCATGTTGTCAGTCATGCTTGCCTCCTGCGCGTGTGTGTGTGTGTGTGTGGCTGTGTGTGTGTTTGTGCTCTGTGTGTGTGTGCAAATTGAATAGGTCTAGCATTTGTGAGAGATTAAGCTATTGGCATTGTAAATGACAATGCCATTTATTTATCTGTTTTCAAAACCAACACATAAATACAAAATTTGTCATTTACAATGCCAATAGCTCTAACTTTTACAAAGGCGAAACCGTTGCCTTGTAAATGCTTGTTGTGTACTGTCCCTTGGAGGTTAGACAGCTTTAAGCATCCTTCATACCAGTGGCTAAAGCAAAATGATGGCCCTCCACCTGCAGAATGTAATTAGGGGCCCGTGGGTCTCCCATTTCTCACAGAAATTCATTGACCGTGGGCTGAATGGGGGCCCTTTGAAGGGTTAGGCCACCCACTGCGCCGCAGGGGTCTCCTTTACACCCCTGCTTCACACCTCCGCGAAGTGAGATGCAGCTTAAAGTGCAACTCAAAACGTGTGCTGCAACCAGAATCTTCTGATCATCCTGCCCCTGACGGAGAAATACATTTTAGACATCCTTGCACATAGCAAACAAACAGGAGCGTGCAAAGAAAGGATAAAAAAAACTCAAAAGCAAGAAGAAACAGAGGAAGAGAGAGCAGATGAATGATCAGAGTAAAAATGGCGGAAGACTAAAAATGGAAAGAAAAAGAGATGAAAGGAAACTACAGAAAACGGTCAGAAAAAAGAAAACCAAGGGGGAAAAAAAGCTGAAAATATACAACGTTCAATAAAAGGAACTGGGGAGAGAGATAGAGTAACCCCAAAGTTGACAGATGTGAATGTAATTGAGAAAGCTCAGTGACTTGTATACCTGATATGAACATCTGTGTCTCACGGGCAGATCTCCGATGCCGATCTTAAAGATACAGCTCAGGGGGGTTTTGCATCTTTTATTTATTTATTTGTGAAGTTTTTTGTTGCGCGGATATTACCAAAAAGTGTTAGAGCGCTTTACTATATATAGCATTACTTGAGGCACATAGATTACAGAGTCACAAATAAAGAGTAGCACAATGAAAACAGCTGCAAGGCAAGGAAGGTGCCAAATTATATTGAGGTAGTGCGCAGGAGTTGAAGCACTTTACAATAAAAATAGAGCATTACATCATGTGCACAGATTGCACAGTCAGAAATATTGAGTGCCAGAATGAAAGTCTGTGCAGTGTTTGGAAGGAGCCAAATCAAGTCTCAAGGCACGTATCACTGCAGATCATCGCGCATTAGTTGAGGAGGGAAGCGGAGAAATTAGTTTAAAGGGTCTTTCGAATAGAAGGGATTTCATTTCCAATTTAAAGATTACCAATGAAGAGGTGGTGCGTATGCTCTGAGGTATAGAGTTCCAGACTCTGATCATAACCCCCTGAAAGGATTGAGCCATAAATTGTTCCTTTTTAGAAGTTGGAGGTTCTAGAAGGAAGAGTATCAGCATTTAGTAATGTTCTAGACTCACCAGAAATCTTCACCTTGGCAGCCAGATAGTGTGGAGTGGATGTGTTAAAGGCTATGTTTGTGATGGATGCTGCTTTTTACCTAGCGCTGGCTTCAATCGGAAACCAGTGGAGTAATAATACTACCGGAGTGATATGGTCGTTCCTTTTGGCTTCAGAGTCGAAACGTGTTGATACATGAAAAACGTCTACTAGTGCCTTGAGATGAATTTTGGGAAGGCCGGTCAGGAGCGAATTGCAGTGGCCGATTCTGGACAGTACCAGGTATTGAGCCAGATTTCACAGAAAAGAAGCAATTGAAAGGGTACAATTCTGGCCATGGTGCTAACTTGTGGCTGTAGATTGGGTTTTTTGTCTAACGTGACCCCTAGTGATTTGGCATTGTCGATGATCGTGGCCTTGCAGCAGAGGATGTTGATTGACTCCAAACAGGTTTAGATTGATAGTGGTGATTGAGATATGGAAATGAGGATCAATTCAGTTTTGGATGGGTTAAATTTTAAATGATCGTAAGTGTTGGCTAGGTGAGGAGTTGAGTGTCATTTGCATATTGATGGTAAAGGATCCCTAAGTGTCTTAGTATGCTCGGGGAGGATTCCATGTAGAGGTTAAATAGGGTCAGGTCTAGGATAGATTCTTGCAGGAGCCCTTGTGTAAGGGCAACAGGTTTAGATGAGCAAATGTCAATTTCTAGCTTCTGTGAACACTACAACAAGACCAAACGATTTTTGAGAGTCTCAAGAAGCGGGTCATGTTAACTGTGTAGAAGGCTGCTGACAGGTCGAGAAGAATCAGTAGGCATGAACTGCCTGAAGATGTGAAGTGCCTTGTCGACGGCTTGAGGCAGTGCTATTTTCATGCCACAGCCTTGATTGAACCCTGACTTGCATTCATCTAAGTGGTCTTGGATGTGTTGGGTAAGCTGGTTAGTTACACATCTTTCAATGACTTTTGCAAGGATCGGGAGTGTGGAAAATGGTTGACATTTGTTGAGGTCATTCATGTCTGCAGAAGGTTTTTTGAGAAGTGGGTGACTTGTCCACTCTTGAGACAGTCAAGGATAACTCCCTGGATGAGTGAGATTCACTAGTTTAGTCCAATATAGAAGCATGTGTATAGCAATATGTTGGGCCAGACTGATGAGAGTTGGGTCCACAAACTTCTTTGAGGGTTTGGTCTTTGTGATAGTCTTTAGGAATGTGAATATTTTGTCAAAGAGTTACCAAGTGTTCTTGGATTTACTAATATTGTGGATTGGTGATTGTGATATATTATCAGTGATTGATCAATCGAATTCCCTTTCGAATCAAAGAACTGTACAATTACTTCTGCTTTAGCCACTGCTTAGTCAAATTTAATTGACCTTTGAGTGTTGCTAGCAGTTTAACCTGTTCATAGAGTTGTTTGGGGCTGGTTTTAGCTGATTTAATGAGAAATCTAAAATGAGACACTTTTGCACGGAGATGTCCCCCTTATGAAGGGATCTTGCGGTTCTGAGGTAAGTAAGGTTGACGGTGGATAGCAAATTAATCCATTGCTTTTCCGGTGGTCTCAGAACTTTCCTTTCATCGAAAAGAGCCTTATTGAACCAGAGAGCATTGGTTCTAGTCTTTTCTTTTTGCTCCTAAGTAGTGCTAGATTATTAAGCATTCTTGAAAGGCAAACAATTAGGGGGCAGAATAATGGTTTATATTTGAGTCATGATTGATCAGGCAAAGAACTTTCTGCGCACTAATGCCAATATTGTTGATATCGATATTCTTGGTTTCACGAAACCATGCTAGATCCTTTTTGGGTTGGTAATTGGTAATGGAACTAGACAGTAGGAAGGAGAAAGGGGTAAAATAATGATCAGACCAATCTATTTGTATAGGATCTTCTACTACGAGCATGTCACGCTTAGATATGATTAAGTACAGTGCTGATAGTTTCATGTGGCTAGGATTGAGGCTGTGTTAAATCAGGCCATTTCCACAGATGAACGATGAGAGGAGGAGAATGACTGCAGAGGGATCTTTGTTGCCCCAATGAAGACTGAAGTCTCCATAAAGAATTACATTGTCGTTGAATTGATTGCCTGGCAATGAGCTCCATGCAGTCCTCAATAAAAGCTGCCATTTCACCAGGAGGGTAAAGTGAAGACAGACATGTCTGTGAAATATGCAGGTCAAAGGTTACAGTTCTAGCCCAAGAGCCCCCTACTAGCAATGCCTTAGTGAAGTGTACTTTGTAGCAGCATAACTGTACAGTTAAACAAGCATGTGCAATGCAATAAGTGTAGCATTTAGGAGAGTGTCGTAAATGTGACACCTATTGC
Organism: Lissotriton helveticus; assembly: GCF_964261635.1. Lineage (NCBI taxonomy): Eukaryota > Metazoa > Chordata > Amphibia > Caudata > Salamandridae > Lissotriton > Lissotriton helveticus. The sequence goes on from NC_136057.1 coordinate 294,484,433, forward strand.
ATTACATATGCAAGTATGTAAAAACGTTCATGTAGCGCTTTAACTTTAATGTCGGCCATGGCCTTTTCTTTAGACAAGCCGTGTCTAAAGAAAGAGGCTCGGCTGCCATTTAAGTGAAAGCGCGGTATGGGGCGCTTTTACAAAAAAAAGCATTTGTTTGTCAAGTTAAATTAAGAATTTATGAAATAGTAAAAAAAAACATGTGCCAGCGTTTGGCGCAGCAAATTAAGCAAAGGCATAGCCTCCACTATCAGCGTGCCGTGCTATGTACAAAAAATAATAAAGCGTTGCGAGAGAGCCGGTCCTTCCTGCAACAGCAGGCATGTGAGAACGAAATAGTACTAAGAGGCTGTAATTAGAGCCTACCGAGCAACAACACATGTAAAAGGGGGTGTCCTCAGGGAGGTAACAAAATGAGACAAGGTGGTACTAAAGCGGGGCTAGGAAGCGGCCGACCGAGGGAGTAAAAGGAAATTTATTTGTACCTGCTCCAGCTTTGAAGCATGCTATAAAATTAACAGGCATAAAAAAGATTACGCTGCTTTGTGGAACTTGTATCCATTGTGGCGAGTGCTAGCTACTTTTAAACCACATGCACGGCATTGAAAGTGGCTAGAGTAACTTAACCAAGGCAACTAGGGATACACCATCAAGGACTTTAATGGTTTGACCAACAGGAGTGTTTTTCCGTGTGCAAAGACCTTACAATGTGAGACTCTCTGTGGTTTCCGACATTGAGAGAGGCGAAATCCTCGCTGAAACGCATCTGTCCAGAAACTAAATGAAGATTTGAAACTGCGAGTGCTCCGAGATGTTCCTTATTTTAGGGCATTGTTGCAGAGAAATATGTTTTAAATTTATATATATATGTGAACAAGGCTCGCAGGAGCCGAAAACGCGTTATGGCTGTCAGCAAATAAAGAAAATCTTTGTACCATATCGTGGTCCGTACCCGTTTGATGACAGTGGAGGAAACTGTCGCCAAGAGCAGAATCCAAGTTATATATATATATATATATATATCTGTTACTTTTGTGTGAAATAAATCCGTCTTGGATTTAACTCCGCGCGAGTGCAGTCATCTTTCCTGTGAATCCAATATATATATATATATATATATATATATATATATATATATATATATATATATATATATATATATATATATATATATATATATATATATATATATATATATATATATATATATATATATATATATATATATATATATATATATATATATATACGTATAATACCGTTAGGGCATAGGTTCTATAGGAAAAGCATTCTTTGAATTTTCTACTATATCTTTGGTGCTGCTTGACAGATCTTCACATAATGTTCCCCAAAAAGTGTGCCGGTGAGTCTTATTGTGCATGGAAAGTTTTGGGGTGATCTGTCAAGCCGGGGTTGAGAAAAAAGGGTGTAAAAATAAGTGCATTTCCTATGTTAATTTTCATTGAGATTTTAGACACGACCACAGACCGAACAACTGGACGGCATTACACCAAATTTGGCAGAAAGGTAGCTCTTGGTCCAGGAAAAATCCTTTTTGTTCTTTGGTGTAAATTTGTTTAGTGGTTTTGGAGATATTAAAAAAAATCAAAATGTGGATTTCCTTGGCTACAAAGCATTCACAACAATTTTGCAACAAATTGTGAATATATGCACCAACAGGAATGCTGTGATTGCCTGCGCCCAACCTGTGTGAAAAGTAGTGCCCACCATTTTAAGTAACGGAACACGGTCCCCGGGACTGAAACTAAAGATGAAAAGTGGTATAAGGGGTCAGAGTACAGAAACCACGACCCCATGGCTGCAATATAGGGGTGTTTCAGAGACCCCTTATGTGTAAAATAAGTTGAAAAATGGTTTCTTTAACCCACATGAGATATTCGCGAATTAAGGTTTAGCACGACCTCCCTGTGTAATTTTGCGACAAATTTGCGAATATCGCAGCAAAAATCGAAAAAAAATACATACACACCCAATCACAGACCCACTCAGAGACTCATGCACCCACTTACAGACTCACTCAGAGACTCATGTACCCACTCAGCCACTCACACAACCATTCAGAGTTCCACTCAGAAACTCCGCACCTACTCACAGACCCACTCACAGATTCATGGACCCACTGACAGACCCACTCGAACTCGCGCACCCACTGACAGACCCCCTCAGATGCTCACACACCCACACACAGAACCACTCAGACTCTTGAATCCACTCAGAGACACAAACGGCCACTCACAGGCCCAGTCAGAGGCGCATGCACCCACTCACAGACCCACTGAAAGACTTATGTACCCACTCACAGACTCACGCAGAGACTCATGCACCCTCTCACAGACCCACACAGACACTTACGTATCCACTTAAAGATCTACCTCGAGACTCATGCACCCATTCACAAACCCACTGAGAGACTCATGCACCCATTCACGGACCCATTCTGACACTCATTTACCCACTCACAGACCCACTTAGAAACTCACACACCCACTCACAGACCCACACAGACATGTATCCACTGACAGATCTACTCAGAGACTCGTGCACCCACTTACACACCCACTCACAGAACCAGAGACTCACGCACTCACTCACAGACCCAGTCAGAGACTTACACACACACTCATAGACCACTCGTACACCCACTCACAGTCAGTCACTCACTCATACAGCCACTTACACACCCAGTCACTCACTTATAGAGCCACTCACACAGCCACTCAGTCAACCATACAGCCACTTACACAACCAGTCACATACCCATACAACCACTCACACACTCATTCACGAACCCATAAAGCAACTCACACACCCATTCTGACATCCATACACACACTCAATCACCCATACAGCCACTCATGCACCCACTCACTTACCCATACACTCACACACTCATACACAAACCCATACAGCCACTAACACACCCACTGACTCACCCGTACTCCCCTTTACTCTACCACTTACACATCCACTCACTCAATCATTCACCCATTCACTCACTCATACTGTCTTATACATACATACACACATACACTTTATCTTTTTTGGTTTTTTTACAAAGAAAATGGCAACTGTAAAATGTTTTTTTTTTAAATTGAAAACTGGGGAAACAAGTGTCATTCAATAACAAAAAACAAAAAAACGAACACTTCTGCACTTTTACAGAGTCCAAAAGTGTGGCAACAGCTTGTTCCTATACAGTTAGAACTTTTTTGCAGTCCAAACAAAAAGTGCCAATTTTTTGGAGTTCTGGAGAGTTCTTTGGGAACTGTTGCTGGACTTCAGATGGTAGAGGGTCTTCAGGAGCAATTGCTGTTGCAGCCGAGGTAGACGGATCCCCTGCACTAAAGTGCCTCCGAACTCTGGTTAACTCCTTAGAGTGGTACATCTTCAGATGATACAACATAATTGTTGTGCAGCACTAATACTTTGGACGTACCCCTGGAGGGGGCCTTCTCACATATTGAGCACTTCACATGCTTAGAAACCACTTATCCCTGGAGGGGCTAGTATAAAGGTCTCAAGCAGCTTTGCCAGCGTTCCTTCATCAAATAACTGTCTTCATCAAGGTGTGGCTCCTGATCTTCACTGCCACCAGATGCCATTTTATTTGGAAATAATCTTCAAAAATAAACCAAATCTATATTCAAATTGAAAAGAGCAGGTACTGAAATGTGAACCTCCAATCTCAGCATTGGAAGTCTGAAGAAAACAAAACTGTGTGGGGACCTCCATTCTAGAATAATCAAAAGTGTCTTGTCCAATGAAATCCCTTTCTTCCATAGTCATGTGATATTTGTGATGTTGTCATGAACGCCAACACATTTGCGATTAAGATACATAGAATAAAAAAGTGTTCAATCATAAAATTATTTAGGAAAATCTCATTTTATATGTTATGTTATTAAACTACTGATCTTAATTATTAATTACAATATATGTAAATATGTTTTTGACACTTTCTAAATATCATGCTGATTTTGCGAATAACCGCAGTAGTGGAATAGTTCACAAATATAAAAAAATTAAAGAAAAGCCTTCTGGGACATCTGTTTCTTGATGCCAAAGAAAATTATGCCGCGTTCTTGATGGCCCAACAAAATGAGGACATCTCCACCAAACAAAGAAGCACTTGCTTTATATGGTTCGGATAAAGTACCCTTGTTTGGTGGAGAGTCACCTCTTTGTAGTCTTTTTGTTTTACGTACAGCGGATTATTGTTATCACAGATTTCTGGATGAAGACACACGAGGAACAATACTATTGCCAAATCGCAGAGAAGGTCGTTGGTGACATTTCCTTGTGAACCATTATGCAGCTATACTGTAGAATATGCATCTGGCATTTACCAAATGAGGCAGCACTTACTAATTAATCAGCATAAGCTATTCCAGCTGGGTAGACATTTTATGTAAAATTGTGGATTCAGGTTGGATAAATGAGCAGGTGATGCTCCTTTCTGACCCTGACGCTAATTTCACAGGAATTAAACCTCAACGGAAAGCACTTACAAATATAAGCATAACAGATGCCCCAGTTGAAGCTTCACTTCTGTAAAGGACAAATGACCCTGACTTCCTGGGTTTCACAGAGGCAAACAAAGTGTGCTTTCTCTGCAACTCCACAATGAAAAACAATAGGATATCCTTGATAAAGGCAAATGTATGATTAATCTATCAGAGTGCAATCTGTAGTGACTGTGGCAAATGGGTTCTTTCTTGACCTCTCCTAGTGAGAGCAAAGTCCATTCTTCTCCCTGTCAATGACTACAAATATGCAAAAGTCCAAAATCACACATAGGCATAGCACATTTGGGGTTGCCACGTCAACCTTAGTAATATGCAACTCTGACACCCATATACCGTCTGACACACCAGCTCACTCACACAAAGCAACTCACACACCCACTCACATATCCATGTAGCATGTGCCCACCCAGTCATCAACCCATTAGCTACTCAACCACCCACTTACAGATGCAGTCACTCACAAACCCACTCACACGCCAATACAGCCACTCACACCCACAAAACTACCCACACACCCACTCACAGGCCCATACAGCCACTCACACACCCTCTCTCTGACTTATACAGCCACTCATATACACATTGTCAAAGGTTACAGGTTACAGTAAGGAAATACAAAATTAAAAACCTTAGAAATTCACTGAAATAAACAAAGGTTACAGGGACATTATAATTAGGCTTACATTTCACTCATACCAAACCACAGAAATTCAGCATTTATAGTTACCAGAGCTAACTATAAAGTATGCCCCCACAATGCACTGCTTATGACCTCATATATTTCATCACTCATAACACGGTCAGTGACATCCCTAACAACATCACTGTAAAAAAAGAATAGTACTCACTCATACATTTTTTATTTGGTTGATAAAATTACCATAAAAGACTACAAACATCATATTCATTATCAAATCCATTTAAAAATGTTAAAAAAGTAAAAGTAACACGGTCAGTGGGAGGCATCTAAAGATACATCAAGGCTGGCCTAACTTGGTTAAAATTCAGGGGTTTCAGCAGAGGAATTGAAAACTGCTTCCCTGGCCATATAGTTAGCTCAGGTAACTCTAACTGCAGAATATCACTGGTTTTGTACAAGTGAAACGGGAGCCTAACTACAATGTCCCTGTAACCTTTGTTTTTTTCAGTGAATTTCTAAAAATGTTTTAACTCTCTTCCCTAACTATAACATCCCTGTAGCCTTTATTTTTTTCAGTGAATTTATTTTAAAAATTAACTCTGTTTCCTAACTATAACGTCCGCTGTAACCTTTATTTTTAAGTGAATATATACATATACACATATACATATATGAAACAGCCCTGGTTATCTACATGCAGACTGGTGACACTTGCCTCCGCTGTAGGATTCATGTACAATAGTTGCTCTCATCAGTGTGGGCTGAACCCAAATTTGTTCTGCACCTGCACAAGGGACCTCCATCCAATAGAATCTAATGCCTTTGCAGCATATAATGATGATACTGCCAGAAACTCTCATTCACATTCATCCTGTCAATTCAGTTACGTAGCCACCTCAGATTCAACTTGGCGTATCTACGCAGCATGAATTCTGACTGAGGTGAATCAGGGTGTGAATTACTTTAATTGGTCAATTTCCAGTATTTTGGTCAAAATGATTGCCTTGACATTCAGGAGAGTTATGGGTGTTAGTGCCCAGGACTGTACTTGACTTATGTTAGTTCATTGCCTCCTCTACCTTTTCACCAGTTGTTACCTCTCCGAGCTGGTATCTCGTGTTCTCTGAAAGTGTTGGGGTTGTAATTTTTTATAGCAGATACATTCTTATCTCATTGTTTTCCCCTGCCTGTCCACCATATAGTTCTTCATGATATAGGTAAAGGTCTGGACTATGTGTGAGTCATTTAGTTCTAGTGTTCCCTCCTAATTCTTCACTACCTCCATCTATTTATACCCCTACTTTTTCCGATTTACACATGCCAGAAGCCTCCCGCTTTATTTCTCACCTTGTGTAGTTTCCGCTGTATGGCCAGGTAATTGGCTTTAGATTCTCTCCTAGAATACGCAAAACAGTTTTCCAAGAGTCTCAAGTAGTCTTGAGCAAATTCCAGCAAATTCCTGCTTAATTGCACTCTAGATGGGGATGGCTATTTCTTGTTTTGGCTCACTTTACTCTTTTTCCCTTCTAGAGTCCTTCTTTTCCCCCTCCATTACTAAAATGTATTCAGGGGTAAGCCGGCACTCGAATTGCTGCTTGATAGGCATCCCAACCAGTAATTCACTAGACTTATCAATCGTATGTTACCTTCAGAGTTTAGCTTGGTGCTGCTCTCAATGTTGCCCTTGTCTCCTTATCTTTCCGGTCCCATGAGTCTAAACTCCATTTTCCCTTTGCCCCACATCCTCCATCTCTATTGTAATTACAAGGAGAGATTGATTGGACATTTCCTGACAGTCTGTCTCCAGAATCCTGGGTAGGTCCAGCATGCATATAAATATATAATCCAGCCTTGAAAATATATGATGAGCTCCCGAGGAAAATTGTTATTGGACTTTCTCTTGATGTTTACAGCCCCATATGTCTGTAAGGCCATAATTCCTGACAAATCTTGTCACTCTTGTACTGCGTGAGTGCGTGAGTCTCTGAGTGGGTCTGTGAGTGGATGCAGGAGTGTATTTCAAACTCACCTCACAGAGGTCTTCTCCAATAACAGTCACTGAGCCTGGAGTTTCGAGTCAGCACTTTATCACACATTCATTTGAGGGCATACACACTAACAATCATATATTTTTAGTGTTGTGAGATATCCACAAATGCTAGGTACCAGACTTTAGGGTTTGAGTGGACCTTCTTGCTTTGTAATGGTATTGCCTCTTTCACCATCACCGTGATCCCTAGACATCACGAGGAGACAGCTCTCATAAGCAACTTGGGGCTTTACCGGAGCCCTTATGAGTGGTCAAGGCGACTCAAATCTCCACCCCACCGAGACCCAGTGGAGTGATTTGAGGAGGATGGCTTGTCTTGTTGAAGGCATAGTATAGCAGCTTGACTCTGAACTTTCTGCAGTCTGTCTGTACTTTTTTGTGTGTTTTATATAGCGCAAACTTGACCCGAAGTTAACAGGTGTCAGAGCGCTTTACATAGCACCAGCTGCCTTACACGAGAACACATTCATTTTTTTTAGGTACGCAAGTGATTTGCCCAGAATCACAGGATGGTCAGCGTCATTGCCGAGACTCTAACCCAGTTCCCTAGATTCAAGGTCGACCGCCCTAGCAGTTAGGCCAACTCCTTTCTCAGGAATGCCAGTATATAGGATGTCCTAATAGTCAGAGAGTGCCATTACCAACGCCCGGGTTAGCCCCACACTAGGCATGGTTAAAGGGAGAGGGAAAGCTTCCTGCACTATGGAGAACATTTATGCCTTTAACTGGTACTTTTATTAGGGGAGGGCGGAGTTCAGCATCATAGAGGACTTCTAGATGTTTTCACTTTCTGAGACATCTTTGGAGGTTCTCTAAGATGACTGAGCCATTGAATAGACAGGTGCTCTGAGTGGCAGCACCCACCCCTGGGAGTTCAGTTCTAGTTCCGCCTCCACAGGTTGATTGTTTCGTGCATAGCTGTATGAATTTGACGCATTTGGTTGGCTAGCTGAATCATTCGCCAGCTTATGAGAATACTCATTGCTTTAAATGGGCCGGTACTGTCCGGGAAGGAGTACCAGCACTTTTTTATTTTGAGAGGGAGAGTACCGGCACTTCTCACGAGAAATGCTATAATTTTAATTGATGAGTACCGGCACTTCTCAGGAACTAGCAGGTACTCTTGCGGCGCAGCGGCCAGGGCGGCTGGCTCCAGAACCCGGGGGCTCACGGTTCGATCCCTGGCACCGGTGGCAGATCAGCCCAGCACCATGTCAATCTGGGCAATAGTTCGCTTAATCTTCCGGACGCCCCCCAGCGACTTGATGCCCTCGGGGAATTGTTTGCGCTTTACAAATACTGGACTGGACTCTGGTACAGAGTACCTGCAATGCAATTTTTCCATTTCAAGCACTGAGAATGTGGAAGTTCTTCATGTGCATACTGAGGGGGTGATTCGCTTCGCCTGCGTCGGTGGAAGCATAAAGATGTTGAAGAGAAGTGGTAAAAGACAACTTTGCATAAGATCACATCTGACCTTGTGGATGGTGATTCGCACTTGTTGGGGAGACTGCTATGGAAGGAATGGATCCAACTTAAGGCAACTTCGACTCCTGCCTTGACTGTCTACCCCACCCATCATACCAGTGTGGGGGGATGTATGACGTTTCAACGCATGCTTTTACAACGCATGCCATTACGACGCAGGTTTTACAACGCAAGTCGTTACAACGACTTGCGTTGGGGGGCGCTGGATAGTGAATAGTTTAATTTACTATTCCAACTCCAGTCCCCGTGGATAGTAGGGAAGGTGTTGGATAGTAATTAAACTATTCCCTATCCTAGAGTGCCCCCAGCACAATGCGTTGTAATGACTTGCGTTGTAAAAGTTGCGTCGTAATGGTGGTGCGTTGTAAAGTTGCGTTGTAAAGGATGTTCCCCGTGTGGGGTCTATGTGAGTTATGTGTGTGAATTACATGGATATATGTGCTGAGCTCACACACAAGCATTTGTCCTTTTAAACTTGTAAACTTGTAAACTCAAACTTTGATCCCGCGAAAGGAGTTTTGCCATTCTGTGTGTTTGGGAAAATGTGTTAGTACATATGGGCCATAGTTCTTATTCCAGAAACATGACACTGGCACGAGGAATGACACAGAGAGGAAAAGTGTCAGCTATAAATATAGTTTTTCTGATTCACAGGAATTTATGCCTAAAATCAACAACAAAACGGTTCAAACTGCATGCGTTTCCTACCATTTTATAAAAGGTTTGCCCAGACATCTGTTTCCTATTTAATGTTCTTTTTCTTGCGGTTGTAATGACTTTGACCCACCCAGGGCGCGTGTGCTTCCCTGACAAGGGCCACTTGGCATTCCCAGGGGTGTTACAGAATAGGCAGCTGGCAGTCTCTCTGCCTGGCATCACAGGGTAGGAACCTGTACTCACTGGGGGGGGGGGGTATTCGAACATTTAGTCACATGTTGTATTCCATTTATGTCTATATATTTACATAGCACTTTCCTTAACACTAAAGAGCTTTACAGTAACTTTCTTACCGATCACCGAGCCTGAGAGAATAGCAGATGGGCCCTTTATGAAGATACTGGATGTAGGGAAAGAGGATCGGAGAGTGACAGGGCCATTTCTAAGAATATACATTTTGGGGGCATGGCCCCCAGCAATGACAAGGAGGTGTTCAAGGGGAGGAGAGGCATGTTGGAAGCAGTATCTTTTGAAAAAGTGCTGTACTAAAATACTTTAAAGAAAACAATCAATTGTATTTTGTTTTTTATGGTGTTATCCCCAGAGGTGAAAATGGTGCGTGCTAAAGCATGTTAGCCAAAACTGAACGTAGTTTAAAGACATTATTTCAAGAGAGGTTTAAGGATCCGTCATGAAATAGATGGGAATTTTAGGATCAGTATTGTGCATTTAGGGACCTGATTTATAAGGAACTGGTGTTGGGCAGCGCCACAAGTCAGTTTACGCCACTACCCTACGCCAATGTGAAAGGGCACACCGTATTTAGGAAATAATGTGCATTCTTGTCCTCTCTCCCTGCTCTGGTGGCCCATTTGCTACCTAGCGCCAACCTAGGCACCCTTGCACCATGGTGCAAGCAAGGATACTTTCATTGCAGGAGGGTTGTTTTGTGCAGGAAGGGGCATTTTTCTCCATAAAAACATTCCAGAGAGACGCTTTCCTCTTTCTATGTGCACAATGCAACACACATGGAAAGATGCAAAAACTGGGATAAACGAAAATATTTCTCCTTTGTATGCCTGTTCTGGGGAAGTGCAAGGTGTTGGTGCTGCCCCAGGTTTAAGTGATTACGCAAATCTAGGGCAGCGTAAAAATCCATGGCTGTGGAGTGGGAAAACCCGTTGCACCCGCCATGAAACGCCTCCTTGACGCAGAGTAACACAATACAGCAACTTACGCTGCTTAGTCTTACTCTATATCAACGAGGCCATGCAAAGCCACACAGAGGCTTTGCGTCACTTCATAGATATGATTTAAAGGTTTGCGCCATCAGAGCATAGAGAAAATGACGCTCCGGCGGCACAAGTGTCTCATAAATATGCCCCTTAGTACATTGGCCAGGACACCAAGTCAAAGCTCGATATGATGAAGACAGTTGCTTTGGAAGTCCTTGCATACATTATGACATGCAGAACGTCACAAACCACACTCGAGCACTCATATTAGTTAATATAAAATAGAAATAACACACTATAATGAGGACTTGGAGATTCTTCCCCCAAGGATCCTCACGTCTCAAAGTGCAATGCGTCCGTAATATTGATGTAAACTGGATAAAATTAAAAGATAACCTTATGGCAAATGACACTAGCAATATCTATGCACAGATCATTCTACATTGCCATGCCAGAGCAGGCAGGTTGGATCCTTGTGAGTCAAATAGGTGGTTATAGTTAGGTCTGCTTTTCCATAGAAAGAGAGAGAGAGCGTTTACTGGTTTGCTAATAACTGACCTACCGTTTCATGGATCGCCACAAAATTTCCTCCAGAAAAGTTCATCCACATCAGCTCCTATCTGGAAAGTTTCAGGGTGATTTGTGAAGCAGGGACCTAGAAAAAAGGGGGTGCCAAAAAGCTAACTCCGTGTATTTTCTATAGACTTCTTTAAGAAGGCCTAGAGCAAAAACTGCTAAATGGAATTATACCAAATTTTGTAAAAAGCTAGATCTTGGTCCACAGATTTTTATATGATGTAATTCTGTTCAGTAGTTTTTGAGAAATGTAGGGTAAAAAATAATGGCATATTTAGGCAGTTTGGTCCGTTAAAGTTTCGAGAAACTCTTGCAGGAATGCCAACTTAAATATAGAGAGTTCTGATTGGCCCAGGGAGTTTTATTTCCATTGGGCCGTCTCGCTCACTTGGGAGTCAGGCTCCCAGACAGCCAGCAACATGAGAAAAATGTTGCTAGCAGCCATTAAAGGGCTCAGAGACTTACTCCCCTATGCTGAATTTATAAAAAATAAAAATATATGAGGGCAGGGTAGGTATAACCTGACGCCTGGGCCCTTGAGGGGGGATCCAGAGGGATCCCCCTACCAGGGCAAAAAAACTGCAATAAATGCTGAACCCACTAGACTCTCACGGGATTGAAAATAAAAGACTAAACAAAATAGGGGTCGAGCTGCATTTAAATAACCTATGCCCCCGAGAGCCTACTCCTGTGCTGATTAAATAAAGGGGAGACTGGCTACGTGGCCCTCTTCCAGAGCCTCGAGAGGCCCGGGGGATCTCACCCCACTGGGCTGAAAGTTAAGAAAATGCCCCACCTCTCTGCGCCTGAAAAGGCCCCAGGGAGCCCACCCCTGGGACCAATTACTGGGGGGGAGGGGGCAGTGCAGCCCCCCTCCCTGAGCCATTAATGGCACGGAGACCCTATCCTCTAGGGCCGGCCGGATGCTATGTCCCAGGGAGCCCACCCCGGGACATAGCAGTTTGTCTGCCCACACATGCACGGACAAGGAAACCTAGGTCCTGGCTTAGAGGGAGCATTTTCAAATCTCTCGCCAAGTGGAAGCAAACACCAAGTCCGCTCCCAGCTGGTGGGTGCTTCAAAAATGCTCCCGCCACTGGGATCGAATTTTTGATCTGTTTCAGATCCATAGATTGCTCCCGCACAGAGAGAGAAGCATTAGGAGCTGCTCCCTGTGGGTGGCAGCAATGCTGGCTGTAGCTGTATGCAGAGAGCGGGCTGTTTCCATGGGGACCTCGGGGCTTCACCCTCAGCCCCCAACAAAAGCATGGTCACAGTGCAAGCTGCAGCAGCTTTCAATCAATCAGGGGATTGTAAACGCGCTACTCAACCGTGAGGGTCTCAAGGCGCTGGGGAGGGATGGTTGGAGGCTCTGCTTAGCCAAAGAGCCAGGTCTTGAGGGTCTTCCTGAAGGTGTTCACGGAGGGGGCGCTGGGGAGGGATGGTTGGAGGCTCTGCTTAGCCAAAGAGCCAGGTCTTGAGGGTCTTCCTGAAGGTGTTCACGGAGGGGGCGAGTCTGATGTCTGCCGGTAGCTCGTTCCAGGTCTTGGCTGCTATGTGAGAGAAGGATTTTCCGCCTGCTCTGGCTCTGTGGAGGTGCAGGGTTTCGAGTAGTGCGAGGTTGGTATGTCGGAGGTCTCTCATGAGTACGTGGACGTTGATTCTGTTGTTGATGTATTTAGGTCCGTTGTTGTGAAGGTATTTGTAGGCGTGAGTGAGGATTTGGAAGGAGACTCTTTTCTCTACGGGGAGCCAGTGGAGTCTTCGTAGATGTTGGCTGATGTGTTTGTGCCGTGGGGTGACTATGATGAGTCTGGCCGCGGTGTTCTGTATTGTCTGGAGGTTGCGGAGTAGGGACATGTTGATGCGGGCGTAGAGTGCGTTTCCATAGTCCAGTCTGCTGGTGATGAGTGCGTGGGTGACTGTCTTCCTTGATTCGGGGGGATCCATTTGAAGTCTTGCGGAGGATGCTGAGTGTGTTGAAGCAGCTGGAGGTGCCTGCGTTGACCTGTTGGTTCATGGTGAGTGATGAGTTGAGTAAAATGCCAAGGTTTTTACATGGTCTGAGGGGGTAGGTGGGCTCCCGAGGGCGGTCGGCCACCAGGTGTTGTCCCATGTCCAAGGGGTGGTTCAGAGAACTAGGACTTCAGTCTTCACTACGTTGAGCTTCAGGCAGCTGTTGGTCATCCAGACTGGGACGTCTTGGATTCCTCTCTGGAAGTTGAGTTTGGCAATGGTGGGGTCCCTGGTGAGGGAGAGGATGAGCTGGGTGTCATCTGCGTAGGATACAATGTTGAGGCTGTGTTGTTGGACAATGGCAGCAAGGGGGGGCATGTAGATGTTGAAGAGGGTTGGGCTCAGAGACGACCCCTGTGGGACTCCGCAGGTGATTTCCGTGGGATCGGAGAGGAAGGGTGGCAGTCTGATCCTTTGGCTTCTTCCTTTGAGGAACAATCAGATCCGGGCCAGGGCTGTTCCTTGTATGCTGGCGTCATGTAGTCTGGCGAGCAGTGTGCGGTGGGAGACGGTGACGAAGGCTGCTGATAGGTCCTCCCTGGGAGGTGGGGCTGGGTGCCCCCCTCTGAAAAAAAGATACCTGGCCCTCGGGATATGAACCCAGGGCCCAAAAAAGGTTAAGTTGGGGGAACTTGCGCCCCCCTCTCCCTGAAAAATGCACCAGGCCCCACAAGATAGGGTCCCATCCCCCTGAAAATAAAGTAGTGCCACAAGGGATGGGTTCCCCGGGACCAAAATCAGCCTAGGGAGGGGGACTGCCCCCTTACCCCGTGTGAAATATGCACCAGGCCCGAAGAATATGGTCCCTGGGGCCAAAATCGGTCTGGAGAGGATGGCCCCCTCCCCCTAAACATAACTCCAGGTTTAGGATGGGGTCCCCGGTGCAGAAATTGGCCTAGGAAGGGGCTCCTTGCCCCTAATTATAATGCTGAGCCCCAGGGGATGGGGTACCCAGCACCGAAATCAGCATGGGAACAGAGGCCACGTGCCCCCTCTCCCTAAACATAAAGTCAGGCCTTGGTTCCATGGGTTAAAAACATCCGGGGGAAAGGGGACGCTTACCCCCTTCCACTGAAAATAAAGCAGGCCCCAAGGGGTGGGGTCCTGGGGGCCGAAATCAGCCCAGCTAGGGGGACTGGCCCCCATGAAAAAGTGTGCCGGCCATGGGGATGGTCTCCCAAGGGGGATCGTGCCCCCCTACCCATAAGCATAATGCCGGACAGAGGATGGGGTCTCGGGGGAAAAAATTGGCACAGGAAGAGGGGCCATGCGTGCCCCTCCACCTAAACATAATGCTGGGTGGCGAATGCGGTCCCCGTGAAAAATATCAGCCCAGGGAGAGGGGCTGCACCTCCCTACTCTTGAAAAATGCATCTGGCCATGGGAATGGGGTCCCCAGGGTCAAAATCGGCCTGGTAGGGGGGCAGTGTGCCCATGCCCCCTAAACATAATGCTGGGTGGGGGGTGGGGGATAGGTCCCCGGGGCTAAAATCAGGCTGGGAAGGGGGACGCCCCCCTAAACACAATGCTAGGCCCGGGGCATGGGAACCCTAGGACCAAAATTAGCCAGGGGAGGGGGCAATCTGCCCCCCTCCCCCAAAAATCACACTAAGCCCCGGGGGATGGGGTTCCAGGGGATAAAATCCCCAGGAGGTGGGCCACGTGTGCTTCCCTTTATTTAAAAGAGTGGCCCTCGGGGATGGGCACCCAATCACCTAACAAGACTTTGGTAGGGGGGCACATGCCCCCCCTTACCTTTGTTTAAATAAGTGATCCCAGAGAATGGGCCTGTGCGGCCCCCTCCTCTTAAAAATATACATGCCCCTGGGAAATGGGATTTTCATGATCCGGGGAAATGGGGTTCCCAGGGCCTAAAGAGGCTCAGAGAAGTGGGTCGTGCAGCCCCCTCCCCTTGTTTAGATATATGTATGGCCCTGGGGTACTCAGGGCCTAACAAAGCTCGGGTAGGGGGGCATTGTGGGTCCCCTCTCCTTTAATTAAAAAATAAACCACCCTGGGAAATGGGGATCGCCAGGGCCAGGCCCTATGGCAACCCCCCACTGCAAATGGCTGGCTGAAGGTCATGCACAGCATGGGGTTGGCTGTATGAGGGGAGTTGGCTGGAGGGCCTGACTGCAAGCCAAGCCCTGCAGCCAAACCCCTGCCACGGTTATACCCAACTATAATGTCCCTTTAAATTTGTTTTTTTTCAGGGAATTTCTAAGGTTTTTTAATCAAAGTAAGATATTATTACTGTATCTAACTATAACGCCCCTTTAATCTTAGTTTTTTAGGTCTCGCCCTGCGATTGCAGGCCAAAGGCCTGCTGTCGCAGAGCGAGACTATTGTTATCATTCCGGCTTTCAAGGACTGAAAGGGAGCCGGAGAGGACAACAGACTGTCACGCGCACGCAGCAGCAGCCTGCCGGGATCAGGTCGCGCGCGTCAACACGCGCTCCGATTCCGGCAGGCTCTTCACAACACATGCACAACACACATACAGCCCCCCACGCATACACACACACATACATACAGAACCCCCCGCATACACACACGCACGCACACACATACACAGAGAACCCCCGGCGCTTACACACACATCCCTTACCTCGTCTCGGCGTCTTAGCGCTACCTTGCCCCCGCTCCTCTGGTGCGCGCGCACCACTAGTTTCGATTCCCGTGTCGGCTCCTCTATGGTGCGCGCGCACCACAGGTTTCTATTTAAACAGCCAATCAGGAGGCAGAACTCCTTTTAGACATGCTCCCTCTCTGGTCCGCTATCATTTTTTTCTTTTGCATAGTCTTGGCCTCGTTCCTAACCCGTAGTTGATAAGTCCCTATAGCTTTAGACGTGACTCATTTAGCTTACGATAGCTATGTGCATCATTTCCTACTTGCTGTCGGAACCAATCCGACAGCTTGGTAGATGAAAGATTGAAAAGGCCTCGGATTGGAGGAATATGGCGAGGGCTCCCTGCACCCAAGGGTTACCCCCTGGCTTACGTAGTTCCTCCTGTGCTGCACTTTGTGTGCACAGCAGGAGAGCTTGCATTAGTGTTGGCCATTTCAAAACTTTTTAGATGTATAGAAAACACCATTCGGTGCTCTTTTCCTCGATGCCGTTATATTGATGTCAAGTGAAAGTCAATAAAACCTCCAGAGTGTCCTTTCTGTGGCAGGGCTTTGAGACGTCGCTGTAACGCTCTGCTGGTGAGGCGATGCACTGAATGAAAAACCTCTTCGGTGGCTCCGCGGACGGGACGCAGTGTTCCTGGCCCCTGGAGCCTGTGCTTGCATTCCTCTGGTCCCCGGGCCGCTGGGGTTAACGCGCTGGCAGCCCATTGAAGTGTTTGCAGTCACCGCCATCTACCCCTGCGCAGTGCCCTGTCATGCGGCTGCTGCTCGCCCCTCCGCCCGCCCTCCCTCCTGCAGTCTGGGCTGCGCGGACCACCCCTTCCTCCACCCCCTCCCTTCCTCCACCCCCTCCCTTCCTCCACCCCCACCCCCCTACCCCAACGACTATGCATGAAATGCTCCGTTCCTGCGAGCGAGGGGGCTGGGGGCTCTGCTCACCGGGGCCCTGCTCTAAGAGGAGTTTGGCAAGCAGCACACTTGTAGCAGTAAAATGACACCATGCTTCTCTATTTTCTAATGAAATCCCACGAGTGGGAGAGCAACAGGTGGGCGGAGGACACATGCTGGCATTTTGGAGCAGAAGGCAATACTATCCCTTATTGGCCCTCTGCCACTCCACTGTCTCCAATGCAGCCCCACCGCTGTCATTTTGCCCTACGGCATTACAGCCTGCTGCCGGGGGCTATACCAGCTGGTAAGGCCCTCTCCCCCAGTTATAGACCCAAACCACAAACGAGGGCCTTCAAAGAGGGCAAGCTTTACCGATTAGTGTGCCCTGGCGGATGAGGGCTACAATACTACTGGAACATTCCACCGTCTAAGGGTAGAAAGTTTTACATTACACAGACGGAAACAGAACGAAAAACATTGGAATGCTGGCGCATGGGGTCCATATCCTCCGTTATTGGCCCTTTCCCTCTCCGCATGCCATCGTCCTTATATAAAAGATCCGAAAACGTGTATGTGCCTGTAAAAGTCATTACAACGCTATAAAGTGGTAATCATATGAGTCACCTGACATTAACCGTCATTTCATTCGAAGGGCTTCACAGGATTTGAAAACAAAGTTGCTCTTGTACTTCCGTGTTGTGGGTCTGACTCCCTCCCCTGCTTGGCACTGACCACCCACCAAGGGTTAATTGCCAGAGCGAATCGACATAAAGGTTTCCTAACCCGTCCCTGTCACACTTGCATGCTGTTGTGTGTCTCTTTGCAGCCTTTTTCCTCTCTCGTTGTCCTTAAATGGCCTAGCCACGCACCGGACCTGGAAATGACCGAGGCACTCCCAGTTTAGTGTGCTGACTGTTTCCAGGGCCCACTAGCCTCTTGGAGGGAAGGGCCCCACGTGTCGGGAACCCCCCAATATCTGAGGAGGCACATCTGCGACACACTGGACCCGGAAGGCTCCTTGGGCAGGCTCCCTGTCCCAAAATGTCCTCTCTTAGGCTTTGGTGAAGTGTCAGAAAGTAAAATGCAGACAGCAGCTCTGAAGATGGGGTGCATGTGAAGGTGAGGCCTAGCGCTAGAAGTCTGCAGGCCGGCTATCTTTGGGGGATTTGGGTGAGAGGTGCTATGTGGAGAGCCTTGGGTTCCTTAGATACTCTATGGCTGTGGCCTTTTAAGTGTAGAACACATGAAAAATATAAGGCGGCCAGAGAAAAGCTATTATTGAATGCATTATGTTTAAAATGTGCCTTTTGGTCTTGGAATATCATCCGTGATCTTAAACAGGCAACACTAATGTATTTTTGTCCTTGCCGAAATTTGCTTTCCTTTTGCTCACAACAGTAAAATAACAAGATGGGCATAGCCAATAGGTCTCGCCTTTGGACCTTGTAAGTGTTTAACCCTGCAACAGTTAATCTTGTTGCACCAAGGACATTGTGCTGCATAACTGAATACTTATAAGGTTCCAAAATTGGCTATTGGCTATGCCAATGCTTGTTTGTGAATATATATATATATATATATTAACTAGAAAACACAATTAGCTGAAAAACACAATTAATAACCACAGTGATTTTCTGCATACAGTTTCTCTAGAAATGTCTACAAGGTAAAATAAGAGCAGTTCCGAAAATTGATTTTTGTATGGCTGATCATTATCAAAGCAAATGCCCTCAATTCTACATTTTGACATTTTAATACTTTGTCTTTCTGTTGCTTCTTTGGAGATTCCCAGTCCCAAGTTATGACTGAAAATCATCTTTGAAGACACATAGTAGCAGAAAGACAGAACTCTCTCAGGCAAGAGTAAGCAGTGCTGCAGACAGTAGTAGTGATTATTAGGCAAATAAGTGTTTTATTTTTTTACATGTATTTATTTTGTGCCCAATATCACCCTTAAGATTATAAGAATACATTATGTTTGTAGGTTTAATTTTAGAATAATAAATGTAAATTTCCAAAACAATAGTCAAACACTTTTCTTTCATAAAATACAATTATGTCCTGAAATACCAGCTTTTCATTGTTAGTAAATGCATGTTCGGTGCCCATATAGTAGTTTGTAATTTTCATCAAGTATCCATCCACATGTACTACGGCCACACATGTAAAGACTCTGTGTGTACGCCCATGAACCATCATTGCATCCCATGGGTACCCACATTATGTCAAGAATGAACAACAGTATGTCAGTTACAACATTCTATAAGGTGTGGGCAGTGGGCACATCACCCTCACACATATGTATGGAAGTTTTAATGAGATCAAATTTTATAAAGTGCTAAAGGCAAACGTTTTGCCATCTTCAGGCACTCTACATAGCGGGTGCCTGGTTAGCCAATTTAGAGGCAGTCAATTTATCAACCTTACAAGGATGCAAGGCTGAGTTGGCAGCTCAAGATTGCAACAAATGACTAGGAGATCTCATGCAGATGTCAGGCCAAGCATTTAGCCCACTAAGCTACCTTTTCAGCATTCCACATTTTATAAACCTATTTCTGATGGAATATATGATGATACAACGAATTCCGTTGCATCGCATGCCTTTACCACGCATGCGTTGCAACGGAATTCGTTTACCACGGATAAACTTTTCCTCGAATAATTGCGTGGTGACGTCATACGTCGTTAAGAGAAAACGGCATTTTTTTCCGATTTCTCTTTAACGACGCTGACGCCGACGTGACTTATGGTGAGTTGTTTTATTTGGGGGGGAGACCCCCCCAAGCCCCCCTTTTTTTCTTTTTACCTTTACCACATATGCCTTTACTACAAACATCGTAGTAAAGGTATGCGTGGTAAAGGCATTAGTGGTAACCACGCATGCGTTGTACTGCATGCGTGGTTAAAGATTTCGGGGAAACGGCTTCGTTGTAAAGGCCGTTTCCCTTTCTGATGCACGTCAATACGTAAACCAGTTTTCTATTACTGTGACATTTTTCAGAACTTTACCATACTCAAGTTTCATGACGTAAATGGTGTAGGTCTTCTTTTAAACAAAATTAATTAAATGTGGATTTGCAAGCATGACATAAATCTGCAAACTAGAATGCAATGCATTACTGAGGAAAACAGGGTACCTACCTTATTGAATTGTTCCAAGAGAAGAGTGTTTACACGTGTGTTTTGCAGCAGTGCTTAAATTAAGTGAGTATTTACTGAACTCGGTGTGTAACTGAAAGCACCTAAGTAAAGTAAGTCTCGAACTCAAGAGATGTAAAAATGCACTAGTCAAGAAAGTGCTGCTGCAGTGCAGATGTTCTCAGCATCTGGCAGCCGGGACCGCCAGGGCTTGGAATTTTAAGCGCGAGGCTCGGAGAGTCGCCCACAGGAGGCCTATCCCAGCCTTGTCCTGCAGCTCCTCTGCACATGCACGTGCCAGAGCTCTCCTCTCCTCTCCTCCCAGAGGCCCTCGCGCACATGGTTTCAGCACGTGTCTTTACCGCGGGCACACAAAAACAAAGCAGCTGCAGAAACGAACATGATTTTTTTTTTAAATGTTGCTTGTAATAAAGTCACAGCCCCGCTGCAACATTTGAATTTCTCCTTTCAGAAAACAGTGGGCTAGGTCGAGGGGGTGTATCATTTGAGAGGTCTGACCGGCATCAGTCCTTGTAGCCAGGGCCACTGGAATTACGCTGTAGGGTCAATTAAATTATGCAGCAAGAAAAGGCAAATTATACGGCATAATGCTGCACATTTTGTGACAGTATTGCATCACTATTTTGTCATTTTACATGTTATCGCCGAAAGGGCAAATGCCTCGGCCCATTAGCACGAGTTTAACATACTCCTATCGCAATAAGCAACCGAAAGGTGGCCAATTTCTGTGAAGGGCCTCCCACTGTGTGGCAACACGCATCGTTGAGTTTTTAGTAACTTTTGATCCATTTGAGGTAGTAACACATTTTACTTTTCATTAAAATCTGCAGATTATGGTGCAGATTATGGATTATGTGGCAAACTGGATAAACCATAAATATGAAGTATTTGCTGCGTCTGCAAAATCGCATAATTCGAGTGGCCCACAACACAGTACCTACTTTTCAGAATCGCAGGCCTGTCCTGTTGCTGTAATTAAACAATAGGAAGCCTGTCATTTTGCAGGTGTGGCACAAAGAGGGTTCTCCTACTTCCCCACCATGCTTAGGGCCCTGTACAGTGGTTTGAAGCTAGCCTGCTTTGTCTGAACTCTATGCCAAATCCAGAGTCTTAGAGAGAGAGGTGAGTCAGGAGGATTGAAGTGTCTGGCTTCACCAACAGCAGTGGCGGCCAAGCTCTAAGAAGGCTTAGCAACGCCTGAGTGGCTGGCGAGGACCAAGAAAGGAACAAATATAAACATTATCAAGTTAAAAGGTAAATTAATTACAGGCCCAGACACAGTGAATGTGTTTTAATGCCAAATACCAGGTATCAGATTCAGAAATATGAGTGAATTGGGTTCCATCGTTTCAGTCAATGTAACTTAGATAAACTCTACATACTCGACATCTAAAGGGGACTCCTACTGCCTTTAGGAGCTGGCAGAAAATGTAGAATAAGGACAAAGATTACTTTGGGTCTTTTTGTTGGGGCTTAAAGCAGGCTGGACTTGAAACCAAAATCAGCCCTAGCAAAAATGTTCAAACCTGCCCAATACACCTCACAAAGGTGCACAAGCAAAGTGCCTTCGAGGGACGGTGGGGTAATGGCCACTCATGGACGAGTGCACGCGCCACACTGTAGTACTCTGGGGAGGGCTCCATTCCATCTGCATGTAGCAGAGAACATCTGCACAGTTGTTTACTTCTGGGCCTCAGGTACTTGGTGGTACTGTATTGTAACTATGGCAACCACACATCACTCCAAGGGAAGGCATAGCTTTAAAAGATGGCTACGATGAAGGAACCCGAGGGTCTCAGAGGAGATGGCCTACACTGCGTGCACCATGTGACAGGAAATGTGAGCAAGAAGGAAGGTCTTATCACTGTCAATCATCCCTACGTCTTGATTGGAGTGTCATTCACTCCCTCATCCCATATATGGATGTTTTTCTTGTATGTACTGCCTTTTAACTGTGTTGGAATGCTTATTTAAGGCTGGAGACAATGAGAGAAGTATCTGCTCAATTTACATTTAAAAAACCATACGTGTAGGGGCTCATGAATCTTCTTACAGGATCCCATCGTCTGTAATCCCAAATGAAGGGGTTGCCAATTTGAACGCATTCTTCTTTTTTCCATTATCCTACACCTCTTACCACTTTATCTCACCCTTGCAGGTTCTTCCTCTTCTCTGCTTTCTCTCTGTCTTTCTCTTACAACTCCTTTCTCCTGTTTCTCTCTTTTTTTCTCTCTTGCTCTGGGTCAAAAGACCTTAAAAATTTGTGCCGGTGCCCACCACCTGCTACCACCAGCACAGATAAAGCAACCCCTCGGCGCTAAGTGGGCTGTGGTTGTGTAAAGAGACAGGTTTTTAGCCTCCTTCTGAAATTCAACAGCCACATTTGATTCTCAATGTATGGACTTCCTTGACCATAAAGAATGCCCCAAAACCACACAAATTTGTCGTGGGTATTGGCTAGAAGATAAGACATGCAGAGCATATCTAGCGGTTTGGTTGGACGCAGTAGACATGCGCACACAGTGATGTGTGGATGATGCAGAGGACTATACAATTAACTTTTTTTAGGTCTAGCCTGGGCAACACATGGAAGGTATGCTGTAATTTACACTGTGGCTTGATCCCCTCCTCTATTTCGTTCCCCTCCCTGCTTTTTAGAAATTCATGCTTCTGTTTGGTCAGCATGTCTGGTCACTCCTGTCTTTTTTGTTGTTTTAGATCCTCCCTGTGACTGCCCCTGCTACATGTGGTCTTATATTTTTTTTAATTTATGTTCCTTCCTGGCACTATTTTTTTGTTATAGTCTGTCTTAGGCTTGTGTTCACTCACGTTCGTGCGTTTCCCTTCCTAATACATTTTTACTCCTTCCTGATTTCCCCCCTGTGCTGCTGTTTAAATTGTACAAAATGTGTTTATATACTTTTGGATGCCATGGGGCTTTTATTTTAACAACACGACAACACTGCACCCGCAGTTCGGTCTGAAATGTTCCCATTGGGCGCAGGGTCAAGACTGATTTGCATATGGATGGGTCCAAACTGAAATGGCATGGTGAGCAAAAAAAAAGATGGATTTAGGCCCAGATCTCTGTACTGGGGTGAATGTATGACATTGTTCTGCATTTTGTCCATCAACTGTTGTTTTTGCATTTGTCACCCCGAGTGGGACGGATATGCTCAGACGTGAGTCCTGTGCTCTCCTTGCCACTGGAATCAAGCTATCCTGGCTGATGAGGGCTGAAAGCCCGAAACCAGTTCTAGGTTGCTTGTTTCCAGTCCAGGGAGGACCTGGCCTGGCAGTTCGGGCAGGACTGTTCCCATTGGGCGCAGGGTCAAGACTAATATGCCTATGGCTGGATCCAAACTGGAATGGCATGGTGAGCAAATAAACAATAGATTTAGGCCAGATCTCTGTACTGGGGTGAATGTATGACATTGTTCTGCATTCTGTCCATCAATTGTTCTTCTTTTTGCTTCAGGAACACGGCACCCGCTTCAGGGACGGCGGGCTTTAGATCGTTCTCTTCTTTCCTCACGGGCACTGTGGGGAGGGGTGTTGCTGCTTCGTGCAATAAGCATCACTTCCTCATAGTTCACCATGCCGGCATGTCGAGGGTCCATGAGTGGAGCAGGTTAAGGAGGTAAGTGCGCCCGGTAAGACTGCAGCACTGCCAAGGGACACTCATCAGGAGTTAAACTAATGCATATACGCTGCGCTTTAGATCATTGTCTTCTTTCCTCATGAGCGCTGTGTGGGTGGGGCATGGCTGCTTCGTGCAATAAGCTTCACATCCTCCTGACATTTATTTACAGGTTGGCAGGTCTAAGATCTGAATGAAATGTTAACAAGTCAGGGCCATTAGTAGGAGATGAGGCAAACAGTGCCGCCCATGTTTTCTTGGAACTCTCTGGCATTCAGAGGGGAGGTGGCTTCCGAGTTTCTAAAAGCTCTTCGTTCTTCAGGAGATCTAGCCGACACAGGAAGTCAGCCCACTCGCGAGCAGACTGACCCAGACTCATCCGAGACCATTGCCTTTTGCAGACACACTGACCTCACCAAAGCCCAGATGAGTGTCCTCTCTGGAGTCCAAAAATCATAGGGCCATATTATCAAGAAAGGGCGAGACATTATCGCTGCTTTTATCGGCAGGAAACTGCCGCTAAAGCAGCGATAATGGGCTTGATAATATGCCCTTGTGAATTCCCACAGAAGCCCAGATTAACACCAGAACCTGGGCATTCATAAGGGCATATTATCAAGCCCATTATCGCCACTTTAGCGGAAGTTTCCTGTCGATAAAAGCGGCGATAATGTATCGCCCTTTCTTGATAATATGGCCCTTACTTTGTGTGCAGACTCGCCTCTTCCCAGTTCAGGAGAGTGTGCTCTATAGGGCCCAAGCACGATTAATTGTTGGCAAACTGGCCTGACCCCTACCAAGGCTAGTGGCCTCTCTGTGACAAAAGAACCATGCCTTGTGGACAACCAGATCCTGCACACCCCGTGCTTGCATACATTCAGTTCATAGTGGGCAAGTCACATGAGTAGCAGACACTCAAATTACAATGCCATATCTAGGTAAAAACATTATAAACGGGGTCTAGAAATGAAAAACAATACTTTCACCTGGTTCATCTTTAACCAGTGTCAGTGCACATCTGGTTCACGGGTATGCGGATCGGCAATTAATCGCATGTTTGTGTGGACCTTTGAGCGACACGAACCATAGAGATCAACCCTATGCGCTTGCATGCTTATTGTTCAAATAGATTTGAGGCAGCTGTACATTCAGGTTACCTGTGTGAAATCAGTACAGGGTTTTAGGTACAGGTGTAGTGCTAGACAC
Source organism: Lissotriton helveticus (assembly GCF_964261635.1). NCBI lineage: Eukaryota > Metazoa > Chordata > Amphibia > Caudata > Salamandridae > Lissotriton > Lissotriton helveticus. The sequence goes on from NC_136057.1 coordinate 294,509,172, forward strand.
AGCTCAATTGAGGCTTCTAGCCACAAACCTAAGCTCCCCTATTCAATTCAGCATTCAATCAACAGAATGTTGGAGTGTCCTGGTGTTAAATTAGTGGGACACAGACCATGTCAAATAAACCTCTTGATTGTGTTTAAACAGCCCTCGAGCTTCATTGGAAGCAGAAGTCTGAACCCGCTCTGCTGGGGTTTGAACCTGTGACTTGCAGATCAGGCACACCAACCAACCCACTGAACTATCTTTCCTGCCTCCATTCGGTCTATTTTTCTTTGCTTATCTTCTATCACTCGACAGTTTGATGGGAGACTGGCTGACCACATGGTCTGTCCTTTGCATGGATTTTGTAGGATTTCTTTCCTCCATGGTCATCACTCCTGGTGCAGTGCCTGTGGAAAGGGATCTTGTAAAACGGGAGTCCCCAGAACAACGATATTTTCTAGCTGCAATATTGTAAAAAATAACTGTAAGAAAACTACTGTTTCACGAGTTGATTCTTCATTGGCCCTGTTCAGCAAGTTCAAAGTTATCTTAGAAGGTTAATACATGTTCCACGAAAACATATATGTAACTTATCAGACATCCCGGGGCTGACTCGTTCTTTCTCTCTTCTGAGGTAAAAAAAAATGAAGGTGGGTGTTTATGTCTTGGGAAGATGCAGTGGTGTTGCACCAAGTGCTGTAAACAATCAGTTTCATAGCAAGGGTGCTATGGGCCTCTAGGAAAGGCCTATTGGCTTTGCCAGTGCTTGTTTAATTTGAATTCAATTCAGGGACCTTGGAGCAGAGGCTGAAAGACTATGTAAACGGATTCTGTCTGGTTCTCAGCACTCTATAAGTTGGACAGGGACTTCAATCAATCAAACACGATTTATAATGCACAGCAAATCACCCGTTAGGGTTTAAAGGAGCTGGAGATGCTGGCTACTTTGAGGTCCTTTCCTGAATTCCTGGCGTGATGAGGGGGTCGTAAGGTGTAGGGAAAGGTCATTCCAGGCTTTGGCCGCCCCGGTGAGAGAAGTAGCGCCCTCTACTGTTGGCTTGGCGGATCGGGGGTGTCTACGAGGAAGAGGGAGGCGGATCGCAGGTGTCTGGTCGGTTGGTGGAAGGACTTTTGTTTGTTGATGTATGCTGGTCCTACGTTGTGCAGGGATTTGTATGTGTGGGTGAGCATCTTAAACTGGCATCTCTCCTTGATGGGACTTGACAGGGAGCCTTGTGTGATGTCTGTTGCAGAGACCCAGAATTTATATTATAACCATAATCTTAAAGAGGATTCTGTAATAAAACAGGAAAGGGAGGGTTTCATTCTGAATGTGAAGGTGGAGACTAGCACTTTGAGTGCTGCAAATGACTTGGTTGGTGAGAGGAAGCAGTGTCAAATCACCCCTCCAAGCTGTAGACTTTCAGTGAGGGTTTGTGAGAGGTTCTATGGCATTTGAACAGCTAAAAGAGAAGAGACATTGGGTGCATGACAGATCAATGTTCTGGGTGTGTTTTAGTTCACTCTGTGTTGCACAAGAGGTGAACAATTAGCCATCTTTTGACTATTTCTGGGCACATCCTTAACTGTTGGGTGGATCTCGGTGCCAGCTGCATACTTGTGGTAGACAATGTTGTGGTCTCCTAGGATTTGGGCAAGTGTGCCTATTGAACAATATTTGCAAAGCTACATACTCTTGCGGGATCACATTTCATATTTGTTGTGGTGGAGAAGGAAGTCAAGAGTTTGATCAGGTGAGAGCAATTCTCCAGGTAGTGCTTGAACCACTAAATAATATAGACCCATCCCTCTAGTGATGAGGTTCTCTGGTACTAAAGGGGTTTCTGTTCCTTTGAAGAAGTCTTTCAGGAAAGAGTTAGTTTCATATTGTGCTACAAAAATAGCATGATGATGAAATATATTTGTCAAGAATATCTTTTTTTCCGGTAAGTTATATTGTTCTTAACCGCATGGGTGTGGCGCATTTTCCCGCTGTGCTCTGAAATTTAAAAAAAACGCGGTTCATGACGAGCTCAGCTCGTCATGAGCGTACGAGAGGTGTACCTCATAACGAGCTGAGCTCGTCATCGGCGTCGAAGGGGTTAAGAATAGTGTTGTTGGTAATATAGTTTTCAATAAAAACGACGTTGTAAAGAATTTTGTTTTAAATTATTTTTATTGTTTTTAAGTTCATATATTGTATGTTTTACTATTGTTTGCATAACTGATATTAATTGTTTAAATATAGTTTGTAATTTTAAGTGTTTTAGAGCTTTTAATTCAATTGCTAATAGTAATTATAATGTTGTAGTAGGTTGTTGGGTTTGTAGGGGGATAGGGTAGGAAGTTAAGTAGTAGTTCATTAGTAATTAATTAAATAATTTTTAAGTCAGTATGTGATTGATATTAGCTATGTATATTATGTAATACTAATTTATTTTAACTATATTTTAATTGATTATTTAGTATGTAAATTGTGTAATAATCATATATTTTAGTTATATTTAAGGTGCAGGTTGCTGCGTTTGTGGGGGTATAGAGTGGGAAATTGATTAAGTTAACTAACAGTTAATTATTAATTAATAAATTGATTATTAATTATGTACATTATGTAACACTGATATATTTTATTTATATTTTTTTAAACACTGCACCGAGATGCACTCTTCCATGCACAATTGAGACTTGCATCTTGGGATGCCTCCCCAGACCCAAGACTCTTAAGTTGGGCAATAGGTTCTTAGACTTACCTCTTATATTGGCTAAGAAACGTATTGCAATGGCGTGGAAGTCTGGCGTAGGGCCTGTGCTGGAGATCTGGGTGAGGGATGTAACCACATGGGCTAGAGCTGACGAGAAAGTATTTCTCAGAGAAGACGCAAGAGGGGAGCGGAGATGCCCGGTAGCTGGTTGTAGGTGTTGGAGAGCTGGGAACACCTGGAGGCTGGTGAGGAGTCAGAGCCTGAGAACAGGAATGATTTGGTTACAGGAGGTAAGGGCAAAAACCCGGGTGCAGGAGCTGGAGCAAGTGCACATTGAGGAGAGCTGTCCCCCTTTAGCTTCAGTTTAATACGTCCTCAATCTGCTGTGGTCCCCTTCTTTCCTTCCACCTGAATGCGGCGAGCGTATCCTTACACGTTCTGCAACTTCCGGCCCGCTAATATACTATGACCCACGCGTCCTATGACATTACTCCTTACCTGTAGTTGACACGCAGCCTGAGACAGTTTGGTTTTCTTTTTATTTCCATTGCTTTCGAGGTTTCCACCCTCTCTCACTCCTGACCCAGGGTCTTACAGGCCTCATGGGATATGCAGTTTTATACAATTACAGAGGCTCCGCCTCCACGGACTCGGCGAAAACATTGCGGGGAAGGCCCAGAGCAGTACACTGGGGTACTCCATTCAGGATGTGTGTTTTGGAATTTACTGGAGCTGTTCTTGAAAAACTTTGAGTGATGCTTATTCACGTATCGCGCAAGGACCTGGTTTTTCATGCTTCTTACATGTTGATTGGAATCTTTTGCATAGGTATTGTCCTGTATACACTGCGTATGTTATTAACACAATGTCAATAAACATATGTTTGTGTAAGAAACTATATTTTTGCATGTGTGAAATTACCATTATAAGGATAAGAAAAAACATTTTGTAAATAATATGTGTGACAAGATATTTCTGTTACACGATATTGCTGTTTGTAATATTGTGTCAGCGATCCAATGATAGCAGCACCCCTGCTTTCAGATCTTTAAGTTCTTTAATCTACCTATCTTTCCTTCTGCTTTCCCTCACTCAGTCCCTCACTCCACTCATCCACTTCCTCTCTTCTACTCTCTCTTACATATCCCCTTCCTCTGCTTTGTGCTCAACACTCTGTGATTGTGAACCTGGTTACTCTACAAAGCTTGAGTAATTTGGGTAAGCACAATTAACTATTATTACAGACTTCATTAACTCCTCTTTTAGAACTGGCTCTATCCTAGAGTCCATTAGGATTCTTAGATCACCATCTGCTGAAAAATATGTCTTTGGAACAAGGATTTGCAATTTTGATAGACATATATGCAGTATTCCATTCTTACTTCTGGTCTTGGAGAAAGATGTCTCCTCTCAGTCTCAACACGTTATGGAACTGCTTTCAATCTTGGAGGAGCGGCAGTCTGGTTTCAGGCCAAAAAGATGAACAACATCATATTCTTAGAAGTCCAACAAGTGATCTTTGATATCCAGGATAACAAGTTCCAAGCTCAGTTTTTGAGATCTTTACTACAACTAATACCCTTGAGCACGCCTTACCATGATCTAGGTTTGAGGGCGTTCGCATGCTGGATGATGTGGTTGAGATCATTCCTAAACATAAGGGTGACAAGCGTCAAATTAGGATCCTCTGTGTCAGATGGCACAAAGTGTGAGCTATCATTATCTCCAGCTTCTCCATACTCTGCTTTATAATCCTGGTGTACAATTTCACAGCCGCTCTGATGATACAAAGATTATCTTTAAGTTATCTGTAAATTTTGTGATCCTAGATGACTGTTGATCGATGACGTGTCATGCCTTATTTCCCGTGTTCACTAGAGTTGTGCTTCCAAGGGCAGTTTTCAAAATGTCTTCTTGCTTCTTAATATGAACCGTGACTGTTGTATTTTCTGGAAAAGTTGTACGAGCTTGTCTGATACTAAAAGGAGCTCTTATTTGAGGAACAACATGGGACGTAAATGCTTCCTCGTTATTACAGGTTTCTTTCTGACGACTATCGTGTGTGTGATCCCTGATGTGTGGAGATATTTGTGGTTAAGGAACCCCACAGAATTGTCATCATGAGTAGGTGAAAATAAAAACAAGCATTGGAAATGCAATAGGTCTCGCATTAGGAAAGTTTGAGCTATTGGTATTGTAAATGACACTTTTTTTTATTTATGTGTAGGTTTTGAAAGTAGCAAAATTAATAGCTTTGTCAGTTACAATGTCAATAGTTTTAACTTTTGCAAATGTGACACCTATAGCATTTGTAATGCAATGTGTGTTGTATTTACGTGACTTAGATGTATTGATATTACAAATAACAATGGCTTTTAATTTTGTAAATAATTAATACTTAAATAAAAGTTATTGTAATTTATAATGGCAATAGCTTAAACGTTTGTAAATACCTTTTGTGAAGATTATGTTCAGTGTATTTTATTGTGACGACAATCCAAGAACATTGCATTTGCACCTACACACACAGAGCCACACACATGTAGATGTGGTGGTGGTGGATCTGGGGGTTATGGTGGTGGTGGATGTGGTGGTGGATGTGGTGGTGGTGGTGGATGTGGTGGTGGTGGTGGATGTGGTGGTGGATGTGGTGGTGGTGGTGGATGTGGTGGTGATGGCGGTGGATGTGGGGGTGGATGTGGTGGTGGATGTGGGGGTGGTGGTGGTGTTGGTGGTGGTGATGGTGGAGGTGGTGGTGGTGGAGGTGGTGATGGTGGAGGTGGTGATGGTGGAGGTGGTGGTGGTGGAGGTGGTGGTGGAGGTGGTGGTGGTGGAGGTGGATGTGGTGGTGGTGGATGTGGTGGTTGTGGATGTGGTGAAAGTGGTGGTGGAAGTGGTGGTGGAAGTGGTGGTGGAAGTGATGGTGGTGGGTGTGGTGGATGCGGTGGTGGATGCGGTGGTGGATGTGGTGGATGCGGTGGTGGTGGATGTGGTGGTGGTGGATGTGGTGGTGGTGGATGCGGTGGTGGTGGATGAGGTGGTGGTGGATGCGGTGATGGATGTCGTGGTGGTGGTGGATGTGGTGGTGGATGTGGTGGTGGTGGTGGATGTGGTGGTGGATGTGGTGGTGGTGGATGTGGTGGTGGTGGATGTGGTGGTGGTGGTGGTGGTGGTGGTGGTGGATGCGGTGGAAGTGTTGGATGTGGTGGTGGATGTCATGGTGGATGTGAAGGTGATGGATGTGATGGTGGATGTGATGGTGGATGTGGTGGTGATGGTGATGGTGGATGTGGTGGTGTTGTGGTGGATGTGGTGGTGGTGGATGTGGTGGTTGTGGATGTGGTGGTTGCGGTGGATGCGTTGGTGGATGAGGTGGTGGATGAGGTGGTGGATGAGGTGGTGGATGCGGTGGTGGTGGATGTGGTGGTGGTGGTGGATGCGGTGGTGGTGGATGTGGTGGTGGTGGATGTGGTGGTGGTGGATGTGGTGGTGGTGGATGTGGTGTTGGATGCGGTGGTGGTGGTGGATGTGGTGGTGGTGGATGCGATGGTGAAGTGGTGGTGGATGTGGTGGTGGTGGATGTGGTGGTGGTGGATGTGGTGGTGGTGGATGTGGTGGATGCGGCGGTGGTGGTGGATGCGGTGGTGTTGGTAGTGGTGGATGGGGTGGTGGTTGTAGTGGATGTGGTGGTGGGTGTGGTGGTGGTGGGTGTGGTGGTGGTGGTGGTGGATGCGAAAACAGCGAAAAGTTACTAACACCCTTCTTCAATGACTGAGTCAACCTTCCACTTTTGATGTATTAGCTTGTAGGTGATTTAAAGGTAAAACAAACCCTCGAAACATAGCTAGGAAGGAGTAGATGCTCCCACAGTATATGCAATGCAATGGTTTTGGATAATGTACACAGATGAAGAGATCGTGAAGTGTTGGGGGTGGGGGAGAAGTTTTTGGGCTTAGCCCTACTGACCGGAGGAACTGAATATCCGGAGGATGCAACTGACTGTTTAACTATAAGCGTTTTATGCTAATGCTGTCCATGGTTTGTGATAAACCAAATAAATCTTGTAATAATAAAAATAAAAATAATACTATAATATAATGTACAAATAAAAACAGTAGCTATAAGAAAAACGTGCACGTTCTAGTGAGTTGCTGTCCTGTTTCCTGTGCTGCAGATCACCATCGTACACCCTGAACTCGAGCGCAGAGCATCTAGCAAAGGGTAACGCAGGTCGGCGAAGTTCCTCGTTCAGCAAAGTGCGCGAAAATTGCCGTACAATTCCATTTGCAAACATGTTTACCACCGCATTATATATTTCACGAATGCGTGCAAATAGGTTCTCCCTTTGGTACAACGAGCACCAGGTGTATGCATACGTTTATAAACAGTAGACGCATGACTACATCAACAGCTCCCTGAGTTACAGATTAATATTTTGAAATGTAAAGCCAGGCGTACAGAGCCGTAGGGGGCGAGACCTGTTGATATATAAAACTATTGGTACAATCATCACAACAACGGCACCCTGACGGGTAGAAAGGGTGTATCTGGGTAGAACGAGATGCCCATCTAAGCGCTAGGCCCCGCACCCCCTCGCTCCCCGTCTACCAGCGGGTCCACGTGCCCCACATTTCAAAGGTGAAAGCCGGGCCCGGAAAAAAACCACGTTGTGTGATAGATAGCGCCGAGACAGTAACAAGTGGGAGGGACTAGCTCTCGGCATTGCTGGGGGGGCGGGGGAGCAGGAGTCTGTGGTGTGAGAGACAAATGTTGGTGTGTGAGGCTGCCTTTCAAGTCGGGTGGGGGAGAAGGTAGTCTAAATGCGACAAATGGTAGTCTGGTGCGAGGCGGGGGAGGGGGAGCAGGGTAGCAAGCGGGAGTGGGAGAAATAAGTAGGGTCGGGGAGTTTGTTCGCATATTTGCAAAGGAAACTGCAATAATATATTTTCAGTAGTTTAATGTGAAAACAAAAATGGAGAAGAGAGAACAGAAATCATAGTTAGCTGCCCTATGGAAACAGATGGGCTTTCAGGTTGCATCAGAACACTGATAAACTACTTTCCTCGTGAAGAACAGAAGGGAGTTCATTCCATAATTTGGGGGTCCAAGAAGAATAAGTCACGACCTCTTACTCTAGTCCTGAGAATTTCAAGGAATAGATGAAAATTCTGAGCAGGTAAGCGTAATAATGCACACAGAAGAGTAGATCTGAAGTTTGTCTGGAATGTAATTCGGTCTAGTGCCATAGAAAGCTCGATGAGAGAATCAGAGGCCTTTAAATACAAACAGCAGCTAAAGCGGAAGCCAATGTAAGCAAGAAAAGATGTGCAGATGCTGGAGAATAACAAGGAAGTTTAAGCAGAAAGGCTGTTGTGCTCTGCGCAATTTGAAACTGTTTTACAACATAAGGAAGAGCACCCAAGTAAAGAGTTGCCATAGTCCAGGCCACGTGATAAACTAAGTGCGTTGACCACTGTTTTCTGACAGCTGAGAGGAAGGAGATGAGGGTTTTCGGAGGACCTGAACACAATAACAAGAATGGCAAAGAACAAATAAAGCAAAAAATAAAACGGACCCGACCAAGCTAAGATTTATGGAGGTAAATCTTTCGCGTCGTCAGTGATGAGGGAGGGAGGCGAGGGAGGGAGGAGAAATACGAGACGGCCTGCTGGCCGTGAGACGTGTGAAGCAGGGGGCGGGGGGAGCGGCGTTGGCTCAACAAGCTGTGATTATGGGCAAATCACTCAATCTCCGGAGAGAGAAAAAAAATAAACTCGTCTTTCTGTAATGTAACTGGTGCTCAGGTAAAGCGCCCCAATACCTTCGAGTCAGTTTCACGCTATATAAAAGGTCCCCAAAAAAGTCACATATTCTTATAATTCTTCAATGTCTTCTTTTCATCAAGTAACCTAAAGTCAAAAACTGCTTTTACGCCGACATCAATACAGCATTTCCACTACACTTCGAGTGCTGTTTACGGCGCTATTCCAGGTGTCGTTAAATCAAGCGGCAGCTATGGGAATATAAAACTACAGGCGATTAGAGCAGTCTCAAGCATTTGAAGCAGGATGCTTTAAAGTCAGCGGAGTTCACTTTTGCGTCTCTATGTACTTGCTCTAAAAAGACCAGGGGCTGAGCAAAAGTAAAATTACGCCGGTGTAATTTGGAAAAAATTGTAAAACTATACCATGTTGAGTAATTATGCAGCAGTTCGCTACAAAATTATATCACAGGAACAACATGAACAAACAGAACGCAAGCAGCTGTTCGCACCAAATTTATTTTTTCATCTTTTTTGTGCAAAATGTGTTCTTTCGCCAGAATTGACACCGGGATGCATTATGCAATAAAATAAAGCACAAAATAAAAGATCTGCATTTTGTGTAATCACGTATGGCTTTCTCAAAGTTTAGATTTCGAAACAAATATTCGGAATTGAATTAGTCCACTGACTACCATTAAAGTGGTTGATTTTGTAACAAGTGAAAGCACTGCCATTGCTAGAGTGAAGGCTAGCATACGAAGTGGGGAGAGGAAGGGTTCCTAATGGGAAGTGGAGACGGGGAGAAATTGAGAAGAAAGCTGAGCAGGGAGGGTGTTATTGCGGCTATCTGCTTGCCCGAGGGGAGGAGAAATGCCGTCCTGAGGCAGAGCACACGCTGAGAACGCTACATTAAACAAGACGGAGGGATTAAACAAGACGGAGGGAGAGAAGGGGAGGGGGGAGGAGAAATGCGACACGGCGGGCAGGGGAGGGGGCGGAGCGGGGAGAGGGTGTTAAAGCAGCCGGCTGAGGGAACTGATGTGCACGAGCTTTTAAGCTCAATGCGCATGCGCATTGAGCTTGAATTTCACGGGCACTGCAAGGAATCGCCACGATTCCTTGCAAGTTGGTTAAAGACTGTTTAAGCCCCAATAGTCTCGCAAGCTCGATGCGCATGCGCATCGACAGGCGAGACCTAATTACACAAAAGTGAGTAAATTCTTTAGTTTGCTTGTGAAAACTGAAATTAAAAATGCCCCAATCTGCTCTGCAGTTGAACCAGAGAAAGAGGTGGCTATCCAGTGTGAAAGGTCCAAAATTCCAACAGCCTGATTTGCCAAAAATGTATAATTTTGTTTTTAGTTTGGGGATCAGGTGTGAGATCAACATCAACATTTCACCTTTTTTGTGGCCACTTAAAGCAGTCGTGGATTCAGTTAGGTGAAGTCCAGGGATTTGCATTGGCATTCGCCTCCACGTACTGCCCAGCTCTAATCATTATAATGTATTGAAACACTCGCAGAAGTATTGCCAATGGATATTCTCGATATCCTCCAGCTTACACCCTTTGATTATCCAGATCCTGCTCCAGGGGTCTCATCCTAACTTGACCACATGAGATAAGAAATATATAGTGAGTAATGGCTTCTTAAAGTGATCTGAACTCTCTTACCTGATACCAGCAATGCTGGTTCCATGGGATAATGTACCCAGTCTACAGGCTTATGCTTCATCTTGTGGTCATAGACGTGAATCCTGGTGCGCACCTACTAAGCCGTTTAGCCTTCAATAAAATGAATACTGCTAAGCCCACTAATAATATACTCTGTTGTATTTTATTCTTACCAATACACCCCATGCTGTGAACGCAAGCTCTATAGATGTGCTTGCTATATTTATTACCATAGTCCCAGGCACCAGTGATGATGGAACAATTTTTTGAGTGGGGGCTGCCATCAGTGACACATCTCTGAAGTCACAGGAACTGGGAAAAATCCAAGCATTAAGCAAAGAGGTATAGGAAATGAGCCACACCAATTCAGCAGGAGTGTGGTAAATGTGTGGAATGTAGTCATTGGGGCATTTTGGAGTACACTGCCACAAACATATTATTAAAGCATGGTGTAATAGAAGCTGTGTCGTCTACAGACAACACCTATTTCCTTAGTTCCAGCTTCTATGCTGGACACCCATTCATGAAACCTTTCATATAGTAGTGGCTTAGGGCTATTAACAATAACACCAGGGATCCCTTTTATCAATCCTTTCAAAGATGTGCCTCTACATTACAGCAGTAGCGGAATACAGAAATGTTATTAAAACATACATCTATGTTGACCAAGTGCCAAGGAAATTGAATTTGTGCAAAAGCCCTTTTTTCTGCAATACAGAGTGTCCTGCTAGCAAATGGCACACACAAAAAAAGAAACAATACCTTTAAAGTGCCATGAAGGCATGGGTGAGGTTAAGGAGGAGCTGGGAGGGTGATCGGATGTAATCAATAGAGAGTTTGCGGGGGGGGGGGAGAAGCACCAATGACTGCAGAGTCGCCCAGCACCAAATGGCAGCTGCCGGGTCCTCTAAAAATGTAAACCATTTTGTTAATGGACTGCAAGGGGTAGAAGAATAACAGAGGAGTGTGTGGGGGTTGGTGAAGGGAAAGCAACAGAGAGGGGGAGGGTGGGTATTTCAGGGGAGAAGCAGCACACAAGAGAGACTAAGAAAACCCATGTACTCTTGTGGAGTGCTTACTAGTAAAATCTTTATTCGGCATCCATTTTCCATGAATAACCATAAAAGCATTTATACATTTTATTTGCATACATTTTAACAATACTAAAACACATTCAGCTCATTTAGAATTTATGGCAGTATTACTTAATCAATGACAATTTAATAGTTGTTATTCTGAAAATTAAACCTTAGTTTAAAAATACATTTTAAGAAAGTACTAACGACTTTGCATACGTATTCTGAGTTTAAAAATTGTAACCACAACATGGCGGGACGGCATTTTCGAAAGCCTAAAGTTCTCAACAGTGGGGTTAGCCAAAGCCTCCGGTGAGCGGAATAATATTTACAGAACAGTACAGTGTGCATTGTTGACTGTTCAGATAATTCATCGCATGGGCAAGGCATTAAACTCTCTTCCCAGCTATTTCTATTTGGGAACGCTACAACCCTATGGAAAATATTCAACCTGAATCTCGCTAATAGGAATCGTTCAAACTGCGAGTCAACATACGTTAAATATGGTTCCATTTCCATAGTCGTCATGACCGCGAGAGAGTGTTGTACAGATGGTTTCTTAATCTCCACAGTGATACGTAATTCTTCAAAGTGACTCAACGCCTTTGCCTTGAGCTCTTTCTTAGGAATTCCAGCAATAGATTCCGGGTTGTAATAGTGCTCGGCCATTCCTAGATCAGTGAGAAGATTTTTAACATAAGTTAACCAGTCTATTTTATCTGCGCGATCTAGGGTCATACAATCCTGCAACGATAGCTTTGGTGAGAGAATTCTTTGTTGATACCCATATCCTGCGCCAAAGAAGTACGGGTTCAATTTTGGCCAAGTCCTCGATGTGTGGTAATCCCAATTCTGCGTGGGAGGCAAAAGTGGATACTCTTTTAGGGACTGACAGTAAAAATCTTAAAAAGGTATTCTCCGCAACCTGGAGAGCTTTTGTGTGTTTGTGGCCCCATAAACCCGCCCCATAGAGTGCAATTGAATGGCACTTAGCTCTATAGATTTGGAGTAGTTCAACCGGGGTTTTTTTCCCTAATTTCTGGGCAAATTTCATGAGAGCAGCGATGGAGCGCAAGAGTTGGTGCTTACGCGCTTCTATGGCCGCTCTCCAGTTGAGCTTCTCATCTATCATAATACCCAAATAGGGGTATTGGGAAGTGGGTTCTAATTTTTCGTTATTTAGGAAGATGTTTTTTCCATTTTTCCTAGCCTGTCCAGCTACCATGACAAAAGATTTCTTTATGTTTATAAGAAGGTCTAGATCGCTCATAAATTTTGCATAACTATTCAGGGATTTTTGCAGCTCACGTGGGGTGCGTGCTATAATCACCGCGTCGTCTGCATACAAGAGCGCGGGCACCAGTCGATCTTTGACACGGGGCAAGTCCAAACCCCCCCGTAACATCTCTACCTCGAGGCCATTGGTATAGAGGGAGAAGAGGAAAGGGGCAAGGACGCATCCCTGCCTGACGCCGCGCTCTACAGGAAAGGATTCTGATAGTTCCCCCCGTACTCCAAAACGGACCCTCGCGGAGGTGTTGGAGTAAATTTCTCTGAGAAAAGTCACGAGAACCTCGTCCATTCCCATGTCGGTCAAGACTGACCACAGTTTTGCATGACTGACGCAGTCAAAAGCGGCAGAGAGGTCGACATATACCATGTACAACCTCTTGCGCTTTGCTGAGACATACTTTCCCATCAGTAATGCCAGGTTCAGGGCTTGTTCCGTTGTTCCGTGGCCCTCTCGAAAACCATACTGAATGTCCGAGAGGGTCCCGGTATCGTCCACCCACTCCTGTAAACGCTGGAGAACCACTCTGCCCAGTACTTTCCCCAGTGAGTCCAGGAGGGAGATTGGACGATAGCAGGTCACCTCCTCTCTATTTCCCTTCTTAAAGATGGGTACCAGAATTGATTGGGTCCAGGATGTGAGTAATCCGCACACCATTGCTGCGTCAAACACCCTTTTTATTATCGGAGCCCAGAGATCTAATCTAAATTTAAAGAAATCTACTGGTACCCCATCCGGGCCTGGGGCTTTTCCACTCTTACTGGCGTTCACTGCATTTATTACCTCATATAGTTTAACTGCCAGTGGAATAGGGAATGAATTGTCCTCATTTGTGCTGTTATTTTTTCCGCTAGCAACTACTACTGATGGTTTGGCAAAGATCTTAGCGAAGTGATTTATCCAGGTTTGTCCCTCAATAGCTACTTCAAGACTTGGCTGGTCATTTAAATCCGTCAGGAAGGGTGCTTTAACCACTTTCCAAAATAGTTCGCTATTTTTATTTAATGAGCTTTCATGCAGCTGGTCCCATAATGCCTTTTTTAACTCTTCTTTTCTTACTTTACAGGCCAACTTGTACGCTATTCTCAAATTCCTGACCTCCTCTTTATCTCTTATTGTTTGTATTAATGCTCTCTTTAGCTTTTTGTGGGCTGCTGAGCAATCGTGGTTAAACCATCCTTTTCGTTTTTCCATTGTCCCTTTCTGCTTCACAGTGAGGTGTTCATTTACTTTACCTAAGATCATCTTAAAATGGGATAGGACTTCCTCATCAGATACCTCCATATCTAGGCACTTCAGTATTTCTGTTTGTGCTGCAATTATGACCTTATTTGTCAATTCATTTGGATCAATCTTCCCCCACCCAAGAGTATAGCCATTTAATTTTGTAAGGTGCATATTGTTCTGGGAGAGGGTAGACATTAAGGTTTGGGCTGATAGATGGGATTGGTCCAGGATTAAATCAAAGGTTAAAGCTGAGTGATCGCTTAATGTATTAGTTTTCACTCTAAAATTCAGGGTCTTATTTACAAGGGTCGCTGTGATAAGGATGTAATCAATTGTAGTTTCACTTCCCCTTCCGAGGTAGGTAGGGTCCAGCTTCCCAAGTAGAGGGTTTGTTTGGTTTAATATTGTTAGATCCAAACTGGACATGGATTCGTTTAGGAAATCTCCCACCACTGAGTGACTGAAGTGGGTTATTTGCTCCTCCATTCCCTGCCCCATACCACAGATATTGCAATTTTGGTTTTCGCATGGGTGGTGATTAAAATCACCTCCCCAAACGATACTCGGTGGATCTACCCCTAGTATTAATTTTGTGTCACTACTTAGTTTCTTGCGTAAAACCCCCAATATTTTTATTCTCTCGTTTTCCACTAAATTATCATAAAGGTTGACGAGAAGAATAGTCCTCTTTGTCTTGAACACCAATCTCAGGATCTGATAATGGGTTTCTAGGCTAATTGGAGTGACTACCAGACCTGCTATAGTATTCGATATGTAAGTTATCAGCCCGCCTTTAGCTCTCCCATGGGTTCCTGCAATTCCTGCTGAAAAATAAGTTTTGTACCCTATCAAGTGCATTTCTTTTGTAAGCCAAGTCTCCTGTAAAGCAAGGACTTGGGGTTCATTGGCAAACTCTAAGACACTTCCATCCAAGATTTTTTCTCGGAGACCTGCACAATTCCAGAACATAATTTGGATTTTTTCTCCTCTCGTGACGGAGACATGACTTCCATTTATCCTATTTACCGTATTTGGCGCAGGTGCCTCCCCCTCCCTGTGATACTCCTCTTGAACTAGAGTAGATGTAATGGTAATCTTGTCCCCCCTAGTTAAATTTTCCCGCTCCCTTTCAGACGGTTGATTGGATTGAGTCAACTGACTGTGTTCTTCAGTGCTACGATTTTCAACCATAGCGTCTGGGGTGATGTCGCCAGCTAAAGTACCTTCTTGTATCGTCATGGGGCAATCTTGGATCGGGGAAGATTGCTATTGAGTCAATCCAATCCTTCTAAGCCACTCAGTGTTGAGAAGTGATTAAATGTAGGGATGTTAAACTCTGGGAATGGTGTTTGGTAATTATTGTTCAAATTACCCCAGTATGACTGAGAGTGGAGTTGTTGCGGTGGTTTATTCAGGAAATGATTCTGAGTAGGTTGGTAGCCTACTTCTCTCCAGTCTGGACGGTAACTTCTTGCTTGGAAGTGTCTGGAAGTGTTTATCAGTTCTCGTGGATAAAAGTAGCTAACATAGTGTGTGGAGATAGTATCTCCGCCTATGGCCATATACCAGTCTCCTAGGGTTCTAACCACCCTATGGTCCTTAAAATTAATGATTATCACGTCTCCCCTTCTGTCTTTTGGTCTTGAGCCCACCCACACCGCTCGCCTGACTGACAGGATTTCTCCATTGACATGTGCAGGAAGGGGTCTATTCTGCTTCAACCAATAAATGGTTTTGTTTTTTAGTGTGTGATAATTCTCTCTGGCCCCATCTGCTAACTCTGGGACTCCTGTCAGGACAATTGTATATGGTGCTGAGTCAGGTGGTAAATCAACTGTCCTGCGTCTTGGTCTTCTTGAGTATTGTGTTGACTGCTCGCCCGAATCTCGGCTTGGTATGTTATTCGTAGGCGGATTAGATTTTATTACTGGTAAGGGAGGATTTAATTGTATAGGGTTCTTTGTCACAGGGAGGGCTGAACCTGAAGACTGTGATGATGGATTAATAATTTTACTATGTGGTACCAGGGGTGGATTAGCCGTAGGAAAATGTGAAAGGGAGGTATCAGTGGTCACCGAGGGAGGCCCCAAATTACCTTGGGGAATTTGTGGAATAAGATGTGGGATGGGCAAGGGTTTGGGCACAGGAGGTCTATCTCGAGTAGTAACCAATGGTTTCATACTGTTCAATGTGGCTTCTAAAATGGTGAGCCTAATCTCCACTTTCTTTATGCTCTCGCTAATAGGCAAGAGCAAAGATCTAAGCAGGAATTCCAGGTTACCCAAAGGAGCGGCAGGGGATAATACACTAGATGGATTAATCATGGGGGCTTCTTCAAGGTTGATAGTGTTGACGCCTCTCTCGGGAGGAGAACTGCGCACATCCACCAATGGTCTATCATGATTTGAGGCTGGTTTAAGGCCTTTCCCAAAATCAGAATGGGAAATTTTCATTTTACCATGCCCTCCTCTCGTTTTCCTTCTTCGCTTATTGGGGGGGGGGGGGCGTGCACCTTCGCATCAGCAACTATTTTTGACTTGCCTTTCCCAACTTTAGGTGCTTTCATCGGTAGAATAGGTTGGGAAGTCAAGTCAATGAGCGCTCTACTAGGGCTAGTTGGATCAATATCCCTGGGGGCCTGCTCAATGGGTGGACAAGGGGGAGTAGTACAGTTCCTCAACAGAAGCGGGACGCCCTCCTCGGATAGTGGCTCCTCGCTAATACTGAGAGACTCGCCCTCTTGGGAGATAGGATTTTCAGTCATGGGCCTGTTTTTCAGGATTTCGATAGAGCGGCGTCTCTCGGCCCTGCGCTCAGCCAGGGAGGAGTCTTTATCCCCATCCCCGCCACCCGGTGTTCTTGAGAAATAAATATCCAGTGTCCTGTTTTTGACTCCCCCCACCTTTGCAGTGAACCCATCCAGCGCTGGTGAAGGCATGTCAAATATATGCTATCCTAAGCAGGAACAAAGTCAGGGACAGATTGGTGCGCCAACAACGAACACAAAAGGGTGGGCCCAGCCCAGACTCCTCAGGCTTCTGAGGGCCACAGAGGGCCCGCCCGGGCGCTCCCGCGCGCTCCCGCGCAGCGTGTTACGCTAGTTCTTATAGACGCCTAGAGCAGGTTGGGCGGGGCGGTCAGGGAGAGCGGGCCAGCTGACTCGGCCTTAAGACCGGGGCTCCTGGGAGAGCGAGTCCCGGTCAACACTCGCAGCCCTGTCTCACACCCAGCGGGGGCCAAACCTTCCAAAAACCCACTCCTGACGAAGCGGGACCCGCGCAGCGGGTACCGCGAGATGTGGGCGCAGCTCCTTGTAAATGTCAGCCGAAAAGAAAGTCTCGATGAGAGTGCTTACTAAAAAAAGTAGTTCCTGCAATGTGAGATGTTGAAAGGAAAAGAGTCAACCAATCAAAAGGATGGTAAAGAGGCTATGGGCAGGACAAACAGAAAAAGAGGAATGCAAGTCATTGAACAGGATGTAAGCAAATGAGAGCTACAATAAATCCAACCAATGGTAAGCAATGAGTGGGCTCGAACCCCACTGTTTCACAGGAGGTATTTCACAAACAGATAGCTAAGAGCTGTCCGTAAGTAAGACCTAAAAAAATGCAGCTTGATATGGATTTTAGGATATTATAGGCAGTGCCGGCTCCCACAGAGAAGTACGGGTGAGGCGGGGCGAAGGGTAGCAAATAAAATGTCAGTTACCTGGCTGCTGGCTGCCGCCTTTCCTCCGTCCTCTTCTGTTCCTCCCAGACCCAGTAAGCACACAGGCTCCCCTAAGCCAATCACATTGCGGCTGTCACCAGTATGACAGCAGCGTCGTAATTGGTCTGAGCACTCTTGTTCGGCACTGAGACAGGGAGCTCCACCGAAGCTGTGCAATACAGCCAGGTGGAGAACATGCTAAGTGCGCATGACTTGTTGGCTGGCCCAAGATGGCTGGCAAAACCGTCATGTGCACTTAAGTGCCCCAATCACTCTCCTCCCTGCTGGCTGTGACGACAACCCAGCCCGCCCCCCCCCCGTAAAACTGCTTCCGTACGGAAAAATAAAATAATTTAACATTATGTTATCATTTTATTTTTCCTTTTTCCAATGCTCAAAGTGCAGTGGGACAACGGTCCTCTGCCTTAGCGGAAATGCGGCTGCTGAATTTATAGGTCAGTACAGCAGAAAAAACATCAATTGAGTCATCGTCCCAGAGGGGATGACGGAAAGGTTTCTGACAGTTAGCAGAACGGTGCACACACTATGCTTTGGGGCAATAGTATTGATTATCGACTCTAGAAGATAAATACCTGCACTTTCCGAATTCCAACCTGTGACCGGTAGGTTCCACACAGCTTTACGCGGCAGACACACAAAAAAAAACACTGAGCTACCTCATGAGCTGAATATTAACTTAAATCGATTAAACAACACAATCAAGCAGATATATTGTCTTTATGAAAAGCATATGGGATGTGCGGAGCCTGAACGGGGTCTTTGTTATTCACAACCGGCCCAGCCAATGTGTGCCTCGTTCACATCTTCCTAACGCGAGACTTTCGATGAAGTCATCGCGAGCCAAGCCCTCTCGCCACATGGAAGTGATTTGTAAACACTGGGATGATTAAAGGCAGTTAGTTTAGCTCTAATTTACTAGCATTATGCTCATTTCCTGTTGGAATCCTTTGAGGGGAATACCACGCCCGCAATCTTCATTAAAATCTTGAAAGTCCCAGGACACATGATCTCCACAAAATCTTTAAATGATTTTTTTCCCCTGAAGAAGCAGGAGGCTTATACCTTTGAAAAGTTACTGTCCCTTACTGCCGCCAGCATAACTAACAATACATTGATTTTATATAGTGCTTCATTTCGCAGTTCTAAGCGCTAGAAATAAGCGTTACTGCCCAAGTAAATGACACGCAATTTACGTTCCTTGGAAGCATGATCTGGCCTAGCCATAATTGACCTTCAGACCACCACACGTTGCAGGAGGGAGTGTTTAACTCACTTAAATAATCAGCAAGAGCATCCTCATACAATCAGAGGGGCTGGGCATGTGCCATACCTTCAAGATGACCTGTGGCTGTCTAAATGAGTTACATGTGGAGTCACTCTACATGTATTTCCCATATGTGGATACCACAATCATGTGTTGTGGGTGCAGGCCTTGTGGACTTACTATTAACACTCCCGGCCAATGGTATTACAAAATAACTTGCATGTCCCCTTGTGCTGGGCTCTTTTACCTCCCATAAATCATTGCGGTCTGTTTCCAGACGTGAAGTCATGTCTCTGACGTCATAATGCTGGGTGGATCTCACAGGCAGAAATGGAAAGCATTGGGTGGAGTTGGAGGGACGTCACCACCTCCCATCAACCACACACGAAGGAGACCTTAAGACATTAAAGAAAAATGCAGGAACCAAAAGCAAGCAATGAACCCCACCACATTGTATTTTAAGAACTTGATTCACAGAGGAGCTTTTAAGGTGCAAGTCTGTCTAACTCCTGAGAAAATTCATAAACCACACATAAGTGGGGTTAGCAAACCAGGCATAAGACAGCTCTTTGTGACTCTATTCACACACGGCTTGTAACTCAAATTATCCATGCATCTTTTCGAGTGGTTTGGCAAGCAGGCACGCCGGTCTAAATTACGACCAGGTCTTGATGTAATTTATGCATGTGCAATTTTACGCTAGTACTTGGAGTCTGTCGTTGTTTGAAAAAACATAAAAACTTGAATTTAGTTAATATTCTTGAAAATTATGTTGTGCTTTCGTTCTGGTACCTTTATGTCCTTTATAGAGGAAACTTGGTGACAGGGGGCAGAGATCGCACTAGTCGGCTACACTTTGTCAGCTCACATTCAACATTGCAAATCTAATCGAAAATACATATGCTAAAGTAACTTTATGACTCCAACAAAAATTGTCAAGATGGCCCTAGTGATTGTTAGGATCCGTAGCGACTGTGTCAGGGCAGAGTGGCGGGTTGTGCAGCGGGTGGGGTTGTGTGTGGCAGACGACTAGAAAAAAAAAAAATAACTTACCTGTCAACCGCTGCATCACCGCTCTTCTGCTACTCTCTGGCTCCACTGCAGCACAGGCTCTCAGACTCAAGTGCGGCCAATCCAGACGCTGCTATCATGCTGCTGGCAACATGAGAGCAGCATCAGGATTGGCCGGAGCACCCTTGATTTGCGCTCCTAGAGAGACTGCGAGCCTTTGCCTGATGTCTCCAACCCAGTAACTCAGCTGGGGTTAGAGACATCTCAGTGCGCATGTCGGTTTGGCCATCCTAAGACAGTCGGCCAAACCTACATTCGCACTGACAGCCGGGCCCACCACTATCCCTCCGTCATTGCTTCCGCGATGGTCCCGTCCCCAAGACTCGGCCTTCAGAACTTGAAAAATAAAAAGATAATAAAAATTGCTTTATTATTATTTTATTTTTCAGGTTTTTAGGTTAATCCGGGGGCAGGGGGGGGGGGCGGGGAGGTGACACGCTGCCACCATAGCAAAGGGGTCGCTGCTGGATAGATGTGTCAACTGTGGTGTCAACTGCGATGTAAAATCGTGATTCATTGCTATTCTTAAGCACAAACGTAATGAAAAACGCACAGTTTATCACTGCACAGCATACTTAAAAACACATTTATCTTGTCACATTTGCTGTGCTTTCAAGAACAGAAGTCAAATGTCAGGCTTCACCTTTCAAGGGAGCTTGGTGTTTACATTTTTTTCTCTGACTTGAAAGTGAGAGGATTTATGTGACAATCAAGCTGGCTGCTAAGAGTGTGCTGGATGGAAGGATTTATAATGTTATTTTCTTCTAGCACACAACAAAATTTAAATAACTATAAATGAACTGCAGATATTTCAGAATATATCAGAATTAGAGAAGCACATATGAAGCACATTTTGGGGTAATTCTGAAGTGTGGTGGAAACAAATATTTTAATGTGATCAAAAAAATCAATACAATAGGTGATGACACATACTATCGTTTGTACGCTGTATACTTTTATCAGTAAAACGGTATGCCTGTGCAAATCTAATGGCCATTTTAATTGAAAATGTGTTGTCTGCAATGGCAGTATGCTACCACACTACGCATACTCCACTTTACTCCACTCCCCTCTACTCTGCATCGCTTCTGCCACTGAGCTCACCACTCCACACTATGCCATTCCACACTGAGTCACTGCACTCTACTCAGCACAACTCCTCCCTATGCCATTTCACTCTACTCTACTCTATGCCAATGCACTCTACTCTACTATATACAACTGCACTCTTTGCCACTACACTCTGCGCCACTCCAGTCTAGGCCACTCCACACAACTCTGCACCACTCTAGTCTACATCTCTTCACTCTATGCCACTACACTCTGCAACATTGCCCCCTAAGCCATTGCACTGTACGTAATTGTACTGTATTTTATACCACTCCACTCTACGCCAATGCACTCTATGCCAATCCACTCTACACCACTCGAATCTACTCTGCACCACTGCACTCTGTGCCACCAACTCTACTCTGCACCACTCTACGCCACTGCACTTTACTGCAACCACTGCACTCCATGCCAATGCACTCTACACCACTTTACTCAAAACCAATACAATCATGCCACTGCACTCCACACCACTCTATTATACTCTGCACCACTGTACTCTGCCTTTTCTCTCTACGCCACTCTATCCTACAACACTCAACAGCACTGCACTCTACCACACTCCCCATCTGTCACTGAATACTACCCCACTCTACTCTGTGCCACCGCACTCTACTTTGCACCACTCTATTGCACTCCACGCCACTAAAATCTACGCCTCTCTATTCAACTGTGCACCACTCTACTCTATGCCAATGCACGCTACCCACTCTGCTCACTTACACCACTCCAGTCTTTGCCACTCCACTCTACTGTACACCACTCCACTCTACGACACTCCACTCTATGCCATTCTACACTGCAACACTGCACTCTATGCAACTCTACACTAAAACTACTGCACTCTCTGCCAATGCACTCTCCACCACTTTACTCAAAACCAATGCACCCTATGCCACTGCACTCTACGCTGTTCCACTCTACTTTGCACCATTCCACTCTACACCACTTTGCTCTATGCCACTCTACTCTACACCACTGCACTGTACCTTAATACACTCTAGACTATACGACTGCACTTTGCAACACCCTACTCTTCACAACTGAACTCTACGCCACTCTACTCTGCACCACCCAACTCTATGCCAATGCACTCTATGTCACTACACTTTATGCCACTCTTATCTGCATCACTCAACCAAATGCCACTGCATTGTTGCGTAGCACTTTTCACCCTAAGTGGGATGGGTATGCCCAGACATTGGTCCTTTGCTCACTGTGCCACTGGATTCAAACTAGCCTGGCTGATGATGGGTAATCCCAAGAAACCGGTCCCAAGATACTTGTTTCCGGTCCAGGGAAGACCTGGTTTGGCAGTTCGGTCTGGACTGTTCCCATGAGGCACAGGATCAAGACTTATTTGCGTATGGCTGGTCTAAACTGGGGCGGCACAGTGAGCAAAAGAACGATGGCTTTAACCCAGCTCTCTTGACTGGCGGTGAATGTTTGATTTATTCAGCATTCCGTCCAACATTTGTTTGCACTGCACTCTATGTCACTCTAATTTAATCATCTGCACCACTGCAGTCCATTGCCCTGTATGCCACTTTACTCTATGCCATTTTATTAAATGCCACTCTACACATGCAACACGCCGCTCTTCTCTGCATTACTTCACTCTTCTCTGAAACAATCTACTCTACGCCACTGCACTCTAAGCCACTACCCTGTACCCCACTCTATTCCACCCTGCTCCACTCCAATCTGCTCCACTACTCTCTGGGCACTGCACTCTATGTCACTGCACTCTATATTGTGGCACTCCACTCTACTATACACTACTCTGCGTCACTGCATTCTATGCCAATGCCCTCTACACCAATTTACTCAAGACAAATTCACTCTATGCCACTGCATTCTACGGCAATCTACTCTCTACTTTACACCTCTTCACTCAAGGCCACTCTACTCCACTCTATGACACTACCCTACACAATACTCCACCAAAAGACTCTCTACTCCATTCTGTGACACTCCACTCCACTTATGCCCCTCCACAGCACTCTACTTCACTCTACAATACTACTCCACGATCCTCTACGCAGCTCCCTCTATGCCACCCCATGTCAATTCACACCACTCTATTTTACGACACACTACTCCACTCCACCGTACAACACTGTATTCCACTCTATGCCATTCCACTCTACTACACTACACCAATCTATGCCACTCTACTCTATCACACTCACCTTCATGACACTCCACGCCACTCACCTGTACCCCGCTAACTTTTAGCCATGCTGAACAGCAGCCACCCTGGTGAACAACATGACTAAAACTTATTAGAAAACTCAATAGTTTTTGCCTAGGCTTGACCGATTGGATTTGCCAATGCTTGTTCTCTTTTACACTTTTTAGTCTGCAGTTTAGTGGTGTCCTGGCTACAGGGATACCTCGAATCTCCAGAGATGGAGAAATTATCTGCAAGTTCTGCTGGGTTGTTGGCCATGATGGCTCTGTAATGATGCAGCTGGTGTTGTAGATGGTGCGGGCCAGCACAGGGAGCAAAATAAGTTCCATAGGACGGGTCGTATTCATGCATGCCCTGATTGAGACATGCAGCGGTGTGTAGGGTGCCATTAAGAGAAATCAGTGTGTAGTCTGAGAAGCCATCGAGCATGGCATTACCACCATTACGAAAGCTTGATCAACAGTTACACATTCGCTTTCTTGAATAAATTGTTTTACATGCTTTACAAAAGAGAGCAGGTACCAGGCTGTCTTTGTTTCTTTGGCAATGTGTTTCTTCCGGTTTAGATTGGTGTTCAGATTGAATCCAAGTGATTTAGCATTCCATGAAACTTGGGTTCGAATCTGTCACGGTTTATGTCATTATGGCTGGTCTTTACTGTTTCTTGTTAGGTGTTCTCGGCAAATAATAGGGATTCTGTGTTGGTTGGGTTGAGCTTCAAATAGGGCTAGACACCTGGTCAGGGTGATATAGAGAGACAGAGGGACCCATGACAGAGGAAACCATCATAGCCATGCCACATTTCAAAATATTACAAAGATGCAATTTATTTATTTATTTTATGGGACTTATAAAGCGCACTATCGCCTAGCAGGCATCCTGGCGCTGAACAGCTCAAGGAGTGAGAGTGTGTACAGTATGGCGGCACTAGAGTGTAGGAAATAGCCAGGTCTTAATGGCTTTTCTGAAAGGGAGTAGCTCTTGAATTTGTCTGATTTCACAGGGCAGACTATTCCTTTTTTTTTTAAATCTTTTTTTTATTTGCAAACTAATGAGAGAGACATAACAAAAATCCACTAAATGAAATACAAAGTATAGATAGCACGATCTTCACAAAAACTGATTTCAGTTTTCCATTTGGAACACATTTCAGAAAAAAAAGGAAAAAGTATACCGATACATCTATGATACAGACATTTAAGCATTTTGAGCATTTAAACAAACCCAGGACCATCGATGAAATCGCCCCATGTCTTTTCAATTTTTTTTTGTGAGCGAGTTCCTCTAAGATTAGCTAGCCCAAATTCCATAGAGCGAGTTTCATTGACTAATGACCACCATTCCCAGATATTAGGAGGCTTGGGGCAGATCCAGGCTCTAGCCAAGGTGAGTTTGGCGCAGGACATGAGGATTGTTATCAGAGCGGGTTGTGATAGAACAGTAGGATATAAGTCGAGTAATACAGTTGATGAAGTAAGCGTGGGCAAAAGTATTTTTTTAATTTTTAAGATTTTAGTTAGTTCCCCCCAGAAGTCCTTTAACATTGGACAAGAAAACAGCATATGTTCTAGATCTGCTGCGTAAGCAAGGCACTTGGGGCATTTAGTGCGGTCTCCTTGAGTGTTATTAGGGGACCACTTTGAGATCTTTTCCGGTGTATAGTATAACATACAAACTGTGCGGAACTGTTCTCAAACTAGATGAGCGTACAGCGTTATTTATGTTAGCTAAAGAGCATCTGATTTGCTTAGGCGTTATATTTAAACCAGTATTACTGCTCCATTTTTGAGCTAGTTGTAGACAATCATCGATTTTAGCAGCACAGAGATGTTTATATGCCTCGCTTATAACTGATTTGTTTTTGGTAGAATATAAACAATTACAAATATCAGAATCTAAGATATTAAATAGCTGTTTCTTTCTAATTAGAAAATCGTGTACTTGTATATATTTAAACCTCATATTTTCCGTCAAATTGTAGAGAATTTGTAGGGTGTGAAAATCTAGAAACCCTTGTGCCCCGTATAAATCCCCGAGAGTATTAATACCATGTGTTGACCATCTATGGGTCGTTCCATCATTAAATATTCCCGGGAGGCCAGGATTGTCCCAGAGTTGTAATTTCGGGTGGTAAAAAGACGTTTTACAATAAGCCAAAATGTTATTCCATATCCTGATAATGTCTTTGGCGGTCTTGAATTTCACCCTTTTAAAATAATTAGGGTCGTTAACTCGCTGTAAAAACATATTAGATTCAGATTTTAACATAAATACATGAAAGAAAAACGTGTTTTCCTTGTATAGTAAAGATGGAAGGCGCCTAATAAACGACGACCAGAAATATAGTTTTAAATCCGGAAATTTTAAACCGCCTTTGTCTGTATTGTTTTTGAGGAGCTTCAACGATCTTCTGGCTTTTTTGTATCCCCATATAAAACTACTGAAAATCCCGTCAAGCTGTTTGAAAAAAGAGTTATTTAAAGCAAATGGGATGGAGCGAAATAGATATAAAAATTTAGGAAGTATCTTCATTTTGATGAGATTAATTCTGCCAATTAAATTCAAAGGTAATCTATGCCATTTTTTTAATGTGACAATAGTAGATTTGATTAGGTCGTTGTAGTTGAGATTGTTTATTTCTCGTATTCTCGATGTAATTTTAACGCCTAAATAAGTAGCGGTCTTACATATCTCAGGGACTTCTGTTGCTGGTAAGTAATTAGCTATGATTTGTGTTTTATTTGTATTTAATTTGTACCGAGATACTTTGCCAAATTTGAGGGCCTCTATATTTATTCCTTCTAGAGTCTGTATAATGTCAGAAGAATATACAGCAATGTCGTCAGCATATGCTGTTATTTTTAGCACCTGTTCATTAGATTTAAACGGTATAATTTTGGGTTGTGTTTGGAGGGAATGTAAAAATGGTTCAAGTGATAGGGCAAATAGCAATGGTGATAAGGGGCAGCCTTGACGAGTGCCCCGCAGTATCAAAAAATCTGTAGAGATCAAACCCCCATAACTAATACAGGCAGAGGGGCTGTCATATAGCACTTTTATCCACTTTAGAAAATATCCGTTAAACCCCATTTTGGTCATAACGTGCCATAAGTAATCCCACCCCACCCGGTCAAAAGCCTTCTCGGCATCCAGTAATATCATACCAAGTGGGGTGGACTCAATCTCAGCCACATCGAATGCTGTAATAGCCATGTTGACGTGTATGGTAGTATCCCGCCCAGTAACAAACCCGTGTTGTTGGGGGTTAACCATTTTAGGCATAAAAGGCGCTAATGTGGAAGCTAAAATTTTTGCAAAAATTTTTGCGTCTGTATTGATCAAAGAAAGGGGCCTATATGACCCTCTTTCCTGTTTTGGTTTCCCTTTTTTAAGAAAAAAATATTATTTTGGCTCTATTCCATGATTTGGGTGCCTTACTGGTTTCCCCAATCGATTGCATTACCCGTAATAACAAAGGTGCAAGTTCCTCTAAACAAATTTTATAAATCTCTAACGGGATTGTGTCTTCTCCTGAAGCCTTTCCAGAGGGTAGAGAGGTAATAGCTTGACGTAGTTCTTGTCCAGTGATGTTTTCCGACATAAGATCTGATTCTGATTCGCTAAGTGAAACTATAGGAAGCTCATCTAGGTAATTCTGTATTACTGTTTCGTTTGGAGTGGATTCTGGAGTATATAAAGTCCTATAGAATTCTGCAAATTGTTCTAGTATATCATAAGGTTGATCGTGTAGTAAATTATCAGAACCCCGAATACTAGCAATTGTAGTACTGGCTCTATCTTCTGCTACTTTGTATGCCAAGATTTTCCCAATTTTATCCCCGCCCTCATATTGTTCTATCTTATATTTATGAAGTTTAGTACTATTTTTTTAAATAAATTTAGCTTTTGTTTCTGATTTCAACTGGTTTAATTTGAGACCTATTTCTACAACCGTTGGCAGATTAAGACGTAATGCAGTTGACAAGAGCGCTTCTTGAGCCGAAATACTTGAAGTCAGAGATTGATTAGCTTTTTGGCGTTCGTAATTTTGTCTAATCACATATCCTTGCTTAAACCCCCTGATACTTGCCTTACAGGCATCCCAGACTATTTTTTTTTTTGCTGAAATTTATTTTATTGTTGCATCAAAGTATACAGGTACAGTGTAATTGATCTGCTGACATGGCCTCAACATTCACCCACGAACAGCCAGGCGTGCAACGTTTTTTAGTATCTATATAACTGGTGCAAACATACATTTTCTTGAATGATCAATGTAGATCGTACAAACATGTCCGCAGGTCGGGAAACAGTGAATCTAACTCGCCAATGGGGCGGTGGATAATAGCAGGTATATAGGATCCCACCTTGAGAGCGTTGGATCAAGGTCTGCACTGTCCATACAGTGGTGGCACCTGATAACGAGGGGGACAAAAACCGTGGGTGGGAAGCATATGGGCGCTAGCAGGGTCTAGGCAAGGGGATACTGGCGACGGGCGTCAGGGGGGGGGCCTCGGAGCTAGTTGGTCTGCGCATCATGAGAGGGGGAGGGAGGGGGATAAGAGGGGTGAGCAGGGGGTGAGTACCCCCGGGGATGCGGGCATCGAGGTGGGTGGCATGGCATACGAGAGTTTGATCAGGATGTAGAGGGTGCCGGGAGACGGTCCACAGGCATCCCAGACTATGTTACATATTGCAGAGTCTTGGTTAATTTCTATAAATTCTATAAAATGAATTTTCAGCTGTGAAATATAAACAGGGTCTGTTATCAAATGTCTAGGAAAAGAAAATAATCTAGGGCGTATGTTTCTATGCGAGATATCAAAAGTTAGCATTACAGGATTATGGTCACAAGAAATTCGGGGACAAACCTCCATTAGGCAAGTGTTTAAGAAGTTTATGTTAGCGAAAGCCATATCCAACCGGGAGCAGAGTTTGTGGGGTGCAGAATAATATGTATAACCTGGAGAAATTGAGTGTAAGTATCGCCACGCATCTTTTATGTTATGAGTGCGACATAGATCTAAGATTGACACTCTAGTTTTGCGCATCCACTGAAATCTCCCTGGCCGAGTAGTGTCTATTTGATAATCCATAATACAGTTAAAATCCCCCATTATAATAAGCTCCCCATCCCAACCCAACAAATTTATATTCAAATCATCAAAAAACGTAGGTTCATCTTGGTTTGGTGCGTAAATTGCACAAATAACATATTTATGATTTTCGATATCCATTTGAGCTATTACCCATCTGCCATCCTTATCATATGCAGTTTGTAAAGTTTCAGCTTTAAATCGTTTGTCTTTGAGAATCGCGACCCCTCTTATTGATGCCCCAAATGTAGTACAGCTGATAATGTCATAACCTAGTTGACGTAGTATTTTTTTGTCTTTGCCAGCTAGATGTGTTTCAGAAAGTAGTATAAAATGAGGGCTGTAAATTCTTATTTCTTCAGACACCAGACGTCGCTTGTTTTTACTGTTTAGCCCCGCCACATTCCAAGCCAGACATTTTATTCTATGCACTGTAAATGTAAACAACCACCATAATAGTAAACCAAATGGTATTTCCTAAATTCAAAATCGTGCATAAGTAAATATTTATTTATATTTGTATCATTTTTTACCAGTCTCCCTCTTAGTTTGCAAACATGTTTTTTCAGAGTATTTTTTCCCCCCCACCCCGCGGAGAGTCGATGGATCCCCCCCACCACCCCCCTGTCACCCACCCGCATCGGGAAGGGACCACCCTTCAGGTTCTGCTGCCGTTGGAGAGGCAGCTTCTGCAGCAGTCTACCTGAAGAATCCTACCACCACCCCCACTAAATAACTTTGCATCTCGAGAAGTTAGTTTCTTTTACTTTAGCCTGTCTAAGTCGACACAATCAGAGAAAAAAAAAAAAGGGACATAGTAATCTTAACTGAATAGTAAGATCTCTATAGTTTTAACTTTCACTTTAGCTTTTACTTAGTCCAGAAAGATAATGTTCAGCTTCTTTAGGATCATTAAAAAAGTGAGTGCGCCCACCTTTCATGACTTTCAGCCGTGCCGGTTCTTGGAGAAAGGCTTGGCCCCCCATAGATTTAATTGGGTCTATCAGTTTACGTAACTCCCAACGTTTATCCATTGTGGCTTTATTGAGATCAGACCTAACAAATAGAGACAGATTCCCTATTACTATAGGGGTATTAGGACGCGCTTTCTGCCATATGGCCTGTCTCAGCAAAAAGTTGCCCAAAAAAATAATAAAGGGACGGGGAAATTTACTTTCTTTGTTTTTTTGAATTAGGGGTAAACGGTATGCTCGTTGGATTTGGGAATCCCAGTCCCAATCAGCTAAATCCGGGAAAGCCTTTTGCAGTAATCCTACCAAATAAGCTCTCGGGTCTGATCCCTCTGATCCTTCCGGCACCCCAAAAAGTCTCAAATTTGATCTCCTCTGTCTATTTTCTAAATCCTCTGCTTTGAGTTGGAGTGCGATTATCTGAGTATCATGTTGATTTACCACTGAGTGTGTACGGGCTGTAGTTTCCTCTATACCTACTACTCTGTGCTGGAGCTCTTCAATATCTTGTGAGACCCCACAGAATTTGGAAGTTAGATCAGATAAGGCAGATTGAAGTTTGTTGTTATCTTCGCGTACTTGCGAGTAGTGCTCTTGCGCTTCACTGCGTTGGTTAGTTAATATATGAAGTATTGTGTCAAGCTGAGTAGAGTTGGATTCTTGCTTGTCCTCCCCTTCTGGATTCGATGATAAAATACTATTGCTGGCCATCGGAGAAGAAGGAGAGGATAGCGAAGTATTCGCATTTGGCACAGATAAGACAGTAGATATAGCAAGAGTGTTATCAACACCAATTAGATCTGTAGTGTTATCTTTCTCCCCCCCCATCTGTAACTGCCTGTTTTAAGTTGGTTAGTATCGTGGAGTCACCAGTTAAGGTTGCTAAAGTATGCTGTAGCATAGACGTAGACGTATTTTGTTCCGATGTAACCTTGGCAGTTAAATTGACTGGTTCATTTATAGTACTGTTATCTGGAAGAACTAGTCCGCTTGACAGACTGGAGTTTGAATCAAGGTCCGTGGGGCTTGTCCCAGATAACCTTAATGTCATATTTTTAACCAGCCCTTTAGCCTCGATCCATTTTCTGAGAGGGCTTTTATCAACCAGAATTTTCTTAGCAGACGCTATATTGTTGATAACAGTTCGGTTTAAGGTAGTGCTTGCTTTCACCCCCTTTTGGTCTTAAATTTGCCTTTTGTTTTGCGTCTTCTGGTCGCCAAAGATTTTGCTACATTTTCAGATGGATCGGTTGATTCTTCTTCTCCTGTCTCGTTTTCAAATTCGTCATAGGAACCTAAGTCTGCGCTCTCTTCGCCTATCACCACGATAGAATTGAGTTCCTTTTGTTGTGGCTTTATGCTGTCGCGTCCTGCATCAACAGAGTCAATTGTTTGCACCGTTTCAAAAATAAATGGTAGTTCAGTAGATTGTGTAGCTTGGAATTTAGATGCCCCATCAGCAGTTTGTGCAATTAAATTAGCAGTTGAACTAGCGTTTTTCCTTGTGTTTTCTTTTAATGCTTTATTTATTTCTGTCTCTTGATTTTTAGATAATGTGTCACTTGACCCATTAGTTGTTTCGGTGACTTCCGGGGTTACTTTTCCAAACATATTGGGCATATTACTTGGGCTTGCGGGGTTGTTAGTATCGTTAAGTACATTGTTTTTAGGTCCAAGATTCCCCGCTCCCGTCTTGAATTTTTGTTTAGTAACATTTTTGTAGTTTTTTTTAACGAGGAAGTACTAGGGTCAGTTAAATCAATTTGTTTTAAGGGACAACATGGAGGCTTACCGGGAGCTGATTTTCCAATATTATTGTCCGTTTTCTTGTCAGCCAATGCCTCGGACATAGAAGAAAACTCCTTGAGGCCATGGGGCGCTGTCTCTCCCTCTGGAGCCTTAGAGGTGGATGATGCAACAGTTGTTTGCTCCGAGGATCCATTTGCCGGCAGCGAGTTGAGCACTGAAGCGGAGATCTCCCCCAATGCGGTTGCTGCTCCTGTGGTCCCCATCCCCGCTCCCACAGCTCCCGCAGCTATTGGAATCACCGCTGCGTCTCCCACATTCGTTGCGCTTGGACCCCCCGTGCTAGCATCCATGGGAGGGGGAGCAGCGGTAGCCTTGGTGTTCCGCGTGATTCGCGGCGGATTTTTGGGAGACATAGCGCGCAGCCACCAGGTGCGAGCGGGTTGGAGACCTATTCAGCCGATCTCCGATCCGTAAAACAAACTGCGGATCCGCGCAACTGAGCGCCCGACGGTCCTGGAGAGATTAGGAAGCCAAAGCATCAGCGGGAGCTGGTGAGCGAATTTACTTTTTAGAAGTGAAATTATTATCCAAAGTGTTCAGAAATCCGATTAAGGTTTTATTCATATTCCGTTGTGTCGAGAAGGAGACAGCCGTTTCTCAGTCTCGTTCGGTGGGGGTGAGGAGCTTCAGGATTAGCCGCCGACGGCTCGCGTCCTCACTCCGCCATCTTGGACCGACCCTCAGGGCAGACTATTCCAGAGCTTAGCCGCTGCAACTTCAAACAGTCTACCTCCCATTCTGACTCTTCTAAATTTAGGTATCCTCACCAGTCTTGCCGAAGAGGAGCGAAAAGACTTCTAGAAGGAGTGTACCAGCCAATTTTTTTACGCAGGGATAGGGGACCGGTCTCATGAAGAGCTTTAAATACCTGACAGAGAGATTTGATTTGTACTATCTGTCTCAAGGGGAGCCAATGGAGTGTTGCTAGGGTTGCAGATGCCGAGGCTCTTTTAGGAAGACCCAGTACTAGTTTGGCAGCTGCTGACTGGATTCTCTGCAATCTATCCAGCACAAATTCAGGAGAATTTAGCAGAAGGGCATTGCAGTAATCGAGCCTGCTAAGTATTGTACATCGTGCATACAATTAATCTAAATGGAAGGCATGTCACTGGGCACTGCCTGCCTTAAAATCAACAAATATGCCACAGAACCAAAGAATGGCTGTGGCAAAATGGGCTCAAGTGGAAAAAATCCTTGCTATGTTTTTTCTGAAATTTTGAGCATTCTTTGCTCCTTAGCCCACTGTTCCACTTCATATCTTGATTTCAGGGACAGCGAGCCATACATTGAGAGTGCTTTGATTTATGGTTACCCAACTGTAATTACTTCTCTAATCTTGTTACCTGAACTTTTTTTTTGTGTGAACCTATTTTCAATGGACTATATAAGAGCCTGCAATCCCTGTACAATACACTGTCTCTAATGTCTCTATTACAGAAGAGTTGTGAAGTTACTAGTCATCTATAATAATGAAATTACATAGCTGCTCAACTGTAATAGGCTATTACAGTTTAGTACTAATGTCATAATGCCTGCCTGCAACGAGAGCCAGCATGGAAGTTGAAAGGAAGGTAACAAAGCATAACTACACCTGCAAATTTAAGCAACAAGAACAGGAACTATTCTTTCACTTCTCCTGATCTGTTTTATTTTTTCATGAAACTGATGTGCCGAAAGGAGGTATTTATGGAAACATGCTCATTTTTTGCAAGCTTTAGGTCATTACAGGAAAGACTGACTGCATGTTTCTACACATTCTGAGCTACAGTGAGTTTGTAAAACTGACTTACGCTAAACTGATTCTAATATTTTTCTCCAACAAATGACTAAATGCTTTTTGTTGTGTTCAATTTCACATTACAGATTCTGCTTTTATTCTTCATGTCTGCACCCATTCTATCTCCTTCACATTAAATAGCAAGACACAGAGGATTTAAGCAATATATGGAAAAGGTGATGGAGTGACCTTGTCCTATTGGGGAAGGTACCTCGGATTACGCTACTTCATAAAGCATCACTGCCTTGCGCTGCATTCCTCGAGTCTATACCGTCATGGACCTCCTTGCTTTTGTTGCAATGTTATAATGTAGGACAGAGTGTACTTCATACCGTTTATATATGCAGTGGCAACAATTACAATATGATATTAATTATATTGTTGTCTGTGAAGAGGAGCCAAGATACGCAAGGTGCAAAGCCTATAGTGTGTCATGTTGCCCCTCCGAATCGCAATAAATAGAATATTTCTGAAAGCAGATGTTCTTGCTTCTCTAAGTTGATGTCATACTGCATTTTCGTGTACGGTTTTTCTAAAGAAATGTATTAAAATGAAACATGATACAAGGGGTGAAATCCATGCAGGAGACATTGCTTTGAATAAACCTTGTGAGTTTTAACAATCCTGGTGGTTAACAACATGTAAAGAGCACGTTCATCCATAGGCATCTTGGCGCTGAATAACAGATGTTTATTGCAGTCCAACTCAATGGTACTCATTTTATCGACATCAGGTGGATGAAAGGCGGAGTGGACCAGCTGGGATTTTAACCTGTGACCATGAGGGCGAACACAGGCTGCTGCAGGGGTTGCATTAGTCCACTGAGCCACCAAACTCAGCAGTCTAGTGGTGCAGTTCTTTATTACGACCTGTAGTTTGAAAATAACCTGTAATGTGCTCTCCGCACTGTAAATGTATGTTTATTGGCACACTAGTTCCGGATTATATGGTTTATGGACAGGGTGGGATTGGGATTAGAAATCGTCCCGGGCACGCTAAAAAAAGTGGCCCACATTTGCATATTGCCTTTGCACAACACTGCTACGGCTAAGTTTTATTTAAAAAAAAAAAAGGGGGATGGGGTAAAATAAATGCACGGATTAGCTTACAATGGTGAAACACACCGGAATACAAGTGAGGCCACTTTTGCTCCGGGCCCCCTCCCCCCGCTCAATATGCATATGTTAATGGGCCGGCCCCAGTGAGAGAAATGTGTAGTAATTGAGGCCCTTCTGCCTCCAGAAAGGCCACTCAGGCACCCACTGGGCCGCTTACAGCATCCGAGCAACGCAGAAACCACCAAATCGCCCACAGACTGCTCAAAAAAGCAGACCACAGCTGAAACCTGACACCGGCTCCTCGGGCATTGCCCGAGTGCCCGTGTTACCAATCCGACGCTGCTTATGGAGCAACAGATATTGTCATTGACAGGGCATATCTCGATAAAGTTCCCATAGCCCTGTAGCTACCCCCACTTTTCTAGCTCCTCCCCCTATTGGCGGGGCAGAGAGCCTCCCCGCACATTTCCTGACAGGAGATGCTGAAGCCACCTACAAGGTGTGGGGGCGCTCAGTGGGCTGGAAAGAAGGCGGATGCCGAAGTTGCACGCCCTTGAGTTCACCTCCAGAGGTAAACAGAGCGGTTGTTGTTAACATTACATCAGGAGAACTGCATTTCTGCCTCCGGGGT
Source organism: Lissotriton helveticus (assembly GCF_964261635.1). Classification (NCBI taxonomy): domain Eukaryota; kingdom Metazoa; phylum Chordata; class Amphibia; order Caudata; family Salamandridae; genus Lissotriton; species Lissotriton helveticus. The sequence goes on from NC_136057.1 coordinate 294,543,593, forward strand.
CCGTGCATAGTTTGCTGTCGACGAGTTATTCGAAGCATTCCTTGATTCAGAGTTTTTCTGGCATGCCCTGGTGTGCTATTGGTACTGCTCCTTAAGTAGTGAATGTGAGGCCAAGGTGGCGGGGGCCAAGTCTAGGAAGAAGAATAGGGTTTGGCAGGGCTTTAAGTGGGATGAAAAAACCAAGGGGGCCTGTCACAGGGGCGTGGTCAATGTACTTGTGGCTTAAGAAACGTAAGCTAAAAACCTGTGCTTAGAATAGCGTGCCGCCTGACTGGCATTGTGCTGCTTCTGTCATTGCATCCAGATATATAATACAACAAGTAACATTACACCTACAACAAGCCAGGACTATTGGCTTTTGCCAATGGTTGTTAGTTGCATAAGATAATCAAGCAACAACTATGGCTTCATTGTATAGAATATTGAAAATGGTTAAATTCTGAAATGATGAGACTGAAAGAACTATAAAATGTCTCTTTGAAGTTGCATCAAAGGCACTGAAGGGAAGTACTGTTGCAAAGTTAAGATTTCATTTTTTTCATCCTGAGGGCAAAGATTGAGAGCCCGATAGCGACCCGTCTCCGCACCTGCTTTTTAGAACTGGCAGGACCCGGCTCACTAAAAGCCCTGGGGTTTGGGCCTCTGTGGTCATGTAACGGCTTACCTTTTATAACACAGAGGACAGATCTGTAACCAATTGTAATTGCATTTACACTCCTGACGAGGCACTGAAGCGCATCATCAGTGGTGGCATGCTAGACTGTTGTAAGTCCTTGTTTGGAAGAGTTTTGGATTGCAGTGAGGCCTATGTGGGAATTGCCTGGGTGTCAGGTGTGAATAGAGTGATGATCTTCTCTTGCCTTAGGTTGATGCCTGTGGGCCAGTAATGGTGGTAAAGGGAGTGAAAGAACACACTGAATTTACTTTAATTTATTGTTTTAACTTAATAACTTTAAGTTCTTTTCCTCCAAGCATTGGCACTTTTATAGATTCTGTATGGTTCCTTCTGAGTTAAGATAAATGAAGTTCTATGCCTAACCTGGAGATATTTTTATGGGTATTCAATAAGTCCTCTTGTGTATTGTAAAGTGTCATTTTGTGATAATTTGTATTACTCAGACAATACATTTTACTTACTTAATTTATTGTTGTGCCTGTTTGAGGAATCTACAGAGGGTCCACCCATGAGTGACAGAGGAGCAGCCCAGGGCACGCAATGGATACGGGCAGTTGTGGCAGTTGGGCCACCTAATCCCCCCAGAGCCACAGGTGAGCAACCTTGGGAAATCCCCCGGCCATGGCAGATGGTCTCCACATTGGAGTTGTTACATCAGGGATGAGGCGCAGCCCACAAGCCTTCGCAGGAGTGACACCAGCAGAGCAAACCCTTTTTAGTCACTACTCTGTGACAGGAGAGTGACCCACAGTAGTGCACTGGTTACAGACAGCCAGAGTAAAAGCTCTTCAAAGTCCACCCACAAGAGAGAGTAGAGCAACCAACATACGTGTGATGATATAGTACTATGGTCCAGCTCTCTCGCTGTTGAGCCATACCCTTTTTGTTGTGGGTGGATGGCTCCTCGAGGTTTGCACCTTCCATGCCTCTGTCTCAAGATTTATAAAAGGGATGAGTGCGTCCTCCCAGTCAGGCTCTTCATTTTTCGATTCTTTTTCGAGTATTCCAGAATTTAATAAATATTGAAGCAACTTCTTGCATGATCTTTCAGTTGTGAGTTTTATTCACAGTAGACATTTTAAATCAGTCCATCATTGTTGGAGTATTCTATAAAGGAAGAAGATACCAAAGCAGCCTTGGAATACTCCAAAAATAATGAAATAATGAAAAGCCTTAAATAAATGGGAATACACACTCATCCCTTTTATCAACCCACATAAGTGGCCTTGCAGGAGCAACAGAGGAGCGACCCAATGGCATGCACTGGATGCAGACGGCCATCGCCAACCAGTTGAGAAGCCTTTTCAGCAGTGGTATCACATTATTTTACCTGTCAACCCTTGTTTTAATCCATAGATTCAGAAATCCCTGGATATCATACACGTTGATTAAAGAGCAAGTCACATTTAGCCGTGTTAAATGCATTCGTTGACTATGCCGGGCTTCACTCTTCTTCCAGCCGTGAAGGAAAGATCAGCAAGCGGGAGGAATATCCTTATAGAAGGTTTTGATATCAGGTTGAGAGTTTGAATCCTAGCAACGCCCCATAGACTGTCATCCCCTGGAGGAACTGAGCAACATACATTGGTAAATAGTAGCATCTGTTATTTACTGCTCGAGAAGCGCTGTGTAGAAGAAAAGTTATTGGAGCCAGTTGTACCCAAGAGCAAGATGGATGAGGAAGGGGAGGATGGCAGGCTGAAGACTCTTCGGGGCAGGTGAGAGGTGTGCCCTACAGGTATACACAGAAATTAGGCCAATGTGAATACTCTTCAAGGCCTGCCCAGGAGTGATAGAAGGGCAATCAGCATGAATGCACTGGGTACTGGGAGACCTGGATCCATGGTCGCTACAAAAGAAAGAATCAAAACAAAATGAGACAAACAAACGTAGATCGTCACTGGTTGGCTATGGTCTGATGCTCAGCATGCAAATGACACCCATCCCTTTGTCATTGAGTGTTGGTGGTGCCGGGAAGATAGAAGATTCTGGTTGGATGGATCCAACTGCAAGATAACAGAGGAGTGGCCGATGGCGTCCAGGATCAATAGTCTACAGTTTACTCCCCGTAGAAGAAGAGGAGAAGCACACGCCGTGTGCTTGTTTTGGGTAACCAGGTCTACAAAGGAGATCCTGCCCGATAGAATAGATGGATCAATTGTTCTTCGGGAGCACAAACAGTGAATATACACCATGGAACGTAGGCAAAGGATAGCTGGTTCTTCACCAGGACCAGGTCCTACACTGACAAAGGATGGCCAGAACTTCACCTGCATAAGGTGCTGCATAGGCAAAGGATGGCTGGTTCTTCACCTGCAGCAGGTCCCACATATTCAAAGGATGGCTGGTTCTTCATCTGCAGCAGGTACTGCAAAGGCTGGGTAGGTCTTCACCTATAGAAGGCCATACATATACAAAGAATGGTGTGTTCTTCATCAACAGCACAGTCACCATAGGCAAAGGATGGCAGGTTCTTCACCACCAGGAGAGCCTCTGTAGGACATTAATGGACGATTCTTCGCCTGCAATTAGTCACCACTAAGCAAAGGTGGGCCGGTTGTTCAGCACCAGCAGAGCCCCTACAGGCAAAGGATGGCCAGTTCTTCACCAGAAGAGCGACAATAAGGACGGCTGATTCTTCATCTGCAGCAGAATAACAATATGCAAAAGATGGCGGGCTCTTCCTCAGCAGCAAAGCCCCCATAGCAACGGATGGCCGGTTCTTCACCAGCAGCAGAGCCACCGCAGGCAAAGGATGGCTGGTTCTGCACCAGCAGCAGAGACACTGTGAGCAAAGGATGGCCGGTTCTTCACCAGCAGCAGAATTACTGTGGGCAAAGGATGGCTGCTTCTTCCCCAGCAGCAGAGCCACCGTGGGCAAAGGGTGGCTGGTTCTTCATCGGAAGAGTGACAATAGGCAGAGGACGGCTGATTCATCACCAGCAGCAGAGTAACAATATGCAAAGGATGGCTGATTCTTCACCAGCAGCAGAACCACTGTGGGCAAAAGATGGCCAGTTCTTCACCAGCAGCAGAGTGACAATATGCAAGAGATGGCCAGTTCTTCACCAGCAGCAGTACCACCGTGGACAAAACAAAGGCCAGTTCTTCAGGTGCAGCAGGTTTTACATAGGTAAAGGATGGCCAGGTATTTGCCAGAGGCACATCTTTATAGACAAAGTATGATTGGTTCTTTTGTCTGTAAATGGTCATACATAGGCAAAGGATGGGAGGTTCATCACCAGCATCAGAGCCACCGCAGGCAAAGGATGGGAGGTTCATCACCAGCAGCAGAGCCATTGTAGGCAAAGCATGGCTGGTTCTTCCCCAGCAGCTGAGTCACCGCAGGCAAAGGGTGGAGAGATCTTCCGCAGCAGCAGAGCCACCATAGCAAAGCCTGCTGGTTCTTCACCAGCAGCAGAGTGACCGTGGGCAAAAGATGGCCTTTCTTCACCAGCAGCAGAGCCACCGCAGTCAAAGGATGGCTGTCTCTTCACCAGCAGCAGAGCCACTGTAGGCAGAGGATGGCTGGCTCTTTACCAGCAGCAGAGCCATTGTAGGAAAAGCATGGCCGGTTCTTCCGCAGCAGCAGAGCCACCATATCAAAGATGGCTGGTTCTTCACCAGCGGCAGAGACACAGTGGGCAAAAGATGACTGGTTCTACACCAGCAGTAGAGCCACTCTAGACAAAGGATGTCTGGTTCTTCACCAGCAGCAGAGCCATCGTAGGTAAAGGATGACTGGCTCTTCACCAGCAGCAGAGCCACCTTAAGCAAAGGATGACTGGTTCTTCACCAGCAGCAGAGCCACTGTAGGCAAAGGATGTCTGGTTCTTCACCAGCAACAGAGCTACCGTAGGCAAAGGATGACTGGTTCTTCACCAGAAGCAGAGACACCGTGAGCAAAGGATGGCCGGTTCTTCACTAGCAGCAGAATTACTGTGGGAAAGGGATGGCTGGTTCTTCCCCAGGAGCAGAGCCACTGTGGGCACAGGATGGCTGGTTCTTCACAAACAGCAGAGTCACAGTGGGCAAAAGATGGCTGTTTCTTCACCAGCATCTGAGCCACCAAAGCAAAGGATGGCTGGTTCTTCACCAGCAGCAGAGCCACTTTAGGCAAAGGATGGCTGGTTCTTCATCAACAGCAGAGCCACCGTGGGCAAAGGATAGCTGGTTCTTCACCAGCAGCAGAGCCACTTTAGGCAAAGGATTGCTGGTTCTTCACCAACAGCAGAGCCACCGTGGGCAAAGAATGGCTGGTGCTTCACCAGCAGCAGAGCAACCGTGGGCAAAGGATGGCTGGTTCTTCACCAGCAGCAGAGCCACCGGGGGCAAAAGATGGCTCGTTCTTCCCCAACAGCAGGGCTACCGTGGACAAAGGATAGCTGGTTCTTCACCAGCAGCAGAGCCACTTTAGGCAAAGGATTGTTGGTTCTTCACCAACAGCAGAGCCACCGTGGGCAAAGAATGACTGGTGCTTCACCAGCAGCAGAGCAACCGTGGGCAAAGGATGGCTGATTCTTCACCAGCAGCAGAGCGACCATGGGCAAAGGATGGCTGGTTCTTCACCAGCAGCAGAGCCACCGCAGGCAAAGGATAGCTGGTTCTTCACCAGCAGCAGAGCCACCGTAGGCAAAGGATGGCTGGTTCTTCACCAGCAGCTGAGCCACAGCGGGCAAAGGATGGCTGGTTCTTCACCAGCAGCAGAGCCACCGCAGGCAAAGTATGGCTGGTTCTACACCAGCAGCAGAGCCACCGCAGGCAAAGGATGGCCGGTTCTTCACCAGCAGCAGAGCCACGATAGCAAAGACTGAGGGTTCTTCACCAGCACCAGAGCCACAGCAGGCAAAGGATTCCTGGTTCTTCACCAGCAGCAGAGCCACCGCAGGCAAAGGAGGCCTGGTTCTTCACCAAAAGCAGAGCCACCGTGGGCAAAGGATGGACAGTTCTTCACCAGCAGCAGAGCCACCGCGGGCAAAGGAAGGCTGGTTCTTCACCAGCAGCAGAGCCACCGTAGGCAAGGGATGGCCGACTCTTCACCAGCAGCAGAGTCGCCGCGGGAAAAGGATGGCTGGTTCTTCCCCAGCAGCAGAGCCACCGTGGGCAAAGGATAGCTGGTTCTTCACCAGCAGCAGAGCGACCGTGGGCAAAGGATGGCTGGTTCTTCACCAGCAGCAGACCACCGTGGGCAAAGGATGGCTGGTGCTTCACCAGCAGCAGAGCCACCGCGGGCAAAGGATGGCCGGTTCTTCACCAGCAGCAGAGCCACGATAGGAAAGACTGTTGGTTCTTCACCAGCAGCAGAGCCACCGCAGGAAAAGGATTCCTAGTTTTTCACCAGCAGCAGAGCCACCGCAGGCAAAGGATGCCTGGTTCTTCACCAGCAGAAGAGCCACCGCGGGCAAAGGATGACTGGTTCTTCACCAGCAGCAGAGCCACCTTAAGCAAAGGATGACTGGTTCTTCACCAACATCAGAACCACCATAGCAAAGGATGGCTAGTTCTTCACCAGCAGCAGAGTCACTGTGGGCAAAGGATGGCTGGTTCTTCCCCAGCAGCAGAGCCATCATAGCAAAGGATGGACAGTTCTTCACCAGCAGCGGAGCTACTTCGGGCAAAGGGGTGGCTGGTTCTTCACCAGTAGCAGAGCCACCGCGGGCAAAGGATGGCTGGTTCTTCACCAGCATCAGAGCCACCGCAGGCAAAGGATGGCTGGTTCTTCACCAGCAGCAGAGCCACCGCAGGCAAAGGATGGCTTGTTCTTCACCAGCAGCAGAGCCACCGTAGGCAAAGGATGGCTGGTTCTTCACCAGCAGCAGAGTCAAGGCGGGCAAAGGATGGCTGGTTCTTCACCAGCATGAGAGCCACCGCAGGCAAAGGATGCCTGGTTCTTCACCAACAGAAGAGCCACCGCGGGCAAAGGATGACTGGTTCTTCACCAACATCAGAACCACCATAGCAATGGATGGCTAGTTCTTCACCAGCAGCAGAGTCACTGTGGGCAAAGGATGGCTGGTTCTTCCCCAGCAGCAGAGCCATCATAGCAAAGGATGGACAGTTCTTCACCAGCAGCGGAGCTACTGCGGGCAAAGGGGTGGCTGGTTCTTCACCAGTAGCAGAGCCACCGCGGGCAAAGGATGGCTGATTCTTCACCAGTAGCACAGCTACTGTGGAAAAAGGATGGCTGGTTCTTCACCAGCATCAGAGCCACCGCAGGCAAAGGATGGCTGGTTCTTCACCAGCAGCAGAGTCACCGCAGGCAAAGGATGGCTTGTTCTTCACCAGCAGCAGAGCCACCGTAGGCAAAGGATGGCTGGTTCTTCACCAGCAGCAGAGTCAAGGCGGGCAAAGGATGGCTGGTTCTTCACCAGCAGCAGAGCCACCGTGGTCAAAGGATGGCCGGGTCTTCACCAGCAGAAGAGCCACTATAGCAAAAGATGGCCGGTTCTTCCCTAGCAGCAGAACCACTTTTAGCATAGGAAGACCAGTTACTCACCTGCATGGTGACTCTGCTGCAGGTGAAGGAGCGTATACTTTAAATAAAGTTACGTATAATATCACCTTAAAGTTATGACTTCAGAACCTTATTTTTGTACAATAGCTTGGTCAAAGTAAAACATCGTTTTAGAATTAAATTATGTAATATTTGATTATTGCTTGTGTTGATGAGTATTGAAATAAATTACGATTTGCTAAGCCCCACCACAAAACTCAGAACCTCGGGTCATAGATTCGATGCATATGGTGGATTATGCATGTTATGCTGACAGATTCTTGCGGCGCTGTGAGGGCAGACGGCCTATCACTTACCTGCAAACCTACCCACAGGGGTCGGGAATCGGCAAGGAGTCAGACAGTGCATCCCCACGCACAGGGGCACACGTGGCTGCAGCCTGGACCACAGACGCAGAGCATGGACAGACTGCCACTACGGACTGACGAGCAGTGCAGAGAATGGGCAGCCATGACTACCGTCTAAACTACAGCGGTCCTGGGAGTCGTCACACTGTCCAAGGTAGAGTCAGGTGCCGTAGATGCAGAGAGCTCAGTCCTGCGCCTGCAGCCCGCATCTGGGAGATGAAAGACACAATTTCCATAGAGTGAGACATTTCCCATACCCGCTGCCAATCACGCGGGGGTCACCCAGCGAGGCCTCGCTATCACTGACGCCTGGACTCGGCATTTCCTTTAAACACCAGCACAGTTAGTCAGACCCCAAGCTTCGGAGGCTGGAAGTCCCCTCGCAGGGTGCAGGCACGAAAGATGTGCTAGAAACACAAACAGAGGCCGCGGCTCGCGCCCGAGGCCGCCATCTTCCTGTCCGCCCAATGCTAAGTGGTTATTGTGAAATACCAATGATTGAGCGCACTTATAGGCCAGGAATTGGGGACTTTTTCCTATGGTCTTTTTAGACGGTTTCATAAAAAAAGAGTCAAGGATAAAGTAAGAGTTGGGTTTCCAGGAAACAGATCGACCTGTGTCGGGAAGAGATGGAGTTTATGAGGGTTTAGTCTTCACGGTGCTGCGTGGTAATGTCTTTCTGAGGGATCCGCGTCCCCTTTAAAGGTGAAAGGGCACCCTGCAGCACTTACAACCAGGCATCTTCAAAGGCATCAACTTTAAAAGCTGAGGCCAGCCTGCCTGCCTGAACACACCTTGACTCTCTTTTGCAAGGAATGACTTTCAAAGCTGAAGGTCAAGGGGGAGGTCAAGGGTCATGCAGTGCAAACCTTGACATGTTCCTTGAAGAGTTCACAGCCCCTAGAGATGAGGACCATAAAGGTGACGCCATACAGAGGGCAGGGACCAGCCTGGCCACACAAAGGTCCTGATGGGAGAGATGCTGGCAGTGAAGAGACCGGTAATGCAGACGATGGAACAAACATATCTTAGCGCAAGAATGCGCTTAATTCCGCTCACAAGTAGGCATAACATAAACTCTATGTGGAGACATGAATCCCGTGTGAGGGGGTGCTGTGCCAATGCAGATAGAGCCCCCTTACAAATGACAACAACAAAGTTGTGAGCCTGCAAAGAGCACTTTACTACTTCCTTTAACCCACAAGTGGTCACATTGGGTTTGATTATGAACCAGGTTCCCATGTGGAATTCCACTCGCCTGATCACAAAATGCCTGATGTTTCTGCACCCAGTTTTCCCAGGTGCATGAGCAATTTAACCGGTCAGAGTTCCCTGTGGGCTAGAGGAGGTAGCTCTGATCTGAACCATCACTGTAGCCCTGCCGGTGATATTTCTTGTAAAAGTTGAAGTCTCTTTTTGTTTGTGCTGACTAGTGGCTTGCTGGTGACTTGCTGCGGGTGCCCTTGGTCTTAAAGGTTCTATGAAACAGGATCATTTCTACTGTGATCAGAGATCCGGTAGATTCAGAGACAACGCCCCTACAGGAAATAGACAGTGGGAAATGGTTCACTGTTTTTGTTTGTCCCCAACAACAGCCAAAGGGACTAATAGACTTGAGTAACTGGAATGAGTCCCACACTGGATACCAGTGATCTGATAACAGGTGGTAGATTTATAGGTTTAGGTTGTAATCATTTTTTAGGGGGGCACATAATCTTTGTGTTTCAGTCCAGTCAATGTAGAGAATGGGTACCAGAGTATTTTTCGACACATACCCACATTTTTCCAAAAACATCTTAATTGACGTGAAAACCCGACCTAAGTATAACACTGATTTAGGAAAGTCCTTTTTGTACGGTCAGCACTCACGTGCTGATGGTTATGACTCTGATAGTGCACTGGAGTCGTCTGCCCAGACCACAGTGGCTGTGCGATCTCCCCAAACGGGTATGTTCAACTTGGTAATTCCAGATTGACAAATACTTTACCCCCTTATAAGTCCCTAGTATTTAGTACCCGAGGTACCCAGGGCAAAGGTGCTGATGGTGTCCCCAGGGCTGGAGCACACATCTGTGCCACCCTGAGTGACCCAAGTAAACTACTGGCAGCAGGCCTGCCATTGCAGACTGCAGGAGCAGTGAAAACTGCTCAAACTCAACTGTGCCCTCACCATGTGTAGCACAGTCAATACCCTATTTTTAATATATGTCAGGCACCCGTAAGGAAGGCCTTCTAAGCCAGGAGGCAGGGTGCATTTATTCAAGTTGAGGACATATAAGTGCAAGCCTATATGTCCCTTAAGTGTTGTTCCCTCTTGGAAACTTCTATAAGTGCTAGCAGTCCATAGGATAACATCGGCTGCCACCCGGGCATTCTCAATGTTGGCAGCTCCATTATAGAAAAACCAATATATGTCATGTTTAGTATTAAACAACGTGCCTTTCCACCCCTGACACAAATCTCGTGTACTGGGTGTTGTGGCATGACCTCAGGTGGCTCTCTTAGATGTTGCCCACCTGGTTGACCCAGCTTCTCTGTGTTATCGCTGGCTTCCCCATTTGTCCAGAAGACAGGATTCTGAACTCCTGCCAGGCAGTGTGATCACTCTCAGGAGTCAGGAATATAGGCTTGGGCAGGAAGGAGGTCACACCTCCCTCCACCGAAGCAGGCTAGTGAATTGGCAAATCAAGGCGGCGACCCTCAAAGGTTGCACCGCCTCTGATATGGATCACAGCTGACTCCCAATAGAGGAAACAGCCCCCCCCCCCTACCCCAGGCACGTTTGAACCTGGACAAGCGGGAAATTAGTTAGTCAAGGAGCTGTACACCCACAGAAGGTTAGCCACACCTCCGGGAAGAGCAGCCTGGTCTGTACAGTAAAATTAGATTCCTGCCATCTTTAGAAGTGACAAAATAGAGGGGTTTGGGTAGAAAAGGTGACCCACACCCTAGGTGTTGTCCTCTTAGGGGTGGACTAGATGCAGAGACTAGCTGCCCATTGGCTGCTAGCTCCCACACCCTTAACTCCCCTAAATGTAGGATTTAAGAGACACCCCCTGTCCCCAGAACCTCAGTTCTGAACAACATGCATCAAAGAGGACAGAGGAAGAGACCTGTGTCAGCGACAAGGCGTGCACAATTCAAAGGAGGAATACCCTGTGCCTGTGGCAATGTCCTTGGAACTGCCTGTCCGAGACACGTCCTAGGCTATCTCTCGGTTCCCCCAGATAGAGGGATCCCTGTGGAGGTCTGAAGCAATTTCAGACTCCCCAGGACTAGTGGAACTAGTCCCTTGCAAACTGCAGGCAAGCCAACGCTCCTGAACCGAAGAATCGCTTGCCATTGAGCCCTTTGAGGAATCACCCAAATCCAGAAGGACTAGTGCATTGTGGGAACTGAAGTCCTACCTTCCACAAAGTTACAGGCAGCTACCATGTTCCCTTGGACCACGGGATGTCAAATTTACTTTCTGCTCTAATTACTGCTGCCAAGGCTTGTTGTTCGGCAGTCCAGCAACCGGCTCTTTCACTCGACGCTGCATGAAGCGGGAACCCCATCCGACCTTCTACCGCCATCAGCAACCACTGCGTTGTCTTTTTGCATCTTTTTCCCCCTGCAGCTCAGTTACAGAGGTGAATGCAGCTCTCTCGCAGCTCCTATTCAGCACGAGGGACAGCCAGGACAACTCTGCAGCTGAGCTCCACGGGCTTGTAATATTTAACTGACAGCCGTAGCTTGGTCCTTGGACCGGCATCACCATTACGCTACAAGGGTACAACACAATTCACATATTTAGTTGACTTATAAGTCCCTTGTAAAGTGGCATGACATATACCCAGGGCCTGTAACTTAATGCTACTAGTGGGCCTGCATCACTAATCGTGCAACCCACACAAGTAGCCTTTCAAACCTATCTCAGGCCTGCCACGGCAAGGCCGATGTGTGCAGTTTACTGCCACTTTGACTTAGCTTTTAAAACCACTTGCCAAGCTTTAAACTCCCCTTTTATTACACATAAGTCACCCCTAAGGTAGGCCCTATGTAGCCCTAAGGCAGGGTGCCGTGTAAGTAGAAGGTAGGAGATGTACTGGTAAGTTTTACATGTCCTAGTAGTGACAAACAGCTAAATTTGTTGTTCACTACTGGTCAGCCTACTTCTCTCATAGGCTAACATTGGGATTTCCTTCCAACACTTTTAAACTGTAATTCCTGATTAGAAAAGAGTGGCTGTACCATGTTTTATATCTTTGGAATGGTAATGATAAACCCCCTTTACTGGTAACATTGGATTAAACATTACTTTTTTAGAAATGCCACTTTTAGAAAGGGGACATTTATCTGCTCTTAATTTAGCTCTGTTTGCCTGCAGCCTGTCTCCAATACATGTCTGGGGTGGGTGACAGCTACACTTTGTGCATTCCAGCTAGACAGTCACAAACAGGAAAGGTGGGTGTGACTGAGAAATCATCTGCATTCATTTACATTCTGATAGATCTTCTTGGGCAGGAAGAGGGAGGGGGCGTTGACACTTGCACCTGATTAGGCAGTATGCTGTGTCCCATAAAAAGGGCTGATTACCCCTGCTCACAGATAGCCTGGCCAACAGGGATGGGATAAAAGGGTACCTGTGCACATCAAGTGCCTGATTTGAAGTCACCCCCACTTGAAAGGTACATTTGGGTATAAGAACTGGGGTCTGGCCCTACCAAGACAGGACATTACTGGACATGTGAAGAACTCTGCCTGGAGTAAAGACTGTTGTGATACAAGGATTGCCACTCTGCTTGACTGACTGTTCTGGAGGAACTGCTTCTTTGCTTTGCTGAGCTGCCAAGCTGCCTGCTGATATCTGCCCTGCTGACAACAGGGACTGGAGACATCTCACTTGAACCCAGAGTGACTCCAAGGGCTTGCTGGGTTGCACCCTGTTTCTGAAGTCTCAGGGCCATCAAAGACTTCCTACAACATGCTGCTGATGGACTCTCTCATATGTGAGTCCACCCTTTCCTGAGGTGTCAATCCATTCCTGGGTATCCGAAATGGGTTCTGCAGCTGTTCTGTTTTAAAACTGATGCTGCTACAACTTTGGGCCAATCAGAACCTATGCAGTGGCCTTCCACGCCGATGCAATGCCAATCCGAGGACATCCCTGTGCTGCTCGATGACAACGCTGGACCCAAATGCGAGGTTCAAAGACAACACAGCGCCTGTATTGCATGGGGTTTGATGCCGACGCGGGACCCGACTGTGAGGCTCGATGACGGTGCATCGACCCAACCGCGTGAATCGGAACCGACGCATCAAGTCTACAACATCGCCGCTTGCTCCATCTAAGGTACTTTTTCAGCAGACCCTGTGTGGGTCTTGTAACCAGCCTGCCCTTCACCTCAGTCGGCAGAATGCAGTCCACATAGAAAGAGGAAGTAAGGAAGAGAAATAAAGATATTTCTCCTCATTATGCCTCCCCTGAGAAGGTGTATCTTTTTTGTGCTTTCCCAGGTCTACCAGCAATGGTAAATCTGGGAATACGTCAAAATCAATGGGAGTTGTGTGGGAACCCCCACACAACAGCCATGGAGCACATTCCCAGGGCAGAGTAACGCAAGGCAGTGATTTACGCTGCGTTGCCTTGCTCCTGATTTATCAAGCCATGCAAAGTGGCCTTGCGTGGCTTGACAAATCACATTTAGAGTTTGATAAATAGGACCCTATGTCTCTAGGCTCTAATGCATGCCTTCCCTGCTTGCCCTTGCTACCATGAGAGTGTCAAATGCATAAAAGGAGACTATTGGCTATTCAGGATGGAGTGAACCAGTATTGTGGCACAGGGACATCAGTGGCAAACAACATTACCCAACACTGACTGCTGGAGGACCCCAAGAAGAGGCCTCTTATGTAGTACCCTCTTATCTAAATTCCATGGCGATTTGAGCTTTTGAGCATTCCACTAGGTTCGCTGCCTTGCCTGCAGCCGCGGCCCCTGGAGGGAGTTGTGGTGGGGCGAAAGGCGGGACGGGGGAGGGGCAGGGTGGGGAATGCTAAAAACCGGAGTATGGATAATTGGAGGTAAGTACAATTGAATTAATAAAACGAATTTCGTAGCGGCCCTGCATCGCAAAATGCGATGCAGCCAGCGCTACGAAATTTGTTTTATTAATTAAATTGTTTACTTACCTCCAATTATCCATACTCCGGTTTTTAGCATTCCCCACCCTGCCCCTCCCCCGTCCCGCCTTTCGCCCCACCGCAACTCCCTCCAGGGGCTGCGGCTGGTCACGAGCACAGTGCACCATGGTCCATGACTAAGCGTCTAAAACAGAATCTGAGGGTGTCGAGGCGCTGCAGGCCCTTCACTCAATGACCTGGACTGCCCCTGCTCCCGCTCACCCTGAGGAGCCACGCACGACTGACCCACAGGAATGGCCGCCGCCTACCACCATGACGCTGACGTCACCTTCCCAGTAAGTGAGAGCTCTACCGCCTGAACGGCAGACATGACCGGTTTTCAAACCCTTGAAGGGATGAGGAGGGGAAGGAAGTCTTGCGTTGCTGCGTCAACAAAATAAAATGTGAAATAACCAAGAGAGAAAGTGGACCACTCGACACATTTTCATACAGTGGGTCCTGAACGGAATTGCAAAAACACTGCGAAATTATGTTTTACCCCTTTAAAGTACAGTGTTCTTGGGAGACGAAAAAATGAAGTACCGCCACAGAACTTCACCACCACAATCAATGTTTTGTCACTTACCTATTCCATTACCATCTCCAGAATTCAAACTCTTAACATACAAGTGTTTACAATCTATATAATGGGCACACACTCTGGAAAAGTGGCACACTCTGTTATCTACTATCAAATAAAAGTTCTATTGGATGGTGTTATATTTCTATTACTGCACCATCAGAGGTCCCAGCTCTGTTTTTACAGCTAAAGAAGATATTATAAGAACAATATAAGATATATCTGGCCGACATGCCATGCTGAATATAGTTTTTTTTTTAGAAATCTCAGGCTGGCAAGCATACAACTTTTTTATGTTTTCAAAACACACAAAGTTTCAATGACTACTCTGCTGGCTCAGCATTTGTCCCACAAACGGAACAGTGATCTCTCTTGCGGTGTATAATTTCTCACTTAATATATATTATCTCAATATACCTAATTGAATTTGCATCTTGACAACAGCTGTCCCCCTTCTTTTTTTTTTGTTTTATATAGCACAAACTCGATCAGAATGGTATAGGAGTGCTTTACATGAGCACCACTTACATTACACAAGGACACATCCATTTTTGTTACACACGACGAGATTAAGTGATTCACCCAGAATCACAGGATGTTGAGCCAACGCTTAGACTCGACCCTGGTTCCCCCAATTCCAAAGTCAGCAGCTCTGGCACTTACACCACACCCTTGGTGAAATGATGAAAAAATGGAAAACGAAACGAAAAGATGAAAAAAGGTAGCTCCGAGGGCTGGCTTTCAGGGCCTGTGCTGGGATTCAAATTTAGGGAGTCCTTAGAGCATCAAGCAATCAAAGAATCATAGAATTTGTAGAGCACACTACTTACCCGCGAGGGTCTCAAGGCGCTGGGGGAGAAAAGGGGGGGAATGAAGCCGCTACTGGTCGAACAGCCAGGTCTTGAGTAGCCTCCTGAAGGTCAGCAGGTCTTGGGTCTGTCACAGGCTGAGTGGTAGGGTGTTCCAGGTCTTGGCAGCGAGGTGGGAGAAGGATCTGCCGCCTGTGGTTGTTCTTCCGATGCGCAGGACGGTGGCGAGGGAGAGGTCGGCGGAGCGGAGCTGGCAGTTAGGGATGTAGAAGAGAAGTTGTCTGTTGAGGTAGGCTGGGCCGGTCTTGTGGAGTGCCTTGTGTGCGTGGATGAGGAGTTTGAAGGAGATTCTCCTGTCGACGGGGAGCCAGTGCAGAGCATCGAGAGAACAGAGAGGGGTGACACACTGCAGAGATCTATGTGCGAACCCCCAGCGTACAGGGTTGAACTGCACCGGTGCTACAATATGTCTACTAGGATGTTGCCTTACAGTGCCACTACAAGAGGCCATCAGATTGCAACAAATGGCAATGTTGCTCTGTTTGAAATATTCTTCAAATGACAAATTTTCATTTTGCTTGGGTCGCTTCGTGGGCTCCCACTCCACATGATCTGGAGGTTGAAGTTTCCCAATTAAGGTCCTTGCAATTCAGGAGTTCAATGCAAAAGTAGGACTAAGGCAGACATCTAGTATGTACTCTACCCTGGGCTATAGGTCAGGATGTGAGCCTGTGTGGAGCGCAAGGGTAGAGGTGATGGAGCAGGGAAAGATCCGACAGGGACTTACCTTCTATATCTGTGCAGTTGTCACAGATTTCATGGCTCACACAGATATAGCCAATCCTGTTGTTTGGGTGGTAGAGTACAGACTAAAATGAAAAAGCTATATTACTGGGGGTGTTGCTCCCACGATTTTTCACCCATGTTAGTTTGCTGAACCAGCTTGTACAACCGCCTGGCAGGCTTAGGATCTGAACCCAAGATTACAGGGAGACTTTCCCGAGGCCACAGCATGCCACATTTGAAGTCTCCCTACCTGATCATTGGGCTGCCTCAGAGGGGGCAATGCCTACAATATCTTTGGAAAGGGAGAGCCATCCACAACATTAGAGGAATAAACGTTTAGTGGACTCAATTCCTGCCTAAATTCCCATGCACCAAAAAATATCACCCCTCAGAATCTTTTGCCACCTATCGACACAATATCGAGCACAACTCGATGCCAGATCGCTACTACCCTAAAATAGGTTGAATATGTGGAGTAGAACAATTGGTCTTATTATTTCTTAGCCAATCTGGAGTGCTTCTGCTCATTCAGTGAGCTAAAAAACGGTGATGGATTAAGCCCTGATCTGTTGACTGGGTAGGAGTGTTCTGATTAATTCAGATACCCTGTCTATCACCACCCCCTTTTTGAATCGTTTTGGCCACCATAAGTGTGGAAGGGTATGCTCAGACATGAGCCCCTTGTTCACTGCACCATCAGGATTCAAGCAAGCCGGGCCGAAGACGGCTGTAATGCCAGAAACCGGTCCCCGGAAGCTTGTTTCCTTTCCAGTAAAGAATTGGCTTGGTAGTTTGGTCTGCCCTGTTCCCATGATGCACTGGGCCAGGGACAGACTAATTTGCATGTAGCCAGGATCTGAACTGGGATAGTGCACTGAGCTAAAAAACAGTGATGGATTAAGCCCTGATCTGTTGACTGGGTAGGAGTGTTCTGATTAATTCAGATACTCTGTCCATCACCACCCCCCTTTTTGAATCTGCTCATTCGGGGCCTTTTTTTAAAAGAATGCTAGTTAAGCACACTCAATAAGATCCAGTGTCTCTTGTGGTGGTGACTGCTGAGACTGAGGACATCCCATAATATTATGTTCGGATGGTATTACATAGAGGTAAAAAATATGGAAACCTTAAACTAGATTCCAACCTCGACACTGTGATCTAAAAAAGATCCCCTTAAAAAGAACTGAGGTCCACAATGTCCAACCCATAGAACAGGCGACTGAAGAGGGTGCCGCTACATGGCTTGCCCAACAGGCAGCCTGCTAGTTCCAAATGAACACACCTTATCCATACGAAGGGATTGGAACAGCAAAGCACATGATTTCCCACCCCTCAAGCATTCCTACCACTTGGGCATCCCATCCTATTATAAGCACTGCCCCTTTTCAGGTGCTGCACTCTTCTGGGTGTGGCAGGGCAACTCCCAACCTTCCCCAAGGTTAACAAGTGCGATTTTCTATCTCGGGAAAGAGCAGCATATGTTTACAATCGTCATACCAAAGTCTGCACATAATTTTCAGGTCTGCCCTAACAGTAATCCCAATGTGCACTTTCCCAATTGTTCACCAAGGAATTTCCTAGCCATGATAAAACCCAGAGTAATCACATTAGAACCAGTTGGATAACAAGTACTGGCAAAGCAGAGGGTATGGTTTGATGGGCATGCCGCGTTAGTGCAAGACACACAGGAGAGGGCAATCACTGTCCCTGCCTCAACTCAGGAAGGAACTCAAGTCCTGGCTCTTTGACTAAACCACAGCGCCTACGACAGATTAGCAGTCCCGCACCCGCAGTGCCTTGACACCCTAATTGGTGAGTAGTTGCGCTTTACTACAAGCCACCTGATTGATTGATTGAGAGGGCCAACGGGAGCAGATGGC
Source organism: Lissotriton helveticus (assembly GCF_964261635.1). Taxonomy (NCBI): domain Eukaryota; kingdom Metazoa; phylum Chordata; class Amphibia; order Caudata; family Salamandridae; genus Lissotriton; species Lissotriton helveticus. The sequence goes on from NC_136057.1 coordinate 294,561,350, forward strand.
TATACTTATAAAATAGTCCCTCATGCATTTCAGAGCAAGCATCCCAAAGAAGGTGGAAGGATACATTCAATCAGCCATTAGCATTAACTTAGAGATGATTACTTCTCTGTGCTGAGGCAAGAAGTGATTGACAAAGTCTTAAGCCAATGAATGAAAGAGGTTGGCTGAAGAAAGCCAATGGTTGAAAGGGCAGACCCAAGCCAGCTCTACTTACATTAAAAGGAACAGGTCTTTTAGACCACTGCATTGTAAAAAACACTCACACCCACACATGGACACACCTCACTTTCTGCCGAGGGTGTGCTTGATACATATGTGTGATATTGCACTAAATGCAGGGCTTTAAGTGGGCCGGGTCTCATTGGTGTTCAGCCCCAGCAGTTCTAAAAAGCAGGTGCTAAGACTGGTCCCTTAGAGCTCTCAATTATTGTTTTCACCCTCTTAACTTAGCAGCAGTACCACCCTACACTGCCTTTGATGCATCTTTGAAGGGACTCGTTATAGTTTTTGACAAAGCCAATAGTCCTGGCTTGCTGTCGGTGTTATGCTACTTGTTGTATTATATATCTGGATGCAAAAACAGAAAGAAACAGCACAATACCAGTCGGGCGGAACCTAATACTAAGAAGTGATGTCTAACTTACGTGTCTAGGCCACTCCCTTAAGTATATCGGCCACGCGCCTTAGAGAGACCCCAGTGTTTTCATCCCATTTAAAGCCCTGACTAAATGCTGCTACCATTGAAAAAGTCTCTTTTTCCATAGATTCTCTTATCGGACCAACCGTCGGCGCTCGCTCCACATGAGTCATTGCTTCCTATATGATGCTCTGGGGGCAACACAATATTTTTATAGTACCAGGGAGGGGCTCGGGAAGGGAACTGCGGGGGAAGCATTGTGGTTTTAATAAGGAATTCGCAGAGGGTCTTTCTGACAGCAGAGCATGACTCAGTGTCTAAAGATAGCTGTGAGTACAGGAGGCCCGGGCCCCAGGGGAGCAGTGGGGGAACGCCTCGTGCGGTCCGACCCTCCCTCGGATCTCCCATGGCCTGGCCTGCCCCGGCTCCACGCACTCTGCAGAGGGACACCCCCATCTGTCCAGAGGAATGTTCTCTTCCGGTCTCCCTCTGGACTCCCCTTCGCACTCACTGTAGAACACTGCAGCCTGCCTCCCACGTCCAGCCTGTTTACATGGTCACGAGGTCACGTGGCGCGGAAGTGGAGGCCTTCATCTGCAGGAGAGGACCACCAAACAAGGCAACAATGTAAACAGTGTACCCCAGCCCAGGCGAGAGGTCCTGGAGGTTTAGTGGCCACATTTTCAACCTTAGTGCCTGGGGTGTAACAATACGTGTGATTCTTGGCACGTCAGTTTTTATCTCCACGGGCCCCTCGATGTATGTAAATGTGCTGTAAAGAGGCACAACTTGCTCATTTACATGGCCTCACTTCATCATCATTACTGTATCCTGGTCTCAACCGGACTTCACCCATCTCTTACACGGGTGTTACTTTTTCACAATTCATAACAATGAGTGTATTTTATGACAGCACAGAGAGTGAAGTCTCACAAATGCTCGCGTTAGCAAGTGGGGGGATTGGGATTAGATGTTGCGACTGACAACATGGGAAGCCTTTTCAAGCTGCTCTCTACGCCTGGAGCTCTAAGTAGAGACCCCTCCGTTGGTCAGATCCTAGACTGTCATATCAGGTGTGACATTCAGCCTGGTGTGAGTAAGTTATCATTCCGACCTCCAAATGTGTGAGTGTCACGCGCAATGAGTAAGACTTGAGGTATGCGAACATACTGTTCTATTTATAGCATCTCATGTTTGAGGCGCAGCCTGCTTCTGCTTCAATACATAGTTTCCAAAAGTGCTTCAACTCGCATCTTTTTGACTGCCTTTAAATGCATGCACTGTGTAAAAGAGCATTGAATCTTATAAGGTGACATTACACGAAGCGCACTAAACGTGCGGCTTGATCTCTGCAGCCATCTCTATAAATTAATGACAGAGTACGTCACTGCTTAGTACAGGCAATACAAATCTGTGCAAAAAATAGGTGGAAATTATCAGAACATTTTAAACGTTTCTGCCGGAAAAAAGTTGAATATACAGAACAGAATCCCAAACTCGCATTATTATTAACAATTGCCAAAAATAATGATAAAAACACATTCCACTGCACTCCAGAGTCTATTTACAACAACTGTTAATGGTTCTACTAGAAAAATGAAATATCAGGGTATCTTTGTCTCTTTTACAAATCACTCTGCTATACTTGACGAGTCCTAATGTCAAGGTCTCGTCTCTCTCACACATGTCCCCACGCACTTGCTTCTTATTAGTATTTCCGAGTCCATCAGCCCACCTAACAGCACACTTCTCCCTGCTGCATTCAGTAATAGGCCGGGCCACTGGAATTATGCGGCAGGAGAAGGTCAAATTATGTGGCAGGGTTGAGTAAATTATGTCGCAAGTAAAGGCAAATTATGCGACACATTTTTTGATAGGATTACCTCATTGTTTTAGTCATTTTTACACTTGTGAATGCTGTCTGGGCATTAGTTGTACCTCATTAGTACCAGTTTAACAGCCAAATATAGCAATAAACTACAGAAAAGTGACCATTTAGCCGTTGCAAAGGTCCCTTCACTACACAGCAACACGTGTCTCTGCGTTTTTACTAACTTTTGAACAGTTTGAGCTAGAAACACATTTTCTGTTGTTGTTAAAATCTGCACATTATGCAGCAGATGACAGCTTATGTGGTAAATGCGGCAAATGTACACCTATACAGCCGCACAATTGCATAATTACAGTGGCCCTGGTTATAGAGCAGGAGAAGAGGAGAGCTGATTCTGTGGAATGGTGCGCTCTGAAGCCAGACTGCGAGGGGTGAAGACAATGGCCCTCTTCTATGTGTTTCATCAGCTGAGCATTAACTATCTTCTCCACTACTTTAGCACAGAAAGACAGAAGTGAGATGGGACGAAAAGTGTCTAACTGGGCTACACTAAGATTGGCTTTTTTTTATGGGGATGACCTGTGCTGCTTTTCAATCTTGCGGGACATGGCTCGTCTGAAAGGACAGTTTAGCCATGTGGCTTATATGATTTACAACGAGTTCAGCCTGATTCCTAAAAATCTTAGGTTGAGCTACATCTTTGGGGGAGCCTGATTGAATGCTGCAGATGATTTTCCAGCAACTCAGTGTTATCCGGCACTGTGAACTGATTAAGGCGGTAGGTATTTGTCAGTTCGGTAGGAGTAATGTGGTCTATGAGCGGACCTTCAGTTTCCCCGGGAAAGGTTTTATAAATGGTCTCAACTTTTTGGACAAGAAAGTCCGCAATTGCTTCACAGGTTGCAGGTCACAGTTATGCCTCTGAACGCAGCTAGAGAGGGTGGTACTTTCGATAAACAGGGTGACCGAGAGTTGGGGTTGTAGATGCAACTTCCTTGCAGAAACTTACTACACAGGCATCCTGCGGCATAGCTATCATTAGTTCACTCGGTGCAGTGGCACCAGGGCTGAGTAGTAAGAGCGGTCCACTGCACACCAACTATTCTCTCTATCCAGGGACCAGGGGCCTGTTTTCCTGGCTTGCATTAGGGCCCTTAGCACGTTGCTACGCCACTACAGGTGCCCGCTGCCTGTAACTGTTCCTAGCAGCCAATAATATTCATGAGTACCATACTCAGTGCCTGCAGCATTACCAGTCTATGGCACTTCTCAGCCCCAGTCATTCCTCTTTCCTTTCTGGTCATTCCACAAGCTTTCTCCTTGTAGTGAAATCCGGGCAGGGATAGACTAGCTGTAGGTTGTGGCTGCATGTTACTAAAATGTTCTAGCTCTGCAGAGAACATAGAAATCTGAGAAACATGCAGAATAGGATTGTCTCTACTGATTACCAGGTAATGTACTCATTATGTGGTGATTAATGACCTACGATAATCATATCTATGCCCTGGTGCTCCACCTTAAACTGAGTATTTTTATATCAGGCTGAATTAAAGTGGACACCACTTTGAATCATTGAGACCCTTTCAGACATGCCAAACAATTGTACATAGTTGTTTATCTTGTGGCCCAAGTGAACATTTTCGTAACAACTCAACAACATGGTAATACAGGAGATATTTTTGTGGCACTCCCACATGAAACTTGTCTTCTCACTGTGGCACTATGATTTATATAGTAGTTAATCAATAGGGAGGGACTAGGGATTGGAAGGTCTGTTTCATTCCCCAGGGTAAGTAGGTTATTTATCAAAGAGGAAACAGACACTTGTAACACTCAGGCCATGGGTTATATAAGTTTAGAGTAACCTCAAGAACCCAATGCAAATGTGGTAGGTGCGGTATATTTGATTCGTCCGCCCCGCATATGGGTAGTTGGCCGTTATCATTGGTTACTCCAAGTTAGTGATGTTGCCAGCCTCAACCCGAGGCACCTCTGGCCTGTTGTGCAGTGTCCAGAGAAAGAAAAAAGGAGTGTGTCAAATCAGAATCTCAAAAAAAGGAAAGAAGGTTTAAAAACTGAAAAATCACCTTGATTGATTTTATTTATTAATGTGATTTTCAGATTGTTAAAAATAATCTGATACTACTCAATTGATCGAGTTACTAGATCAAAGTAGTTAGAAACACTTATTACACAAACGTCGACATGTTTCTGCTCTGTCGGCCCACAGGGGTCTATAGAGCATTCGTCAGGACTCACAACAAAACAAAAATTGAACGAAAATTGTACGTATTACTCACACCTTTTGTGCTGTATTATGTTAATAACCTGTGAAATTTTCAAGGATATTGACTCCTCCGGTTTCTGAAAAGAAATAGCGAGAGGACAAGAGAAAAACACACTCGTTGCAAACATCCTATTTTAGGCTAATGCATTGGGTAGAATAATAATTATTATTCATTCATTCCAGAATATCAATACTGGGAAGGGGGGTACTACGTACCAGGGTAGAGTTTAACGCTATAGACATAGTTATGGAGACTATCATTGAAGGGGGCTGTAAAACGCACACTAAGCGGGGGTAAGTATTTACTGTTACGCGCTGGCTTTTCTGGGTGCACGCGTAAACAAACCTCCGAAGAAAGGTAGGCGGGTTATTTAAAAATGCAGCGCGTTATCATACCTTGTGACCGGGAAGTACTCACTTGCATCGGGGGGCCCTCAGGACACAGAGCTGTATTTAGAACGTATCGTGTTAGTAAATAATACGCATGATCGCCTTACCGGGATTCAGTTGTTAATGTAACGAAACTCCGCCATTACCCGCGTGTGCTTGCAAACTCGTCTGGTGCTGACTCTGCCCCCGGAAGTTCGTAACTCCGGCTGGGCTGGCGTTTTTAAAGGGGACAGACACTTGAGCTTACATATTGTGCGTGTAGCAAAGTTCCTTGTTTTTTTATATGCAGAAAAACTTTATTAGTCCATGGCTGATTATATTCATGAGATAGACAGTTTCTTATGTTCTTTATATATTGGGTCATTAAGCGAATTGGTGCCACGGAATAGAATCATTCAGGCCATCTTCATAAGTTTTGAGTCGTTCCACCCACCTCTGTTCTTTCTCAAATAATGTTCTTTCACATCTTTGGGACTTGTCGGTTAGCATTTCGATTACTGTCCAGTGGATTTCATCGCAAGAGTGACCTGCCTGCACGAAATGGGAACAAAGCTTGGTGGTATTCTTCTTTAATCTAATATTGCTCCGATGTTCGCCAATTCTTGTTTTTATTTTTCGACATGTCATTCCGATATAACGTTTGCCACAGGGGCAGCTCACTGTGTAGATGACATGGGTCGAATTACAATTCGTATGTTGGCGCTGCTGCCAGAGGAGGGTATCGGAAAGTTGTAGTGTTTTGGTTGCAGTTGTCGTTTTGCATGCTACGCAAGACCCACAAGGGTAATGTCCAGTTACAGGTGTCATGGTTATATCTCTGGGGAGGACTGCTTTCAGTTTTTTGGGTGGTCGGGTATGTACCACGGCGTCCTTGATGTTTTTTGATCTTCTATTGGCGAACCTTGGTCTCGGCCAATCAAAATGGCCTGTATGGAGAATATGCCAGTTTTTATTTACTAATTTCTTTACTTCATAAGAAACCTGGCTGAACGTTGTGACACAGGTAGTTAGATCAGGTGTCTTTTCTTTTCGAAATGTTTGGAGGAGGCATTCTCTCGGTTGGTTGTTGGCTCTTTTTTTACAGAGTCTGATGGTTTTCTCTGTGTAGTCTCTCTGTCTCAGTCTGTCGCTCAATTCATTGGCTTGCAATCTATAATCAGAGTTGTTACTACAGTTCCTCTTTAAACGCAAAAATTGACTGTAGGGAAGATTGTCCCTCAATGGTTTAGGGTGAAAACTTTTATAGGACAAGATGCTGTTTTTGGCCGTTGGTTTCCTGAACGTTTTTGTGTGTAACTCATTGTCCTTTACGAATATGGTGATATCCAGGAAATCCAGGTTACAACTGGTGGCTGTATGAGTGAACTTTAGCCATGGGTCAAGGTTGTTGAGCCAGTTCATGAAACACTGTAGATCCATTTTGTTGTCCCAGATCATAATGATATCATCAATATATCTCTTCCAGTATAAAATACTGGAAGAGAAAATGTTGACACCAGTGGTTATGTGGAGTTCTTCAAAATGACTGACATAGAGCCCGGCCACAGAGGGAGCGAAGGCGCTCCCCATGGAAGTTCCATGGATTTGAAGATATAAGTCTTCCCCATAGGCAAAGAAATTCTCCTTCAGCGCTAGCTTACAACACTCTAGGATGAAGTGTCTTGGTGTTTTGAATTGCCAGTCTTTCGAAAATAATACGTCTTCCAAAACTTGCATGGTATCATTTTGAGGCAAGCTTGTGAAAAGGGCTTCCACATCTAGGCCCACAAGTAGCATCGTTTGAGAATTGAAAGGTTTTTTGTCTATTTGTACCAAAAGATCACGTGTATCCTTTAAATATGCCGGTGTTTGTTGGACCAGTGGCTTCAGATATTCATCGGCAAATTTAGAAAGCGGTTCTAATATTGAACCGATGCCCGAAACTATGGGACGACCTGGTGGTGGGTTTCTGTTTTTATGCGTTTTCGGCAAGGAATAAAATTGGGGAGTGATAGGTTCAAAGCAAGCTGAACAAACTTGGTAAAGACCTAAAAAAATTTAACCAAGAAAAGATGCACCCGTATACTGCGGAAGAATACTCCCCACAGGATACAGGATCAGATAACGAATCTAACAACTCCTCAAATAATTCTTTCAACAGCACGGACGAACAGTTCTCCAGGAGAGGCAGGAGTAATTATAGACAGAACCGCCCGAGGAGAGGAAATAGATGGCAGAGACCATTCTTTCACGGGTACAATATGCCATATTACCAGCCATTCGTTCCACCATATGGAGGCTGGATGGATCCATATAATCCGGGTATGCAACAAGTGCCAAATTTGGGAGACCAACAGATGGGGCACACCATGCACACTACCCAAAAAGAACCTCATTTTTTATCGAGAGGCCCAAACCAGCCAAGAGGAAAGAAAAAATCACTGAGATGGCAAGACCAGCAGAGGAATGTGCAAACACGCAGTATGGCAGCATCCAACCCCTCCACCAGCCGAACCAATCTCTCGTAGTAAACCTCTCAGGTATTGAATTACCACATGACCAGATCAAAATCCTCAACAAAGGATTGGGATTTGTTCCTACCCCCCGCCTTGACACATTTAAATTAAAGAGCGAACTAGCAGAATTTTGCAGGACACTAAAATTGAAGGCCTTCTTCTCCAATCAGAATACCAACATGGGGACGACAGAACAAGGTGATACTACTTTGAGGAATAAATCCACCTTTAATCCGCCGGCCTCAACGGTACACCCAGAATTACAGACCTTCGAGCAGGCACTGCTAAATGGAGTAGACAAATTGAAAAATAAGAAACCGTATCAAAATCTGAGTAAAAAGGAACGCTTGGCCCTCGAAGCGTTAAAAACGAATGATGAAATTGTGATCAAGCCAGCGGATAAGGGGGGTGGAACTGTTATCTTGAGCAAGGAAGGATATGATCAACAGTGCTTAGCTCTACTATCAGATACAAGGTTCTATCAAAAGATCGACTTAGACCCCACTGAAAGACTCAGGAATACCATTTCGATTATGGTAAACGAAGCAGAGACTAAAGGCTGGATAACATCGAGGGAGGCAGATTTTCTGATGACAAAAGAACCTATCACTCCCCAATTTTATTCCTTGCCGAAAACGCATAAAAACAGAAACCCACCACCAGGTCGTCCCATAGTTTCGGGCATCGGTTCAATATTAGAACCGCTTTCTAAATTTGCCGATGAATATCTGAAGCCACTGGTCCAACAAACACCGGCATATTTAAAGGATACACGTGATCTTTTGGTACAAATAGACAAAAAACCTTTCAATTCTCAAACGATGCTACTTGTGGGCCTAGATGTGGAAGCCCTTTTCACAAGCTTGCCTCAAAATGATACCATGCAAGTTTTGGAAGACGTATTATTTTCGAAAGACTGGCAATTCAAAACACCAAGACACTTCATCCTAGAGTGTTGTAAGCTAGCGCTGAAGGAGAATTTCTTTGCCTATGGGGAAGACTTATATCTTCAAATCCATGGAACTTCCATGGGGAGCGCCTTCGCTCCCTCTGTGGCCGGGCTCTATGTCAGTCATTTTGAAGAACTCCACATAACCACTGGTGTCAACATTTTCTCTTCCAGTATTTTATACTGGAAGAGATATATTGATGATATCATTATGATCTGGGACAACAAAATGGATCTACAGTGTTTCATGAACTGGCTCAACAACCTTGACCCATGGCTAAAGTTCACTCATACAGCCACCAGTTGTAACCTGGATTTCCTGGATATCACCATATTCGTAAAGGACAATGAGTTACACACAAAAACTTTCAGGAAACCAACGGCCAAAAACAGCATCTTGTCCTATAAAAGTTTTCACCCTAAACCATTGAGGGACAATCTTCCCTACAGTCAATTTTTGCGTTTAAAGAGGAACTGTAGTAACAACTCTGATTATAGATTGCAAGCCAATGAATTGAGCGACAGACTGAGACAGAGAGACTACACAGAGAAAACCATCAGACTCTGTAAAAAAAGAGCCAACAACCAACCGAGAGAATGCCTCCTCCAAACATTTCGAAAAGAAAAGACACCTGATCTAACTACCTGTGTCACAACGTTCAGCCAGGTTTCTTATGAAGTAAAGAAATTAGTAAATAAAAACTGGCATATTCTCCATACAGGTCATTTTGATTGGCCGAGACCAAGGTTCGCCAATAGAAGATCAAAAAACATCAAGGACGCCGTGGTACATACCCGACCACCAAAAAAACTGAAAGCAGTCCTCCCCAGAGATATAACCATGACACCTGTAACTGGACATTACCCTTGTGGGTCTTGCGTAGCATGCAAAACGACAACTGCAACCAAAACACTACAACTTTCCGATACCCTCCTCTGGCAGCAGCGCCAACATACGAATTGTAATTCGACCCATGTCATCTACACAGTGAGCTGCCCCTGTGGCAAACGTTATATCGGAATGACATGTCGAAAAATAAAAACAAGAATTGGCGAACATCGGAGCAATATTAGATTAAAGAAGAATACCACCAAGCTTTGTTCCCATTTCGTGCAGGCAGGTCACTCTTGCGATGAAATCCACTGGACAGTAATCGAAATGCTAACCGACAAGTCCCAAAGATGTGAAAGAACATTATTTGAGAAAGAACAGAGGTGGGTGGAACGACTCAAAACTTATGAAGATGGCCTGAATGATTCTATTCCGTGGCACCAATTCGCTTAATGACCCAATATATAAAGAACATAAGAAACTGTCTATCTCATGAATATAATCAGCCATGGACTAATAAAGTTTTTCTGCATATAAAAAAACAAGGAACTTTGCTACACGCACAATATGTAAGCTCAAGTGTCTGTCCCCTTTAAAAACGCCAGCCCAGCCGGAGTTACGAACTTCCGGGGGCAGAGTCAGCACCAGACGAGTTTGCAAGCACACGCGGGTAATGGCGGAGTTTCGTTACATTAACAACTGAATCCCGGTAAGGCGATCATGCGTATTATTTACTAACACGATACGTTCTAAATACAGCTCTGTGTCCTGAGGGCCCCCCGATGCAAGCGAGTACTTCCCGGTCACAAGGTATGATAACGCGCTGCGTTTTTAAATAACCCGCCTACCTTTCTTCGGAGGTTTGTTTACGCGTGCACCCAGAAAAGCCAGCACGTAACAGTAAATACTTACCCCCGCTTAGTGTGCGTTTTACAGCCCCCTTCAATGATAGTCTCCATAACTATGTCTATAGCGTTAAACTCTACCCTGGTACGTAGTACCCCCCTTCCCAGTATTGATATTCTGGAATGAATGAATAATAATTATTATTCTACCCAATGCATTAGCCTAAAATAGGATGTTTGCAACGAGTGTGTTTTTCTCTTGTCCTCTCGCTATTTCTTTTCAGAAACCGGAGGAGTCAATATCCTTGAAAATTTCACAGGTTATTAACATAATACAGCACAAAAGGTGTGAGTAATACGTACAATTTTCGTTCAATTTTTGTTTTGTTGTGAGTCCTGACGAATGCTCTATAGACCCCTGTGGGCCGACAGAGCAGAAACATGTCGACGTTTGTGTAATAAGTGTTTCTAACTACTTTGATCTAGTAACTCGATCAATTGAGTAGTATCAGATTATTTTTAACAATCTGAAAATCACATTAATAAATAAAATCAATCAAGGTGATTTTTCAGTTTTTAAACCTTCTTTCCTTTTTTTGAGATTCTAATTTGACACACTCCTTTTTTCTTTCTCTGGACACTGCACAACAGGCCAGAGGTGCCTCGGGTTGAGGCTGGCAACATCACTAACTTGGAGTAACCAATGATAACGGCCAACTACCCATATGCGGGGCGGACGAATCGAATATACCGCACCTACCACATTTGCATTGGGTTCTTGAGGTTACTCTAAACTTATATAACCCATGGCCTGAGTGTTACAAGTGTCTGTTTCCTCTTTGATAAATAAACTATGATTTATATAACACATACCAAACGGGGGGGGACACAAAATTATTATTTTAAACATTCATAGCAGAAAAATATTAGACATTTAGGCTTTAGCTTTATGTCTTCCAGCATTTTTAAGTCTGACGTTAGCCAAGACCCTTTGAGTTTACTCAAATTAAAAACTTAATATTAATATACATAGACGTTTTCAACCTATCCTTCCTGATCCACTGGTTTGCTGCAGTGTTTAATTTGTGCCAGTGTATTCCGGTGCTAAGCACCAGCACTTGATTCTAACCACCGCACCTATCATCAAATTACACCACGTGGTGGTGCTGTGTGTCTGTTCTTCTGCCGAGTTTATCAGTGCAGTGTTTATTTAAAAGTGATAAATCTAGCACATAGGTAATACTAGTACTAGCATTCTCCAGCAGTAGCAGTACTTGGTGGGGGTGCCAGCTGGAAAGTGACGGCCGGTACAAGTACGAGCAGTGGGGTGGGGAGACGTCAGACAATGACGAGGGAAAATAACATTAAAAAAATTAAATCACTTACTTTGCACCCGCTTAGCGGTTTTCTTTTTTTTTTATTTCACTGAATGAGGTCCTCAGACTATACTTGGTGATTGCACACCTTTGTTCAAAAAGTGCTGGGGTGCACACCATTCTCTTCTATATTCATCCATGTTTGTCCTGAAATCGTCCAAGGGTGCGTGCTCACTGGTTAGGTGCCTTGCCCTGGTGGCACACAGATAGTAAACAATGCAGTGTGAGGTGAATTTTTCACCCAAAGCATTGAGTACTTGGTGTAAAATGGAGGACAAAATCAAAGCGTTGTGCATTGACAAATCTAGTTGTGCGACTGGTTTTGGGGTGAAAAATTCACCTCACACTGCATTGATTGCACACCTTTGCCATAAAATTGGCAAAGCTTTACAATGTTGCGTAGTTGACAGCCCTCCCAAGCCCCACACCAATCTCAGAAACAGTCAGATAAAGTTACACTTCTCATCATAGATACATACCTTGGTTGGCAAAACATGTTAAAAAAAAGTCTGCTTAGGTGGATCAATGGGCAGCTATCTATTCAGAGAAACAAAAGAAGGGCTTGTAGCACTCTCGTCCATGCCTAGAGTGCACGGCAAGCTTCTCCTTCCGGGTCAAACTCGGTGTATTCTCAGATTAACCAATAGGAACCATTGCTAACACATGTATCTACCAAGCACATCTCTGCTAAGCAACGGTAACTAAACACAACCACACACAACCTATTTTTGGAAATCCCACGGCCTTCTGGCAAGGGCTCAAAGAAAACTACGAAAAGGCTGTGGGGCCTTGTAAATGATAGAAGTGCGGTACGAAAATCACTCATAAATTAAAATCCCATACAAGGTCCTGTTTGAAGACCTCTGTTCATATTTTGTTGATCCTCTCACTATAGATGATAGTGGCCGGTATAGATTTCCGTACGTTAAATCCCACCTCACAAATCCAACTTGCAGTGACTTTATATTTGCACCGGGCGTCAGATTGAATTTCACAAGTGTTCCTGTGTTTGGTGATGTGTCACTAGTGCTTCGTGTGCGCTCTGTGCTTCGTCATCCATTTCTGCTATATGTCCATGCTATAGAGACCCCTCTGTGCATGAGTGTCGCGCATCAACGCCTTTATGCATTACATGGCTCAGACCTACATTCCTGCATTGTATTTAAAATATTATCCCACCAACATATAATTGTAACTAAGGTAGCATCTTTTGTGAGGGTACTCTAAACTGGCACCCTAGCACCAAGCACACTGTTTAAAAGTGTCAAGAGCTCTCCCAGCACAGGATTCACAATCCTTCAGATAAAGGCATTTATCTTGTTTGCCTCTTTCTTGCTTTGAGTTGTGTTTCTACTGATCACACTAGATGATTAATACTCAAAGGTACCCAGAAACTCCTTGACGCATTACTTTGCTTCAAGACCTTCTCGTCAGAACTGTCCTAAGGGCCTACATCTCTGTCAGCAATATATTTAGGAAAATGTGCTTTAAAACACTTCATTTACTCCTAATTTTTAGAAGGACAAGCCAACATCTCATTCACATCTGTACGGAACTGGCTCGCTCTAAGGCATCCTTGCCCACCTTGACTTTAGGTGAAATGAAGAATGTGCAATGTCCTCAGTATGCTTGTAGTATTTGTATAGTGCAAACCTAACCCAGGTACAACAGAGCATTGTGCAGGGTCAAAGGTAAAGCTGCAGTCGAATGATTGGAAAGAAGCATGCAGGGCTTAGTTTGAAAACAAGCGTTTGCAATGCAATCGGTCTCCCCTTTGGGACCTTATATGTATTTAGCTATGCAGCACATTAGCCTGGGTGCTGAAACTTCTACTGTTCTTTAACATGGATGGAAATTAAGCACCAAACTGCGTGACACGCAAGGTATGGAATCACAGGGAGAGAAATACTGCCTTTCAGCGGGAAATGGTACAGTCCAAAGCTCTGTTTTTAATATAAAATCAAGGCCATCCGTGGTCATGTCACTGAAAATACAAGATTTAAAAAAAATATTATTGTTTATGGGTGCTCATGGAAAACAATTTCTATGGACTGGAATATAGAGAATGCTAAAGTGATTTTGGTATTTTACTGACCTCTGCTGGTCATTTTCTATCAAGACAGTTAAATAGAGGCAGTTGAACAGAAACAAAGTCCCTAAGCGGAAGCAGACAAGTCCTAGGGCTGATCTCCAGAGCCCACACAGTACATAGACAAAGTATATACAAGAGGTCTCGAATGTTCGACCTAAAAAAATAAGTGCCAGGACCCTCGTCAGGAGGCCACTTCAGCTTGCACCACCCATTGCCCTGTTAGCACAGCCAGTCTGTTATTGGTCATTCATTTTTTTAATCGTGCCACGCATGTGCGCGCGGAGTCTCGCTCCCTTCCCTTCTCTCACCACGTACAATGTTAGTTTCAGCATTTTCACGAGCAAAAACGATTTCATGGGGCATTTTCTTTCAAGCTGAAGTAACCATGTTGCGTCTTTGTAAAAACGTTATTTTTTATGTCATGTATAATTATGCAAACACGCTCTAAATGTCTATTTATTCCCCATTCTCGTCACTATATCAACACGTTTTGGAGCTCTGCCTGTTCTCTATTTTCATGTTGAGACTGGGAGGCAGCGGGCATACCTTCAGACGGGCACTGTCAGCTTAATATATTAAGAACCCTAAGGGTCAGGGTGCTGAGCTCCGTCTGTACTCGGCTCACTGAAGTGCCCACAGACCTGATGGAACACCTTCACTTCCAGATACTGGCCAGCCCTACCACCACCCTCCGGGGAACCCTCATCTACAGACCGCCTTGAACCAGCGGACCATTCGCCAACTCCATCACGGACATCATCCCCCGCATGCTATCGCATCCACCTACTACACCCTGCTGGGAGACCTCAACTTCCACCTCGACAACCAACTGGACCCCAACACCACATCCCTCCTGGAAAACCTCCAGAACATTGGACTCCGCCCCATCATGACCGAACCCACACACTCAGCGGGACACACCCTCGACCCCCTCTTCACAACAGGAAACTCCATCACTTTCAGCCACACCACAGAACTCCCATGGACAGACCACTGATGCGTCCACTTCACCGTCAGAACATCCACCAGCACCACCAGCACCTGTTCCAACAAAGAAACTGGACAAAAATCACTGACGACCAGCTCACCTCCTCACTCAGCAACTCCACCCCAACCATTGTGGAAGACGACGACCCCAACACCGCAGCTCGAACTCTGCACAGATGGATCTCCGACAGCGCCAACACCATAGCCCCCCTCAAGAAAAAGAACAACACGCAAGTCAAAAAAGCCAGAAGGTTTACCACCGAACTTCATGTGCCGCTGCATCGAAAAGACCTGGAAGAATTCCAAATCCACAGAGACCCACAACAGCTTAAGAGCCGCCACCAACTCATCAGAAAAATGAGAAGAAAAGCAATTGAAGACAGAATCTCCACACACGCACACAACAGCAAAGAACTCTTCAGCATCAAGGAGTTCGCCCACCCACCATCGAGTCTACTGACATCCCTCCCTCACAAGACCTCTGCAACAAACTCAGCACCTTCTTCCACCTCACAATCCAGACCATTTAAAACAACTTCGACGAAGACAACCAACACACTGAACCCTCACCAGCCACCCCGATGCCCTGAAGCCAACACTCGACAACTGGACAGCCCTCACCACCGAAGACACCCATCTCCCTGCTCCCGTTCCCAGTGAAAGTCATTGAGAAAGCCATCAACAGCCAACTCCCGCCTTCATCGAAGAGCACAGCATCCTCGACTCCTCCCAATCTGGCTTCAGAAAAACCAGAGCACAGAAACCGCTCTCCTCGCCGCAACAGACGACATCCGCTCCCTACTGGACAGAGGTGAAACTGTAGCCCTCATCCTCCTCGACCTCTCAGCGGCATTCGGCACAGTCTCTCACCGCACCCTAATACGCAGACTCCACGACGCAGGGATACGGGATAAGGCCATCGACTGGATCCACTCCTTCCTCTCCAGCAGAACGCAGCAGGTCAGACTCCCCCCTTTGCTCTCGGACCCTACACCAACCACCTGCGGAGTCCCCCAGTGGTCCTCCCTCAGCACTACGCTCTTAAACGTCTACATGGCTCTGCTCGCCCCCATCATCAGACCCTACGGACTCAACGTTGTGTCATACGCAGACAACACCCAACTCATCCTCTCCTTATACATTAAACCCAACACAGCCAGGCACAACTTTGGAGAAGGCATGGAAGCCATCGCTAAATGGATGAAAAGCAGCTGCCTACAACTCAACACCGACAAAACAGAAGTACTTATCATGGACCCAAAACCTGACGCATGGAACAACACCTTGTGGCCCCCCGCCCTTGGAAGCCCACCCACCCCCACGCACACAACCTTGGAATCATCCTGGACTCCGAGCTCAAAGTGGACCGCCAGATCAACTCTGTTGCATCCTCCTGCTTCCTCACCCTCCGCCTCCTACGTAAGACCTTCAAATGCATCCCCCTTGAACACAAAAAGACCGTCACTCACGCCCTTGTCACCAGCAGACTCGACTACAGCAACGCACTCTAAACCGGAATAAACAAAAACCTCACCCGCAAACTACAAAACATCCAGAACGCCGCCGCAAGACTGGTCCTCAACCTACCAGGACACTGCCACATCTCCCAGCACCTGCGCACACTCCACTGGCTCCCCATCAAGGCTGGAATCACCTTCAAGATTCTCACCCACGCACACAAAGCCCTCCACAACACCGGACCAGCATAGCTCAACAGCCGACTCAAATTCCACGCACCCCAAAGGATCCTACGATCAGCCCAGCGCTCCTACGCCGTGGTCCCCAGCACCAGAAAGACCAGATCGGGAGGCTTCTCCTTCCTCGCACCCAGAGCCTGGAATGCCCTTCCGCTCCATCTCAGAAAGACAACATCGCTTCCCATCTTCGCAAGAAACCTCAAAACCTGGCCCTTTGACAGACCCCCTCCTTGATGGACTGATTGATTGATTTAAAGCCCTGATTGTGAGCACAAAAAAGAAACACTTTCTGGAGATCATCGCATACGTAAAAGGTTGCACATATATGTCTTATGGCTGGGTTTACAATGATTTCTTTCTTCTTTTCCATTAGAGTTTTGCTAATCAATTTACTTATTTGTCCACTCCCTCCTTTTACCCCCCCCCCCCCCCCCCGCACTCCGTTTTATTCACTTTGGTTGAGTTCGAGCTCAGCTGGAAACAACCACAGCAACTCGCGGTGGTAATTACTCAAAATCTCTCTCATTATTTGGTAAAACCTGACTCAATAGGGCAGTAATTGGTCAATATTACTTACAGTGAACACTCCTATTACTATTCTTTTTCTCATTAGCAATTTCTTTATCAAATTTATCAAATTAAAAACTTGGCTCTGTGCATGGTACTGCCCGGAAAAATTCTGGCGTTCTGGGAGGGCGGGGGACTTATTTGTTTTCTTGTTTTGATGACACTGGAGCCGAAGGTCCCCCCTGCTTCCCTGGGGGCACGTGACGTGACGATGGAAATAGGGACGGAATGCCGGGTGCATTGTTCCGCTCTGACTGGACAGGAAGTGACCCAATGACGCGAGGACGGCGCGTGAGGGACATTCCATGGGGCCGCACGTGCACCCCTCATAGCATACTGAGTGGGAGAGGAGGTTGGAAGGGCCATGGGAGAACATGCGACTGTGAAGAGTTTAAGAACAAGGAAAGGGAACGTCATAAACGTTGACAGTCGTTTGTGTAATACAGGCGTGCGTCCAAGATTTGAGATCTGGGAGGGCCATGGAGAAGCTCGGGTGCGCTGTAGTAATGGAACCTTGCGGGCAGTATGCAAGGGGATGGTTTCCTTGGCGCTTTAATCTTCAATGAACTACAATTGAACAGTTTGTATTGTGTGGAGATTATACTACACAATTTTTGGGGACGAGAATGGGTGAAAGGTGGTTTAGTGATCGGACAAAAATAGTCAAGGTCACGTGAGCCGTTTGGCTATTGTCAAGCCTAAATGTGGTGGAAGATTGTCATGAGAGTGAAGGAGAGGTTGAGAGTAAGCAAGTATTGGTTGTTGGAAATGGCTCTGGATGATGAGCAGAGGATTGACAGCAACATAGCTGATGAAAGGGTTGGTTTGGAAAGGGAATCGAATGGTGGAAGCATGCAAGGCGTGGATGGAGATGAGGTGACTCAACCTGATGGTACCACTGGTCAGGGTAACATGACCAGTAGTTTTGGTAGAGTTAATAGGAAACCAAAGAATTTGGAAGATTTTGAATGTTAATAGGGGAGTGGTGTAAATCTTATATGTTCAGTTTTTCGTTGGGTTGCTTTTTATGTTTTTTTAAATGTAGTATTGGGTTTTGTGTTTCAAGAGAAGGGGGTGTGTAGTAATGGTAAGTTTAATTTAAGGTAGAACCTCAGGGCCAAATATAGAGTCTAGAACTAGTGAGGTTCCAGGTATATATACGCGGTAATGCAACCTTGCCGGCAGTAGGCGAAGGGACGTTTTCCCTGGCACGGCCTGCTGCATCCTTGTAACGATGTATCTTCAACAAACAACAACTGAACCGTTTGTATTGTGCAGAGAATAAACTACATGGGCCATAAAGACACGTGGGGTTGTCCAGCGACCCCGAGGTGTCCAAGAGTTGGATCTAGGCACACTGGATGTTCTTGTATAGGTGTGAGCTGCATACCATACCTACTGCCGGCTTCTGTCCGCTAGGTTAAACTGATTAAGCCTAAGGGCTTGATCTTTCCTCCTCTCCCCTCACCCTCCTTTCTCTCTGTCTCACATCCTTCTCTCCCAACTTCACCCTCCTGTCTCTCCACTTCACCTTGCTGTCCTGCTCACCTCACACTCCACTTCCTTCCACCTCACTCTCTAAACATTATCCTGTGCTATCTAACTTTTCCGCCTGTTTCCATTCTGTGCCCTTCTTTCTTTACTTTATTCTCACATTTCTCTCACTTCATTTCCTCTCTTCCCGTCTTATCCAAGTTTCTCTCTCTCCTTGCCTCGTGATCCTCTCCAGAGTCAAAGGAGAGACCTCTTGGCTTAGCCAATGCGTGTAAAGTCTCTGCGATTGCGTTTTGTTCATGCTGTACAGCATGGGGATTTCAACTCTGGCAATGATTTGTAGCCATGTATAGCAAGATGGCTGGTGTGCAGCAGGGCTAATAATAGCAAAAAAGGACTATAAGACATTCAGCTCGATTGAACTTTAAGACAAAAGTGCTTTTGTCATGGATGCATCATAGTGTTTTTTTTTTAATTTAGTTTTAGCCCCACTGGAAAGCACCCACCCTGATGTACAGCCTGGCTACAAAACGTTTCCAAAGTCAATAGCTCTTACAGGCGAGACCAGGATGCTTGTTTCCGGTCCAGGGAAGACATGGCTTGGCAGTTCGGGCTGGACTGTTCCCACAAGGCACAGGGTCAGACTGATTTGCATATAGCCATGTCTGAACTGGGGTGGCTGAGTGAACTAAAGAATGGTGATGGATTAAACCCAGATCAGTTGACTGGGGGTGAGTGTTTGATTTGTTCAAACGCTCCGTCCATCATCCCCTTTTGTATCGCTTTGTTCGCCCTAAGTGTGGCAGGGTATGCTCAGACGTGAGTCCCTTGTTCACTTGGCCACTAGATTCAAGATAGCCTGGCTGATGAGGATTATGAATCCGAAACCGGTCCCAGGATGCTTGTTTCCGGTCCAGGGAAGACATGGCTTGGCAGTTCGGGCTGGACTGTTCCCACAAGGCACAGGGTCAGACTGATTTGCATATAGCCATGTCTGAACTGGGGTGGCTGAGTGAACTAAAGAATGGTGATGGATTAAACCCAGATCAGTTGACTGAGGGTGAGTGTTTGATTTGTTCAAACGCTCCGTCCATCATCCCCTTTTGTATCGCTTTGTTCGCCCTAAGTGTGGCAGGGTATGCTCAGACGTGAATCCCTTGTTCACTTGGCCACTGGATTCAAGATAGCCTGGCTGATGAGGATTATGAATCCAAAACCGGTCCCAGGATGCTTGTTTCCGGTCCAGGGAAGACATGGCTTGGCAGTTCGGGCTGGACTGTTCCCACAAGGCACAGGGTCAGACTGATTTGCATATAGCCATGTCTGAACTGGGGTGGCTGAGTGAACTAAAGAATGGTGATGGATTAAACCCAGATCAGTTGACTGGGGGTGAGTGTTTGATTTGTTCAAACGCTCCGTCCATCATCCCCTTTTGTATCGCTTTGTTCGCCCTAAGTGTGGCAGGGTATGCTCAGACGTGAGTCCCTTGTTCACTTGGCCACTGGATTCAAGATAGCCTGGCTGATGAGGATTATGAATCCGAAACCGGTCCCAGGATGCTTGTTTCCGGTCCAGGGAAGACATGGCTTGGCAGTTCGAGCTGGACTGTTCCCACAAGGCACAGGGTCAGACTGATTTGCATATAGCCATGTCTGAACTGGGGTGGCTGAGTGAACTAAAGAATAGTGATGGATTAAACCCAGATCAGTTGACTGGGGGTGAGTGTTTGATTTGTTCAAACGCTCCGTCCATCATCCCCTTTTGTATCGAGACCTCCTGGCTTTGCCAATGCTTGTTTTAACTGAGAGGGTAGTGGTGATGTCATCAGTAATGTCACTATGGATGTAATTTGTGAGGGCATACACAGTGCTTTGAGTAAGAAAATGAGGGCACTGGTGCATCTTGTCCCTGGTACTGTGCCGTTTCTTGATTTTGATCCTGTTTCAAGGCTACCCAAGGTATTTTGTCCTTTTGCCCTTGGCCTGCGGTAACCACATGTAGACGGATGCCATTGTTTGCAGACTTCATCTAGTTTGTATGCAGCTGTATGCAATACATGGCTGCTTATTGTGCAATCTGTGGCACACTAGAGTAACTCCAGAGATGATGTATAACCTAGTGTGAGTTTTGAAATGCTATACCTTGAGGAATGGTAATTGCCCATCTTTAGCATAGACTGCGATCTAAAGTGGCGGCTAACATATAGGGGGAATTTACTAACACTTGCGCAGAGTTTGCTTCACGAAAGTGACAGAAACACGGTGCAAAGTATTGTGTTGGGATTTAAGTTGTAATGCAAATCATGACTCACTTTGAAAAGTTTTCCA
The DNA here is from genome assembly GCF_964261635.1 of Lissotriton helveticus. Lineage (NCBI taxonomy): Eukaryota > Metazoa > Chordata > Amphibia > Caudata > Salamandridae > Lissotriton > Lissotriton helveticus. The sequence continues at coordinate 294,582,156 of NC_136057.1, forward strand.
AAGTAAAAGAAAACTTAGCACTAGGAGTTACTTTGCTCTAGTTTGCGTGCATAGACTATTCAATGGGTTTTACGTGGGTGCTTCCATTCAACCACCCAGAGGTTTTGCCACAAAACTCTATTTACTAATATTTGTAGAAGGGGATTTGTGCAAAAATTCCACCTTCTTGAGGTAGGCATACGTCCAACATTGCATGTGTGCTACTGCAAACACACAAAGTGTGGAACATATTAAATCATAGATTATGAATTAGAAGGCTGCCCTTCCAGTGCAAAACCTCTGCTTGAGAGCACAGCCAGCGCTGGGGAAGAAAAAAAAACAGGGTCATATCTTAGTTTTTTTACTCCCTTTGACATAACACAGCAAAGCACCCCTGGTTGCTGCCCTGCGTTGCATAAAAAATGATTACATATTCTCATAGTGTACTTCCATTGTACAATCGGTGCAGGATTTGCAAATGTGTACTGTGGGTCTGATGGATTCCCTCTGGTCTCTTGGAAGTCCAATTGGATAGGATAACCAAGTTACGTGGTTTGTACACATGACTTTTCCAAGGTGAGTGAGTTGAGCAGTCATATCTTACTGCTAGAGATGTAGTAGGTTTTGAACCCGGGTACAGTATGTTAAGGTTGTAGTACACAATAACTCCAATATCCATTCGGAATTATATATTTTAAAAATGTGAATTAAACATTCACAAATGATAGAAGGAGATGGAAAACACATGCACTCTTATGGAGTGCTTAACCAAAAAGTAGTACCCTAAAATCCAGCAAATTCAGCAAAATGTCAGCAATGGAAGTATATATGTTAGCCAATCAAAATGATGTAAAAGAGGCTGTGTTCCAGGGGAGGGACGAACACCATCTAATAAGACATGCAGGTGAGAGTGAAAATAAAGCCAACCAATGGTAAGTAATGTGCTGGCTCTAAGCCCACTGTTAGTCTTTGGTAAGTCCATGTAAGGTATTTCACAACCAAACAGAGCTTGCACAGACTGATAGGTGAAACCTAAAAAGCCTGTTGTGCTGAAAAAGTAAAGAAAAAAGCACTGTTTTCTGTATAGAAAGCAGCTCTGAGTTAAAGAATTGATTGTGAAGACTCACTGTACTTTTGAAATGTAAAAAAGCCCAATGAGCATTTCAAAGCAAGGCATTAGAAGGAATAATACACCAAAAAGCCAATAGCATGAGATCACGGCTGATCCCACTAAACATGTATATTATAACGAATTCATAACAATATGTGCCTTATAGCTGCGTTGCCAAGCCAGACCTAAAAAATAACACATGACCTTCTTATCCTGGAAACTAAAGGATAAGCCAGGTGGAGATAGCTTCAAAGATGATTAATCTTCTTCTTCTAGAAAGAAGCGAGCTATTTTTAGAAGAAAGTGAAAGCTTAGCCGAAGCTTAAGAAGGATTTGTAGATAAAATGGCTGTTGCAGATCAGTGCTTCATGCTAATTGGTATAATTGAGTCAAATATGCAGCCAGTGACTGGAAGACCATGGTTAGCATTCCTTGATTTAAAAAGCAGTCTTGCAAAATGTAATTAAGAAGAGCTGAAGCTGGAACCAACATCAATGCTCTCTTAACTAGAAGATGGGCAGAGATCTACAGTGGGATGGTATAGCGTGATAGCAAGGGTTGGTCCTTGTCACGCAAGAGTTGAACAAGGTTATGTGTCATCTTTTATTATCTATAGTACTTATTTAAGTGCGATGAAGCCTTATCAATGACGCAAACTGATGTTGGAAGGATTACAAACTCCTGCATACTCTTGCTTTATGCAGAGGATATGACATAGTTCAGTAGAGTTGAGAATGCACTGTGAGGTGTAAACTTGCAATTATATTTGATCCTGGAAGCCCTATCTGTTAGCCAAGATGTGTTGAACATGGGGGATGTTCTTCATTCTAGGAAAGAAGAGAGACGCAGCTCTGAGTAGACCCCACCCCATCACTCATAAATGAGACCATTTAGTGGAAAGTTCAACCCAACAATTTGTCTGCGCGTTGATTGGCCCCAGTAGCAAAATCTCAGAACCATCCACCCATTTTATCTTTTTCAATGCAACCACTGTACATTTTTCCCAATTTTAATCACTGAACATTAACACTAGGCAGCTGCTATCTTTCCCCTTCTTTGCTACCCTCTGATAAATTTCAAGTGGATAGAGGCACGTGTTACTTTTGTACTGTGCGTGGAGTGCTGCATGCAGCTTGCACTGAACATAGTGAAGGCCACATTTTGCCCTTAATGTGATCTAATACATTTGAGGGAGCTTGACCAATCCCCTTAATCCTGCACTAGGTAGTAGCTGAGTATAGCCTGCACTACGTAAGACCAGGGAAAAGACTCCACTGAGTACTCAACAAACTATAGATGAGATTTCTAACAAACCCCTATATGATAATTTAGACCAGTAGCGGTCGGTGGTGGGAGTACTGCACCCCAAATGCGATGCAGTGCACGCAACGAAATTCGTTTTATTTATTTATATGTTTACTTAACTGTAATCCTCCATAATCCATAGATTACTACCCCCAACCTGCCCCCCCCCCCACGTCACCGCCCGGCAGCTACTCCCACCACCGACCGCTACTGATTGAGACATTCTAACACAGCGGGTGTTACATCCAGATTTTTAATTCGCATTGTGACGTCCCATACAGGTTGCACGTACATCTATATTTAATAATCCCAGACGCTGCTATCCTAGTTCTCAAACAGTTTATCAATTATGTATTTCGCACAATATTGCGGCTGATATTCAAAGTCATTCTAGAGTTGTAAAGTAGAAGTTCTGTAGTACTTTTTTACGTACTCTTGTAAGCATTTGCAAATAGGCCCCAAAACATCTAAAATGGGAATATTCAGGGAATAGCAATGTACAGTTATCACAAATAGAAAGGAGCATTACAAGAGAAAAACTTCACATGGTCAAGAATACCTTTGTGAATCATCCTCGAAATATCCAGTTCCATATTAGAAGCTCAAGAAGTGCACAGTCCATTCTATTTGTACTAAATGTTCATGAATATTCCTTGATGAGTCCCATTTTATTTCAAGTTCAAGTTCAAGTTCAGGCATTTATAAAGCGCACTACTCACCCAGAGGGTCTCAAGGCGCTAGAGGGAGGGGTTCATTGTTTGTCGAATATCCATGTTTTCAGTTCTTTTCTGAAGGAGGTGTGATTCTGAGTAAGGCGGAGGTGGGTGGGGAGTGAGTTCCAGGTCTTGGCAGCCAGGAAGGAGAAGGATCTGCCAACCATGGTGGTTTTTCGGATGCGCGGGACTGCAGCGAGGGCTTGATTGGATGATCTTAGTTGGCGGGTGGGATAGTAGAAGGACAGTCGGGTGTTGAGGCATTCGGGTCCTAGATTATAAAGGGCCTTGTGTGCGTGGTTAAGAAGGCGGAAAGTAATTCTTTTGTTGACGGGAAGCCAGTGGAGGTTTTTTAAGTGACCGGTGATGTGCTCTTGGCGCAGGATGTCTAATATGAGTCTCGCTGATGCGTTTTGGATGCGCTGGAGCTTTTTCTGCAATTTTGTTGTAATTCCGGCGTAGAGTGTGTTGCCATAGTCCAATCGGCTCGTGACCAGTGCATGGGTGACAGTTTTTCTCGTTTCGAGGGGGATCCAGCGGAAGATCTTTTTGAGAATGCGAAGGACGTTAAAGCAGGAGGACGATACGGCGTTGACTTGTCTGGACATTGAGAGAGAGGAGTCTAGAATGAAGCCAAGGTTACGTGCATGGTCTGTGGGTGAGGGCGCTGATCCCAAAGCGGAAGGCCACCAGGAGTCGTCCCAAGCTGAGGGGGAGGATCCTAGGATGAGCACCTCCGTTTTGTCTGAGTTGAGTTTTAAGCGGCTCTGTTTCATCCATTCGGCTACTTCTTTCATACCTTCGTGAAGGTTGTTTTTGGCGGTGTTGGGGTCTTTGGTGAGGGAAAGGATTAGCTGGGTGTCGTCGGCGTAGGAGATGATGTTGAGGTTGTGTTGACGTGCGATGGAGGTGAGGGGACTCATGTAGACGTTGAAGAGGGTGGGACTGAGTGAGGAGCCTTGAGGTATGCCGCAGATGACTTCGGTGGGCTCTGAGTAGAAAGGGGGGAGTCGGACTCTCTGGGTTCTCCCGGCTAGGAACGAGATGATCCAGTCCAGGGCTTTACCTTGAATGCCGATGTTGTTGAGGCGTTGTATGAGGGTGTTATGACAGACAGTGTCGAAGGCGGCGGAGAGGTCGAGTAGAATGAGGGCCACTGTTTCACCGTTGTCCAGGAGTGCTCGGATGTCGTCGGTCGCCGCAATGAGGGCGGTTTCGGTGCTGTGTTTGGCTCGAAAGCCGTTCTGTGAGGGATCCAGGGAGTTGTTGGATTCAAGGAAGGCTGCGAGTTGGCTATTGACGGCTTTCTCGATGACTTTGGCCGGGAAAGGGAGGAGGGAAATGGGTCGGTAGTTTTTCAGTTCTGAGGGGTCTGCTGTTGGTTTTTTCAGAAGGGCGCTGAGTTCGGCGTGTTTCCATATTTCTGGAAAGGTGGCGGAATTGAAGGAGCAGTTGATGACGTCGCGGAGATGGGGGGCGATGATGGAGTCAGCTTTGTTGAAGATGTAGTGGGGACAGGGGTCAGAAGGTGAGCCAGAGTGGATTGAGTTCATGAGGCGAATGGTGTCTTCAATGGTGACTGGGTTCCAAGAGTTAAGGTAGTTAGTTGGAAGGGTGGGATCTGAAGGGGGTGGGATGAGTTGTTCATTGGGAGTATTCTTGAAGCTGTTGTGGATGTCGGCAATTTTGTTTTAGAAGAAGGAGGATAACGCATCGCAGAGGTCTTGGGAGTTGGTGATGTCGTTGGATGCTGCGGGAGGGTTGGTGAATTCTTTGACGATATTGAAGAGTTCCTTGCTGTTATGAGAATTGTTGTCGAGACGGTCCTTAAATGCTGATTTCTTGGCGGATCGAATCAGTTGGTGGTGTTTGCGGGTGGCTGTCTTGAGGGAGGTCATGTTGTCTGAGGTTGGTTCTTTTCTCCAATTCTTCTCCAGGGTGCGGCATGTCTTCTTGGATTTTTTAAGGTCATCATTGAACCAGGGAGCCTTCTTGCTGGATGATTTCAGCTGGTGTTTTTTCAGGAGTGCTAGTTCGTCTGCACTGTGGGTAATCCACTGCCTGAGGTTGGTGGCCGCTTGGTCTGGGTCCGTTGCAGGGGTGGGAGTATTTAGGCTGAGTGATGTGAGGAGTTGGTCGGTGGTGATTTTGTTCCATTTTCTTCGGGGAATGGGTTGTGGACGGTTGTGGGTCAGGGTTGTTTTGTAGCTGAAGTGAACACAGCTGTGATCCGTCCAGTGGAGAGCTGTAGTGTGGTCGAAGGAGATGTGTTTGCTGGAGGTGAAAATAGGGTCGAGCGTGTGACCGGCTGTGTGAGTGGGGGTGTTAACAAGTTGTTTGAGTCCGAGATTGGCCATGTTGTCCAGAAGGGTGGTGGTGTTGTTGTCGAGAATGTTGTCAAGGTGGTAGTTGAGGTCTCCTAGAAGAATGTAGTTCTCTGAGGCGAGGGCGTGCGGGGTGACGAAGTCAGTGATGACGTCGCTGAATTGAGATCGGGAGCCTGGGGGTCTGTAAATGAGGGTTCCTCTAAGTGTGGTCCTGGGGTCGGTGTGGATCTGAAAGTGGAGGTGTTCGGCGGATGCAAGATTGTCGTCAGAGCTGGTTGTAATTTTGATGGTGTTTCTATGGACGATGGCGATGCCTCCTCCAGTTTGATCGGTGCGGTCTTTCCGAATGATCTTGTAAGAGTCCGGTATGGCTATGGCGATGTCAGGGGCAGAGGATGCATTCATCCATGTTTCAGTGAGGAAAGCGATGTCAGGTGACGCGGTGTCGATTAGGTCCCAGAGTTCGGTTGCATGTCTGTGGACCGAGCGGGTGTACAGTAGGATGCATTTCAAGTCGTTGGGTTCGGAGCTGAGTGTGGAGGAAGTGAGTTTGGTGAGGGTCCTGAAGCAGTTGAACTTACAGGAGAGGCAAGAGAATGGGCCGTGGGTACGTCCTGGGGTTGCTGCGCAGCAAAGTGGGGTGCGTCCAGGGTTGAGGGCGAGGAGAGTAGCGGCATCATAAGTTACTCTGGGGGGTTGGGAGCGGCATAGAGCAGGGGGACGGGCGCTGGGTGCGGTCCAGGCGCGGACGGGCGCAGACGGGCTTACCTTTGGCGCACCTTCGGCGTGGCCGGAGCGCGTGGACGCTGCGCGTGTGGACATCTGACATAAATGGAGAGTGGAGGGGGCGGACCGTGGGAGGGGCAGCTGGGAGGCGGTAGCCATACTCATAAATAGTCGTGTAGCGACTCCATAGTGTATTGGCAACTACTCCTAAACGCTCTTTAGTTACTTCAGTTTCTGTGATTCCCTACATTGTTTTCTAGCACTGCTCTGGGTGTACCTCTTTTCTTCTGTAAGAATCCAACCTTGAGCTTCTTATCAGCCTCGTCTTGTTATGAATATTTGGATTCTTCCAGGTTCGCCATATTCACATGTATTTTTATGATTTCCTTTGAAAAGCCACATTTTTGGGCGTTCACTATTCTTCATCGCCAAAAAGAATCAGAATTCTTGTACTAAAGATCTCATAGTCGCCTAGGGCTTGGTAATGTTTGCCTTTTATATCGCAGCATCTATTTAAAAAATGTTGGTTATTTTCCAATTCAGGATAGTTGCTCGCCTGTTACCATCTCCTGCATTTACAGTTACTTAAATCAAAGAATGGACTACCGACATTTAAATCCCTTTCTAGCTTACAATGGATATCCGAGGGAAAGGGCCATTATCATATGGATTCTCAGTGTAAAGCCTTTACACCTGGGTCACTTTTGTCACATACACATGCATGCACATACACACACACACAACGGTAAACATCGTTTACCACGAAGTTTTTACAACGCGGTACCTTTAGCACGCATCCTTTACAACGCTAGTCGTTACCACGACTTGCGCTGGAGGGCGCTAAAGGATTAAAAATAGTAAATTTACTATCCAAACACCTTCCCTAGGGTCCACGGGGACTGGTGTTAGAATAGTAAATTATACTATTCGAAATCCGCGCCCCCCAACGCAAGTCGTGGTAACGACTTGCGTTGTAAGGGATGCGTGGTAAAGGGATGCGTTGTGACGGTACGCGTTGTACCGTTATACATTCACACGCAACACATAGTTATTATTTTGAGGACCGGCCATTGACTGTAATCAAGTGTGTAATTACTATTCTAACTCCACGCGTGCTTTGAAAGTAGGGTAGGTTATAAAGCGGACCAAGGCAAATCTAACTGCACTTTAACTTTTTTGATACAATCGCTCTAAAGTACCTAAACACACTACAGGGATGAGACCTCACAAAGCACCAGTCTTCACAAAGATAGTGTTTGACTGGTTCTGACAACGTTAACCCACACTATGAGGACTGAGCCGTACCCCACAGCGTGGGTTATACATGCCCACACAGACAATCTCTCCCTCTCTCTCCTTCTCATGCTCTGAGTCCATATGTATTGAGTGTTTTTGTATAGTGTGTAAAAGGCCCAAGATGTTCAGCGTGCATTACACAGAACACAGTATACACACTCCTTCACTCTATTTTCCTCTCAGTCCTTCCCCTCCACCCAGTCTCCACCCTCTCGGGCTGGTGCATCCTCCTGTGTCTCGTGTTCTTATACAATGCTCATACGGACAACTTGCACTTGGGGGGATGAGGCTTTGAGGGGGTTCCAGTTAAGAAAGGCTGAGCCTGTTATACCAGAGAGGGCCAATAGGCATCTCCAACATGGTCAAAAGAAGAAGGGATGAAACCTGGGACTAGAATCAGTTGTCAGTCATTTAATGTCCTGTCATGGTGGTCAATTGGTATCCTTGGTGAAAGGAGGTACAGATTCCATGACTGTGCAACTCCACCAGAACTGAGTGCTCTATTCAGTTCATGAAGTCAAAGTGGGGCACTTCAGAGAGCTTGTGATGTGAGTTGGTTCAGTACAAAAACATATCAGAACCGATTAAATCCGGAGCAGCGCAGGCTTTCAATCCTACACTACTATATACCCGGCATCTTGAAAGCAGATGTGCCCTCATCAGGCACAAGATACGACTCCAGAGGACCCATCAATGGCGTTGACTCAACGGTGCCAAGAGGCACTAGGTGGCATGCAAGTACACTACAGAACCCTTAATTAAAAAAATTAAGTGGATTATTGTCTGTTGCTAAAGGGTCTCTCTCAGGGACTCTATGGAAAGGTCTACCACCCATACTCGTCACACAAGACAATGCGGAGTTACATTACAGATGGTGCCCTGGGAAGCAATCGGCGGGTTCGCCCCGGGGCACTAGGGTATTACAGAAGGGGGCTGCAGATTCATGTGTAGCCGTTCTATAATATGTAGCAATTGAGAACAAGTGTTCACTTGGACCTCATTTATAAATACAATTTAAATACACAGACTTCTGTGGAGACTGAATCTAAATACGCAAATATCTAATAGAACCGACATAATATTCTGTAAGGAATTAATCTTTTCTCAACTTAAGTAAAAACAACCAGTATTTTAATATTTCATTGCCAATTTCAATACAATGGAATTTAAGTTTATTTAAAGACACATGACTGAAACTTATCATCACAAAAAGTAATGAAGTGGCATGGTGAGAAGATCTAAAGATACACCCCAAGTGCAAATAATTAAAAAAACAGAGAAAGTGACCAAATAAGTGAGCATAAATACTAAATTGGTTTCATTGGAGAGGCAGCCAATATTTATACAAGTAATAATTCAAAAAGGGTAGATATACAATGTGTTCTATATATATGGTTAGGTCTGTCTCCTGTTTTCTGTTGACAGCGTTTCGACCCTCATGATGGGTACTGGGGTCTCATCAGGACAGACTAATAACCTAGGGAACTGAGACGGAGTAAACGGTAAGTGCTGGGAATGGAGGCAATAGGGAACAATGGAGGAGCTTCGGCTCCCGCGTCAAGGGACTGAGTAAGGGCTTAGCCCCGGGATAGAGGTCATGGTAACCAGGGTAGGATTGGGATTCAAAATCGGCCCGGGCACGCTAAAAAAAAGTGGCCCACATTTGCATATTGCCTTTCCGCGAAACACTGCTTCGGCGAAATTTTATTAAAAAAAGGGGAGAGTAAAAACAATGCACAGATTAGTTTACACTGGTGAAACACACCTGAAAACAAGTGGGGCCACTTCTGTTCCGGCCCCCAGCCCCCGCTCACTATGCATACACTAATGGCCTGGCCCAGAGAGAGAAAGAGAGTGACACCTCTGCCCGTTGATAAAAGGGAGGTAATGGACGCCCATCTGCCTCCAGAAAGGCAACTCGGGCACCCACTGGGCCTCTGGCGTTATCCAAACAACGCAGAAACCACCCAAATCAGCCCCCCAGACTGCTAAAAAAAGCAGCCCACAGCTGGAACTGGACACCGGCCCCTCGGGCATCGCCTGAGTGCCCGCGTTACCAATCCGACCCTGATGGTAACCCACTAACATTGTTGGTACAAGGAAAAGAGTGTGATTGTTCCAAAAATATAAGCAACAAACCATTGAGTACCCAAAAAAATGCTGTTTAACAAAAGTTAGTTAAAAAATGTTTTTTATTACAAAAGGCGGGGGAAATTCCTGTCTTTAACTCATTTACGCCAAACTGAACGACTTTGCACCTGCACTGAGGACAGCACAGTATATTCGGGAGCAATGTCCTGGTCTGGCCGGGCGCACCTAAGTAAGGGTGCACCATGATGCAGTTTTCAAGTGCTGCCAGGTATACTTGAGAGCTGCCAGATACTCCGCACTCTAATGAGCTGGTCTAGAGACCGGGGGAAGGGGGAGGAGGAGTGGGGGGGTCTTAGGATAGCGCTGAAGACAAAATCCTCGGGGCAGAACAGCAGCTTATATGTAATTGTTTTGCCCTGTGCACCCTAAACCCTTTGCTATCACAATGCCCTTGCTCTCCCGTTCACTCAAGCTTCACAGCACTGTTCCTACTTTTTCTTCGAACCACCTGAGACCCTCTTTTTCTGGCATGTGTCCCCCCCCCCAACCCACCGCGCTTACCTGCATCGGCCGCGACTGTCCACTCCCTTTAATCCATTTGATCCCTATGCCCAACCTACTGCCCTCCCAGTAACACCCCCACGACATAATGCAAAATGATGGGGCCCTCCTGCAATAACTGAAGAGGGTCCCCTGAATCTCCCATATCTTACAGATATTCATTGACCTTGAGCTGAATAGGGCCCCCTGAAGAATTGGGGGCCCTGAATAGTTTCCCCCTCACCATGCTACAGGGACTGCAGGGGAACCAGGTATCTTCCTGCTCGGCGTCCTCATCAGCTGTCACTCCTGCCTTCACAGCCCCTGGAGGACACACACTCCAGAGTCTATTTGTACCACGATGAAAGATTCCACTCACATCACACCCCCAGGATGAACAATAACCAGGGACACTGGAATAATGCGATTGTGTGGCGCAGCATTTTTTGCATATTTATGGATTTGCTGCATTTGCCACATAATCCATCATCTGCAGCACAATCTGCGGGTTTTTATAAAAAAATAGTTTCTAGCTCAAACGGTTCAAAAGATACCAAAAATGCAGCGAAACGTGTTGCCGCACAGTGGAAGGGACTTTGCAAAAGTTGACTGGTCATCTTTTTGTTGCTTATTGTTATATTTGGGTGCTAAACTGAACGTAGAGAATGTTAAGCATAACAAGACAAAAAAATGAAATAATACCATCACAAATTGTGCCTAATGACTCCGCCAAATTAGCCTTTTCTTTCCGCATAATTTAGTCGAATCTGCCACATAATTTGGCGCTTCCCTGCCATATAATTCCAGTATCCCGGACAATAACTCCTAGTAGATACTACAGCCTGTTTCTGAACAATTTGCTATCAGACCACAGAACCGAGGCAGTGTTTTCCCTGGACCAGCCATCTTTAAAAATACGAGCACCTGGTTCCAATGATCAGAAACCGAAGCACTAAACCGCATCTCTCCGTAGGGGTCGGATGCAGCGGCTGCGGGTCAGGGCACAATAAAAACAATCTGATTTTAATTCCAGCCTGCCTTGAGCTTTGGGACGCTTCGCAGTTTGTCAAGGCCGAGAGGCTGCGTAGGCCCCGAGCAGTGATCACAACAAGATGTGCGGACCCCGGACTGGTGGCTCGCGCACGCCCCTGGCAGCACCTCCAGGAAGCCGGAAGAATGCAAAATATTCCACTCACTGACTCCAGAAGTGCACATTGCACAATCCCCTGTGTGAGCCTGGGAGAGGGGAACAATAGAGGCTGAGCTCACCTCTCGGGGAGGGGGGGACTGGGAAGAGGGGCTGCTGCAGAACCATGGGGGAGAATGGGACTGCATGAGTGAAGAGGAAAGAAAAGATGGCGAAGAGACGGGAAAGAAATGAGGGAGTTACCATGGGACAAGAGAGAGGAGAGGGTATGGGCAGTGGGAAAGTGAGCACAGCAGGAGGGGGGGGGCGCTCAAAGGTGAGTGACATGAGGTTGAGGAAATATGAGTGGGGAAAGAAAGATGTGGCAGGAGGGAGAGAAGGAAGAAAGAAGGAGAGAAGAAAGAAGGAAAGGAAACCTTAGAATACAGAAGGAGAGATGGGGCAAAGCATGCCATGAAGGTGAGAGAGGGAGAGGATGGAAAGGTGCAGAAGGGGATAGCGTGGGGAAGAAGGGTCAGGAGGACTCAAGGCAATAACAAGGGAGAGGAAGGAAAGTGGAGAGTGGAGGGGCAAAGGGCATGACCTGGTGGAGGAGGGAAAGCAGAGAAGCAGAGGGAGGTTAGGGGGCAGCCTAGCACGAGAGAAGTTCGTAGAAGCAAAAGAAAGAGTGGGATAGCTTGTGGTAGAGAGAGCTGGGGTGGGGGGTGAGCCAAATGGGGCATAATATGAAGGGAGAGTGGAAGAAGTGAGCATCATAAAGGGAAAAATAGAGCAGATCAGCACAAGAAAAAGAGAGAATGACATAGGGCGGCTGCATACAGAGGACAAGAAAGGGTAACGTGCAGAAGAGGAAAGGGAGGAGAGTGTTTGAGATCAAGAGAGAATAACCGAGGGATAGAGACGAGGAAACAAGTGAACGGTAGAGAGAGGGAGAAGGTAACAGAGACCAGGATTAAAAAAAATCGCTGGTGGGAAGCGGTTGCGAGGAAACTTGAGGAGAGATACGGAAAAGAACATCAGAGAGAGACCAAGCGGATAAAAAGAGGCAACATGAAGAAGTGACTAAAAAACAAGAGAGGAGGAGAAAACTAAAATGAGAAGAAAAGGGCAGAGTCCAAAGATGAGGAGGATGAAAAAGGAGGGGATATGAGAAGAAAGGAGAAGAGACTGAGGCAAGTATGAGAGAAAAGAAGCAAGAAAGCAGGGAGAAGGGCAGAAGAAGGAAATAGAGCTGGAGAGAGTGAGGGAGAAGGAAAGAAAAATAAGCAAGAGGCAAAGGGACTATGAAGTAACAGCTCTATATACATAGTAGTGAAAAGGAAATCATTTTTAACAAGGAGAGAAATGGAGCACGTATGAAAAGTGTAGCAAATACAGAGAAAGAGATTACATGTGATCAGGCAGAGAGGACCAATGAAGTGAGCAAGAACAAGGCAATGAGAAAGTAAGAGTGAGACAAGAGGAGTGGTGAGGACAGAGCAGGAGTGGCGAATAATATTGGACCAGCAACTAAGAGAGGTGACAGAGGAAAACATAGCATTAGAAGAGACATAAAGGCCTCAGGTGCCGGGGAACGGTGGAAGAACTGCAAAGGAGAGCTAGAGAGAGGAAGAAATGCCTAGATGCATCAAACAGAATTGCATTCGCAAACGGTGCGAATCGCAATTTTCGGCCGTTTGCGAATGCAATTGACTAATTTGGAATGCATCATGCATTTCTCAATTTTAGGAATCGCAACCATGTTGCGATTTCTAAAATTGCGATTGCATTTAAGAAATCGCAATTTGAGATTTCTTAAATGCAATGCATGATTATTTTTGAATTGCTAATTCGCAATTTGGAAGGGGTAAAATAGCATGAAATTGAACTTCATGCTAATTTACAGAAAACTATCAAATATGCACAAATTGCATTTTTGGAAGTTTAAATTTACACACACACATGCCCTTGGGGCATGTGTGTGTGTAAATTGCATTTAAAGTTACATTTCAGGGGTGCAGGGAGGGGTTCTTTGGACCCCCCCTGCACCCTTGAAATTGCATTCACATTTTGCGAATCGCAATTTGAAATTCGCAAAATGTGATTGCCTTCCCATTCATTCCTATGGGTCTTTTGGCCCATAGGAATCAATGGGAAGGCTTTTCCTTAATTGCAATTCGCAAATTGTGAACCGCAATTAAGGAAAAATACTGAATCGCAAAAATAAATGCAATTTGTTCATGCATTGCCGTTTGCGATTTCTAAATTGCAATTCCTTAATTTTCGCAATTTAGGAATCGCAAACGGCAACAATGATGCATCTACCCAAAAGAGACAGGAAATGAAGAGATGTAACCTGGGTAAATATGCAGATGAAAAAAATCAAGATGGAGAAAAAGAATGTTATGAGCCATAGAACCCGTCCCAACAGAACTAAGCAGAGCATTGATCACCGCACTCAAAATAATCATTGTCGCAAACATCTCCAGGACAACCATGCAATATATGTAGGAAGAGCAGCACAAGAGAGGTCACCATAAAACAAACCAGGACCCCTCCACATCTGAGGTGACTAGGAAACGTGTTTCATGTCAGGCTGAGGAAGCATAGCGAAAGAGCTGCTGGAAATAATAGAGGGACTATTCATCACTCTCAACGAAAATGTCTCTTTACACTGTGAGCAAATACCAAGGAGTAGGTTACAATGCGGACGTTACATCGTCCGCGTTGTTACCACAAATGGCTTTACCTTGCACGTTGTTTCTACGACTTGCACTAGATGGCGCGCTGGATCTAGGAATAGTATAAATTACTATTCCTACTCCAGTTAGCGCAACTGCAGGGAATGTGTTGGATTTAAAATCCAACACATTCCCTGGTGTTGCGTGCCATCTAGCGCAAGTCGTTGAAACGACTTGCGATGTAATGCCATGCGTGGTAACAACGCGGACGATGTAACATACGCCTTGTTACCTACCTGCGTGGTATTACCCGCGTTGAAACCGCTGTTTCCCCTCTCAACAATCGAAGACTGTTTTGGAGTAGAAGAGGGACAGCTGTGCATCCATCACAAACATTGACCCTTGGATGGATGTAGATGGGCTTGGCCTCAACGAAGACAGAACTTTAATACAGACCCCAGGTTCAAACCCGAAAACCACAGTCACTGTGGTGGTTGCCTTCAGTGCTCCCTGTTCAAAGCTGAGGCGTCAAGAGATGGCGGTGATATGCCCCTGAGGGTGCATGGGAGGGATGATGAAGAGGGTGCAGGCCGTCTCCTGGTTCTTAGGGCTTCATGGTGGCGCTGGCATCTTTCAAACTGTGCATCATAGATTTCAACTCTTGGCCATGACGCCTACCGCTGCTGTCTTGTGATCTCCTGTACTCCGACCCTATTACTTCTCCGCCTCCCCGAATATCTACCAGTCATTCGATCGAATCATTTACCATATTCAGAAAATCAGATGTGGAAGCAAAACTCGGGCGGGACGGTGTATCCAAGAACGACTGACTACATCATAGTGTGTAAAAGGCAGCTTTAATGAAACAGCTGCACAGAATAGCAATACCCCAAACCTGGCTCCAAGCCATACACACCAATCATAAACATGGACCACACTAAAACATTGATTAACTATCCAAAAACTCCTCCCTCCTCCCCTAAGCAACCCTTTCACAAAACATAATAATCAGAATCCAATCACATACTCATCACTCAGAAATTCCCGCATCCATCCGTCTTGTATACCCCACTGTTAACCTCTTATTCCCTTCATAAATGCCCACCCAACGTTCAACTGTGTCTCAACTTGAACAATGTTTCTTTAATAAACCTTTAAAATCGTGTAGTAAAAACCACCACACACCTGATCATAAAAGCGACAAATAAAATCATCTCCCTGAGCAACAACCTTCTCAATGAAAATTAGGGAAGGGTGGGTGGGGGAAAACTATCACTGTCCCTATGCCAACCGGGGTGTACCCAACTAAAATGGCACCCAGTAGCAGTATCTCAATTACAAAAATCTATGAAAACCCTGCCACTGCGACAGCGGGTAAGAGCGGGAGGATTGGGGGGGGGGGGGGCAGCCACCACCCCCCCAAAAAAAAACTTGTGCTGCCTGGGGTGCTCCGCATCAGCCACGCCACTGGGGACAATCCCTGTGCCCCTCACCCGCCCAAAAATTCCGGAAGGGTAGGGACTTTTGCCCATCCTGCCAAAACCATCATAGTCAGCCATCTCCAGTGCCAAGAGCTGGTGAGTCCCAGCTTCCATTAGAGGAAAATGTGGCCCTAGTCGGAATTCATTAACATTGCATATTTTTAATGTTTTACAAAATATAAAACTAGCTCGGTTTTATAATAATATCATGTTCCAGTGATAAGTCTTAAACACACAACACTCAGCCAAAGCTGAAGGACATGAGAAGAATATTTTAGTCCTGTTCAAGGTCATTCGCTTTATCTCTGGGAAATAAATAACTTCTTTTCATTTAAGTGAAATATTTTTGTGGAGAGATAACTATATGGAGATACAACAGGATGCCTGAGCCTAGCTACAGAAGACTATGCAAACAAATGAAAATTGTCTGCAGACATATTGTAATGGTTACCTGTAGGAATGATATTGCAACAGACAGGCAAAAAATGAACAGCCTTGGCAGCGCCACAGAGGGGTTGGCTTAGAAGAAGGGGAGACCTTCAGAGCGTGGGCTCTTGACATAATGCGCCCTTGAGTTTTGTGTTTGTGTAGGGGGGAGGGGGAGAGAATGAAATCTTAGTGGATCACTCATCCCATTTTCTTTTATATCTTAGGTCTGCATCGAAGGTGTTATCAAGGACCTAGACCAAATGAAAGTAGTGCTATCTTATTTTGATTCTTGTCATTTTGTGGGCACAAAATCGACCAAATGGTATACTATTACCACAAGGTTCGGGTTTATGACAGCTTTTTTTATGCACCATTGCAAGTGTTGAAGGTCAGGAAATAGGAACAACGTTCAGTTAAGGTTTCACTACAGGTTAAAACCACAAAGTTTCCCCATTTTCAACCTGAAAGAATGTGCATTGGAAATAAATACCTAAGGCCATATTATCAAGAAAGGGCGATACATTATCGCCGCTTTTATCGGCAGGAAACTGCCGCTAAAGCGGCGATAATGCCCTTGTGAATTCCCATAGCTGCCCGGGTTAACACCAGAACCTGGGCTTCTATGGGAATTCACAAGGGCATATTATCAAGCCCATTATCGCCGCTTTAGCAGCAGTTTCCTACCGATAAAAGCGGCGATAATGTATCGCCCTTTCTTGATGATATGGCCCCAAGTTTAAATTTCGATTTCAGATTTTGTGCCGGACTAAGAATGAGACTGTATATTTCTCCGCAACTCAGCAGCGCAGCGGCGTAGCTAGACCTTTAGCCCCCCATGGCGGTCCCTTTGTTTGCCGCCCCACGGCAGGCGCATGTAAGAGCGGGGGGTGCTGACAATTCCTGCATTTGCCGCTGCCCCCAAAACTTGTGCTGTCCAAGCCTGATCGTCCCCGCACCCTCCCATGCTACACCACTGCAGCAGCACCACTGTTCTTCTTTTTGGGTCTGTTAAATCGTTGGAAGAGATTTGGGGTAGTGGTTAAATTGTTGGCACTAGAATCAGGAGATCAGATTTATAAGTGGGCCTGGTTTCTCCTGGTAACAGACCTGGTAGTAATTAAAAAAACAACATTGAAATGGGTCCCTTTAGGGCCCTAAATTCATGTCCTTAACTGTAATGGCAAAAACACTGATTGATTTCTGAACAATGAATGGGAAAAACGTTAAGGTTATCCAGGTCAGCGATGTAGTTTATGTTTCACATGTTTTACTTAATCTTTCAATCTCCAAGAGTGGCAGCTAGTTCCAGAATGTTGCATTTCTGCATTAATTTTGTGTACTCTTGTATAGTGCATATTTTCAACTGAGTCGCCTCCATGTGTTAATAACGGTCTGCGATTGAGAGCTCTGGAGTAGAGGCTGAAGGCAGTGCGACTTTTTCACTGTCCCTCTCAGTGGGTCAATAAGGTGTTTGGAATTCATGCTCTTCCAATTCTTGGCCTCTCTGCAAAGCCCAGATAAATGGTCATGTTTTCCAATTGCAACTGTGACTCTGTGCAAATGCGTGTGAAGCAGGTACACATTTTGTCCCAATATTGACATTGCGGAAGTAAAAGAAAATGCAGTGCATGTGAGTGGGTGCGTTGTGCGTTTGCGGGTGGTGATGTAAAGGAGTGCGTGGAAGTGGAAGTGTGTGCAGGACAGAGTCAAAAGGGGATGCTGAAGAGGAAAGAGAGGAAGTGTAAGATATGCATATGGAGGACCATGGAGAGAAAAAAAGGCTTACAAGTCTAACATAGAGTGAACAAAATGGAAGTGATTAAAACACTCTGAAATCCAGCACCCCTTCCACGGGCCTCAGTTATGTTTAATTTACAATCTCATAATATTAGAATTGAAACATTTTCAATACTAATCGTTTTCAACAAAATCATTGTTGTTGATCATTTATCTTAAACAGCTAACAACCAATCCTGGCTGGTTTTATGTGTATGCAGTTGGGTTATATATCTGGATGCAATAACAGAAAGCTCAGGTAGGAACCAGAATACCGGTCGAGTGGCACACTATGGGAATTACAGAAATGTAGTTTATGTGTTTAAGCCACACCCTTAATTGTGTAGGCCTCGCCCCTTTTAGAGCCCCCTCAGTTTTTCATTCCATTTAAAGCCATGTCTGCCTTGTTAATCAAAAAAGGTTGTGAGTCTTGGTAAATACCTTAATCTCTCTGTTCCCCTGTCCCTAAAATTCTAAACATGGGTCATTTTAATATCCAGAAAACAGAACAAGTGCATGTCCAGATGAAGGTTTTCCAGGGGTGCACTTTGACCTTGGTTAGTGCCGCCCCCTGTCACAATCTATCACAGTTTTCACCTGTCAAGTCAATTAATTCCTTGTTTCTTTTCATAGTCTGTCAAGAGACAGTGCAGTCTCATGCCTGTAGGGGGCGCACACACTCTTCTTGGCAGGAAGCCGGGCATGATAGTTTGAACGCAGGCGCCATGCAGTATGGCCACGCCTCTCATGTATTGTGCATGGTGAAATACTGAGCCCCTAATTACACCGCCCGTGGTTCTGCTTTACACCCCCCACCCCCCCTGATGGGAAACCGAGGACGGCCACAAACCAGGAATCGTTCCCACATCCAGCAGCCCTCCAACGCTCCGCCATTTCCAAACAGGAAGTGTCATGAGGTTCAAGACCTTTGATGTGGCACCGTAAATACCGTATTTATTGGAGAGTTCAGGCAATTCAGGTTCCAGTTTAGACGGCATGTCGACTTAGCCAGAGATCTTAACTTCTCCCATGAGGAGCTCATCCAGTGCAGATGTCTCGTGTTTGCTGTCAGTACCTTCCAGGCCTGGTTATTTTTCTTTTTTTTTTTTGTACCCTGGTACTTGTGGCTGTGACTTCACAAAGGGATACACAGACACCTAGACTGGGAGAACTACATGCATATGAAGTGGTAATCTTGACAGCATTGCCCAGCCTTGTTTTATTGGCATTCTGGGACTTGTAGTCGTGCAATTACAATGAGAAAAAAAATAACTAAAAGTGCAAAGAATCAATTAAAATTAGGTCTGGATAAACTACTTTATCCTGACATGGAAATGCGACATGCTGCAAGCACCGATATGTGCTTTGTCGATACTAATATACGTTACAGGGCCTTACTCTTATCAACATGAACTGTGGTTGTGTTCGACCTCTAGATGGGTATGCTAATTTAACACACATTCTGGCTGTGTTTGCGCAGAGTCTGCTGAAAAAAGAATCTCTTCTTTTTTGTTTGCAAATCGCCACCCACCTCCTGCTCCATTCTGATCAGCTTGAAGGGGAAAGTTCCACTTCTGCACTTCTAATTGTTAATATGGGTCGTATGTATCACACTATTTCGAGGTCAATAATACTGCACCCAGTGCACGAACTACCACTGCACCGACAAGGCACGAAAATTATTACTGGTTTAACCCCACATCATCTGTATCACCCTGGTAACTATTGTGTTCATATATTACACCTCCCTGTGTTCTCCTCCAAGACAGTGATATGTTAAAGTGGATGCAATATAATTGTCATGTAATATAAGGCATGCAATATAGTATAGTAAGGGTATACAGTTTACAACTAGGAGATAAAACTTTCTTTGCTGAAATGTTCTTGTTAGATCTCCAGTTTCTGTATTAAAACTTTCAATTCTCAAAAGAAACCACTGGCTAAATGTGGTTCCTCGCATAACAGGGAGCTCAGAATGAGAGGTGGCCCCACCAGCTTCACAGAGGTGCTATAGAAACAGGCACTGGCAAAGTAAGTAGGTCGAGATGTAAAATGCTTGCGTGTGCACTCTTAGCCCATTAGAGCAGCAGGAATGGAGAGAGCCAGCAGAAGTGGACAGATAGGGCAGTAGGTGTAAAGCACTCCCTTATGCAGTTCAATGCAAGCACCCAAACACAGGCGGAACTATGTCGAGCACTCACATGACAAAATTCAACAGATTCACTCCATCTTAAACGCCATTAAATGGTTAACAATAGAATCTCTCGCCACTTCTGTGCAACAGATAAAACCTGACACATAAACCTCCCCCACTACCTCAGATAAAAACACAAACTATCCCTAATAACAGGACCCTAACAAGCAGACTCACATTCATTCTCAAAATACTTTGTTTCATTTTCTCATGGAATGCCCCCAGATATGGGACAACCTTCCCTCACACATAAAACATGGCCGTTTTCATCATCAAATTTGTCACCAACCCTTTTGGCCTTCTTTCCTTTATTTCAAATCTTCACATATCAGCTCCAAAATCATCTTCTACGGCACCCATAACACTGACCACCATGATGAGCCCGTAAACCTCTGACTCCCCACCATGTCTTGCGATTGACTTTACCTCTTTGCTTCAGGTCGTTTCTGCAGCATGTGCTGATGCAAGAGCGAACTCAGGGTGAGTCTCTCCAAAGTGATCTCTGTCCGTGAGAAGGAGACCCTTTTTAAAGTCTCATTACTAGAAATACCCATGCTTCGCAAAGAGCCCCCTGAAAAAAATGTCACAACCCGTAGTTGACAACAGAGAACCTCACCAGAGCTGCCAAGTTTTCAGATTGTCCATGTGTGATATTTATGTGGATATTTATGTGCATATGCGTGCCATTCTAATGACACTTCCCCGCAAGTAAATCAAAGCTAAAACTAGTTATTGAGGGCCCGATTCACAGAATGAACTTAAGACTCAATCCTAAACTTACTACTATTTTGGTATTCACAGAATGCACTTATTACTTTTGGCATTCACAGAATGCACTTACTACTTTTGGTATTCACAGAAGTTAGGATTTTGTCTTAAGTTAGTCTTAAAACAAACTTAAGACAGACTTAAGACAAAATCCTAACTTAAGTCTGTCTTAAATTTGTCTTAAGTCTGTCTTAAATTTGTCTTAAGACAAACTTAAGACAAAATTCTAACTTCTGTGAATACCAAAAGTAGTAAATTCATTCTGTGAATACCAAAAGTAGTAAGTGCGTTCTGTGAATACCAAAATAGTAGTAAGTTTAGGATTGAGTCTTACGTTCATTCTGTGAATCAGGCCCAGTGAGACTGGATTATCTGCGACTGTATTCAGAACCACACAACAATGAATATATGCCAAAAGCTAGCCAGACCTATCGGCTTTGCTAATGTTTGTTAGCAGTTTCACATCAGCGAGTAGTAGCAATGACTTTGTTGTATATAAATAGAATTGAAAATATTGCAGTTCTGGGAATACTAGTCTGTGAAAATTACTAGGACAGAAGTAGAGATATTGGTCTTGAGATTGACTCCTGTTCTTCATTTCACACTACTTTTAATCTGCAGTTTCTTACTCTATTAGCCTCTTTTGTCCTTTTTCTCCTCATAGCTTTCAGAAATCCTCCATGTGCATACCTCATACATCATCTCTTTCCTCGTCACCAGTCTTTTCACTCTGTCTGAATTACTACCTGTGTCACCTCCTTTTCATGCTCACAAATGCACACTCTCTCCTCACCTGTAAATACAGCAGTATTTCAATAGCTGTGTACCTGCCTCACACTCCTGCAGATAAAATGGTAATTACAATTGTCACATATATGAGTTTGTCTGTTATGTCCGCATAAAGGCTACTGAGTGGATGAAAATGTAGTTGCAACAACGCGATGCCCCGTCAAGAGGCCCTGTGCATTGCATTCTACAGGTTGCATTCTTAGGCTGCTTGCTATCTCAGGAAGCTGCCCCCCACGATGTTCCTAAAAGGCTGCATGAATTAACTGAACCAACTCACTTCCACTTGATTCCTTTGGATGTATGACGGTACAACGCGTGCTTTTATAACGCATACCGTTACCACACAGGTTTTACAACGCAAGTTGTTACAACGACTTGCGTTGGGGGGGCACTGGATAGTGAATAGTTTAATTTACTATTCCAACTCCAGTCCCCGTGGATAGTAGGGAAGGAGTTGGATAGTAAATTAAACTATTCCCTATCCTACAGCGCCCTCCAGCGCAAGTCGTTGTAACGACTTGCGTTGTGAAACCTGCGTGGTAATGGTACCGCGTTGTAAAACTTTCGTAGTAAAGGATGTTTCCCGATTCCTTTCAGCCTCTCTTTTTATTCCTCTCCTTTCTTTCTTCAGTGTCCCTCGTCATACCTCCCATCCTCCGCATGCCTTCTATTGGGGCTGTTGCCTCCTCTTAGTCTCAGGCCTGTCTGCCTTAATCTCTCTTATTGTACCGCTCCAAAAGGCTGAGACTTCCTTTCATGGAATCCAAACTCTCCTCTCTAAAGCCCGATCCCTGCAACCTAGCATTACCCAGCCTCCACCAGGCTTATCTCAGCAACCATTCACCTGAAACCACAACGCCCCCGCTAATGATCACACATATAATCCATCACACAGTAACTGAAGTAAATGCATGCAATAACCAACGTTAAACCACTGGATTAACCACTAACCTTGGGTTCCGGGGTAGAGTGGTACTCGCCATACAGCACTTCAATGCCTCATCAGGGGTAGTAAGTGCTATATACATACAAGTACAATACAATATACCTTATGAGGTGGTTAAGCACTCTATGGCGGGTAGCACACTACTCCAAAATCCAAGGTTAGTGGTTAGTCCAGTGGTTGTTGGTTATTGATAGTTTTTGGTTATTGTTTTTATTGGGATTAGTCTTGTGCGTCTCAAAGAACCCATTGCGTGCATTTCCACCAATTTCCTTATGGTGGATGGTATTAATGGGGGCTACCTGGGATCATTGGTGTGAGTTCATGCAGATGTTTGTGGGGTAAACATATTAGAGGAGATTAGTTATTAGTAGGTTGCAGTGGGACGGTTTTAGAAAAGGAGAAGTTGTGATCTATGAGGTGAGCTGTGGGTAATTTGCAGGAATACATTATAGAATAAGGCAGACTGGCGCGGGACAGGGTAGACCACGTTTAGAGAGAATAAAGCATGCAGAGGATGGAAGGTAAGGAGAGGGTCCTTTGATAGTAAGAAAGGAGAAAGAATAATTGATGGCTTTCGGTCGATTTAAATTGTCATGCACGGTAACTTAGTTTTGGGAATTTTTTTGATATAGGATACAATCTGAGGATAATTGCTTGAGGTTTTGTGCGTCTGTTGAACTCAAATGTATATGTATGTTTCTTAATTTATTACTATACTCACTATGTACTTCCACAACCCCTGTCCAAGTTCTGCAAATCTTCTGCACATGAACCTTTACTGGCGAATGCGCCACCCTCCGAGGACTAGCAGCGCTATATAAAATAAATAGACAAATATCCTGCAGAGATGAGTCTCCTGTCGTCCGCCCTGCATCCTGTCTCTTAAAAGGGGACCAGCCTTGTCTGTCACACAGCCCTGTGCACCCCCGGCCCTTTAAGAGCACGGACACCCACCCTCTCCCTGCCTTGCCAGAGCTCTGCTTTACATTCACGAGCACCGCGTGGGGTACAGAAACACAGGCGCCGTGCACTTTACGAACACCGCACAAAAGTGCCTCCAGATGAGGGCGACGGGACATTGCCTCTCGGCCCATGAATATGCATGCCGGGCTCCAGGCTGGGGCCTCGTTTAAGAGGCAGTAAAGGGCGGCTGTGACTTCCGGCTCCCAGGCCTGGCCCTGCCATTCAAAGCCCTTCTGATGCTAATGCGAGGCATGTGTCCTGTCCTCGCGACAAACGAGGACGAGCCTCGGTACAAATAAAGTCTTGTCCGCCCCTCCCCCCCTGGCAGGTCTGGGGCTCGTTGGCATGTTTACAAGCTGCTGGGTGGCACCCCAGGGGGCTGAGGAAAGCTGCCCGTGCCCCGCCGCGGGTGGCCGGGCGCAGATAGCTTTCACAGACCCCCCCCCCCCCTCATCCTAGGGGCCTGGCCGTGCCTGGCTGAGGAGGAAACACAGCTGTGAATGTTCAGCTATGCGGCCTCCACAGCATCTGTGAGACGGCTTCATCCACCTGACAGGCGGAGGCACAATACTCTCCATCGCCCTCTTTCAGCACCTGTGCTAAAGAAGATGCGTGCAGCATGCTTTCACCTTCATTGGTGTGTGTGCGCGCGCGCGTGTCTGCGCAAGCGTGCTGGCGGAACATTCTAGAATGCACCACCTAGGAGTCTGTGGCAGACTGCAGTGCAATCCATAGACACTGTGGATATGAGATCCTCAGTGCTTTAAATGGGAAAAATTAAGTGCAGGCACTCGTTAAAATGAGATAGAGGTGTGGCTAGGGGCGGGGCTAAGGGCAAAACATGATGATCATGACTTCTATACCAGTTGCAACTCATACCAAAGCAGATGAGAAACAGTAGTAGTACTTTATTCGATAAAAATGTTATCATAAAAGTAGGTACATTTTCAAACATAAAAACAAACCATAAAATTCATATATCCAAATTACATCCCATAAATACAATAAAAAGGCTTATATACAATTAAAAAACCCAAAAGGCCTAAAGTGCTACAGCAATATGATCAAGTACAATTAATCTGATTGGACTACAATTGTCTCAATCAAATTATTCTTCATCAGCTTTGTACGTATCTGCCAGGCTTTTCCCAGGTACTTTGCAACCCCACATACAATGGTCAGAGATGTTATATCTGTTGTGAGGATGCGTAAGGCCATACTATGTTGTCTGAAACCCAACTCTTTACATAACGGTTTCAGCTATCTTCTTCTAGCCCCCTTATAAGCTTTGCAGGCGAACAAAAAATGTGGTAAGGACTCTAGGGCATGGACAACATGGACAGGTAGCTTGATGGTACCGTGACATTTTCCAACTCTCAGTAAATACATTTAGTGGTAGTGTCCCGTACCTCAATTTTAAAAAGAGCGTTCTATCTCTAGGATTTTGGATAAAGTCTAAGAAAGGTTCGAGCTTTCTAACAGGCTTATGCTCAAGAAATTCATCAGTTAGAGTCCCCTTCTTGGAACCATGTAATTCCTCAGCCTGCACCCACTCCCAATAAATGTTCTTGACAATTTGTTTGGGTGGAGGGGATTGGGTCGTCCAAGATTCTCCCATCCCCAGGTTTATGACCAACTGCATCAATTTGCTCAGCCACACGATCTTCTTGCAGCTGTTCAGATTGATAAGTTCATCAAGCACTGCTGCATAGTTTGCCAGTTCGGGTGTCCTTCTCAGGCGCACCCAAAACAGTAATGGGCGAAGGCGAACTATGTCTTTGATTGAGCGTCTACCCATGTCATAGAGAAGGGGCTTTAAGGGGGTTGAAACTGGGAGGGAAACTAAATCTCTCAAGAACTTATTCTCGGCTCTAACCAAGTCCGTGGTATTCTCGAATCCCCACAGTTCTGAACCATAGACTGCTGAGGCCAGTGCCTTCCCTCCGTATACCGCAAGAGCCGGGGCTATTGGTCTAATAATGGAGCTCCAATGGTCTCTTAAAATTGCTCCCAAGACTCTTTTGTGGTTAAGAAGCATTTTGGCTACATGGGAGTTCCATTTCATTTTGTTGTTAACCCTGACTCCCAAGTAGTCAAATGCCTCGACCACCTCTAAGGGAGACCCATTAAGGGTAATATTAATCCTCCTTGATTTTTTTGATGGTGACAATGCCATTAACTTTGTTTTGGAGGTGTTGATGGTTAATCCCCGTTCTTCACAGAACAAGCTAAACCTGTCCAGCAGTTTCTGGAGACCCACAGGGGTTTTGGACATCAGGAGGGTATCATCTGCGAAGATCAGGGTAGGTGTTTTCTCCCCCGCCAGGACTGGGGCGTCAGCTGGGTCCTCTCTCAAATGGTCTACCACCCCATTAACAAAGAGAGAGAACAAAGTCAGGGCCATCACACAGCCCTGGCGGCCCCCCTATTCACAGGTACCCTCTCTGTCAATTGTCCCTGGCTCCCCCATCTGATTTTGGTGTAATTACCCTCATGTAGTCTCTTGATAAACTCGAGGAAATATCTCGGAAAGCCCATATCCTGTAGCACCTGCCAAAGCTTATCGCGGGGCACCAGGTCGAAGGCGGTTTTCAAATCTATAAAGGCCAGATATAGACTGCCTTTCCAGATGGTCACAGATTTCCAGTATACCGCAAATAATCTGAAAACCTAGCCCATCGTGCCCACCTTCTACCTGAATCCCGCCTGAAAATGCATCAGAATGTTCCCTTCTTCCAGCCAAGACCCTATTCTAGAGACAATGACCCTACCCGCTACCTTCTGGACCACATCGATTAAACTAATCGGCATGTAGTTGGCAGGGTCCTCTCTGTCGCCTTTCTTGAATATAGTTACAACTTCAGCTCCCTTCCAAGATTCAGGGATAGATTGACCCTGTACAATCAGATTCAATAGAAGGGCAATGAAGTTGGCCCACAGCATAGGGTCGTGTAGGAGTAGATCGCCCGGCAGGCCATCCGGACCTGCGGCCTTACCCGGGGCTATATTCTTAATGGCCAGTTGTACCTCTTGCATTGTAAAGGGTTCAGCTACGGCAGGGTTCTTGAAGCCTAATTCTGTTTGAGCACCTAGCATTATCTCTGGTTCTACAGCGCCACAATACAGTTTAAAAAATGGTTATGCCATTGCTGTTTGGTAATGTGATTTGGTATGGGGTTAGCTCCCCTTCTATTAGATTTATTTATTAATTCCCAAAATAGGGTTGAATCTTTTGACTGGGCCGCAGTTTTGAGGTCCTGACAATGTTGTTCCTCCCAGTCCTGCTTTGCTAGTTCTATGGTGTTATTATATTCCTTTCTAGCCACCCTTACAGCTACCGCATCTTTTTTACGTAAGGCTATAGTTATAGCCTTCCTCTTTTTTCTACACAAAGCTGTGTACCATAGGTTGCCACATTTTACTGTTTTACTTTTATGCCCTCTCGACTCCCTAGAGATAAAAAACAAACCCAGCTTCTCTAATATATTACTGTAGAATTTGCTCAATTGGAAACCCTGCTTGTTTCCCTGGGCTGTGTTGAGTAAAGCAAGTTCTATACTCTTCAATTCTACTAGCTCTCTAATACTAGTTAGTCTATCCTCCTGGAAAACAACCTTGTGCCATTTCAATCTACGATTACAGTTAAATGGGACTACCTCTTTTGATGTTAAAAATGGGGCTTTAGATACTTTTCTAATGGATTCCCATCTAATTTTCATGCATAATGGATTGTAGTCGCTGTCCTGCATTTGCTTAACCTCCATGTCCACTAGGTCCCCCCCCGTAGGCGGGTATCAAGCAATATATAATCAATGCGCGTGGGGGCCACTAAGTCTATTATATGTGTTGGCTCCTTTTAAATCAGATATTGTCCTGCCATTCAGTGCTCGTAAGGTAAATTCTATTGTCAAGGCATTGATTTGCATCGCCCTAGATGAACACTTCCTAATTGGGGGCAAACTCAGTGTAGGGATAGAGTGTTTCGCATCATCTTCGTTGGTTCCCAAGAGGTCTTCCTCCCTTAGGGGTTCGTAAGTGCAATTTAAATCACCTCCCACAATAATATTGGTCGGGGGGGAATACTCGCTAGTGCTGTTTCTAGAGATGTTATAGTTGTTGAGATTTGGGCCTCAGGGGTTCCTCTAGCGTAGACATTGAACAGCTCCACCTTATTGCCATTGTAAGGACCTTTAATTGATAGGTGTAAGATGTCGTCCGAGGGTGAATTATGCATGGTAATAGCCCTGTTCAGAGCCACATTGACCCATATAAGAAGGCCCCCCGCTGGCCGACCCTTCCCTGAACTCGTCGCCGGGATAAAGTAGATGGTATACCCAGACTTGTGTAGGGGGGTCATGCTCCAAGTTTCCTGGAACATGCAGACCTCATAGTTATTGATGAAATCGTTCCATTCAGGAATTGCCAGTTTTTTCTGGAGGCCTGTCAGGAAAGGAGCTGGATTACCCTTGGGGTGTCATCCTCTGCCCCTAATGGGCCCTGAATGTCCAGAACCGGCCCTTCCCTGATAGGAGGACTTGGGGTTGCACTCGTAGCGCAAGTCAGGATCTCGGACTTGCCTATGTTATATGTTTCTACTGGGTGATTCAAATGGTTATCCTTGGTTAGTCAATCTATTCGGTTGAGTTCAGAGTCATCCGGTTCCCTGTCTATAGACCAGAGTAACGAGCGTCTAATTTGAATATTGGAATGCTTAGGGGGGCAGGTCCGGTACTCAAGAGCCAACAGGTTCTCCACAATTACTGGGTTGCATAGCTGGACTTCAATGCAATCTGTATGGGAGCTAAATAAGGACAATCTTTTTACGCTGATCATGTCTTCCCTGATGATTGATCTACACCCCCTCACATGACGAAGCCAATGGATCGCTTTGTTGTGGATTGCTTCCCTACTTTCCTGACCAGCGCTTCTACTACGCTTTGGAACCTTGGTCATGTACACGATTGATGCTGAACTCCTGGGGAGGATATTATTTGATGGGATGCCCGGGCCATCACCAACACTCTTTCTTCCTATAACCAAGGGCGTACTGCTGGTGTCTATTTTGCTAGGGTGAGGACCCATACTCTTAGCTGTCTCGCCCCATGATTCCGTGATTTCTGCATATGAGCTAAGGCTGGGCTGTCCAGCGGTAGTGATCTTACTAGAAGACCTTTGAACTAGAGTCCCTCTCGGTAAAGACCCCCCTCCTGTCATAGAGTTAGTAGATACGGTTTCCCTTATTTTTGTTACTATGGTCGGTGTCGTAGGTGTAGGGGATCTTTGGCCCTATGCACTTCCCCTTTCTGTGTTAACTCCTTCAGCGAATCTTTTATGGAGGCCATTTCTCTCTCCAGATTATCCATTTTCTGCAATAGTATCCTGTTAGAGTGGAGGCAATTAGAACATACTAAAGCACCAGAGCTACTTAGCTCTGGTTCCGTGTTGCCTTGTACTAAAGCATCAATTGGATCTCCTGATTCCCCTTCTAGGACTGCAAATCTATTGGAGCAATTAATACCTTTCTCAAATGGTGTCTCGTGCAAGCCTGGTGATCTCTGGTGACTTATTGGGGGTTTTCAGCCCATTTGATATCTCTATGGGGCCTTCAAGAGAGCTATGAACTTCACAGATGGAATTTTTTTACTAAAAATTGCAGGGATCACTTTTTCCCGATGCTCCTTTAAAACCTCAGTGAGGGGGTCAGAATTTTCCAGTGCATTAATACTGGAATTCCCCACTAAGACGTCCTCGCATTCACTGACAATAGCTTAAAATCTTGCAGTTAGTGGCCGCATGTGCTGCCTTTTTTGCTTTTTTCCCTTTTTTTGCATGTACGGGCGGAGCTCCCCCCTCCATCGACTTCCTTTTACCCATTCTTACAGCAAGCTTGTAAGTGAGCCACTCCTGCGCAGTTTTTGACCTAGGGGATACACCTAGTTGAAACAATACGACACGAACAGTCGGTGTACAGAATTAAAAGGGGGCTCACCCCTTCCAAATTCCCACAGTACCTTTTGTCCTTATATAAGTTCTGATTTTCCAGATGTTAGAGGGGGGCCCTGCCCTGCCTCTTCCTGTCCCTGACGGGCTCGGGATGGGCCCGCCCTTGGCCCGGGCTTTGCCCTGGCAGCGCCTCGGCACGCCCACGCGTGTCCCGCGCTGCGGGAGGGCCGGGCCGGCTTTGAAGGCCTCTGGCGCCCTCCGATTACGTGCAGCGCAAGCGCCTCACGCAGCCCCCTGGGAGATGAAGGCACGGGGGCTGCGGGCGCAGGAACACAAGACCCGGTGGAGGGAGCAGTGGCAATGTCCGCGGGACCTCTGGAAGCCGGTCCTGTCACGGCGGTGACTGGTGGCAGCAGCTCAGTTGAGAGCCTCAAGCCTGCTGGAGCAGAGCGCCGAAATCACGGGCAAGCCACAGATTTTAAGTTTTATTAAGTGCTTTCTGTGACACCCACCACACAGCATATGCGTGACAATGCATTTCAGTGCGGTAATGCGGAGTACCACACTGAAATGCGTTAGTGTCACGTCAGTTGCGTGATCCTTGGCAGGACTGCAGGTACGGTCAAGAGGTGCTTTTCAGCGCACGTCCCCAGATGAGAAATGCGTTTATGTTAAGAAAACAGGTTAACTCGTTCAGGGCCAGACAGGCCGTACTGGGCAACGGGCATTACCCCTGGAGGCTGAAAAGTTGGGGGGCAAGTTTTGTAGTGGTGGTAGCCGGTTTTGTTATTGGGGGGCTGTTTTGCAGTGGTGCTGCAATATCAGCAACCCCCCGCCTTGTAACAAAAGCGGCAGGGAAACCATTTCCAGCCTGGTGGGGAGAGGGGCTGGCAATTCTTCAGCAGCTGGCCCAAGAATATTGCCAGGGCTGCTTTGGGTTCCCAGTCTGGCCCTGAACTCGTTACACAAAATAAAAGCCTGACACAATCAGATGTTGACATTTCCTTGTTTTGTACTATTTGAAGCTTCTTAGTGCCATACTGTTATTTGTTATTGTTTGGCACAATCCCACATTTTTTCAAACGTACACACACACGCACACTCATGGAAACAAACAAACAGCTATATACACACAAAGCATTCCACACATTTCTTTTAAAATATTTCCTGAGAGTGTCCTGATTCTCCCCCTTTCTCTCACTTTTCCCTCACACAAAAACTGCACACACAAGAAGGCAAACACAAAGACATAAGCAAACACACGCAAAGTCTCAGGTGAGATTAAAGCCATGGTAAACTCCTTACTTCCCATGGCTTCCTTAATGCCGCTGTCAGCGGGTTGCCTTGATACCTGGGTTTGCATAAATTCACAGGATAGTGGGAATGCGATGAGCAGCACAGGGCCTAAATGGACCCTCCACAGTCAAACACAGTGTGTGGTGAACACAGGGACATCATGAAAATGAGCCCTCGCTCAATAGTTCAGCTGGGGCTCCGCTCAGGACTACAGGACAGGTTCCCCTCTGACAGCCTAGTACTCACCAGCACTAGCAGCCAATGAGCTAACCTTTTATGAGTACAGGTACTCTCCTCGGTAGTAGAGAAGTGCCGGTGCCCAGAGTGATCAAAATAAGAAGTGCCGGTACTCAGTGCCTGCAAGTATTGGCCTATTTAAAGTGCTGCCTGTACCCTTTTCCCTACGGTCAGGCTCTTCCTATCTCTTGCTGTTTCAGTGCCTTTACATCCAAATCTCCTTTCCATTCTCGACTCGCCTCTCATCTCTACCCAGCCTCTAATGTTCTCTCGCTGGTACTGCCCCTCATACTCCACCTTTCGCTTACTCTCTCCACAAGTCTCTCCCCTTTTTTCACTGTTTTTTTCCCCACTTGCCTCCTCTTCTTCCCTCTATGCTGGTCAGTATTTTGTTGTGCTATATTTCATTATTTGTATTGTTAGAGCACACTTACTGTCATGGCATACATTTTTAAGTAAAGGCTTGTAACAAACAAGCATTTGCAATGCAATAGGTCTCGCAGTTGTGAGAGTTTGGTTTTTAAAACGTAAATAAAAGGCATTGTCATTTACAATGCCAATCGCTAAAACTCTCGCAAATGCGAGACCTATTGCATTACAAATGCTTGTTTATATTGTAGATGAGGTGAAAATATTACTAAAGGTGGTTGTATAAGTGGCAGGAAGTCCGGTATGTTTGTTGGTACAGGGTTATGAGGGGAGGGTATTTCTAAAGATGTGTTGGGAGGGTGTCAGGACACCAGGTAATCCTATGGAATTGTTCTAGAGAGGGGAGGGTTCTCCTTAGAGTGGTGTGGGAGTGTGGTAGTCACATGCAATAAGATGCGGGTGGGGAGGGTGGCAGTTTCCCAGATATTTTTGGGGAGTTGGGTGTGGAAGGGTGGTAGTCACATGCAAATTAGCATTGTGCCTACTTCAATGGGAACATTCCAGCCAGATGTACTCTGTTTAGAAGAGCACACACCCCTCCCCTCGGTGAGCATGATGGACCGGAATGAATGACTGTCCAACAGGAGCAATAGTAGTAAATACAGCAATGCTCATGGCAATGCACCCAACACCCAATAGGGGACAAGGAGAGCCCCGACAAAAAATGGGGGGTACCACAAACCAACAGGAACCAACGATCCACCCACTGCGCAATCAGTCGGCGCAAAACAATGGAAAAAGGAGAATATCGACCACCCACCTGGGTGACTACCACTGACATCAATCGAGGGTGTATCGAGAGGCGACAGCCGCATGCCGAATCCTGGAAACGTCAGCCGCAGCAGCCCTCCAGTATCACCCCCACACAAAAAACTTTGAATGGGCCATCCCGGCTGGAAGCACGAAGAGCCCTCATAGAGGCAAGAAATGACCACCCCACAACCAATACAGGGGACAAAAGCATGCGAACCCCAGCTGCCCACTGAAACATGACCATGAAGGTGGGGCCCAAACAACCCAGCCCCAGAGAAAGGCAAGGGCACCAGTAACACCCCTGGGCAGCAGCACACCACCATGACAAAAACCAACACAGGTGCAAGACCACCATAGATCACCCTGCAAAAGATGCAACTTTCCCCCGGGAGTCTAAGAAATGCCAAACAACCTCCCAACCTGTCACCCAACAAAGCCAAGGCAAAAGAAAAGCCCACACCCCAACCCAACAGTACCTGTAGGGACCGGAGTATTACAGCAGCGACAGAAGGGAAGAAGAATAGGCCACTGTCCAATCAACAATAGAAAGGAGAACTGCCACACCCACCCTATGAACAGAAGAGTCAGTGGGAGAGGCTTCCACAGAAACAAACACCATGGCCAACTTCCAACAACACTCTACTCACCATAGTGTGTACAGAGGAATGGAGCGGCAGGGGCAAAGGCACAAGGCACAGGAAGCGGGAAATAACCCGCATGCACCAGCAAAGCCACAGCAGGAAGCCATAAATAGCCGAATGTGTCGGAGGGCCACTGTAAAAATAGGTCCCTGCACAAACCCACCAAAGGAAGGGCCTGAACAGGAGTGACCCGAGTATCCCACAATGCAACAGACAAAAAGCTACTGCAGATACTCATACAGCATCACCAGGATACCAACCCATGTCCAGGGAGGGCCGTGCCAACAGAGACAAGATTACCCACTGCGACATAGCACCTGCAACAGAGACACCCCATGCCCCGTGGAGAGGTGGCCAAACAACAGAGCATGCATACAGACACTCAAGCAGCCCAAAAGGGATTGCACATGCAGAGTCCCAACAGGCAAACAATATGCGCTGAACCACCAGCCGGACACCAAACTACGCAGTTAGTCTGCACTAAAGCAGAGCACACGGCAAAGAAAACCCAGTGCTGGACAAGTGGGGCTGGAACAGACGCAAGCAACCCAGAACTGCTTAGCAGGACAAAAACCATGTAAAGAGCCTGCACGGAGGTGAGAACGCTCAAACAAAGAAATCGTCCCGAGTCCATCACCAGGGAGCCCCTGAGTCTGCTACAGCAGGACTCCCTGGCAAAGCCACCTAGAACGGCCAGGTGGTACCAAACTCGCGGGGCAAGGGCAATGCATGTCGCCGGGCAGAAAAAATAGAAAGTGGCACACAAGTTCTCACCACCACTCCAATCCCCATGCCAAGTCTGCGTAGAGCAGGACCGCACTGCAGGAGAATAAAAGGAAAATGCGCCGCAACCTACCCCCAAACCTTCTCTGAGTCCGCGAATGAAGGACTACACAGGGGAAACAAGAGAAAGTGCACCACCCAAAACAACAGACGAAGCGCTAAACAACCCCAACACAAGGAACAAACCGATATTGAGGAATACATACAAAATCAAAAATAAATACCAAAACAAAGCAGTATAGTAATTCACAGCAAGACTGACCATGCCCAGGTACTACTAAAGCAAGACGACACTCGCTACTGTAAAGCCGACGGGGGTAAGAAAAGTGAAAGCACAGGAATACACACGCATTTCTTATGCACGGAGCATGCGGGCGGGCATCTTTTCCTGGGGCATGGAGCGCGCGGCAGTGTCTGGGGCTCCCGTGAGCTGAGGGGGCCCACGTGTTGTAGCCTGTGTGATGGAGGCATGGAGCCCTCCTGCAGAGAGAAGTCCGACGAGAGCCCACCCCGCCTTTGAAAATGCTGCTGCGGGGCTCCTGTGAGCATGACGGAGCCCCGCGTGTGACCAGAAAAGAGGCCCCCTGCGACGAGGAGACCAGCAAGGGAGCAGCGCAGAGCCCCCACAAGAGCTGGTAAGTGGAGCGCGCGTGAGCATTACAAAAATGCTATTGCAGGAGGCTGGCTTGCCTCGGAAGTGGGACAGGAGATGTGCACAGCGCGTGGCTGTACGTGCGTGTACACCTGCTCAAATCGCCAAAAGCTCTGCGCGTGCCCATCTCCTGTCCCACTTCCGAGGCAAGTCCACAACAATAAGCCTCGCTGACGACAGCGCATCGCGCTGCGTATGCCAGGCTCAACCTAAAAATAGGTTAAACAGGATTGATATTATTTCCACTTTGATATATAACAGTAACACTTAATCACTTAAAAAGTATAAAAGTATTTAATACACCAGGTTTTTTACTTTACTCAAATTTGTGTTACAATACAATTTCTAAGCTCATTCATGATTTCAGAACTGAACAAATATCTGGTATTTTTTTATCAGAAAAAAGTGCCAATCCTGACTTCACCTGTCACCTCGCTTCTTTACATTAATTCCTCCGTCTTCTCGTCTTTCCCACAACCAAATCCATTGCCAGCTGTCATGGCAGCTCATTCCCTGCTATTCACTGCTCTATGGGCAGTGCTAACATCAGACCCCTGGAACCAATGCCCAGGTCAGTCGCGGTTATCATGTAAATGCAGCGATTAGTGTTGGTGGAGCACATAAAGGGAAGTAGCTCCTTTACTGAAAGGAAACAAGGTTTGGCGAGGGTAGAGGATTGTGTGGCACTGCTGCTCGCTTTAGTAAGGCCTGTGCAATCCCCTAAATGGCGCTGGAGTACTTACTGGTAGCCCCAGCCCTTTTCAGGGACCTGACAGAGAGAGATGTGTGGGGGGGGGAGGGGCTAAAGCACTATAAGCCAAATGGTTGTTGCTCACCTGATCAACAGTGCAGGGTGTCCTGTTAACCACAGGGTGACACAAGCCCTCTCAAACCCATACAGTTTAGGGCCCCTTCAAGGGCGCAGTGCGATAGCAAACTGCAGGGAAACAGAGCGCCATCTGTCCTGCGTTGGAAGAGATACCTAACCTGAGCCTGCTGTGCCATCGATCAGGGTACCAGTACTCTCCCTGGCTAAAGAGAAGTTTCAGTACTGATGGCTAAACAATTCTGGAGTGCTGGTACTCTGTACCGGTGAGTACCGGCCCATTTAAACTACTGGAAATCAGTATCAACCTTACCTCACATTTCCAAGTGGAACAGGGTGTCTTTGGTCCACAAACCTTTATACAACATTACTTTCCTTATTTAGTTTTTTTAAGTCTTGCCTACTAGACAGTGCATTTGCTGTCTGTTGAAAGACATTTTGTTTGCTTACAGTGGGCCTATAGCACCTCATTACTTACCAATGGTTAGCTTTGTCACTCTAATTTGGTTTTCCTCTAAATTGAGTGGCATTTCCTTAATTTGTGTGCATTTGTCCCCACCCTGGAGCATTGACAAATTACTTATGTCCATCCACTAGTAGCCCTATTTTTTTCATTATAAACACTCCACAAGATCACGTGTGTTTTCCAGTTGTCCACCTTGTATTGTTCTTTGCCTCTCTTGCCGTACTCTATGTTCCTCTGTTTCACCGGTGTGGTTATCCTGCACGTCTATCCATGTTGTTTTCTAGCCCACCTGCCAGCTTGTTTGCTCCTCCCCGCATGGCACCCTCCATGTTGCTTCCCCCAACCCGTGTCCTCTGTGTTGCTTCCACAAACCTGCGTCCTCCATGTTGCTTCTGACCGCCACATCTCCCAGGTTGCTTCTGATTCCTAAAGCTACGACCCCCCATGTTTCTTCTGACCCATGTGGCTTTAACACCCCCATGTTTCTTTACTCCTGCTTATTTTGTTATTCTTTTTAGTTATCGATTTAACCCGGATCAATTACTAACAAGTAAAAAAAAAATACCTGTGTCATATTGTAGGCTTGTGCAGGCGGCTGATGACGCTGTGCAGCATGGCTAAAGACTAATGCAAAGCCAATAGGTCCCAAAGGTGAGACCTATTGGCTTTGACAATCCTTGCTACTATATTGCTGCTAAACTCAACAAGGACTGTAAAATATAGGTTCATTAGACATAATATTTATCAGAATAAAAGAGTCTGTGCAGAAGTGGACGTCAGACATGCCACCACAAGCATGCACACTTCAAGAATAATAGTTAGAGTTAATGCATTGCAAATAAGATGAGGGGTGCATACCACGTAAAAGTGCTACTCAAGAAGCAGCTGGAAATTCATGGGCATTCGTATATACCATAAAGAAGACAGGCGCATTAGTAGGGCAGATTTAGACTGTATACAATAAATGATCAATATACAGTACAGGGCCTGCACACAAAGGCATTATGTAATATATAATGAGTACTCATGTAGTGCACTTTTATGTACCCCTACATGTCTTTCTGAAATGGCCCCACAAATCTAAAATGTGAATTAAATGGAATCTTTATATACAATTAGTACACATAGAAAGGACTGTGCCCTCTTTGCACTTTTATTAATAGGGAGTTGGATGCTTCATGGCTGATCCACGAAGGCATGTAAGAGTACAAAGGAAACTCCTCATTTCCTACATCCCCTCTTCATGTATGTTTTTATGAAGTATCCCCTCAGTTCCTCCTGGTCTGCAGTGTTGGATTGAGAGTTAGAAAGATTTGGAGCAGAGCAATAGAAAGGTTGGAGCAGTGTTACTCTCTACACAATGGTCAATCCAACAGCAAGGACCCAAGAAAGGCCACAAGAGCTAGAGGAAGCCCCCATCAGCATCGAGGAAGCAGCGGGAACTTCCCAACACTGCTGAAGCCCTGGCTAGGTTTATGTTGATATGCAGAATATGACACCCTGGCTTCATGGGGGTCGAGGAACCGCGAGGAAAAGTAAGCCGTCTACATTTGCATCCTCCCTTTCATAATACACAACATGGCGAGGCCAATGAGATGAAGAGAGACCACTGTTGGGAAATTCCCCAATTCCAGGTGACCCCTTACCAGTTTACAATGTAGGACCTTTATAATTCAATACTCCTGATAACTATTTGGAGTCAATTAAAAAAATTGATAGATATGGCCTCACACACCCCTTGGGTATCAAGCTTTATATCTGGCCAGACGTACCCGCCAAAGCATTCTCTTATGGCGCGACGGCTCACCAGTAAGTTTGCAGGGAGCCTATACGGTCGAGGATTGGGGTGGGATCCACAAAAAGGTAAAAGTTAAAAATTTCAGGAAGCACTCCGTTCTTCAGGATCCCTATTCCCTATATTACTAGAGCACGCATCTTACACATATATCAGGCACACACATGCAATACCAATTAGTATATATATTCTCTTCTGCTAAGTAGGTCAACGCTTCCTCAGCGTATATTTTAGAGGGCCCTGCAATGATATATGAGCAGAAACAAAAATAGAGATAAAATAATGTAATTGAGAGAAAATAAATAGACAAGAAACATAAAACCAGGAGACTGTGCTCCTTGCAATATGCTGAATTACAGCCAATCATGAGGAGTCAGGCTGCACACGTGAATAAGGTCTACTGCACTCCACTTCATACTTGTGATAAAATCTGTGAGGAAAATAAGTGAGCATTTCATAATGCACAGCACAACGGTGAACATAATCTGAGAATAGTGATCGCCCACACCAATTCAAATCCTGGTGCAAATTAACCATTTCATGTACCCTATGCTAAACTAGGGAACACCTCATGGAGGAATTAACAAGGGTGGCCTTGTAGTCACACACTAAAAAGAAGAAGAATACATATAAAAGGTCATAAACTCACAAAAATGGAGGAGACGCCCATGGTAAAGAGTCTCACGCGTTCCTCACTTCGTCAAAGTTTACACCCTTCAGTTCCATTGATTTCGGCATTTGTCTCCTACCAGTTATGCTAGTGGAAGGGAGGAGCTGGTATATAAAGACCAGCCAACGGCAGGCCTGGTTCACGTTAGCATGCGTCTGCGCGTGATCATGTGAAACGTGGGTGCGCTTGGCTGCATGTGGTGGCATTACATGCGGGCTCATGGGGACTGAAGTCCAGCATGCTAGTTGTTGGATCTGCTGAAAAATCACTTGGGACTCATTATCTGACCACTGCCTGTGGTCAAGAATAGCACAGGGCTCATGAAAATAAGATTCCAGTGAGTAAATTTCTGAGTTTGCTCAATTAACTATTCGAGCGAATTCCGCAAAGAACCAATGATTATGCAAAGGACGCATGTAATGGAAAAGCTCAACCATAGTCTTCATAGAGGTATGTGCAAATATTAATGGGGTCTTACCTCAATGATCAAGTGGATACACCTGCACAAAAAAGAATATACATTATAAAGTTCTATAGCGCCAAAATAGGACCACCCCAGGAGTATTTTGGGACTTCATTTTAAATAGGGCATAACGCGTTATGTTTACCTATATATTGTTGTGACGGGTGATATTCTATTTGGGCATATAGCTGCTCAGGTGTTAATGTAAAGTAGTGTAATTGGTGCTTCTAAAACCATGTGCAGTGAAACCTGATCTAATGTCAGTAGCTCCGTGTTACTCGTTGTATATCTATCAGTTAATACTTAGAACACAACTTAATGAAAAACTAAGTTGCATGCAGAGGTATACGAGACCTGGTGTACCCAAGGGCCTTATAACAGATACATATTTCATGTGACTTGTAAACACGGAATCTCATCATTTAATCCCTTGGTGTGTGTCTTGAGGCGGTATACCCAACATTGGTCCCTATTGAACAATGATTGTACTACATCCCCCCTCCGTGGTACATGAACTTTATCTAGCACAACCCAGCTGATCTCACGCTCGCTGTGTTATGTTTCCAAAAAATGGGTCGCCATCTTCGTAGAGCCCTTCTTGCACCTGATGTTACTTCTGTGTTTGTTCATCCTGATACGAACTTTACGTGCGGTCATACCGACATATCGAGATATCCAAGAGCACATGGGCATGTGGTCATGTGCACCGCTTTCTCTCCGTGTTACAGTTGGTATGAGATTTGAGAATCCACAGGCGGCCAGTGCCAATGTCAAGTTCCTTATAAGTCTTGGTGAATTTACATGCTGAGCATCTACCACAGGGATAGTGGCCTGTAACAGGGGGAGACCCCATAGTGTCATAACATGAGCATGATCCTGTTTACTGTGTTGAGTGTGCACTTAGTTGGTCCTTGATATTGGTGTGCTTTTTAAAAGAAAACAAAGGGAGGGAGCAGTCACTGCCTGTACTCTGTAAGATTCTACAATTTAAAAAAAGAATCCTTTTAACCCTATTCGAGAGAATGGAAAAAGTAGTTACACAATTGGGTCTGTCCGTTGGGGCTTTGGAAAGGTTTCAAGGTTGGAACCCCTATGGTTATTGCGTGCACGTTTCTTTGTCTTCTTTAGTTCTTTAAGGGGTAGAACTTGGTTTTCAGTTTGTTAAGGCCTCAGCCTGTTCATCAAAATTTGCCAATTCAGAGTAATTACACCTAATTCGAAGATATTGCCCGATTGGGAGATTTTCTGTTAGTGTCCCTGGGTGAAAAGAGTCGAATCGTAATAGACCGTTCTTATCTATTGGTTTATTCAAAGACCTATGTAATGAACTGATATTAAGGTCGAAAAAAGTGATGTCTCTGTATCCAATAGTATGAATATATCAGAAATAGGGCTCAATGGTGTTGATCCATATAGTAAACTGGAAGGCAAAGTTCTTGTCACCCTTCCAAATAAAAATGACTTAAAAAAAAAATATTAGAGTTTTATATAACGCGAACTAGACTCGAGACATTGGGTATCAGAGCGCATTACATAAGCACCAGTTTTGTTACAGACGGACACGTTCATTTTGTGAGGTACGGGGAGATTAAGTGATTTGCCAAGAATCACAGGATGTTGAGCATCGTTGCCGAGACTCAAACCCGGTTCCTCAGGTCTGAGGTCGACCGCTCTAGCCGTAAGGCTACATCCTCTCCCCAAAATGTCTATATACCTGTGCCAGATCACAGTATGGTTTGAAAACGGGTTGGTCGGAGAATAGATGTAATCTGTCTCAAATTGATGTACATACAAGCAGGCCAAACATGGGGTCAAAGTACTGCCCATCGATGGACCTTGTGTTTGATGGTATATTGTGCCATTTTACTCAAAAAGATTTTCTGTTAGGGTGATTCTTGTGCATTTCATTACAAATTCCATAGGGGTGATACTGTCTACCTCTGTATGTCTAAGGGCGGACTCTAACACCTCCAGTGTGCGCTCCTGTGGGATACTGGCATATAGAGCTTCAATGTCCATTGAAATGAGCAGAGTGTCAGTCATGTCAGTGGGTAGGTCATGTCAGTAGGTAGTTTTTTTTATTATAGAGGTTCTGGTCTACCACAAGGAGGACGTTTATTCTTGAGCATCATCTAGAGAATGTAAAATTGGGCTGCGCGGGATTCCCTGGGAAAGAAAGAACTCAGCCTCCTGTTTTTCAATCCACCCAGAGGATAATGCTACCTCAGTTGTGTTACCCATCGTATTCCTGAGCCTCCCAGTCAGGTCGGTGCTTTGAACTTCGAAACTGTTATTGTCATAGAGGAGGCGAACACATTCAGCGTCATGGTATACAACCTTTACCACGCAACTTTTACAACGACCTACCATTACCACGCAATTTTTACAACGCAGGATCCATTACAACGCATACCATTACAACGTATGTATTTACAACGCAGGTACCTTTACAACGCATACCATTACAACGTAAGTATTGGTAAGTATATCATTTTATCAAAAATATTATAAGTTTGGGTTTTTGGGTAAAGGGGTATTTTTAGGGTTCAGGGGCAGTTTTGGGTTTTTGGGCAAATGGGTATTTTTAGGGTTCAGGGTCAGTTTTGGGTTTTTGGGCAAAGGGGTATTTTTAGGGTTCAGGGTCAGTTTTGGGTTTTTGGGTAAAGGGGTATTTTTAGGGTTCAGGGTCAGTTTTGGGTTTTTGGGTAAAGGGGTATTTTTAGGGTTCAGGGTCAGTTTTCAGTTTTTGGGTAAAGGAGTATTTTTAGGGTTCAGGGTCAGTTTTCAGTTTTTGGGTAAAGGGGTATTTTTAGGGTTTAGGGTCAGTTTTCAGTTTTTGGATAAAGGGGTATTTTTAGGATTTAGGGTCAGTTTTCAGTTTTTGGGTAAAGGAGTATTTTTAGGGTTTAGGGTCAGTTTTCAGTTTTTGGGTAAAGGGGTATTTTTAGGGTTTAGGGTCAGTTTTCAGTTTTTGGGTAAAGGGGTATTTTTAGGGTTCAGGGTCAGTTTTCAGTTTTTGGGTAAAGGGTATTTTTAGGGTTCAGGGTCAGTTTTGGGTTTTTGGGTAAAGGGGTATTTTTAGGGTTCAGGGTCAGTTTTGGGTTTTTGGGCAAAGGGGTATTTTTAGGGTTCAGGGTCAGTTTTGGGTTTTTGGGTAAAGGGGTATTTTTAGGGTTCAGGGTCAATTTTGGGTTTTTGGATAAAGGGGTATTTTTAGGGTTCAGGGTCAGTTTTGGGTTTTTGGGTAAAGGGGTATTTTTAGGGTTCATGGTCAGTTTTGGGTTTTTGGGTAAAGGGGTATTTTTAGGGTTTAGGGTCAGTTTTCAGTTTTTGGATAAAGGGGTCTTTTTAGGATTTAGGGTCAGTTTTCAGTTTTTGGGTAAAGGAGTATTTTTAGGGTTTAGGGTCAGTTTTCAGTTTTTGGGTAAAGGGGTATTTTTATGGTTTAGGGTCAGTTTTCAGTTTTTGGGTAAAGGGGTATTTTTAGGGTTCAGGGTCAGTTTTCAGTTTTTGGGTAAAGGGTATTTTTAGGGTTCAGGGTCAGTTTTGGGTTTTTGGGTAAAGGGGTATTTTTAGGGTTCAGGGTCAGTTTTGGGTTTTTGGGCAAAGGGGTATTTTTAGGGTTCAGGGTCAGTTTTGGGTTTTTGGGTAAAGGGGTATTTTTAGGGTTCAGGGTCAGTTTTGGGTTTTTGGATAAAGGGGTATTTTTAGGGTTCAGGGTCAGTTTTGGGTTTTTGGGTAAAGGGGTATTTTTAGGGTTCAGGGTCAGTTTTGGGTTTTTGGGTAAAAGGGTACAGGGTAAAAATTAAATATAATTAAATTTAATTTACATTACATTAAATTGATTAAATTAAATTAAAATAAATTAAATTAATTAAATTAAATTAAATTAAATTAAATTAATTAAATTAAATTAAATTACATTATATTAATTTTAATTAAATTACATTAAAAAAAATATTATATACTTACCAATACTTACGTTGTAATTGTATGCGTTGTAAAGGTATATGCGTTGTAAATACATGCGTGGTAATGGTATGGTACCTAGTTGTCTTTCAAACCTTTAAGAGCGTTCTCATCTTTTTTTGATGAATTAGCAAAGATTTCTTCTCCCCGATATCAATGGATTCTCTTTCCTGAGTGACTGCCTTCTCAAATGTGAGTATTTTTATTGGTGCACATGAGAGAGGTGGTTAAAAGGTAGACTTCATTCTCAATCCGGTGTTTGTGTCAGAACATGTGGTGATTGACTCTGTGTTGTTTTGAAAATATGGTACTCACTACAGACTGAAACGCTTCTTGTCTCTCCCCTCCAGCCTTTACCCTTCTCCAATAATCCCATATATTTGTCATTTGACTGTACTCCACTGCCACTTCTCTCCTTTAACATTATACATATCTCTCCATCCACTGCCTGTCTGCAGACCACAGAGTCAATACCCTTTCTGAGCGTTCGGCTGACATCTTGCTCCAAGTCAGGAGCATGGCTCTTTGAGATAACACTTGCTACTGACATCTACAGTGATCTGACGGTCATATGTACGAACCATGGCAAGGCCAGCTCAGTGTCCGATCCTTCCAAGGTCAATAAACTGAGTACCATAAAACTGTGTAATAATAACAATTGTATGTCAAAATATCGCCAAAAGAAACATGCTACCAAAAAATCGTGGCCAAAATATTGGGGACCAAATATTGAGAAGGTAAATGCACTTAGGTAAGTATAGGTTTACTATTCTCAACTCCACAGCTATGTACCTGAAGTTATGTATAAACCTATCATCTTCCATATATAAACTTATCTTCATGATATTTTGATCCTCGCTATTTTACCCTCGACATTCTGGAAGCACAATATTCTGGAGTCGATATTAAGGTGGAATACCATAATAACATGTTATTTACGGTACTGGGACATGCCAGAAGTACATATGACGCACTGTGCAAACAGCTACTGTCAATAAATGAGAAAATGATGACAACTTGCCAGAGGTTCTATTTGGGACTGGCCAAAATGACTAATGAAGCTCTTTAGTCCTGATGTTACCTAAGTGACTGTTAGAGGTTAGGGGCCACTAGGGAGAAATGTTGGCCCACTATTGATGGACACCAAGAGTCCTTGGTTGATCAAGAGATCGAGAGTCCTTGGTTTATCAAGAGTCCTTGGTTCATCAAGAGATCAAAAGTCCTTGGTTTACCAAGAGAGCCCTTTTAACTCCATATGATGGTGTAGAATCATTCTTTTTTTGGTTGGAGTTTTATATAGCGCAAACTAGACCCAAGACATCGGGTATCAGAGCGCTTTACATGAGCACCAGT
This sequence comes from Lissotriton helveticus, assembly GCF_964261635.1. Taxonomy (NCBI): domain Eukaryota; kingdom Metazoa; phylum Chordata; class Amphibia; order Caudata; family Salamandridae; genus Lissotriton; species Lissotriton helveticus. Next base: position 294,625,673 of record NC_136057.1, read on the forward strand.
TGCGTTACAGAAGGACACATTCATTTTTGCTGGGCACGGGGAGATTACGTGATTTGCCCAGAATCACAGTATGTTGAGTGTAGTCGCCGAGACTCAAACTCAGTTCCCCAGCTTCGAGGTCGACCGCTCTAGCCATAAGGCTACATCCTCTCCCCTTTCTTGACTCTGAAGTAAGACCGCCATGTCCAGCTATTTCATGAATGCGTGTACATGATGTCCGCAGAGAGTGGGCTGTCTCGATATATCAATCAGTCACAGAAGGAAAGCGGGTTCTCATAGGAAAAACTGATGAAAGGGAAACGTTGGAATGCCTTTGGGAGGTACACTTAAAATAGACTTAAAATAGACTTAAACATAGGATTCTGAGAACTCGCAGGTTTGAAATGATCCTTCTGGGATTATCTTATGGAAACAGGGTCTCTGTAAAGTGCTGTGTCACTTGACATCTTGTCAGCATGAGGCTAAACAACCATCACAATTATGCCGTTTTAACTCATGTTTCAAAGAGATAACTTTAAATAGTCTTTAATACCTCTTCAAAGCCACAGACGTATAAATTACAGCAGTTACACTGCTTGACATTGACTCAACATGAAACTATACATTTTGAGCTTGAACTAGGAACATTTTGTATTATTTTTACATGCTCCTTGAATATATAATCATCACACAGGCACTGAGGCTATCTTTGAGGCAGGTCAAAAGATCTGCTTGTATTGCATACTGATGGTGGACTCATTTACCAGAAAACTGTCTCACTGACACCCAGTCAACGAAAGATTGACGCTGCAGGGTGATTAGCTGCATCACTAGTTTAGGTGCAAACTATGAGGCCAACCAGAGCTCCCTATATTGTTTACCAGAGAGTTGAGGAGTCAGGATAAAATGCTACTTTGGGGTACACTCAGATCAAAAGGCAGCAGAACCTTAGGTGCAGTTCTTTGACCCTAGACCTCTTGATGTGTGCAGCAGGGCTTTTTTACATATATTTTTTATGTTGCATGCAATACGCGCCGATTTGAATGCTAATATGATCACTATGCATTTAAAATAGAGGAGCGCATAGTGCAACTGCAGATCCGAGAAACTAAGCTTATCTCTTTGAATAGTGTGGGTAATAAATGTGTGCTTGTTCGGTGTGATTTTTCTAAACTCAATCTAACATCGTAAAAAGGAAATTTACATTGTCTGTTGCACACATCAGTGTTTAATTTCAGCCAGTGGTTTCAGGTTCTCGACACCAGCACTTAATTGTCCGCACCTACTTGTTGGCACCAGTACTTATAACTGCGGCCACCTGGTGGCGCTGTTGGTATACTTTAGAGATGAGCAGAACAGCAATTGTTTATTAATTCAATATGCTTTAAAAACAACTAATACCGGCTGCCACCCAAGCTATTGTTATAGCTTTGTGCCTGGAATAGGCTGAATTGTCACACTTGTAGCAGTGTGCTGGTTAGTAGTTGCGTAGGTACTGTCATTTGCAACGCTGGCTGAGGCAATGGGTGGTGCAAGCTGCAGAGGCCTCCTGACCAGAGCCCTGGCACTGATTTATTACAAAGTAAGCACTGACACACACTATTTATGCAAAACACACAAGATAATGGACGGAATGTTGCACATTGGCAAAACATTCACCCCAGTCACAGATCTGGGTTTAATCCATCGTTATTCTGCTCACCATGCCACCCCAGTTCAGACATGGCCATATGCAAATCAGTCTTGACCCTGTGCCTCATGGGAACAGACCAGACCGAACTGCCAAGCCATGTCTTCCCTGGACCGGAATCAAGCATCCTAGGACACACTATTTATGAACACACCAGATGAGCACACCAGATGAAATATGACTACAGGGCGGGATGATCTTGTGTGTTTCATCTTGTGCAAAGAAGGATGAAAAGCATCAGTAAACTTCCGTGTATAACTACATTTTGAACAAAAATCATTGATCAATATCCTATTCAACAATAGAGGAGCCATGCATGAGCCAACCCTTCCTCACTCCACAGACCACCATGCTTGAGACAGACACATAATACACAGGTGTAAGAGCGCGGTTAGACAAGGATCAGTTGAACTGTTGGAGGGGCTGCTGGAATATGGAGTTAAAAATCTGGCTTGATGGCACTAACAGGTTTGCGGGAAGGCAGTATTTACTACAAACCTTAAGAACATCTTAGATAGGTTTAAAATCCTATAGTATATAGGTGTGTGTTGAAACATGATTGTGCTTATCTTACCTTTCCCTAATTTATATAATTATTGTTGATTATTCTATAAAAAGTTTTATAGATGAGAGAGTGTGCGTGTTTGTGCGTGTGTGTTTGTGTGTATATGTGTGTTTTTGTTTGGTCGTTTTGGGGGGCCAGGTGTTCTGTGTGTATACGACCTGTCGATGAGAGATTCTCTGACCAGTTTGTCTGATGCCCAACATTTCCACCTACCAGAGCATCACTCAGTAGGGAAGGAGTGAGAGCCACCTGCCAGCTCTCCTTCTGTCTAGAAAGCAGACAATACTCTTTTGGGGTTTATGGACCTACCAGGTGTGACCCAAATGATGTGTGGGTAAAACAACACCACGGCACACGTCCTATCTATAGACCGTTGCAACCTAAAGTCCTAATGGTGCACCTGTTTTACAGTACAATTGTGAGATCTGTGCCAAGAGACCCACATGTAGTGTTTGCACAATGTAAATGATAATATTCAACCCATCTATCAATCAGCCACTCATAGAAATACCATTGGATCAACATAACCCCACAACAAATTATGCGATTTTATGAGCTTTTAATTTATTAGGGTCTGTCGCGAACAATTGTACTTAAAACAAAATATTGCTTTTGATTTTACTTTGCCAATGCATATTGAGTACCAAGAAATGTGGTTATAGAATGTTAGGACCACTGGTAGGACCAGGCTGGGACATTCCCTTTGCTACACTGAAGGCCTGTAATGTCCTCTGGATACAACATATGAAGAGCAGTGCTTTCTTCTTCTATCTCTATGGGCCATACAAGTCCCTGATGACCCTGTCTAATTTCTCCTCATGTATTCTTCCTTTTGCCTGAGCCTCCGCCACTCTTCTTGCTGCCTCTACTTACATCAGCATTTGACTGACCACTACACCCACCTGCCATTACTTTGACTGAGCAGATTTACTATTCTATCTGATTGCTAGTAGTGTGGGTGCTAGAGACATGTTTGTGATGTAATGAGGACACCATGTCCCTGCAGGACAGTGTCTTCCCAACTCCACTGCTAGGAACTGCACACCACTTTCTCTGACAGTGACTGGACAGGAAGTGTGGGGGAGAGAAGGGTGTTCCAGGCCAGGCTTGCAGAGGGACCACATGGGTGGAGACCAGTTCCTCCAGAAGTAGAGGAACAAATTAAACATAGAGGGAACAATCTAATAAGAAGTAGGTCAGTATACAGTGCTTAATTTGAGCCGATGGTTTCCGAAGCTTGGCATCAGTACTTATTTGCCAGCACTTAGCTGCTGGAACCTGCACTTATGATAACTGCCACACGGCGCCGCTGTTTGTATAATTTAAAGATGAGCAGAAAAACAGTTGTTTGTTAATTCAATATACATTAAAAAGAACTAATATCTGCCACCCAAGCCATTCTTAAAGCTTTGGCGGCCTAAGACAGTCTGAATTGTCACACTTGTAGCAGTGTGATGGTCAGTAGTTGTGTAAGTACAGTGGCAATGTTTGATGCAAACTGCGATGGCTTCCTGACGAGGGCCCCGGCACTTTTTAGGTCTCAGCCTATTCCCATTCCGCAGGAATGGAATAGGACGAGTCTATAGCAGTGAAACCAAGACTTAAACTAAGGTCTACCAAAAAGAGGTTTTCCACGAGTGCATGTGCACATGCACGAGCCCGAGCCTTCTGCCTGCCTCCTAGGCAATCTGCTTCTCCGCCCCCCTGGTGTTTCTGGCTTGCTCTTCAAAGGCTCCCCATACCATTTGCTCCTGCCTCCCACTGCTTCACACTTCACGGCCGCCAGGCCGTGAGCTCGCATTTCTGCCCAGCAGCTTCAAAGGGATCTTCTTTCCCGCCCACTGCTTCACACTTCACGGCCTGGCGGCCGTGACTCGCATTTCTCCTCCCCCCTCCCCCCTCCCCACAGCAATGCCAAGAGCCAAGAGCTTGTTTTACAGGTTCCTAGAGGCCTTTCAGATTCCCTATCATTCAGCAGCTTGACTTCAAAGGGATTTCATATCGCGGCCGCGTTTTTTCTGCCCGTTAGGCTCGTTTTTTTTGTGCCTTTGCCATCTTCTTTCATCACATATTCACCATCCTGACAAAATGCATCCACAGGCACAGACATTAATGGGTCACCCTCTTTTCGAACCTTTTATCTCCCTCTTAAAACTGTCCATTTGCTTTCAGCTTAAAGGGATCTCTCTCCCTTATACTCATGACTAACCCCCCTCCTCCCCCCCCTCATCGGAAAGTCAACGGATTGTCAACTATGCTGATTGGTGGAGGGAGAGCTCATATTATACTGGCGTGTTTCTATTGCACGCTTTTCACTGTATTTCTTTCAACAAGTGTCCTGTCCATCCGCCCATCCGCCAGCAGCAGACATCCACAAGCGTCAGACATCACCAAGCGTCAGACATCACCAAGCGTCAGACATCACCAAGCGTCAGACATCCGCAAGCGTCAGACATCCACAAGTGTCAGACATCCACAAGCGTCAGACATCCACAAGCGTCAGACATCCGCAAGCGTCAGACATCCGCAAGCGTCAGACATCCGCAAACATCAGGCATCCGCAAGCGTCAGACATCCGCAAACATCAGGCATCCACAAACATCAGACATCCACAAGCATCAGACATCCACAAGCATCAGACATCCACAAGCAACAGACATCCACAAGCAACAGACATCCACAAGCAACAGACATCCACAAGCGTCAGACATCCACAAGCGTCAGACATCCACAAGCGTCAGGCATGCACAAGCGTCAGGCATGCACAAGTGTCAGGCATCCAAAAGCATCAAGCATCCACAAGCAACAGACATCCACAAGCATCAGACATCCACAAGCATCAGACATCCACAAGCGTCAGGCATCCAAAAGCATCAAGCATCCACATGCCTCAAACATCCACAAGCAACAGACATCCACAAACATCAGGCATCAGACATCCACAAACGTCAGGCATCCACAAGCATCAGACATCCAAAGGCATCAGGCATGCACAAGCGTCAGGCATGCACAAGCGTCAGACATCACCAAGCGTCAGACATCACCAAGCGTCAGACATCACCAAGCGTCAGACATCCGCAAGCGTCAGACATCCACAAGCGTCAGACATCCACAAGCGTCAGACATCCGCAAGCGTCAGACATCCGCAAGCGTCAGACATCCGCAAACATCAGGCATCCGCAAGCGTCAGACATCCGCAAACATCAGGCATCCACAAACATCAGACATCCACAAGCATCAGACATCCACAAGCATCAGACATCCACAAGCAACAGACATCCACAAGCAACAGACATCCACAAGCAACAGACATCCACAAGCGTCAGACATCCACAAGCGTCAGACATCCACAAGCGTCAGGCATGCACAAGCGTCAGGCATGCACAAGCGTCAGGCATCCAAAAGCTTCAAGCATCCACAAGCAACAGACATCCACAAGCATCAGACATCCACAAGCATCAGACATCCACAAGCGTCAGGCATCCAAAAGCATCAAGCATCCACATGCGTCAAACATCCACAAGCAACAGACATCCACAAACATCAGGCATCAGACATCCACAAACGTCAGGCATCCACAAGCATCAGACATCCAAAGGCATCAGGCATGCACAAGCGTCAGGCATGAACAAACGTCAGACACAAGCGTCAGACATCCACAAGCGTCAGACATCCACAAGCGTCAGACATCCACAAGCGCCAGACATCCGCAAGCGTCAGACATCCGCAAGCGTCAGACATCCGCAAGCGTCAGACATACGCAAGCGTCAGACATCCGCAAGCGTCAGATATCCACAAACATCAGGCATCCACAAACATCAGACATCCACAAGCATCAGACATCCACAAGCATCAGACATCCACAAGCAACAGACATCCACAAGCAACAGACATCCACAAGCATCAGACATCCACAAGCGTCAGACATCCACAAGCGTCAGACATCCACAAGCGTCAGGCATGCACAAGCGTCAGGCCTGCACAAGCGTCAGGCATCCAAAAGCATCAAGCATCCACAAGCAACAGACATCCACAAGCATCAGACATCCACAAGCATCAGACATCCACAAGCGTCAGGCATCCAAAAGCATCAAGCATCCACATGCATCAAACATCCACAAGCAACAGACATCCACAAACATCAGGCATCAGACATCCACAAACGTCAGGCATCCACAAGCATCAGACATCCAAAGGCATCAGGCATGCACAAGCGTCAGGCATGCACAAACGTCAGACATCCACAAGCGTCAGACATCCACAAGTGTCACACATCCACAAGTGTCACACATCCACAAGTGTCACACATCCACAAGCAACAGACATCCACAAGCAACAGACATCCACAAGCGTCCGGCATCCACAAGCGTCAGGCATCCACAAGCGTCAGGCATCCACAAGCGTCAGGCATCCACAAGCGTCAGGCATCCACAAGCGTAAAGGCATCCACAAGCGTCAGACATCCACAAGCATCAGACATCCACAAGCATCAGACATCCACAAGCATCAGACATCCACAAGCATCAGACATCCGCAAGCGTCAGACATCCACAAGCGTCAGACATCACCAAGCGTCAGACATCACCAAGCAGCAGACATCCGCAAGCATCAGACATCCGCAAGCATCAGACATCCGCAAGCGTCAGACATCCACAAGCATCAGACATCCACAAGCATCAGACATCCACAAGCATCAGACATCCGCAAGCGTCAGACATCCACAAGCGTCAGACATCACCAAGCGTCAGACATCACCAAGCGTCAGACATCCGCAAGCATCAGACATCCGCAAGCATCAGACATCCGCAAGCGTCAGACATCCACAAGCGTCAGACATCCACAAGCGTCAGACATCCGCAAGCGTCAGACATCCGCAAGCGTCAGACATTCGCAAGCGTCAGGCATGCACAAGCGTCAGGCATGCACAAGCGTCAGGCATCCAAAAGCATCAAGCATCCACAAGCAACAGACATCCACAAGCATCAGACATCCACAAGCGTCAGGCATCCAAAAGCATCAAGCATCCACATGCATCAAACATCCACAAGCAACAGACATCCACAAACATCAGGCATCAGACATCCACAAACGTCAGGCATCCACAAGCATCAGACATCCAAAGGCATCAGGCATGCACAAGCGTCAGGCATGCACAAGCGTCAGGCATGCACAAACGTCAGACATCCACAAGCGTCAGACATCCACAAGTGTCACACATCCACAAGTGTCACACATCCACAAGCAACAGACATCCACAAGCAACAGACATCCACAAGCGTCAGGCATCCACAAGCGTCAGGCATCCACAAGCGTCAGGCATCCACAAGCGTCAGGCATCCACAAGCGTCAGACATCCACAAGCATCAGACATCCACAAGCATCAGACATCCACAAGCGTCAGACATCGACAAGCGTCAGACATCCACAAGCGTCAGACATCACCAAGCGTCAGACATCCGCAAGCGTCAGACATCCGCAAGCGTCAGACATCCACAAGCGTCAGACATTCGCAGGCGTCAGACATCCGCAGGCGTCAGACATCCGCAGGCGTCAGACATCCGCAAGCATCAGGCGTCAGGCATCCACAAGTGTCAGACATCCACAAACATCAGGCATCAGACTTTTATTTAAGTATTAATTATAAAAAAAATTAAACCATTGTTATTTGTAATATCAATACATGTAAGTCACGTAAATACAACACATATTGCATTACAAATGCTATAGGTGTCACATTTGCGAAAGTTATAACTATTGGCATGGTAAATGACAAAGCTATTAATTTCGCTATTTTCAAAAACAAAACCTAAATAAAAAATTTGTCATTTACAATACCAATAGCTCAAACTTTCCTAATACGAGACCTATTGCATTGCAAATGCTTGTTTTATTTACAAATGAAGCACTGCCAGTATACCACCCTACCTATTCTGTCACCTGTACCCTGTGTGCCTGCAACATTACAACTGGTGACAAAGGTGGGATGAACTAAAGTGTGTCAAGAACATATCGTTCAGCTGATGAACAACAGAAGTGGGCAGGGAGTAAAGGTTGGCCAGAACATAAAGCATTGTCCATCCAGGTGAATTGGGTCAGTCTCTGATGAGGCGTGCCGGTGCAAGACCCATTGCACTAAATTCAGCTGTTTGCTGCCAGGGGGAGCAAATGGTAAATGCACCCAGAGTGGTCCAGTTTCCTCTCCTCCATCTTATTGCCCCATTTTCACTCTGCTACTTTCTCTACTTTTTTCCCACTTCTCTCATGTTCCTCACTTCCTCTCGGCTCTGTTCCCTCTCCTTACCCTTCTCTTACATTTCCATTTACTCACCCTCTTTTTCTTTGCCATAATTGTTTTCCCTCATCGCCCTCCTATGTGGATTTACTACCAGAATTTCATTTGAAATATGGACAGCCGCGGCCGGTAGTGGGAGTACCGGCCGGGCGGTGATGTGGGGAGGGGGAGGGGCAGGGTGGGGGGTAGTAATGTACGGATTACGGACTTTAACAGGTAAGTAAACATATAAATAAATAAAACAAATTTTGTTGCGTGCACTGCATCACCAAATGCGATGCAGTGCGCGCAACAACATTTGTTTTATTTATTTTTATGTTTACTTACCTGTTAAAGTCTGTAATCCATACATTCCTACCCCCCACCCTGCCCCTCACGCTCCCCACGTCACAGCCCGGCTGGTACTCCTGCTTGTGAAGTTAAGCATATCTAGGTAAATACAGTTTTATGATAACTAATTCTACATACAAGCACCTTCAGGACATACATAGTCAAGATACTTAAATATGGAGTAAACAAAATTACTATGCTTACCTCTGTATACCCTCCTTTCACAATAATCTGGTGCTCGATATTTCTGCATGTTGATATTTGTGTACTCAATATTGTGACATGCAACTCCTCCCATCCCTCTTTTCTCACTCTCCTTATCTATTTTTCAGGTTTTACTCTTTATCCTAGCCTTCCATCTCTTCCTCTCCCACACACTTCTTCCTCATCATCTCTTCTATGTTTTCCCTCCTCATCATTCCTGCCTTCAAATGTCTCTCCTTACACTATCCACCAGTCTCATTTGATATTATTCAATTTATATCGACACATTTCCTTTCACTATCCTCCTCCTTCACACCCCTATTCTGCTTCTGCAACCATTGTTTTCTTTTACCTTTTATTGTCTCTCATCTTCCTAAGTAGCTATTCCTCTCATCTCTCTTCACTATCCTCTCTTTTTGCCCTCTTTTTTCTCATATCATTCTGTAATTGGATGTTTCTTCACCCTTCTCCCTCCCCTAACTCCTATTTCTTCATTGTCATTTCCTTCCCACTTCCCAGTATGTCTTCATTTATCGTGGAGAACATTTTTTGCCAGTGTGTAAATTAAAGGGAATTTGTAAAGTGCAAACTAAACAGCCCAAAGATTCTCAAGGCGCTGGGGGCTGTCGGGGAGATTAAGTCAGCTATTGTCCAGAGTCACATGATGCTGGGCTGAGCTGCCGCCGGTGCTGGGGATCGAACCATGAGTTCTGCACTCTGGAGTCAGCTGCTCTGGCCACTGCGCCACATCTCTACCCTTCAAGCCTGTCTTTGTGCAGGCAGTGGCATAGCAAGGGGAGGCGGTCTGCCCCGGGTGGCACGAGTTTTAGGGACAGCAGTCTCCCCTCACTACCACCCCTGGTCTTACCTGTCGCCGCCACATGGTGGCAAATGCAGGGACCGCCACAGGCGGCAAACGGTCTAGCAACGCCACTGTGCGCAGGTAGCTCCGATGGCAAGATATGATGCCTTTTCCTTCTTGCAAGTCTTAAAAGGATGCTGGGTAGCCTGCAGACACACTGTTCTGCTATAGAGTTATATTTATTTATAAAGTTTTATATAGCGCGGACATGACCCACGGAGGTATCAGAGCGCTTTACAGTACATAATTATCACATGTTATACATACAATCGGGAATCACATATAGTACAAATGAGGTAGACATTGCTGTTTGACTAAAAGCGGTGGCAAGTAGGATTCAAAGAGTTGAAGGTTTAAGATGAAAATTTGTACATGAGAAACATTTTCGCTTCCTTTTTGAAGGTGGTAAAAGAAGGGATACTACGTAAGTCTGGGGGAAGGAAGAACCATTTAAGGATCCTCAAAATCACACCTATCTAGTAGCGTACAGTGGAAATGTGTTATTTATTTAAACAAACTGTACCTACCACAGTTGGGTCATGTTTTAAATAGATCACCAGAGGGCCACACCTGCAGCCCGAGAAGTTTTTTTCTTGAGTCACACTTAAATTGACCATTGATATGTGTTGCTGTGTGCAACATTTATGTGTGGCTAGTAGAGTACTAATTGATCATTTTACCTCGAATCAGCTACTTTCTTTAACTCTGAGGTTGTGGCAGCAAGAAAACGAAGGGGGTGTAAAAAAAGACTGAACTGTGACGGTCACAACCTCGTCGCCCCACAAGAAACAGATGTTTGCTTCTTCTGTCCCCCACAGCATTTCAGCACCAGGGACAGTTCCTGTGCCTTCCAGGTCATATTTTAGTATAAAACTTGCCTTTAGTGTAACCATTGGGCCATTCCCTGGATGCCCTTGCCTGCACGAGGAGCCTGCAGTACCCCAGGATAACACTGCTGAAAACTGCACCCCTGGACTTTCTACATAATGCTCAGATTGCAGAGATTGGGAATCGGCCATACGTAACCAATGGCCCATGTATCTCTATGGGAGGCCAGACCCATGCGTTTGTGTCAAATCAGTTTAGAGCCCAGTCTCTACTGTGGCTCGGGGGAAATGGCTTCTAGATTGTTAACCCGTTGGCCGCGATTTTGCGGCAGTGCGGCTGTTTTAAAAAACAGGCGGGGCTGCGTCGGCCGTTGAACATGCGCAGCACCAGCCAGGTAGTGCTCCGAACGTTCAACGGCCGACGGCAGCACTTAACGGGTTAAGAGCATGTTAGATTGTGCACCCCTGAGAAGTAGTAACTCAGACGTGACATTGTCCATATGTGTCGATCACTTTATTAGGTTGGCTGGCGTCCACATCACAGCATGTTTCCTTTGCCAGACGCCTTGACTGTCCATGTCCATGTAAGCTACCACCTGCGAGTCAAGGAGGCTGCAGTGTCCTCCCTCCTTTGCAAGTCAGGAGGATGACAAGGAGAAGGAGGAAAGGGGATGAAGGAAAATATGAAAATTAGAAGGGAGGAAAAAGAAAGCCAAAGGGTGACAATGACATTAATGATATTGGGTAGAGGAAGGAGAAGAATCGGAAGAATAATGGAAGAAGGAAAACCACAAGAAGAGAAGTAGTAGACGACAAGGAAGAAGACGGGGATGGGGAAGATAGAAGAAAATATTAAGAAAGAGAACAATGTAAGGCGACAAGTAGGAAGTAAAGTAAGAGAAGAAGAGGTACGAGCTGGTGGGGAAACATCCTTTACAACGCAACTTTTACCACGCAAACCATTACAACGCATTGCGCTGGGGGGCGCTCTAGGATAGGGAAAAGATTTAATTTACTATCCAACACCTTCCCTACTATCCACGGGGACTGGAGTTGGAATAGTAAATTAAACTATTCACTATCCAGCACCCCAAAGCGCTATGCGTTGTAATGGTATGCGTTGTAAAAACTGCGATGTAAAAGCATGCGTGGTAAAAGCATGCGTTGTAATGTCATACATCCGAGATGGTGTAGAATGAAAATAGACAACAAAGAAAAGAACAAGAAAGGAAAGGAAAGGGAAAAAGGAGACAAGAACGAAGACAAAGAATAAGCAGGCAAAAGGGAAAAAGCACACACACAGTGACAACAAGAAAAGCATGAAGAAGCACTAAAAGGAAAAAACTGGAAGAAAGAAAAATGGAAGAACTAAAATAAGAACATGAAATAGAAACACAAAGAGTAGATACAGTTAAAAAGGACTGCAAATGCCTAGATGGAAACATAATGAAACAGCAGAAAAGAGAAGCTTCACAAGAAGGGGAAAGAGAGAGGAATGAGAACTTTAGATTCAGAATTAGAAGAACAAGAGAATAGATTGGCCCAAGGAGCTCCCCTAAAATCGTTCCTACAGGTTTCTACTAAATTGTCAATAATTAAAGAAGATGTGTGCTGATCTCTGTATTCCACCACTTCTCTGCTTAACAAACTCATTGGGACTGCGCATGATGAACTCATTGGGACTGCGCATGAAGAACATCTAGGAGTTGGTGGTACATGCAAAAATCTAAAACAGCACTTTTGGTGGCCTTCGATGGATAATAATGTTTCGCAATGGGTCAAAAGATATCAAACGTCTGTTAATTGATAAACACTGGAAAAAGTTGTATAGTACTTTACATGTCATACCCATTCCTGAGGAGGCTTGGAGTAAATTGGCTTTAGATTTCCTGGCCAATTTGATCTCTTGCCTACTAATAAAAAGTATCTCATGGAGTTATTCTAAGTGAGTTGAATTTGAATTTACGCCTGCTCCTAACACCTCATCGGTGAATACATTTTGTAACAGAATTTTTACCTCTGAAGGCAGTCCAAAAGAATTAGTGATTGATAACGGACTCATTTTGCGTCAGCTCAGATGAACGAGTTCCTTTTATCGTATCATGTCAAACATCTTAGTGTAGCTCTTTATTTCCCTTCATCCAATGGACTTGTTGAGCGGATGAACAGGCTCATAAAGGAGGGGATACAATCAGCTTTAGCCTGTAATCTACCCGTGGAAGACTTCTTATGCAGAACAATGTGGTCTAACTTGATTCCTACGCATTCCACCGCTGGCATCTCGCCTTTTTGACTTTTCAGAAAAAGGGATCCCATGGTCAAAGTTTGTCCGGATTGGGTAAAAGATTTAAAGAGAGGAAAACTTCCTTGTTCTGCATGTAGTCACAGACAGAAGGTGTTAAATGCCACTCCACTATGTCAAAACATTCAAAAAGAGTTTTATGATTCTAAACTCAAGGGGAGAGATCAAGACTTTGTTGTTGGTAATTGGGTCATGGTTAAACGTCCTGTCAGGGTCAAAAAGGGGCTTTAGTGTTTTTGCCACCTATTCAGGTGTTGAAGATTTCAAAAGGTTCACTCTTTTTGGATGAAAGGGGGTGGTGGATTTGAAAATCAGTAGTCAATACCAGGCAAGTAAGATTTTGTCAAACAAAAATGTACTTGAGAATGATACAGATGATTTTTCATATTTGCTGTGTGATACGCTATCAACTAAGGACAAGAATGTTGACTCTGTTGTTAATAACTTGCCCTCACGCCTAGTTTCAACTTCTACGGATATGGTGGATGAACAGAAAATTCCTCTAGGTTCTTCTGAAGTCACTTCAGGTATTTCACAAGATACTCTGAATATTAATGATCCCATGGAGATAGTTGATACTGTTTCCAGGGGATCACGTAATAGTTCTGTACTAGTAAAGTACAGAGATTTTTATCTTTATTAACTTATTTGTCCTTCAAAAAAAAAGGAGAAGATGTAATGATTGTAATTTGCATTGTCTGTCCTTTGTTTATTTCCATACCTCCCCATGTATTGTATTCTGGAATTGTTTTCATTTGTAAACCGCGTGCATGCGACGGGCTTGTGTTTACTTTTAACATATGGCCTGCGATGGTGCTCTTGTCCCGTGTGTTCAGATTGCTCCTAGGGTGACCAACCATCCATAAACTTCACGGACCGTCTGTAATTTGGACCTCACGTCCGTTGTCCGTGAGTATCCTTTTTACACACACCTTTTGTCCATAATTTTGGGCATTGCAGGAACCAGCACTGTTTCCTGCATGAAGCCTCAACTCCCTGATGGGGCCGCCTAGCACTCCTCCTAGGAGCACAAGAGCAGCCTCACCCACACATCTCCAGACGTCGCCTTCCTCACTGAAACATGGATGAACGCCTCCTCAGCCCCCGACATCGCCATCGCCATCCCGGATGGATACAAGATCATCAGGAGGGACCGCGTTAACCAAATCGGAGGAGGCGTCGCCATCGTCCACAAGGACACCATCCGCATCACGACCGACGCCGACGTCACCTACACTGCCGCCGAACACCTCCACTTCCAGATTCACACCGACCCAAAGACGACCCTCAGAGGCACCCTCATCTACAGACCCCCGGGACCACGCACACAATTCAGCGAAGACATCGCCGACTTCATCAGCCCGCGCGCCCTTCCTTCCACCGACTACATCCTCCTAGGGGACCTCAACTTCCACCTGGAGAACAACAAGGACCGCAACACCGTCACCCTGCTGGACAACCTCGCCAACCTCGGACTCAAGCAACTGGTCAACACCCCCACCCACTACGCCGGCCACACGCTTGACCCCGTCTTCTCATCCAGCAAGCACATCGCCTTCAGCCACTCCACTGGACTTCACTGGACCAACCACAGCTGCGTCCACTTCAGCTTCAGAAAAACCACCACCCATCACCACCTGCAACAGGTTCCTCACAGAAACTGGAGCAAGATCACCGCCGACCAGCTCACCGCCTCCCTCAGCCAGAACCCACCTGCCAACACACCGGACCCCAACGAAGCAGCCCGCAACTTCACGCAGTGGTTGACCGCCTGCGCCGACGACCTCGCACCACTGAAGAGCCCTCCCAGCAAACCCAGAAGCAAGAAGGCTCCCTGGTTCACCGACGAACTCAAGGACTCCAAGAAGACCTGCCGCACCCTCGAGAAAGCCTGGCTCCTAGACCGGACCGCCGATAACATGACCGCCCTCAAACACGCGACCCGCAAGCACCACCAGCTCATCCGCACCACCAAGAAGAAATCACTGAAGGATCGACTGGACAACAACACCCACGACAGCAAGGAACTCTTCAGCATCGTCAAGGAGTTCTCCAACCCCAGCACTGGCAACAACGACATCACCCCCTCACAAGATCTCTGCGACTCCCTCGCCTCGTTCTTCCACCGCAAGATCGCCGACATCCACAACAGCTTCGGCACCCCTTCCCCGCACCCAACCGTCGAACCAACGCACCCCACTGCCACCCTCCGCACCTGGACCGCAGTGACCACCGAAGACACAGCCCGCACGATGAACACCATCCACTCCGGATCTCCGACTGCCCCCTGCCCCCACCACATCTTCAACAAGGCCGACTACACCATCGCACCCCAACTCCGAGACGTCATCAACACCTCCTTCGACACCGCCACCTTCCCGGAGAGCTGGAAGCATGCCGAGCTCAGCGCCCTACTAAAGAAACCAACAGCGGACCCCACCGACCTCAAGAACTTCCGCCCCATCTCGCTCTTCCCTTTTCCTGCCAAAGTCCTCGAGAAGATCGTCAACAGACAGCTTGCCGCCTTCCTCGAGACGAACGGATCCCTCGACCCCTCGCAATCCGGTTTCAGAGCCAACCACAGGACCGAGACCGCCCTCATCGCCACCGATGACATCAGAGCCCTTCTCGACAACGGGGAAACAACGGCACTCATCCTCCTGGACCTCTCCGCCGCGTTCGACACTGTCTGCCACCGCACCCTAGTCCAACGCCTCAGCAACACCGGCATCCAAGAGAAGGCACTGAAGTGGATCATCTCGTTCCTCGCTGGAAGAACAGAGAGAGTCCGCCTCCCCCCGTTCGTTCCGCGGCCACCGAAGTCATCTGCGGCGTCCCGCAAGGATCATCACTCAGCCCCACCCTCTTCAACGTCTACATGAGACCTCTCGCAGCCATCGCACGCCAACACAACCTCAACATCATCTCCTACGCCGACGACACCCAGCTCATCCTCTCCCTCACCAGAGACCCCGACACCGCCAAAACCAGCCTCCACGAAGGGATGAAAGACGTCACCGAGTGGATGAAGAACAGCCGCTTGAAACTGAACTCAGACAAGACGGAAGTCCTCATCCTTGGGCCATCATCCACCGCCTGGGACGACTCCTGGTGGCCCCCAGCCCTGGGCACCGCCCCCAAGCCGACAGACCACGCACGCAACCTGGGCTTCATCCTGGACTCCTCCTTCTCGATGACCAGACAAGTCAACGCCGTCTCCTCTTCATGCTTCCACACCCTCCGCATGCTCCGCAAGATCTTCCGATGGATCCCGACCGAAACCAGGAAGACGGTCACCCAGGCCCTCGTCACCAGCCGGCTGGACTACGGAAACACCCTCTACGCCGGAACCACAGCCAAGCTGCAGAAAAGACTACAACGCATCCAGAACGCCTCCGCCAGACTCATCCTAGACATCCCTCGACGCAGCCATATCTCCGGCCACCTGAGAAACCTACACTGGCTCCCCGTCAACAAGAGGATCACGTTCAGGCTCCTCACCCACGCACACAAGTCTCTCCATGACCTGGGCCCCAAGTACCTCAACGACCACCTGACCTTCCACACGCCCACCCGCCAGCTACACTCCGCTAGCCTCGCCCTCGCCGCCGTACCACGCATCCGAAGAGCCACCGCCGGAGGCAGATCCTTCTCCTACCTGGCGGCCAAGACATGGAACTCCCTCCCCATCCACCTTCGGCAGACCCAGGACCACCTCGCCTTCAGGAGACAACTCAAGACCTGGCTGTTCGAGCAGTAGCGCCCCCCCCCTCCCCCAAGCGCCTTGAGACCCTTCCGGGTGAGTAGCGCGCTATACAAGTGTTATGATTGATTGATTGATTGATTGATTGTCATTCTTTATACTGGCTGATTGCCACATACAAAATTACAATGGGCCAGTCTGGGCTGGTAAAGCATGTGGTGGGCCTCCTACAGCCTCTGTCTTAGGCAGGGCATTCTGTCAGACAGAAGAAATGTGCAAAAAGGCCAAAGCTGCTACATGAGAATCCCGTTCAAGAAAAGAAGCTGGTGAAAGAAGTTAAAAATAAGAGGCTAGAGTTGTTTCAGTCTCGCCATTTTAGAACTGATGCATTTTCAATATTACATTCAAGGAAGCATTGATTGCTGCTTTTTTATTTTATGCAACTAACAACCATTGACAAAGCCAATAGCTCTGGCTTGTTGCAGGTGTAACGTTACTTGCTGTTTTATATATGGATACAATACTGAAGAGGCAAAATATCAGTCAAGCGCAGTCAGGCGGTACACTATACTAAGCACAAATGTTTAGCTTTGATGATTTAAGCCACGCCCTTAATTACATCGAACACCCCCTTTGGAGAGACCCCCAGTTTTTTCATCCCACTTAAAGCCCTGGAAACAACACCATGTAACAGTGACACTGTGCATCATGCATGACTCCTGACTCCGATTGCCTATATACAGGGGCATAGTGAGCCCTCCCTGCCCCACCCCTTGCTTTAGGAACTACAGCAAGGGTGAAATTCTTGATGGGCCTTTTCTGTATGCAAGTCTGCAGACAACGGCTCAGCTCATAATTAATATGAAACAGCGGGTGAGTGAGTAAGTGAAGGGATGGGTGGATGGTTGGATGGTTAGTGAAAGGGCGAATGGATGAATGAAAGGGTGAATGGATGGATAATGAGAGAAAGGATGGATGCATGGATAAGTGAGTGGAAAGATGGATAAGAGAAAAGGTAATAATATGGATGTATGGGTAGATGGATGGGTAGAAGGGTGGATGGGTAGTTGGATGGGGTAAAGGGTGGATGATAGGCAAGTGAATGGGTGGATGGATGAGTGAAATGATGTATGGATTGATGAATTGATAAGTGAAAGGGTGAATGGAAGGAGTGAAAGGGTGGATGTAAGGATGGATGAGTGAGTGAAAGGGACGGTGGATGGGCAAAAGGATGGATAGATGAGTGAAGGAGTGAAAGGGTGGATGGATGAGTGATAGGGTCAATGGGTGGGAGGATGAGTGACTGGGTGGATGGATGAGTAAGTGAAAGGATGGCTGGATGGGTGAAAGGCTGAAAGGATGAGTGAATAGATGGATGGGCGGAAGACTGGATGGATGAGTGTTCCAATGGATAGGTTGAAAGGGTGGATGGATGAATAATGGATGGATGAGTGAAAAGGTGGATGGATGAGTGAAATGATGGATGGAAGGATACATGATGGATAGGTTTGCAAACGGTTGAATATGTTTGGATATAGATGGGCTTAATTATATTCTATTGCCCGACCTCCTCTGATGTGGGTGCAAACTGAGAGACACCAGACAAGGACGCACTCCAGTGGGCTCCTGTTTTACATTGAATAACCTATGAAGATTGACATCATTTTGCTTCAGCGTCTTCATAACCTCCACTTTACAGCTGTGCTACTAGAAGTCCACCTGCACGCACCCCCTAGGCAGTCTGAGAGCGGCCTCCCGAATACTTTGGGGCAGATTTACAAGCCCCTTGTGCCACTTTTGCGTCACTTTATTTGAAGCAGGCTGAGCAGCTGCGCTGCAGCATCACACCGCCTTAGACTCCGCCCTCCGGATGCACGTACGCACGCACGCACGCACATGACAGCGCCTCTGAGTGGCATGCCCACGCACCCGCGCTGTCCGGGCGGTCTCTCCTATCAGAGCCCCATGGTGGGAACCTGCGGCTCTCTGAGAGCCTGGGCGCAGACCAAGCGTGTCAAACCACCACAATTGTTATTTTCTATTATTTGGGATCGATTTTTTTTCAACTATTATGTTTTTCCCAATGTCTCCCGATTATATAAATTTACAGGTTTAGTGGCTAAAACGGTTGTTGGGAAACCTGACAACCTTTTTTTAATCCCAACTTCCTCTTTTTTTATATATAGCGCAAACTCAACTCGAAGATATCAGAGTACTTTACTTAGCACCAGTTGCGCTACAGACAGACACATTCATTATTAGGTACGGGGAGATTCAGTGATTTGCCCAGAATTACAGGATGTTTGAGCCTCCTGCCAGACTAGAAACGGGTTCCTCAGCTTCAAAGTCAGCCTCTCTGACCGTTAAGCCATGCCCTCTCTTAACCTCGCCTTCTGTCCTTGCACAGTTCCTCGTCTGGAAGCTATTGGTGAACAGACAAAAAAGTATCGAGCCTAGAAACAAAAAAATATAAATATTTGGAGAGTGCTTTCATTTATCTTAATGCATCTCACTAGGAGGCGAAAGGGATTTCACTTCCAGGTTTCTCGGGGCTTGCACTTATGAAGCCCAAATCTCTAGCCTTCCGTTCTCCCTCTTAATGAGCAATATGTTTGCAGTCCTTAACCTTGTATGTATGCTGTGTATGAGAGCTCGCAGTAGATTAGGGTTGTATTCGGGTTATATTGTTAGAAAAAATGCCACAAATACAAATATGCTAGCAAAATAAACCAAGCAATAAAACAAGAAAGAAATTACATGTTTTATAAAAACTATGGTCCAGGTCTGTTCATCAAAGCCTGTAGGTGCCAGAGCACCCTGAATATTGATTTCAGAGGAGTGTCTTCATAACATTTCCCAGAATAGTTGGTGAGGCTAATTTACAATGCTAAGTGTAGTGCTGAAATATTTTGGGCACAGTTAAACATTCCCCCGGTACACTAATGAGGGTTGAATTATTCCTGGTGGCTGCTGCTCAACCATGCTGCGGAAAGCAACAAAAATAGGAATGCCCACAGGCAAGGGATTGCTGGGCACAGTGCCATGCTGGTATATGAGTGTGCTTACTCTGGCAGCAGACGAAAAGCAAACAATTGTGTGGAGTGGGGAAATTTAGAGACCCTCGGGGTCCTCCCATCCCGGAAGAAAAAATAGCTGAATAAAATGAAAGGAAATATCATTGACAAGCACATTTGTCAAAGAACGTTTACCAGCAAGCATGTCACAAACGTGTCTAAAACTATTTGTTGTCGGCACATATGTTCATTTAATGTATGTGTCTGGAGAATTTCAGGGATTTACACAAAGTAAAGTCAATTCGCCAGGTTGCTTAGCACCCCTCCTCACCCAGTCACCTAAGCACAGCTCACCAATGCTCAATTTGAGCCAGTGGTGTCCGGTGCTTGGCACCATCATTTAATTGACATCACCATCACTTATGCTAGCCCGCCACATGGAGGTGCTGTTTGTCTAACTTTGTGATGAGTACAATAGTTCTTTAATAATTCAATATACATAAAAAGGGCTAATACCGGCCACAGAAAGCTATAAGAATAGCTTGGTTGGCAGGTACTAGTCACGTTTCATGTATACTAAAAGTCTGAATAGTCACACTTGTGAGTGTGATGGTTAGTACTTGTGTTGGTAGTGTCAGTGGCAGCGCTGGCAGGGGCAATTGATGATCAATCAATCAATGTTTCTTTAAGCGCGACTACTCACCCATGAGGGTCTCAAGGCGCTGGGGGAGGGGGAAGCGGTGTTTAATGGCTTCCTGACAAGGCCCATGGCACTTATTTTCTTACAAATTAAGCACCACAACTCAACAAATTGATTTGGACTTGTGCCCTCGAAAACTTTTTTGATTATGTTTATGTGATGTTCTTGCAGTTCACAAAACTGCATTGCACGTTTGCAGGTGTAAGTTAAATGTGAACGAGTACAATTTATTGACTTAAAGTGTCTATTGTACGTGTGCAGATCAACAACAACGTATCATGAGTTGGGAAGAGTTGTAAATTTCGTATGTGTGAATACAATGCATTTACACATGCAAGATGCGCGTGACATGGATCATTTATGGGTGGTACTAGTAAAAAGGTTCTGAATATCCAACCATAAAGTACCCACATACACAGGGATATATAATACATACGTTTTGTTGTTTTTGTAAAGTTGAGTTATGTGTGTAAACTCTCTGTAATCTCACACACGTGTAATCTGCCTGCATGCCATTGCTGCCACCCCACTCAAACTGAATTCTATATTTTTAGTTCTTTCTCTGCCTGCCTGAATCTAGTCATGCCTCTCCCTCCCTTGCTCGTCCTGACTCGGACATGGCCGAACATCCTGCCACTAGGTGGCAGCATGTGCTCGGCTGTGGATTTTCCAGGACTGGGGGGGGGGGGGGCGAATCCTAATTCAACGTTGACTATTTCCTTTGGTGCGTTCAGTCACGGGTGGAATAGGTTTCATGCATGACATATACAGCCAGATCATAAGAGATTTTTTACTGGTGCTATGTCATGCCATTGGAGGTAAATTAAAGCAGTGCTTGCTTCAAACACTTTCACCACCATATTGTGAAAACTGGATTTTGGAGGTGGTAATGTGTAACAAGGAAGTTTGTTCATATTTGTTGTGCGGTATTTTTTGTAGCTGTGATGTGTTCTATTGTGCTTTGAGCTGCATTATTGTAGTTTGTTTTTTTGTCCTGCAGTTGTTGAGATGCATTTTCGTTTGACAGTTTTTGTTGTGATGTGCCCTGTTATTGTGATCTGATCTTTTGTTTACCTTAGGTGTGTCAGCAAATGGTACTATGTTTCCAGGCAAAAGCAGGACTTGCTTTGTAAGTTACAGTGATAAGCAACCACCTACCACTGTTTAAGGTGATAAAATAGCAATGCTCCAACTCTTCAACTACTTGAGCTGGGAAACCTCCATTACCTCTATCGACCACTTAAGACACCAGTCAGCTCACTGCTTTTGCAGAAACAAGTCTAAACTTCGAGCTGACTGCTCGCTTTATGTGATATGGCGAATATAGCCCTTTACATCGCATGTGATTACAACACGGTCGTTTCAACAACCGCGTTCTTACATCGGAGTGCCATTACAAAGTCGTTACATCGACTTGCTGTAGGGGGCGCGCTGGACTTAGGAATAGTATTATTTACTATTCCAACTCCAGTGTGCACAACAGTAGGGAAGGTGTTGGAATAGTAAACTATACTATTCCTTAGTTTAGCGCGCCCCCTAGGGCAAGTTGATGTAACGACTTGCATTGTAATGGTACTGTGATGTAACAAAGCGGTTGTTGTAACAAAGTGGTTGTTGTAACAACGCGTTGTAATCGCATGCGTTGTAACGCATGCGATGTGATGGCTGCTTACTGATATGGCCCACGATCTTGGACTCCGAGGAAGAGGAGATATGGATAAGAAGCCAACAGTGAAGTCTGGACACCGAGTTATACTCTCTGATTTGGCATTTGAACTAAGCTGCTTGTGAACAATGGTGGTTAGCGTTACTGAAAGGGGGAGGGGCAAATGGCTGAGTGTGCGCTTGGGCAAGTAAAAGAGAAAAAAGAAAAAACTTACTGGATCCTGACGGACGACATCCTCCTCACTCCGACCTCTTCTGCTGGCACTGCCGTGCAGGCCCCAGCAAACTCCCTCGACCAATACTGGACTTCTCACGTGCTGTTAATCAGCATGTGAGGCACAGTGCCACGATGGGTGTGAGCGGCCTTTTTTGGCGCTTCCCAGCGCACTGCAGGACTGCACTAGCTCTTAACCTAGCTGTCTAAAGACAGCTGGGCTGAGAGGTTTACATTTTGCATGTATGGCTGGCCATCGCAAGACGGCCGGCCAAAGGGACATGCGCACTTTAAACAATGCAAAGAGCCCTCTTCCGGCCACTCCTCCCTGCTGCCACTCAGCAGGACCCGCCCGACGCTCGGTTCAATACTGGACAATAAAAAATAAACCGGTAATGAATTACCATTTTATTTTTCATCTCTGTGGCTTTGGGGGCACTGAAGTGGGGCGACGCTCCTCCTCTCCAATGGTTGAGCGCCCCCTGCTTGTGAATTAGGGTAAATCACTTTATCATTCTCTACTCTTAAAAGGTGACTAGACGTAATGTAACACCAGCCGCACAATGACCTGGCTAGGGCAATCCTAAGTACACGATCTCTCCAAGGTCGGACTGGTACAGGAAACTGTCCCAGGGACCAAATTAAACGTGGCTCCCATAAGCAAATCAGAGCGCTAAACCATGGCCAACATTTTTAAATTAAGGCAATTTCAAACTTGCTCAGACGCACTATAAAGGTGCTTTGGGAGGTGTGGGGACTGTATTTATTTGTGATTGCTGCACGCAAAGTTTGTGCTGACATAAAATAAATCAGCAATAACAACTGGCCCACCAGATCATAAAACCGTCCTAGAAACAGCCACAAAAGAGCCCATACACTGATCTATCAGACCAGCCCGTTGGGCACTGCCCTATAGGGATGTCCAGCCTGTGGCTCTCTCTTACCGGTATATCCTGAGTGCTGTAGCCCTTCTAAATCAATCTCTCACGCCATGCTGTGGAAGGAACTGCTGTCATCTTTACGGTCCTTCTACTACAACAGAAATGTTCTCTACAAGGCACTTCACTGATGGTTGGCGCTAGGTCTCACGTGGAATATACTTAAAAAGTACAGCAGAGCAGGTCCAAATAGAAGTTTCAATTGGGTCTATAAGGTATATTCTTGAGTACTGAGCCAGGCACTGCAGAGTGGGACAGCTTCAGTTTGCTTGAGGCAAGTGGCATTGGGACAATGCAGGCTGCTTCGCCAGTAACTCATCTCCCCAGGCCTGGGGTTCTTAATCGTTTTCGTGACAGTTTTCTTCATGCATCTGCTCTTTTAGTCCTTCCTACAGCCACTTTGCTCCGGTTTTGACTGTGGAGCTGCTCTTCAGTGGAAACATTCTCTCTCCCTAAGAAAACTTACACACTCTTCTTAAACTATCTTTATGTTCTTTTTCTCCTTCTCCTTCTCACTCCCATTACTCTTAATTTATTTTTGTCCCCCTGCGTCCATCCTTCTCAGCTTTTACTCACGGTCCTCTTCTATGCTCTCTTTCCTACTTTCTTATCTTACCAGTGACCTAGCAATGTTGCCAATTGTGATATACACCTATCTTATTGTATTGTTGTGCTGTAAATGTGTACATTGTCTGCATTTGAGCGCGTGTCCTGCCATTAAATACAATTTACTTAAATGTATCTTATATGGATATTTGGAAACTATGGCATCTTCAGGCCTTCCTGGTTCTACGTTGGTCACCCCTGATCAAAAAATGTAACGGGGATACATATAATGTGTCAGTCTCGAATAAGCATCTTTCAGCCATGAGCAAGCTATACACACTCACAAATATATAAATAAGACTGGACATCTTGGTCTGTTCCGCTTTGTTTGTTTTGTTGCAGGAGTGTTTTGGAAATGATAGTTATTCTAGAATAAGTTAATCCTTTCTTTCTGGGCTGTTTAGCAGAGAATTTCTAGGACTCATCTAAGACTGGCCCACTCGAAGTTCGTCATCTGGTGACTCTGACAGAATGGTAGTATTTGAAATTCAGACCAGATATTTCACTGGCTCCAGCAAAAGCATTTTCATTTTTTATAATTTATAGGGATCCAAAGTTTCATAAAGGCAGGATTTGAAATCCAGAAAAGCTCCTTACAATCTGCAAAAGTTGCCTGCCCACCTCCCACTGCTGTACTCGGACCCTAAAAAGTTGAACACCCCTCTCCAGCTGTATTTATTTTCTAACATTAACCCTGATCTTTTCTACATTGTAATGTAGCTGTTGCATATGTGTAGAGGTTTATAGCACTTGGCAACAAAGCAAACAGCTAACAGGAGGTGCAGTCCACCGACGCAGTGACGGCTAGATGACCGGAGCGTAGGAGGGAAGAGTAGTGACCTCAAGTGCTTACAGGGTTCCTCACTTTGATTCTGCATGTCTGTGAGGGGAGTTTGACTCAGGACTCAGATCTTCTGTGGGGCATGAGGGTGGAATAAACACCTGGCACAGCATCTGCACAGAGGGCAATCCTGGCATCGCAGAGTACCGTAGATCTATACTGGATCACACCAACCTTAAGAAATGTGAAATACTAGCAAACACATCTTTATTCTGGAAGGAAAGGGTAAAAAAGGCAAATGAGTCAACTATGTATAGTATTGCAATGGGACCCAGTGATCGCAGCCCTACTCTGTAGTATACTCCCTCATACACAATAGCAACCAATAGGCACGCAGGAAGGTCCTTGAACCAATGTAGGGTATCCGGGGTGAATGATGTGTCTGACCAAGGCTGTAGGGCTTGAGGTCCCTGTTCTAACGGATGAAGTGTGGACAAGGCTGCCCGTGATGGTGCACCAGCCTAGGCCTCCACTCTACAAGAGACGCAGCCTCTGACGTAGGCGAGCGATGGAAGCATGGGCGGGCTGGCAATGGCGGGACAGGGACCAAAGACATCAGTCTGGATCCCTGCAGCGGAGGAGGGTTCAGAAACAGCAAATACAGCACTGCAGAGTGAACTACTATCATCCTTTAAATGTGAGGAAACACAACAAAGTGTCAGGTTCTGGGGTCTACAAATCCCTAAAGGTAGGTTCGCTGTCCCATGTGTTATGAGAATGTAAGAGGCTCCTGTGTTTGAAGCAGAAGGAGAGTGGGATGTTCTTAATCTCTAGGACTGCCTGACTTGCAGGGCAGACTGTCCAATAATGCATGCTGGACAGGGAATCCAGTGGGGTCCAGTCTATCCAGCTGAAGTGAGACTAGCGGTGATTATCTCATGCTAATCCAAGGGTTGTCCTGTCCTTCCTAGGCCTACAAAGGATCTGCGCAGCAACACTGCTTCCTCTCTGGTTACACCCCATGAAGTGCAGGCCAAACCCTTGGAACAGGACTGTGAGGGCCTCTACCAATCCCAGGCGAAGGCCTTCCATCCGAGTGAGCTGTTTAGCAAAACCTGGCAGAGATCTCATGTCATCCCATTTTAAGCATTTGGTGTTCAGCACGACCTGACAGATCTCAAGCTGTCCAGTCCAGATGTAAGATGTTAAATCTCAAGTGTTTCATGCGAGGTGTTCAGTCTGAAGTTGCCCGTGCCAGGTGTGAGAGGTTCAGCGAGACCTGGAAGAGATTTCAAGTTGTCCAGTCCAGATGTGAGATGTTCGATCTCAAGTTATCCATGCCAGGTGTGAGAGGGTCACCTGCACCTTGAAGAAATTTCAATTTGTCCATGGCAGATATGAGATATTCAGTTAGAGTTGTGGGAGATCGCAAGGTGTTCCTGCCAGATGTGAGACGTTAAATCTCAAGTGTTTCATGCGAGGTGTTCAATCTGAAGTTGCCCGTGCCAGTTGTGAGAGGTTCAGCGAGACTTGGAAGCGATTTCAAGCTGTCCATTTAGACGTAAAGTGTTCCATCTCAAGTTGTCCATGCCAGACGTGAAATGCTCAGCTGCCAGATATGAGATGCTAAGTAGGATTTGGGGAAGATTTCAAGTTGCCCATGCCAGATGAGAAGTTCAGTTAGAGTTGTGGGAGATCTCAAATGTTCCTGCTAGTTGAGAGATGTTCAATCTCAAGCTGTCCATGTGGGATGTTCAATCTCAAGCTGTCCATGTGGGATGTTTAATCTCAAGTTGTTCATGTCAGGTGTGAGATGTTCAGGTAGACCGGGAAGGGATTTCAAGCTGCCCATGCCAGATATGAAATGTTCAGTAAGAGTTGAGGTAGATCTCAAGTTGATCCTGCCAGTTGAGAGACACTCAGCTAGACCTAGAAGAGATTTCAAGTTGTCCATGCTATTTCAAGTTGTCCATGCCACAGTTAGAGTTAGGGAAGATCTCATGTTGTCCATGCCAGTTGTTTGATGTTAATTTAGAGATGGGGGAAATCTCAAGGTGCCGGTACCAGTTGTGAGATGTTCAGCTAAACTTAGCAGAGATCTCAATGTGTCCATGTCACACAAGAGATGCTTAGCAGACCTTGGAGAAATCTCAAGTTGTGACTGTCAAGTTTGAGATATTCAGCCAAACTGGGCAGGAATCTTAACCCCTTCACCGCGGGGCTAATATCCCCGCTGTGCGAGGGAGAGGGGGGCCACACGCAGCACCGCAGTGCTCGTGATGAGCTGAGCTCGACATGACCACGCCCGTTTCTTAGAACGCTCAGCACAGCAGGGGAATTATTCCCACGTGGGTGCGCCGCGGCGGTCATGACGAGCTCAGCTCGTCATGAGCACAGCGCCACTGTGCCTCATGACGAGCTCAGCTCATCATGAGCACCAAAGGTGCTAAGGTGTTCCAAATCATATGCAATATATTCACCAAGAGCAAACTGAGATTTCAAGCTGTCTGTGTCAGGTGTGCGTTTATCAACCTGACATGGTAGAAGTCTTAGTTTGCTCATGTCAGGTGTAAAAGGTTCAGCTACATTTCTCACTGATAAAGCTGTCAGGTATCAGTAACTCGCTTGGTCATATATTTCCTTCACTTTGACTTTATGCGGTCATAGATTTTGTGATATTAGCAAAACTACAAGGACCAAAATGTAAAATGAGTGCAAGAGTTCGAGGGATCCAGTTTTTCACATTTTGTCTTAAAGTTTTGTCATGGGTGTGTCTTGCACACCGCTATCTTTTGCTTGGATTGATGCTTAATGATCAACACCGTCCCACTTTTAACATAAGAAAACTTAGACTATGGGTTTTTAGGGGTCGGTAAGTGAGACGGTCCCTTCCTGTGGTCTTATGCCAAAGTTTCAACCACAAAAATATCAATGTGCAACAATGCAGACTCCATAATCTTGATTTGCAGAATATTGTTAAGGAAAGCACACGTAGGGCAATGTGGATAGACTCTTCTAACTCCACATCTACTTACTTTGACAATGTTCATCAGTAAAACCGTATGTCTGTGCAAACCTAGTGCCCATTTTAGTGGAAACTGTGTTGTTTGTAAATGACAAAGAGCTACCACACCGTGGTTTAGTAATATTTTTGCAAAAGAATGCTCAAAAATGTACCATGAGTTACATACTACACCCACACCACTCTCCTGCTGAATACATTTGCTACACTTGTTGTGTGACACATTGATTTTTCACAATTCCTGTGACTTAGGTGATGTAACATTAATGGCAGCACTCCCACTCTGAAAATTGCTTCAGCATTACTGCTACAGGAATATCATTCACGCATGAGCCCTTGTTGGTAAACTTCTTTTAAACTATCCAATCTCCAAACAAGTCTTGAAGGAAGCAGCATACTGAAAATTCTCACTTCTCAGTTTTTACTTCAGTATTAAGTGAAAAACACACAAGTCTTGAAAAAGACTAGTCTTCCTCGATGAAGCTTATATACAGATTACTGTATCTGTAATGTACATCTCAGCAAATAATTATGACGGATACTAATAGGAAAAGCTGAAAACAATGCCTGGACGCTTTCAGAGGACTTTTCACAATAATCTAAAAATGCCCAATAATATGATAAAAAGCAATAAATGAAGTGAGTGCATGGACATTACAAACAACAATTAGAAGAACAACCAAATATGCTCCATTTAGCGACAACATTTAGAGTGCAAGTCTCAACAGAGGGGTGGGAGAGTCTTTCTCATAGAGTTTTTAAAGCACTTGCTAGCCTAACTAAGCTTTTTTTAAGCATTCCTAATGTTTACAGACAATAGACCACAGGAATAAGGAGATTGTGAGGCCTAAGATTCTGTACTTCCTTTGCACATTTGACTCCCTAAAGGTAGCGATCACGGACATCGAATGCTTATGCTGGGGTGATGTAGATGAATAGTTACTAAGATATAGCATAACATAGTATTGTACAATCTGTGTCTCTTCCAGAGACTAGGGGCATAACTTAGAGGGCACAAAATGATTGTCCATGACTCCACATCTCCACCATGTACCTGCTTCACTACACCTAACATCCACATCTCCCTTTACTACACCCTGCTGGCATCAATGTGGTCCCCGGCCACACAACAGCCCATCATTTATGCCCCCTGGGAAAATGTTTGTGAGTACCCATGGTGTACAGCATTCCTAAAAACTACTGGCAAAGCCAATAGGTCCCAAAAGCAAGACCTATTGGATTGCTTTACCAATCGTTTTTCTACTGAGGAGAAGCAGTGCTGGCAGGCAAGTCACACTTCATCTTTTTTTAGGTTGAGCCTAGCAGCGCGCATCTGCTGCTCTGCGAGGCTGGCTGTATCCAATTTATGGGCATTCAGCACACTCATCGCTTGTGATTGGCTCTTTCATGTGCTTTTCAAAAATCCTTTGTTTTTATTGGTTTATAGCTTACATTTGTCCTTCCTTTTGCTGGTTTGGCCACTCTCTGGAGACTTCCCCTGTTCCATGAATTATTTAGTAATGAGCCATATAAGTTAATGTTGCGGACAACTAGTTTTGTTAATTTTCTACTCGGCAGCGCACACTCTGCTGCATTGTTATGAAGCATGTCTGTGCCTCCGACAAGCTGTTTATTACCAAAAAGATGTGCTATTGTGTTGAAGGTGGAGGGGAAATTTATATTACAGCTTGCAGCTGATGTTCCTTTCTGTTTGCAAAGCTCTCCTATCCTTAATCTTCTTCAGGGCACCCAGTACGTCTCAGCTGGTGGGTCAGGGAAGGCCGCTATCGTCTCTACCTACAGGACTCAGATGACGTCAGAAGTCAGCTGCTGGTCCCCATCTCTTCTGCCTCCTACAAGCTTCTTCTTGGATTTGGTCCTGGGCCTGTATGTTGTTGGTCTCTGTTGCTGGCCATCCCAGGTTATAGTTTTTCCAGTTCCTCTACGTCTTCTTACTGGAACTGGATTGCTTTGTCTGCCATAGCTGGTAGTTCTCGGTCCTGGCTCCAACGGCTGCTCCCTTCGTTATAGTAGAATTTTGTGCAGTGCTGCTAGCTGGTTTATCTGGTCCCGTCTGTAATTACTCATTCTAATTCCTCTAGGCAGTGCTGCTAGCTGCTTCTCTAGTTCCAGTGGTAATTCCTTATTCGAAGTCCTCTAGACAGTGTTGCTAGCTGCTACTCTGCTCTAGTGGGTAATTCTTAATTCTAAGTACTCTAGGCAGTGCTGCAGCTGTCTCTCCGGTGACAGTAGTAATTCCTCATTCTTAGTCCTCTAGGCAATGCTGCAGCTGTGTCCTTGTACTTAGGGATAATTCCTTATTTTAAGTCCTCTAGACACTGCTGATCGCTGCTTCTCTGGTCCTGTTGGTAATTCCTCATTCTAAGTCCTCTAGACAGTGCTGCTAGCTGCTTCTCTGGTCACAGTGGTAATTCCTCATTGGTAATTCTTCATTCTTAGTCCTCTAGGCAGTGCTGCTAGCTGCTTCTCTAGTTCCAGTGGTAATTCCTTATTCAAAGTCCTCTAGACAGTGTTGCTAGCTGCTACTCGGGTCTAGTTGGTAATTACTAATTCTAAGCACTCTATGCAGTGCTGCAGCTGTCTCTCCGGTTACAGTAGTAATTCCTCATTCTCAGTCCTCTAGGCAGTGCTGCAGCTGCGTCTCTGTTCTCAGTGGTAATTCCTCATTCTAAGGCCTCTAGACAGTGCTGCAAGCTGCTACTCTGGTCCTGTAGGTAATTCCTCACTCCAAAAATTCCAGACGGTGCTGCTAGCTGCTACTCTTGTTCCTTCTGTAATTCATCATTCTAAGTCCTCTAGACAGTGCTGCTAGATCCTTCTCTTGTCTCATCTTTAATTTCTTATTCTAAGTCCTCTACACACTGCTGCAGCTGCTTCTCTGGTCCCGCCGGACATTCCCACATTTTAAGTCCTCTAGGCAGTCCTGCATCTTTGTATCTGTTCCCAGTGGTAATTCCTCATTGTTGGTCCCCTCAGCAGTGCTGCTAGCTGCTTATCTGGTCCCAGTGGTAATTCCTCATTCTACGTCGCAGCTGCTTCTCTGGTCTCATCTGTAATTCCTCATTTCACGTCCTCCACGCAGTGCTGCAGCTGTGTCTCTGTTCCCAGTGGTAATTCCTCATTCTAAGTTCTCCAGACAGTGCTGCTAGCTCCTTCTCTGGTCTTGTCTGTAATTCCTCATTCTAAGTCCTCTAGGCAGTGATGCAGCTGTGTCCCTGTTCCCAGTGGTAAGTCCTCATTGTTAGTCCACCTAGACAGTGCTGCTAGCAGCTTCTCTGGCCCCAGTGGAAATTCCACATTCTAAGTCCTCCAGGCAGTGCTGTAGCTGCTTCTCTGGTCTCATCTGCAACTCCTCATTTTATGTCCTCCATGCAGTGCTGCAGCTGTGCCTCTGTTCTCGGTGGTAATTCCTCATTGTTAGTACCCTATACAGTGCTGCTAGCTGCTTGTCTGGGCCCAGTGGCAATTCCTCATTCTAAGTCCTCTAGGCAGTGGTGCAGCTGCTTCTCTGGCCGTATCTGTAATTCCTCATTTTAAGGCCTCTAGACAGTGTTGCAGCTGCTACTTTGGTCCCACTGGTAATTCTTCATTCTAAGTCCTCTACACAGTGCTGCAGCTGATTCTCTGGTCCTGTCGGACATTTCCACATTTTCGGTCCCCTGGGCAGTGCTGCATCTGTGTCTCTGTTCCCAGTGGTAATTTGTTATTGTTAGTCCCCTAGACTGTGGAGCAGCTGCTTCTCTGGTCCCGTTGGTAACTCCTTCATTCTAAGTCCTCTATGCAGTGGTGCAGCTGTGTCTTTGTTTCGAGTGGTAATTCCTCATTGTTAGTCCCCCCAGACAGTGCTGTTAGCTGCTTCTCTGGTCGGTAATTCCTCATTCAAAGTGTCCTGTGGACAGTGCTGCAGCTGCTTCTGTGGTCCCAGTGGTAATTCCTCATTCTAAGTCCTCCAGGTAGTGCTGCTAGCTACTTTTCTAGTAGCATCGGTAATTCCCCATTCTAAGTCCTCTAGGCACCGCTGCAGCTGCGTCTCTGTTCACACGTCCACTACACTCCAAACCAAAACCCATAGGTAAAGGACAGAGTCATTTACAACACCAATACCGCTATCTCTCCCAAATGCGAGACCTATTGGATTGCAAATGCTTGTTGCGAGTTGTTGCAGCGACATCGTGTGGTTCCAAAATCTGCCCTCGCCTGTCACCAGATGAGAGGGCTCATAAACAATCAAAATAGCGGGCACTGCCCAGGAAACTTCAGGAACGGGCACTGCCCAGCGGCGGGATTACCGTGTAAGAGCCCCGCGTGCTTACTTTGGCAGTGCCCCACCGGACCTGCCAATAAAGTGTTTTGTTCGGCGACGGTCGGAGAGGCGAGGCGCGCACTCTCTCCCCTCCCTGCCAGCACTGGGAGAAAATCAAAATAAGCCTCTGCATGTCACCGGTGAGACAAAACACACAAAAATGCAGCACTGCCCCGGAAACTGTCTGGGAAGGCAGCACACAAAACTGCAATTTCGGTGTCATTTTATACTCGGCGTGTTTGCCTTGGCAGCGCCCGCCAGGCTCGCCCTGCCAATGAAGTATTTCGGTATTGTATTTTGGAAGGTATGCGCCCCCGCCCTCCTCCATGGCAAGTTGTGCGGGGAGGGGAGGGTGCTGCAGCCCAGTGGACACCCACCGCCCTCACTGGAGTGATGTCATGGGCATGTTCAGTGGTCTCTGTGTGGGAGGTGGGGGGGATCCTGGCGGGTGAGGGGGCGTGTTGGGGGCTGGTCCCGGCGCCGCCCCCAGGGTTATAAATCCTGTGGAGCTGCGTGTGCCCGCAGACAGGCATAGGAGCCTTGTGTGAGAAGAGAAGGGTCCCACGCGAGCCACCGTACAGACCCTGCGTGTGCTGATCCATAGCAAAGGAGGGAGCAAGGAAGCACCGACCCGGAGAGAGGGAAGGCAGCAGAAGAGGAGAGAGAGCCCCCCCGCACGCACACACCCCAGCAGCACCATGCACCCCCCCTGCAGCCTGCTCGCCCTGCTGCTGCTCTTCCTGGCCAGCTGGGACCTGCGGCAGCTGGTGGACGCCTGCACCTGCTCCCCCAGCCACCCCCAGGATGCCTTCTGCAACTCCGACATAGGTGAGTGCCACAGAAGGGGAGAGGGTCATGTGGCGTAACGGCCGGAGCTGCCGACTCTGGAGCTGGGTACCAGGTTCGAGTCCCGGCGTCGGCTCAGCATCCTGTGATGCTGGGCACATCACTTAATCTTGCTGTGCCTATCAAAAATGAATGGGTCCTTGTGTAACGTCAGTGGTGCTTTTATAAAACGCCCCAATGACTTTGGGTCGACTTCGCGCTATGTAAAACTGCGAACAATGACCGCAACGCGCAGCACCCTCCCTGACACCTCAAATTAATGTATTATTGATGCTGTACCGAACTGTATTTTTAACGCGCAGTCAAATACCAGATCCTTATAGGCTAATGACGGACTCACTAGTTCTTTGAAGCTACAGCTCCCAAAGTTGATAAACACGTGATAACGGCACTGTGGCCAGTGTGCGGCGTGCGCTCCTGGGCTTTGAAGCGCATCCTACACACACACACTGTGTGTCATGCACGCGGCCCTCTGGCCTCAGTTTGTAAAGCGGATCACTTGTGAACTGGAGTGATGGATTTCCCATCTCCCTTAGACCACGTGGGTGGTGTCGCTGCACTGTGTGGAGTTATTCAGTGTGGGCAACCATCAGAGGGTAGAGATGCAGTGCACTGAGGGTACATAGGTGGAGTTACAAGAGGGTAGAAATGCAGTGCACTGAGAGTGCAGAGGGTAGAGATGCAGTGCCCTGAGGGTGCAGAAGCAGGAATGTCAGAGGGTAGAGATGCAGTGCACTGAAGGAGGAGAAGCTGAGCTGTTACATGGTAAAAAATGCAGTGCATTGAGGGTACAGTGATGTCAGAGGGTAGAGATGCAGTGCACTGAGAGTGGAGAAGCAGAGATGTTACAGGGTAGAAATGCAGTGCACTGAGGGTGCAGAGCTGTCAGAGGGTAGAGATGCCGTGCACTGAGGGTGCAGAGATGTCAGAGGGTAGAGATGCAGTGCCCTGAGGGCGCAGAAGCAGAGATGTCAGAGGGTATGGATGCAGTGCCCTGAGGGCGCAGAAGCAGAGATGTCAGAGGGTATGGATGCAGTGCACTGAAGGAGGAGAAGCAGACATTTTACATGGTAGAAATGCAGTGCATTGAGGGTACAGTGATGTCAGAGGGTAGAGATGCAGTGCATTGAGGGTGCAGTGATCTCAGAGGGTAGAGATGCAGTGCACTGAGGGTGCAGAGATGTCAGAGGGCAGAGATGCAGTGCACTGAGAGTGGAGAAGCAGAGATGTTACAGGGTAGAAATGCAGTGCCCTGACGGTGCAGAGCTGTCAGAGGGTAGAGATGCAGTGCACGGAGAGTGGAGAAGCAGAGATGTTACAGGGTAGAAATGCAGTGCATTGAGGGTGCAGTGATGTCAGAGGGTAGAGATGCAGTGCATTGAGGGTGCAGTGATGTCAGAGGGTAGAGATGCAGTGCACTGAGGGTGCAGTGATGTCATAGGGTAGAGATGCAGTGCACTGAGAGTGGAGAAGCAGAGATGTTACAGGGTAGAAATGCAGTGCATTGAGGGTGCAGTGATGTCAGAGAGTAGATATGTAGTGCACTGAGGGTGCAGAGATGTCAGAGGGTAGAGATGCAGGGCACTGAGAGTGGAGAAGCAGAGATGTTACAGGGTAGAAATGCAGTGCATTGAGGGTGCAGTGATGTCAGAGGGTAGAGATGCAGTGCACTGAGGGTGCAGAGATGTCAGAGGGTAGAGATGCAGTGCACTGAGAGTGGAGAAGCAGAGATGTTACAGGATAGAAATGCAGTGCATTGAGGGTGCAGTGATGTCAGAGAATAGATATGCAGTGCCCTGAGGGTGCAGAAACAGAAATGTCAGAGGGTAGAGATGCAATGCATTGAGGGTGCAGAAGCAGAAATGTCAGAGGGTAGAGATGCAGTTCACTGAGGGTGCAGAAGCAGAGATGCAGGAGAGTAGAGATGCAGTGCACTGAGAGTGGAGACGCAGAGATGTTACAACGTAGAAATGCAGTGCATTGAGGGTGCAGTGATGTCAGAGGGTAGAGATGCAGTGCTCTGAGGGTGCAGAGATGTCAGAGGCTAGAGATGCAGTGCCTTGGGGGTGCAGAAGCAGAAATGTCAGAGGGTAGAGATGCAGTGCACTAAAGGAGGAGAAGCAGATATGTTACATGGTAGAAATGCAGTGCATTGAGGGTGTAGCAATGTCGGAGGGTAGAGATGCATTGCACTGAGGGTGCAGAGATGTCAGAGGGTAGAGATGCAGTGCACGGAAGGAGGAGGAAAAGCAGAGATGTTACAGGGTAGAAATGCAGTGCATTGAGGGTGCAGTGATGTCAGAGGGTAGAAATGCAGTGCATTGAGGGTGCAGTGATGTCAGACGTTAGAGATGCAGTGCACTGAGGGTGCAGAGATGTCAGAGGGTAGAGATGCAGTGCACGGAAGGAGGAGGAAAAGCAGAGATGTTACAGGGTAGAAATGCAGTGCATTGAGGGTGCAGTGATGTCAGAGGGTAGAGATGCAGTGCACTGAGGGTGCAGAGATGTCAGAGGTTAGAGATGCAGTGCACGGAAGGAGGAGGAAAAGCATAGATGTTACAGGGTAGAAATGCAGTGCATTGAGGGTGCAGTGATGTCAGAGGGTAGAAATGCAGTGCATTGAGGGTGCAGTGATGTCAGAGGTTAGAGATGCAGTGCACCGAGAATGCAGAGATGTCAGAGGGTAGAGATGCAGTGCACGGAAGGAGGAGGAAAAGCAGAGATGTTACAGGGTAGAAATGCAGTGCATTGAGGGTGCAGTGATGTCGGAGGGTAGAGATGCAGTGCCTTGGGGGTGCAGAAGCAGAAATGTCAGAGGGTAGAGATGCAGTGCACTAAAGGAGGAGAAGCAGATATGTTACATGGTAAAAAATGCAGTGCATTGAGGGTACAGTGATGTCAGAGGGTAGAGATGCAGTGCACGGAAGGAGGAGGAAAAGCAGAGATGTTACATGGTAGAAATGCAGTGCATTGAGGGTGCAGAGATGTCAGAGGGTAGAGATGCAATGCACGGAAGGAGGAGGAAAAGCAGAGATGTTACAGGGTAGAAATGCAGTGCATTGAGGGTGCAGTGATGTCAGAGGGTAGAAATGCAGTGCATTGAGGGTGCAGTGATGTCAGAGGTTAGAGATGCAGTGCACCGAGAATGCAGAGATGTCAGAGGGTAGAGATGCAGTGCACGGAAGGAGGAGGAAAAGCAGAGATGTTACAGGGTAGAAATGCAGTGCATTGAGGGTGCAGTGATGTCGGAGGGTAGAGATGCAGTGCACTGAGGGTGCAGAGATGTCAGAGGGTAGAGATGCAGTGCACGGAAGGAGGAGGAAAAGCATAGATGTTACAGGGTAGAAATGCAGTGCATTGAGGGTGCAGTGATGTCAGAGGGTAGAAATGCAGTGCATTGAGGGTGCAGTGATGTCAGAGGTTAGAGATGCAGTGCACTGAGGGTGCAGAGATGTCAGAGGGTAGAGATGCAGCGCCCTGAGGGTGCAGAAGCAGAGATGTCAGAGGGTAGAGATGCAGTGCACTGAGAGTGGAGAGGCAAAGGTGCAGTAAGGGTTTAGAGGAGAGATGTCAGAGGGTACCCACGGGTACAAGAACTCATGGACAGTGGCACTGGAGGATACAGAGGGAACATATCCAAGACCACTGCAGGGTACAGAGTCAGGGGCTGAAGAGGGTTCATGTACAAATGAACTACTGAGAAAGCGGCACCCCTGGGCACATGGGTAGGTTAACCAGGGGCATAGAGCCAGGGCACAAGAGCTTACAGCAGAGTACCAGGGTACAAAGATCTGTGCAGAGA
This sequence comes from Lissotriton helveticus, assembly GCF_964261635.1. Lineage (NCBI taxonomy): Eukaryota > Metazoa > Chordata > Amphibia > Caudata > Salamandridae > Lissotriton > Lissotriton helveticus. The sequence continues at coordinate 294,662,339 of NC_136057.1, forward strand.
TCAGAGGTACATATGGGCACCAGGAGGGAACAGAGGTGGGGGCGGCATGGTACTGAGACGGGGGAATCAGAGTACGCACGAGCGGCCACTAGAGGGATACAAAGGTAGGTTTGCCCCAGAGTAAAGCATTCACATGAAATCTCAGATCCTAGCACTCGCTGAGCCGTGTGATCTTCGGCTACTGCAAAAGAGCGCCATGAATCCCTCTATGGGTGGTGCTTATGCGTTGATGCCAGTATGGATCTGAGTAAACATTTCGATTGCTCCATTTAATAGGTTTCATTGTAAAAGTATTCTCCTCGCCCTGGGGGCCGAGTGTGGTATCTTGCCGTCTGCTCTACTTTGTCCTTTCTCTGTGTGCTGCTGCCCCCGGTGGGGCTTTCCACTTTGTGCCATACTACTTTGAATTATTGTACTGCTTATCCTGTGACTTCAACTTGGAAATAAAACTACATCTTGGATACAACATTTACTGAGTCTGACACGTTTATTAGATTCTACACCAAGTTCACAAAGGATCATTTCCGAAGCCTCCCTGTGACACTAGATGGGCAGCCCAGGGTCAGAGGTCAGGGGTGACACAACATTTTCAATCTCTGAGCATTCCATCACCCCCGCCCCCCAACTTCTCAACCCAGGGCCCGACTGGTCCCATGAAATTCTCGGTTCTTGCAGCCAGTCGAGGTCCACTCTGGGATACACCGGCAGGGCAGCCGGGACTGTACAGCCCCCTGCCCATGGAGGTGGCGAGAGGACCGGTGCCTCCAGCTCTGCCCAGGGAGGGGTGGGAGAGGGCCGGTACCTCCAGCGGGGTCTCTGTCCAGGGAGGGGTGGGAGAGGTCCGGTACCTCCAGCGGGGTCTCTGTCCAGGGTGGTGGGCTAGGCCTGGTACGTCCAGAGGTCAGAGCCCCTCATTCTCATTCCAGTACACCCCCAGAAGCGCCCCCACCTCTCACGAGCCTCCTACCCCCAGGGCTGCGAGGGCGACAAGCCCTCTTTAAAACGTGCAGCAGACGGAGCGCAGTGTTTGAGTACTGACTTGTAGGTACTTCGTAAACATGCTGCCCCCTCCGCTGCTCCGGGGCAGCTGCTCACACGTTAACACCTGTGGGGTGGATACCCCCAAAAAGATTAAAATAAACAACATCGACACGTGTGGGCGTGGGACTGGAACCGTCGAATGTGCCCTTTGACACCAGGGGCAGAGGTCATGACGCGGTGACCCTATTCTTGTCTCCCACTCCTAGCAGTCTCTGCCGAGGTGAGAGTTACGTTAATAAAATAGTATCTTCCATACCATATGCCCACACCCCATGCACTCCCTATTGGTTTCATCCAGAACACGCCACAGAGTCGCCCTCACTGCTAGAGGGGTAGTAATCCACAAGCCCGCATACACAGAGTGTACCGGCCCCGGAAGGATGAATAGTTGAGTCAGCCCTGCCAGAGTTCGAACTGGGCTAGATGCCGACATCAGAGTGAGCGTTTAAAGTTACATTTTTTTTCAAGGAAAACGCAGTTACTATTGGCCACCTGTCACTCGCACAGACAGCCTCGGTGCTTGAATAACATTTTCACTTGAGCTCCATTAGTGCACTGGTCTTGGTGCCTAGAGAGATGAAAAGCCGAGTCTGCATTAGATTTGACACTGCCCTTGTGAACATGCACACACCCAGGCATCTGAGTTCTTGGCTCGGGGTGCAGGGTGAGCCGGCGATGCAGAGGGGCCTTCTCCCTGGTTAGACCTCCGCTTTAGGGTTCAATCATAACCCTTAACTGTACTCGCGAGAACAAAAAATCAAACCAAGACGGTGTTTGGTGGCTGAGGCTCCAGGGTGTTCTCCAAAACCAAATACTTGATATTAGCATGTTTTTTCTCTCCTCTAATAACCCGTTCTTAATATACAGTGGCGTAGCTTCAGGGTGTGTGTTTGCGGGTGTTACACCCCTGTAATAAATGCACTTTTTTGATGGTTGGGTGTAGGTGTTTTCAGTCGGGTATGTTGAAACGTGTGTCCGATTTCACCAGACAAACGCGCGCTCTCCCTCTGTTTTGAAAGTCCTCAAAAACGTTGGTTATTTCAAAAGATTGTTTTCTTCTTAGCACTCCTGTCACTCCGCGTTCCTGTCCCTTTATGAACCCTGCTTGGGCTAAAATGTATTTTAACATAATATGCTAGCCTGATTGTTGGTGAATCTGAAGCCCCTCCACCCCCAAATCTTACTGACCAAGCTACACCCTTGTAAATATAGTGCTCTTTGCCAGTATTGCTGTGTCATAGCGCTATGTTCGAGGTGTTACTTTTCAACTCAAGTCATCTGATTGGTTTGACCTCAAAATGGCAGACTACTGAGGCGTAGCCCCTAGGGTTCAACATCAAGCTCCATTAAGGTTATGATCCCGGCAGCAAGTGCATGAACCACCTGGACTTCCAGTATACTCATTCGAGTGTCCTCGCTGAGAACTCTTGAAGAACTTCATTGACCCCTTTGCTGAGGCGGTAATTCCGCTGCAGCGCTAGGGGGGGAGGGGAGGCCGCGCGGCGTTCCCATGCTCGTGACGGAACCGCTCCGTCACGAGCCTCGGGCGTGCTGTGCTTGTGACGGAGCGGTTCCTTCACGGCCCCGCCCGCTTAATAGAACGCGCCATGCAGGTGCAAAATCAGCACCGCGCAGGCGCGCCGAGCGGGCCGTGACGGAAGTGCTCCATCACCAGCACAGCGCGACCGAAGCTGGTGACGGAGCGGTTCCGTCACAAGCATGGGAGGGGTTAAAATACCCCTGCCAGTGACAGAGTTCATTCGTGGACCAGCGCCAGTGGCCTGGATTCCTTCAGAGGTTATTTGGTTATTGTTAAAGGTAGGAGGCAGTGTGACAAAGGAACACCCTGAAAGGACAACTTTGTGCATTAGCAAAGTGGGTAAAAGATACTTGAAGGTCATAAATACCATGTGAAGGAGCATGTATTATGATGTTTTTCCGGTCATGTGATCACGCATAGGTTTGCATATGACAACTTTATGAGAGTAATTGTTATCAAGGTACCTTATGACATACTGGATTGGAGAATACTGAGAACAGGTGAGTGAGGGTCTTCCGCCGGCTTTGTGGCAGCTGCATAACCTGTGTTGGCAAGACTGGCACACTCGGAGTAGAGTGGAAAAGTGTATACTTTAGGCCTGGGCAGGGTTTGCCTGGTTCTATGGCCAGGAATCTACGTGGAGTTTTGCAAGTAATGGGATGTGTTACAGCGGGCCATTCGTGCTGATTTTCAGAGACAGGTGTTTGTCCCGCGCTGTAAAAGCAGCACAAACTCACTAAGCACAGTGCAAGAGTGCGCTGATTCTTTCTCTCACTCGAGTAACGGCAACTTCTGCAACGCACACAGGTTTCTTCACACGAGCGGTAGTTACCATCCGCCACCGTCTGCGTTGAGAAATCTCGCCCAGAGGCGGCCTGGAGAAAGATTTTTTTTTTTTGCTTGCCAAGTTGGCAAGCGCGAGCAAGGAAAAAACTTCGCTCCGTGGAGCTTTTCTGAACTCTGCGCTACACAGAGTTAGGAGTGGGAAAAACTGCAAGCAGAGCGGAATTTCACGCCCAGGCCTAGAACTGGTCTTGTCTCTGCATCTTGATCTTCCTGGAGAGCTTACTAGCAGGGCTGGAAGCCCTGACAAAAAAGAAACAAAAAAAACCCAAAAAAACAGAGGCCCACAGTACAAAAGAGAGCGTCTAGACTAGAGTATGACCTTGGGCTGGGGTCTTTCATGCTTGGGACAAGGAAGCCACCCGCTCTGCAGCCGCAGTGGAACAGGCCAGAATGGCCCATCCGCCTGGTTCTAGAAGAGTGGCGCGCAGATTCTAGAGTCCAATGGAGCATGCGCCACCTGTCGACACGGTTCCTCATTCTCTTCTAGAGGGTTCCCCCAAAGACCCGTGGTCCCTCAACCGATTGGATTTGGAGGTGGCCCCCGTTGTTGAAGTCAATGGAGATGAAACACTTTGTTTTGGAGGGTGGGTCTTGGAGGGCACAGTTTGCAGGCGAACACCCAGTGGAGTCTATAGGAACCCTTAGTAGCAAGTAGCATCCTTGGGATAGATTAATGCGGTGGCGTCTCGGTTCTCGAGTCCGCAACTCTGACCCGGTTCTATTGCAGCCACGGTCGGTAGTAGGAGTTCCTGCAGGGCGGTGACGTGGGGATGGGGAGGGGCAGGGTGGGGGATAGTAATGTATGCATTACGGAGTTTAACAGGTAAGTAAACATATAAATAAATAAAACGAATTTCGTTGCGCGCACTATTTGGTGATGCAGGGCACACAATGAAATTTGTTTTATTAATTTATATGTTTACTTACCTGTAAAACTTCGTAATCCATACATTACTGTCCCCCACCCTGCCCTCCCCACGTCACCGCCCTGCAGGAACTCCTACTACCGACCGCGGCTATTCTATTGCTTGCTTTTCTTTCTTTCGTTTTATATAGCACGGACAAGACCCTTGCGGGTATCAGAGCGCTTTATCTCCTAAGCGTTGGCCACTCCCACGGTTCTAGAAAATTCCATCGAGTTCTGGAAGGTTCCTCAGTGTGCCCCGGCAGGCAGCGGGGGCGTGGCCGCACTTTTTGTGCTCTGGCTGGACGCAGCGAGTTTACTGAGCCTGTCCGCCTCAGCCGGCCTTTCCAGCTCAGCCCACCCCACGTCCCCCCCTGCCTAGGCCCGAGGTTTCTGCTTTTATAAAGCAAGCCTTGTTTTCTGTTTTTCAGCGGTATCACCCCTGTGGGAAATCCCGCTTTCCTTAAAGCACTGGACTCCTTTTGGAAAGTTGCCAAGTTGGATTTTTGCCTTAAAAGGTGAACATTCTGCTCGTTTCCCGCAGCCCGCACTCCGGAAGTCCCCAGTGTGTTCTCTATTGTAATCTAGCACGCAGAAGTGCAATGGTAGTTTCTAGGCACCTAAATGGCGAGGGATTTGTTCTACGAATATTTTTTTTTAACCTGCAGTACGACAAAGACTACATTTTCCACTTAACTAAAGTGAGGCTGTGTGAGCCCGGAACACCCCCAGTCACTGTGGCCGAAACACCACGAACACCTGCTCTGTGGTGTAGAAAGTCGGCATGCGTCCCCTTCAGGGTGGGCGCGTGAGAGAGGAATCCCCCAGGAAGGAACAGTGGCATTCTCCATAACATGGGTTACTCTGTGCCCTGAAATCCCCCTTCTAGCAAACATCCCGTTTCTCACACACTACATGTTGTCTTTGTTTAAAAATATCCAACATTTCACACCTTCCCCAAACATTTGCATCAATTCCCTTACTCTTCTGCAAATAAATAATTAAGGGTGTTTTGGTGACAACGTGTGGTAAATCCTCATGAGATGGATCAGTGGGTTTGGCGCCTGCTGCAGTCAACCCTGTACTGCAACTTGTCCTAGAGGGTGAAGGTCGAATCCTGACGAAATATCCGTATTGGGCATTGCGTTACTGTCACTGTTGTGAGTTGGGTGATCACTAAGTTTTTTTGTGAATAATTGGCAGAGAGAGCTGCAGAGTGGACAGGTGGATGAAAGCCTGTTGCCTTTGGAAGAAAAAAACTGTAGTTGTGGAGGTGAATGAGCAAAACCCTTAAAATTGCGTGGCAAGCAGGGACCGTCACTATGCAAATATATTCACAAAATCCCATTCTAAGACTTTTTAAAATTGACCTATTGTGACCTGCTGTCAGTGCTGCAGAATGCATCGCAAATACTTTAGAACATGGCAACGTTCTCAAGTAGCTACACACATTCAAGAGATCCTATTTGAACGCTTTATTTATATTTTGACTATGAAGTTGAGGCAAAACAATACACATTTATTAATGAAGAGTGGGTTGTGAGCAGAATAGGAGTGTGTGAAGGTGTTCCACGCTCGCTTTTTTGTTTGAATACCTGGAGGGCCAGTGTGTGTTTGAATGACGTTTACTGTTAGGTTGTGCGATTAGAGGGAGCGTGTGATTCTTTGCTCACGAGTAAACTGTGTATTTGTGTCACGTGGCAGTGTGTGTTGGACGCAGCGGGCCACCATATGTGAGCTTTCCTGCTCTCTCAGCAGGCTGCTCTTTCTGTACAGAATTGAATGGCTTTCCAGAATCTCCTGTTGCACCGCCATGTGAGGGGAGGGAACACACGTTTGCATTTACACACTGGCTGCACAAGCATTAACATATAAACCTTTTTTAAATGACACCACTGTGCGCTCTAGGACTTCACGCTGTACACTCAAAGCCAAAAATAGGATACAAATGTAAAGGTACCCTTTGATGCTTCTTTGCTGCCGGATGATGCTGACTGTCCAACCCGCAGTCCTGTGCTCCTTCTGACCACGCGCCTGTGTGTACCCACGTGTTCTGCTTCCTCACTACACAGGGATGGACAGGGAACAGAAAGCAGCCCTGCCAAAGATGTTCAAACACGACCAGCTCTTCCCTCCTCTCTTCCTACCTCTGTCTCTTTAGATCCATTCTCTTTCAATCCTTTCTCTCTCTTGTCCTTCTTTGATCTCTTCAGGTGCCCCCGCCACTGGTACAGCTGCTTGTGTGGCATGTTGTGTGGGGAGAGAAGCACACCACTGGGAACACAACGTGGAAGGTGAGGGGAGAAGTACAAGGGTTAGAGAACAACACTGAGGACGGAGGAGGGGGAAAGAGAAGTATGCAAGGGAGACAGCTGGAAAACACATGCACTCACACGGAGTGCTTAACCAAAAAGAAAAGTAGGCAGTGAAAGGCCACAAGTAATGAGTGAGGCCCATACTCCAGGGTGTGGACAAACACAAGAGGAATGAAATCCCACATAAGCGGACTGATTAAAAGCAAGTAAATGAGTGACGATAAAGCCAGCCAATGGTAAGCAATGCGTGAGCTCTGAACCCACTGCAAGCTCACAGTTGGTCTTTTTGCAAACATCCGGCTGGCACTGTCTGTGGGGCAAGACTTAAACATACCACTGAACTACTGTCTTTAGGATCCAAAATAATACGCTATTGTCCCACTTGGTGCTAATCATTTCATCAACCTGGAAAGGATGGAAGTTGTCCACGGTGAGACTCAAACCTTTGAAATCCAGGTTTCGAAGCTGTGTGCGCCCTCTACTCACACTTCCTTTTCATAGACTTCTCGCTTTTATGGGGCGATATTTTCGTGAACAATATGATCTTCCCCCTATGCAATATATATGGGCTCACCAGTCTGAGTGTGCATTGTTTGGGGCACACAATTACCTAAAATGCATTCTCATCACAGAGTATCAGGGTCTGTGGAGAGGGCAATAAAGCCAACACAGCTGTTAACTTGCCACGTCCAGATGGTGGCTTTAAGCCAATAGCACCAGGTTTCACCTTTTCCAGTATACATAGAGCTGTGGTCTGAATGGCCTGGCTGAGAGCTGCTCTCATGAGATAAGGGATAATATATTACGTATATCAGAGCTGCAAAATAGTGGAACTATAATTTCAACCTTTGTGCAGTTCATGTTATGAAGCTATGGTGTTTCGAAAGCGTATGCCTCCCTGCATAACGCAATATAGCTGCAGCTCATGCTATGAGACAGCAGCATCGTGACGTTGTTAGACCTTATGCATCCTGTGTTAGTGGTACTGGAGCGCTAGGAACAACTGGGAAGTAATCCTGCAGTCTAACTGCAACCTGCAGCATAGTGACTTTATAGGGTGTATGCCCAAGCAACTCATAAGACGTTGTGCACAGGGCAATAGTTTTGCCATATGTAATAGGAAGCTGTGGCACTATGGACTCAGAAGACCCTATGCCCAGGTCAACCGTGCAGCAATTTATAGACGGTAACTGCAGCACAGTGCACCCTTGAGGGCTATGTACTTATGCAGTGTCACCTGCGAGATTGTAGCATTATGTTTTCTTAAGACACTACGCAGAGACCCTCATGGGTGTGTAGTTGCGCTATAACAACCCCTGATTGATTGATTGTGCAATCATGTTTCTCTTCGGTGGAGGACACTCCCCCAACATTTCCCTCTCTGTGATAAGCTTTTGCAGAACTGTGGTGCCGTCTGTGAATATACATGGTAAGCTTACCACCCTCTCCCGCCCTCTGGGATACCTTGTTCCAGGGGCGGCCTTAGGCATGTGCAAGCTGTGCACCAGCACAGGGCCACCAAACCCCAGGGGCCACCAATATATATCCTTAATATAATAACCCTCTGAGGATGGATACATATTTGCGTGGCGGCCCCTGGCAGGTATTTGGCGGCCTCCAGCTCTGTTCCACTTCCAAACACCTGGATCCCCCCTCTTCACTGGCCTCCGCGCTCCGCCCCGCTCGGTCACCCTCTTCCGGGGCCCCCTACCTACACTCCCTGCCCAGGGCCGCCATGAGCCTAGAGCCGCCCCTGCTTGTTCCCTCCAAAAACCATCATAACCTACCACCTGCGTCAGATCTCTCCGTTACATTCACACCAGTGTAACTGCAAATAAGTGTTATGATTGGAGCGCCGCTTTTTTTGTCACTAGGACAGAAGGCCACCGGGCCTGCCAGACATGGTGTTAATGAAAAGCGGAGGTGGGAACATTGCGGGTGAGCCTGTCATAGATGGTGGAACTGATGCATGTAAGTAATAGGGGCGCCCGGTGGAGGCGGGCGCTCTCCATGCAATGACTATGGGCGGACGGGCTCAACAACGACCATCTACAGGATTCTGTTGCATTAAGAAGGCAGAGGGTCTGGGGAGGCACGGCCCTGGTGGGGAATAGAGCTCCTGATCTTTTATTTATTTTTCAATAAGTGGAAATGAACCTGGTGAATTGGATTTATTGATCAGGCATGTTGAGTCTTATGGGAAGGAGACTGGAGCAGGGGCAGTAGGCACAGATGTAAGCCAGGTTGGTTAGCGGGGTCATGAAGAGAGGACCCGGCGTAGTTTGGCAACACAAGTGTCTAGTTTACGTGGCAGGGGGACACTTGTGGAATTCAGGATTTAACATTGCCTGGAAGTGGTAGGGGCAATCCTGGAGATTGATTGGTGAGAAGTTAACAGGTAAATTTGGTGAATAATATTTAAAAAGTTCTTTGGATTGTTTGTCAACCTGGTCAGTTCCAGATGTGATGAAGTTGACCTATAAATGGGTGATGCTAGGCCTTCGTGGTAAACACCCCTGTGCTTTGTTGCAAGTCATAGATCTAGATGTTTTATGCGTGGTGGACCTTGGTTGTCAGTTATAGATCTACATGTTTCATGCGTAGTGGATCTTGGTTTCCAGTCATAGACCTACATGTTTCATGCGTAGTGGATCTTGGTTTCCAGTCATAGACCTACATGTTTCATGCGTAGTGGATCTTGGTTTCCAGTCATAGACCTACATGTTTCATGCGTAGTGGATCTTGGTTTCCAGCCATAGACCTACATGTTTCATGCGCGGTGGATCTTGGTTTCCAGCCATAGACCTACATGTTTCATGCGTGGTGGATCTTGGTTTCCAGCCATAGACATACATGTTTCATGCGCGGTGGATCTTGGTTTCCAGCCATAGACCTACATGTTTCATGCGCGGTGGATCTTGGTTTCCAGCCATAGACCTACATGTTTCATGCGTAGTGGATCTTGGTTTCCAGTCATAGACCTACATGTTTCATGCGTAGTGGATCTTGGTTTCCAGTCATAGACCTACATGTTTCATGCGTAGTGGATCTTGGTTTCCAGCCATAGACCTACATGTTTCATGCGCGGTGGATCTTGGTTTCCAGCCATAGACCTACATGTTTCATGCGTGGTGGATCTTGGTTTCCAGCCATAGACCTACATGTTTCATGCGCGGTGGATCTTGGTTTCCAGCCATAGACATACATGTTTCATGCGCGGTGGATCTTGGTTTCCAGCCATAGACCTACATGTTTCATGCGTAGTGGATCTTGGTTTCCAGCCATAGACCTACATGTTTCATGCGTAGTGGATCTTGGTTGCCAGCCATAGACCTACATGTTTCATACACGGCGGACCTTGGTTGCCAGCCATAGACCTACAAGTTTCATGCGTAGTGGATCTTGGTTGCCAGCCATAGACCTACATGTTTCATGCACGGCGGACCTTGGTTGCCAGCCATAGACCTACATGTTTCATGCACGGTGGACCTTGGTTGCCAGCATAGATCTACATGTTTCATGCACGGTGGACCTTGGTTGCCAGCATAGATCTACATGTTTCATGCACGGTGGACCTTGGTTGCCAGCATAGATCTACATGTTTCATGCGTGGTGGACCTTGGTTGCCACATTCTTGCGTCTACGCTACCTGTATGGACTCCTAGTACTGGTGATGCAGGATTCCTGGCCTTCAGCCGGCTCAGCATAAGTCCTTTGCTATGTGTGCATGGCTAGGGTGAGGCTTACACCTTGTACCACAAGTGCCCAGTGAGAAATCTTGACTATGAGTTAGTGATGTGATGTAGGGCCTGGGCGGTAGATGGCATAAGAATGGCATAGTACCCATCTCCTGAAGAGCTGGCATGGGAAAGGTGCAGAATCCCTCATCTGGGAGGTAGGTGGCATGGGGGTAGAGCAGTGCCCCCCTCGCCACACCCACGAGAGGGATCTATCATAGGAGAATCTCGCCTGGGCAGTGGATAGCATAGATGGGGCACATCCCCCTCTCCTCAGAGGGAGCTGACATCGGAACGGGGGAAGATCTCTCACTTGGGAGGTAGTTGGCATAGAAGGAGAGCAGTGCCCACCTCCTGAGGGAGCTGGCATTGAAGAAGCGCAGAATATCTAATCTGGGCAGTAGATGGCATAGGAAGGACGCAGTGTCCATCTTCTGAGAGGGAGCTGGCATGGGATAGGTGCAGAATCTCTCACTTGGGGGGCAGATGGCATTGGCGGAGAACAGTGCGTGTCTCCTGAGAGAATACTGGCATAGGGAAGGTGCAGACTCTCATCTGGGCAGTGGATGGCATAGAAGGGGCACAATGCCCCTCTCCTCAGAGAGAGCTGACTTAGGAAAGGTGCAGAATCTCTTAACTGGGAGTTAGATGGTATAGTTCCACAGAGGGAGCTGGCGGAGGAAACCTGTAGAATCTCTCAACTGGCAGGTGGTTGACATAGGAAAGGTGCAAAATCTCTCATCTCAGAGGTGGCTGAAGTAGGAAAGGTGAAGAATTTCTCAACTCGGAGGTGGATGATGTAGGAAAGGTGCAGAATTTCAACTGGCAGGTGGTTGACATAGGAAAGGTGCAGAATCTCTCGCCTGGGAGGCAGCTGACATAGGAAAGGTGCAAAATCTCTCATCTCGGAGGTGGCTGAAGTAGGAAAGGTGAAGAATTTCTCAACTCGGAGGTGGATGATGTAGGAAAGGTGCAGAATTTCAACTGGCAGGTGGTTGACATAGGAAAGGTGAAGAATCTCTCGCCTGGGAGGCAGCTGACATAGGAAAGGTGCAAAATCTCTCATCTCGGAGGTGGCTGAAGTAGGAAAGGTGAAGAATTTCTCAAATCGGAGGTGGTTGACATAGGAAAGGTGCAGAATCTCTCGCCTGGGAGGCAGCTGACATAGGATAGGTGCAGAATCTCTCATCTCAGAGGTGGATGATGTAGGATAAGTGCAGAATTTCAACTGGCAGGTGGTTGACATAGGAAAGGTGCAGAATCTCTCCCCTGGGAGGTGGCTGACGTAGGAAAGGTGCAGAATATCTAACCTGGGAGTTGTCTGACGTAGGAACGGTGCAGAACCTCGCTTGGGAGGTGGCTGGCATAAGAAAGGTGCAGAATCTCTCATCTGGGAGTTAAATGACGTAGGAAAGGTGCAGAATCTCTCATCTGGGAGTTAGATGACGTAGGAAAGGTACAGAATCTCTCATCTGGGAGTTAGATGATGTAGGAAAGGTACAGAATCTCTCATCTGGGAGTTAGATGATGTAGGAAAGGTACAGAATATCTCATCTGGGAGTTAGATGACGTAGGAAAGGTGCAGAATCTCTCATCTGGGAGTTAGATGATGTAGGAAAGGTACAGAATCTCTCATCTGGGAGTTAGATGATGTAGGAAAGGTACAGAATATCTCATCTGGGAGTTAGATGACGTAGGAAAGGTGCAGAATCTCTCATCTGGGAGTTAGATGACGTAGGAAAGGTGCAGAATCTCTCATCTGGGAGTTAGATGACGTAGGAAAGGTGCAGAATCTCTCATCTGGGAGTTAGATGACGTAGGAAAGGTACAGAATCTCTCATCTGGGAGTTAGGTGACGTAGGAAAGGTGCAGAATCTCTCATCTGGGAGTTAGATGAAGTAGGTAAGGTGCATCATCTCTCATCTGGGAGTTAGATGACGTAGGGACGGTGCAGACTCTCTCACTTGGGAGGTGGCTTGTGTAGGAAAGGTGGAGAATGTCTAATCTGGGAGTTAGATGATGTAGGAATGGTGCAGAATCTCTCACTTCGGAGCTAGCTAACATTGGAGGAGGGCAGTGCCCTGTCCTGAGAAGGAGCTGGCATAGACGGGGAAGGCGCAGAATCTCCCACCTGGGAGATAGATGGGATAACTGAGGCCTATTCGCATGCCTCGTGTCGGCAGGTACACAGCAATTACTCTCCGAATGCCTCAGACCTGTGTGCTTTCAGCACGGACAGCAGCTGCCCTGGTTTCTGCCCCATTTCCAGTTCTGAACCTTAATTTAAGCATGAGAAGACCCGTGCATCCTGCTTTCCTCTACTGTGATATATATTACAAGGGGCTGGCCGCCCCTCCGAAGACCCCCACACCATGCAGCGCCCACTCTGAAAGCGCCGTGCAGTTCTTTTTACCCAGCCCTGCATTGGTGCCAATCACCAAAATCAGAATAAAGTACTTCATTCTACAACCAACCATTGGCATTCTAGAATGGTGCTCTGTCTGACGTCATCAGGGGTGCTGACACTGGTTGTGACCTCATTCACCCGATGGCCCAGTTAGAATACATGCAGGCCTCTCCTCGTGACGCAGCCATTCCATATTCATTTCCTACGGGCAGACTGTGAACCGAGATGGTGCCTTTTTCCTCCTTTCTGACTTTTATCGTTTTCGTAGCTCACCTTCCTGCTCTGCACATAGTAAACTTGTTTTACAATATTGAAGTCGTGCACACGTTGCACTAAACTTATGCACGCTGGCGGTGCCATATGCCACTTCCAGTGCTCCAGTCACAAACATACATGGAACAATACCCTTGCCAGGCCCACAGCCACGTGGGGCTGTACGTGTTCGAACGTTGGTTCAAGCCCCTCGTGTGCTGCTAGTATGCGAAGTTGGTGCTTCCATAGAGCAAGTTCAGAAAGCAGCTTTGAGGCGCCACCTCTAGGCGGGGTGTCAAAATACAGAAAACGCTGGGAAATGTGCCTATGCATATGTTGATGGGGAGCACTCCACAGGCAACATTTTATTTATCGTGCTAATTCTTTGCAGGTCGCAATCGAAGTTGACTCCAGGCAGCAGCTCTCTTCACTCACTTTTTGCAGGAGAATAAAAGCTGTGAAGGACGACATTAGTTTTAAAACACAACCCCCAGCAGCATATGGGGTGAAGGCATAGCGGACGCAGTACTTCAAACCCCTCTCCCACACACAGACACTTTTCTCACGCACATGCTGAGGTAAAAATACCTTGCTGAGTGTTGACGTTTCAATGGACTAGGATGCCCCCTCCTGCCTCACACAGATGGGCTCTGTCCTTTCATTGAGGTCGTGAGCGGAAACCCATTAAAGACGGAACAGGAAGCAAACACCTAAAAATAGGATCATGTTTTCCAAAGCATGTCAAGGTTGTAATAATACAGGTTTAAACCCTGTGACATTGTCAAGTGCCTCACATTGTTAGCGCTCTAACCTGTGCGCTTTGTAAGGGAGACATAAAAGCTTGACAAAAAAGGCAGCTAGCAGGCCTTAAATAAGGCAGCTGTCCAAGTGTGGATCAAGTTTCTCTTGAAAGCATGCAGAGCTTTTTAGCAGAACAATTGCATTCGCCTTTTAAGCCTTTGTCAGGAGTAGGGGCCAGCCAGAGGCCTTCCTTCCTTGACTTTACCCCTCACTTTTAAAAATACCCCCAGATATAGTGGAAGCAGCTAAAGAGCCTTACATTCAGGTTCTGCAAACGCCCTTCAATGCATGGTAGCAAGTGAGGAGTGTGTGACAGGGGAGCAAGTTGTTGGGATAGGTTTCACTACAATCCACCTACATTCACACCAGGTCTCAGCAGTAGCACCGAGGGTCAGCTCACCTCCAACATCTGCACTCTGTCTGGAAGCAGAGCACTGGGTGTCGGAGTCTCAGCAGCAGACTGCTCCCAAACCGTTTTACCCCATATTCTCTGAAGTAATTCCCATCTGAATATTCCACCTTTTCTGGCATACCTGAGAATGACAGAGTTTGCTTTCTGCCTCTGTTTTCTAGGTCCTCAGGCAAGCATTTGACATTCTTAACAAGTCGGATTGACTTTGTGCCTGCAGAGCAGGATTTGGGATTTCATGTTGCCTTTTTGGAAGCCAGTTTAATTCTATAGGCTATGTTGATAATGCAGGCTTAAATGCCTTATATTTGCTAGGATAGAAGTTATTAGAATAGCAAGTATACATTTAATTGCCTCTTTAAAATGGGATCCGTATCCCCAGTCTTACCTCTTGATCAGGCTGGCTGCGAAGGCTCCCTCGGGTGTACAGATCCATTCACCTCTAAGACCTGCTCAGAGAGTTACTCAGACACATCCCCTTTGCATAAAGTCTGTCCGCCTCCTCATGCTGGCCTAGTGTTGACAGACCTCTTCTCTGTGTGTGGGTTTAACATGTTAATACTGTGATACAGAATGTTAGGTCTGTGGGTGTGAAGGGCACAGTATCATCAGCATGAATGGTTGTGTTAGCAAGTTAATTTATTTTCAGGTTGTTTCCAATGTAAATTACCTCACATGTAACTACCCATAACCTATCTACCAGATCTGGGGTGTCCAACGTTGGTCCACAAGAGACTGATGCCAGCTTTTCAGAATATCCAGAGGAGGTAAATTTAGATATAATGAACATAAATGAGATTTGTTTACAGTAACGGATGATTCTCAGAGTGTGGCTCTAATTGCGCCCCCTCTGCTCTGAAAGAGGCCAGTTACCACGCCTGATACATCCCTGAAGATGAGGCTCGCTTTCCCTTCCTCACACGCTGAGCCTTTGTAATCCGGCCTCTTGACCTGTAATTGGCTAATGCTGGTAATCCCTGCTAATGTCCCTAACTGGCCTGTGATGGAGCACTGCAGCACAGCCTCCGCACAATAATCTCAAATCCCTGGCCCCACCCCTTCTTTTTGGCCCCAATTTAAAGAGTTCGGGCCCTCTAGCGATCACAATGGGTGCTGGCTTAATTAAAAATGTAGTGCGAGATTAAATATGCAGGTTTGATGCAGTTCCGTCTGAGATTAGGGACTATAGGTTGTTAACATTCATGAAGGTGTGAAATATCTGTTTGTGCAGAGCAGTTTGGAGAATCCTTCGTAGCTTCACATCCCTCAGCCTACACATAAGATTCACTGATGCCAGCAACTGGTGCTCCACGCACAGACTGGATACTTGCAGATAAAGCAGTGGTGAACCCAGCCTATGGTAATTCACACTACCATGGTGTCCAAGTCACTCACAAAGGCGTCTGTTGTGCCCCTGACTGCAGGACAGGTGCCTACCACAAGCTCGCGGCACGGGTGTCTACCACAAGCTTGCGGCACAGGTGCCTACCACAAGCTTGCGGCACGGGTGCCTACCACAAGCTTGCGGCACGGGTGCCTACCACAAGCTTGCGGCACGGGTGCCTACCACAAGCTCGCGTCATGGGTGCCTACCACAAGCTCGCGGCACAGGTGCCTACCACAAGCTCGCGGCACGGGTGCCTACCACAAGCTCGCGGCACGGGTGCCTACCACAAGCTCGCGGCACGGGTGCCTACCACAAGCTTGCAGGACAGGTGCCTATCACAAGCTCACAGGACAGGCGCCTACCACAAGTTTACGGCACGGGTGCCTACCACAAGCTCGCGGCACAAAGGCATATCTCAAGCTTGCCTGACAGGCGTCTACCACAAGCTCGTAGGACAGGTCCATCCCACGAGCCCCAGGCAGAGCTCCATCATGCCAGCGTGCTACTGGGTCTCTTCCATAGAACTCCCCCACACCGAGTCACCAGAGTGGGCCCTACAACTAGTTCATCACCGATGGCTAGAAGAGTAGTTATGAAGCCACAGCTCATCATAGATGGATGAACCACAGCTCAGAAGCCGTTAGCCACAGCTCACCACTGATGAATAAACCACAGCTCTGAAGCCCCTATTCACAGCTCGCCACTGATGAATGAACCACAGCTCTGAAGCCCCTAGCCACAGCTCACCACAGATGGATGAACCACAGCTCAGAAGCCCCTAGCCACAGCTCACCACAGATAGATGAACCACAGCTCAGAAGCCCCTATCCACAGCTCACCACTGATGAATGTACCACAGCTCAGAAGCCCCTATCCACGGCTCACCACTGATGAATGAACCACAGCTCTGAAGCCCGTAGCCACAGCTCACCACTGATGAATGAACCACAGCTATGAAGCCCCTAGCCACAACTCACCACTGATGGATGAACCACAGCTCAGAAGCCCCTATCCATAGCTCACCACTGATGAATGAACCACAGCTCTGAAGCCCCTATCCACAGCTCACCACTGATGAATGAACCACAGCTCTGAAGCCCCTATCCACAGCTCACCACAGATGGATGAATCACAGCTCAGAGGCTCACCACTGATGAATGTACCACAGCTCTGAAGCCCCTATCCACAGCTCACCACTGATGGATGAACCATAGCTCAGAAGCCCCTAGCCACAGCTCACCACAGATAGATGAACCACAGCTCAGAAGCCCCTATCACCAGCTCACCACTGATGAATGAACCACAGCTCAGAATCCCCTATCCACAGCTCACCACTGATGAATGAACCACAGCTCAGAAGCCCCTAGCCACAGCTCACCACAGACGGATGAACTTCAGCTCAGAAGCCCCTAGCCACAGCTCACCACTGATGAATGAAACACAGCTCAGAAGCCCCTAGCCACAGCTCACCACAGATGGATGAACCACAGCTCAGAAGCCCCTAGCCACAGCTCACCTCAGATAGATAGACTTCACCGCTGAGGTCTGTGGTGAGCAGGGAGTGACGGCTCTGCCGCGAGTTTGTGGTAGGCACGCAGCAGCTGCGTGTTTCTGCTGACCCTGCCTCCTTGAAGGCCTCGGAGGTCCATAAATAAAGCCGCGGGGCCTCCGCTGACACGCTGCCCTCACCACGTGGACTTCCGGGCCGAGGTCTCCACCTTTCGGAGCCCCTGCGGTGCTGCGGTGGTCGGTGTACACAGCACCGCCACCCCGCGGGTGACAGGCCCCGGCTGCTGGCGGTGATGGACGGGGGGAGCGCCGAGGGGAGGCAGATATGACCGCGGATTGTCATAACTCACCGGCTATGTTTGCTGCGGAACTAATCCCACATAAACCAAGCCATCCCGAGATTAGCAGAGCGCCGGCTCTCTTCCTGCCTCTGTTCCATGACCCCCTCCCCTGCTCCCCAGGCTCCCATCCAAACCAGCTCACAGGCCCCCGTCCAACCCACCTCACATGCCCCCCATCCAATTCACCCCCACCTCACAGGCCCCCATGCAACCCACTTCACATGCCCCCCATCCAATCCACCCTCCACCTCACAGGCCCCCCATCCAACCCACCCCCACCTCACAGGCCCCCATGCAACCCACCTCACATGCCCCCCATCCAATCCACCCTCCACCTCACAGGCCCCCCATCCAACCCACCCCCACCTCACAGGCCCCCATGCAACCCACCTCACATGCCCCCCATCCAATCCACCCTCCACCTCACATGCCCCCCATCCAATTCACCCCCACCTCACAGGCCCCCATGTAACCCACCTCACAGGCCCCACATCCAATCAACCCCCCACCCCACAGACCCACATCCAACCCACCCCCCACCTCACAGGCCCCCGTCCAATCCACCCCGCATCCAATCCACCCTCCACCTCACAAGCCCCCGTCCAACCCACCCCCCACCCCCATCTCACAGGCCCCCCATCTAATCCCCCCAACTCACAGGCCCCCATCCAACCCACCCCCCACCTCACAGGCCCCCGTCCAATCCACCCCGCATCCAATCCACCCTCCACCTCACAAGCCCCCGTCCAACCCACCCCCATCTCACAGGCCCCCCATCTAATCCCCCCAACTCACAGGCCCCCATCCAACCCACCCCCCACCTCACAGGCCCCCGTCCAATCCACCCCGCATCCAATCCACCCTCCACCTCACAAGCCCCCGTCCAACCCACCCCCATCTCACAGGCCCCCCATCTAATCCCCCCAACTCACAGGCCCCCATCCAATCCACCCCCCACCTCACAGACCTCCATCCAATCCACCCCCCACCTCACAGCCCCCAATCCAATCCACCCCACCTCACAGACCCCCCCATCCAACCCACCCCGCATCCAATCCACCCTCCACCTCACCATCTCCCCCTGCCCCTACCCGGATGCTTCTCCTTGCTTCACTGTATGTTTAAGTCCGTTAGCGAAGAATTAACGATAACGCACACTAGAAGTTTAAAGGAAATTGTCCTGGGAGGCTCACATGGCATGATGTTCACGATTTTTTTTTTGTAGTTTTATATAGCGCAAACTCGACCCAAAGGTATCGGAGCGCTTTACATGAGCACCAGTTACATTACACAAGGATACATTAATTTTTAGGTACTCACGGATGAGATTAAGTGATTTGCCCAGAATAACAGGATGTTGAGCCGACGCCGAAACTCAAACCTGGTTCCCCATTTCCAAAGTTGACAGCTCTGTCCACCCTTCGTAGTTGCTAGCCACTGTTTTACGCCCCGGACGATGTGCTTGTTTCTTCACCCGCATACTTACTCCCTTGTCTCCAGATTTTCCTTAGCACAGTTCGTAATACTCGCTTCCTGTGCAGCCTATCCACACGCCTGCCACTTCCTACCTACCCACAACCTCTAGCAATCCAGTCCTGGGCATTTTTTTCCAGTCAACATAGTGTTTCTCACTTCGTCGCTTCTACTGGAAGCCTGGTGTATGCAGCCACTATACATACCATAAAACCTCTTCTAATGTTACCCTTGGTGCTTTCATATATATATATTTGTTATTCAATTTTAGTGCTGGTGATAAGATATCTCTAGCACTGTTTTGTTTAATCTCGTGCATACTTGGATTTGTAATGCAAAGTGAGGTTATGCGTTCTGTGCTGTTCAGGCAAAACTGTATGGACAGGTTGATCCTGCGCCGTTTCAGGAGGCCACCTGGACATGGAGGAAAGGGGGAGCTTTCCCAGCAGGTGTCTGATAGGTCGGCGAGGCTGGGGTACAGCCAGACATGCCCGAACCCCTTTTTTTAAATCTCATTTAACCCCAACCATATCAAATTTTTAGGTCGAGCCTATAGCGGCAGCACGCCTGCGCTGCTTGCTTTGCGAGGCATGCAGTAATGAAGTATGGAGTGGAAGCTCTGTGGAAGCTCCGCCACTCTCCGCCCATGTTTTTAATTGGCTTGTGTCATTGTCTTTTGTAAATGATGCCCTCGTAGATTATGAGGCTTGTTAGTCCCTCCTTAATATGGCCATGTCGTCATTTGTACCTTCCCATTGGCTACTCTTTACTTCGAGTGTTACACGGTAGGGTACGTGTTATTTACACTGTAAGCACTACTTTGCCCGTGCCTTCTCACCCCATTCACCCCCCTTCTGTTGTCTGTGCTTCCCCCCGTTGTCCGTGATGCAATGCAATAGATCTCACGTAAATGCGAGTCCTATTGCATTGCAAACGCTTGTTTAGATACCATCCCGTCTGGAAATCTCCATGTTCTTAAGAGCCACTAGCCTCTCCCATCCTTCTCAACCTGACCAGAGACAGACCAGTGACCAGGCCAGTGGGTCCTACCCACCCTGCGTGCTGCTTGACTGCACCTCATTATAATGTAAAGGAAACACTGTTTTATGTTGGGATTTGCCTTTTTGTCTGGTGGGCTACATTGAGTAGACCCTTGAGGCACCCAAACAAATGCCCCGATGCTTGGAAGTTCTGCCCGTGGTCTGCAAACTCCACCACCAGTGTGCAATGTACCTTCCCATTCATAAGTGTTCCAAGGCTGCCATTTTGGTTCATTCTGCTGTGGCCCTTAGTTCTCCTAGAACCTCCTGGCTAGTACAGAATCCAGCCCGGCTTGCCCCTTGCCTGCCAGTCATTTGCCATAAGCTCCAGGACACTGTACAGTGTTCACATACGGTTACATCAGTGGATAGGAAGTGCAAAGTGTCTGCTCCAATGTAAAATGTGGGCCCTGTTTTATTGGACCTGGACATCTTAGTGTCTTCCAGGAACTTCGCTCCACTGGAAACCAGAGAAGGGAGCTGTGGCTGCCTTTGATTCGTGCCATCAGCTCTCCGCCAGGAGCCTGACTCGTGCTGAAAAAATGTTGCCCTCCCGAGGTAGCCTGCTGTCATCCTGCTCTGTTGACAAACTAATAGAAGGAGCAGGTGCAGAAGCAATGCACCTAAACCCCTGTGCACTCCAGGCTTCGTTCCATGCCTCATGCCTTGAAGTGCACAGTATCTGCACACCGGTCCACGACAACGTGCTCTGGTCACCAGGGGTATGGAATATCCATTGAGTGGCCAAAGCCCACATCCAACCTCTGGCTGGTGAACCTGTGCAAGCTGGGACTCTTGAGTTTCTAGAAACACTTTCCACCTGGTTGGTATTACCATGGGTAAAATGTAATCTTCCCAGCAAGGGACTTCAAGTGTAAAATGTTGCCGAAGCAAGTTATCAGACACGTCCCTGTGTATTATCCATAAACTACTGCACGCAACAGGGATGTACCGGGTATGCATGAACAGTGGAAATAAACCAGCATTGGCAGAGCCAATAGGTCTCACCTAGGAAAGAGCCATTGGCTTTGCCAATATGTTTTAGCCATGCTGTACACCAGAGTGGCTGCTGTTCTGTATGGCTAAATGTTAGTGGGGTAAAGGAGAGTGGCGTGGGGTGTTGTGTACAGTAAGGGTGGGTAGAATTGTCAGAATTCAATTCTGTAGAATTACATTTAAATTTACCGAGATTTTACTGAATTCCACAATGGGGCATAGTGGGCATTTAGATCTATTTTCTCAGCGTAAAATGCACCTTCACTTCCAAAAATAGATGCAAGGATGCACTGCACTAAAATAGCGCTGCCAAATACCAAATGCACTGCAGTGCATACTCCTCGGCTCACAAACATTCTGCAGTGTTTTGTAAACATAGAAGGACTGCTCCCTCTTCCAGACCCGTATGAAAGCCAAATACTGCAAGAGTAATGCAGAATTACCAAATTCCTCCGATTCTGCTGGCAAAATGAATACTTCTCCCTGGCCTAGTGTGGAGTAGAATTGAGCGGAATAGTGTGGAGTGTTTTGGAATGTCGTTGGGGGGGAGTAGAGTTCCAAAGAGCCGAAGGGCGTAGAGTACAGTTGAGTGGCGTAGTGTCAGAGTGGAGTGGCATAGTGTTGTGTAGTGGTGTAGAACAGAGTGGAGTAGCGTAGAGAGTATTGCACAGAGTAAGTGTGACATGGACTGGCACAGTGTCAGAGTGGAGTAGCAGAATGGAGTGGCGTGGCGTAGGAGTTGCGTAGAGTGGAGTCGTGTTGTAGAGTAGGGTAGACTGGAGTAGAGTGAAAGTGGTAGAGTATTATATAGTGGAGTAGAGTTTAATGGAGTAGAGCGTCAGAGTGGAGCGTCGTGGAGTTTTGTGTCATAGAGTGGAATGTTGTAGAGTGTACCATAGTGAAGTGGCCTAAAGTACTGTGGCGTAGAGTGTTGCATGATAGAGTGTAGTGGTACATGGCAGAGTTCAGTGGCGCAGAGTTCAGTGGTGCAGAGTGGTTCAGAGTTAACTGGTGCAGAGTGGCGCGGAGCAGAGTGGCATAGAGTGCAATGGCATAGAGGGGAGTGGCACAGGATAGATTGCAGTGGCATAGAGCGGAATAGCACAGGGTAGATTGCAGTGGCGTACAGTGAAGTGGCGCAGAGTGGAACAGAGTTGAGTAGAGTAGATGGTTTCAGAGTACATCGAAGTGGCAGGGTGCAGTGGCACAGAGTAGAGTGTTGTGATGCAGAGTAGATTAGGGAGGTGTAGAGTGGATTGGCGTAGAGGGCAGTGGCGAAGAGTGCAGAAGAGTAGTTTGGGGGTAGAATGCATTGTCAAAGAGTAGTGTAGAGTAGAGAGGCGTCCTGTGAAGTGGCATAGAGTGGAGTGGTGCAGAGTAGAGTGCCCCACCCATTCCAGATGCTTTGCCTCCTTGTTTAACACTACTGGGTTGGATCTGAACACTCCTATTTCCATTATCACGTTGAAGGCTAGTCTGGTGACCCTGAACTCTCTGACCCCTTCCAATTTGACTTCAAATAATCCATCCTCTGTTTTGCCGCAGTCCCCCACTTTGGCTGTCTGTCTTGCTCCCCTCCCCCAACATCAGTTTAACATGACATGTGTATCTGTAAAGCGCACGTTCAACCAGAAGAATATCTTGGCGCTGGATAACATGTTTATCATTACGCAACTCAATGGTACTCATTTTATCGACCTCAGAATAATGAATGGCTAAGTGGACCAGTCGGAGTTTGAACCTGTGTCCATGAGGTCAAACACTAGCCCCTACAGTGGACACATTAGTCCACTCTGCCACCAGACCCGGCATCCCCATACCCTTATATCCCCACACTTCTTTGGCTCACCAAAGTCCCCCTGTTGGCCCTCTGCCTGCCCCCAACATGCCCCTCTCTGTAACTCCTAATCTGCCCACTAACTCTACCCCACCCAGGTGGAGGAGCCAGTAAGGCACTGGGTATGCTCGTGAACACAAGAGCAGTTGGCTGTAATGTCGAGTGTGCTGAATCAGTGCCATGTCCTTATGGAGTGGTGGGGCAGGTGCCTTTAAACACGTGCCAGCCTGGCATCTTTGACCCCCGCCAGTGGTTAATTTGTAAAAAGAAAAAATATATATAAGTGCCGGGGCTCTCGTCAGGAGGCCACTTGCACTTGCCCATTTCTCCTGTTAGCGCCGATTAAAACAGAACCAACTACTAACCATGAAAGTGGTGGGAGGATGTTGGGTAAGAGGTGGTTCAGCCTTTGTGGGCACGTCTGCAGCACTGGCCTGGTAAAGACACGCTACGCACTGGTGGCAGATAATAGAGGTGCCATACCACACTCTGCTGCACCCCAGCTGGCAGAAGGTACCAGTCGGTCACAGGCACTGGACCAGTTGGGTCCTTTCTCCATTGGTCACGCCTCCTGTTATTGGCCACGCGTACCCGGCGGACCAATATTTTCTCTTTATACATTTGTGACATCAACCATACTATTCACCTGGGTTTAAGATTATAAACTCCAGACATAAGATAATTCTATAAATACTGGCAAGCCTTACTTGGATGAGAATGATTGTCCTTAAAGCTCTAATGTACTTGCCCTGATGAAGTCCACTGTGACTCAAACAGTGTAGGCGAAACACGTGTTGGCATGTGGGCAGCAACAATATTATCAGAATAAAGAACTTCTGAAACCGCGACCTCAGGCTACTTTCTGTGTGCTTGGAGAAAATTGTCTCACGCCTCCTCTCACCAGTTTGTGGCAGTGCCCGGGCTGTAAGCGCTGGAAATAACCTGGTTCTGGTCCTTGTATAACCTGGGGAGCTTCTCTAAACTCGTTTTGAGTCTTTAATGCTCTTCTTATCTGCATGTTTCAGGCTTGTCATTGGCTGTCTTGGGTGACTGTTAATTGATTACTTTAGCATGTGCTTGATGCCTTCTGCTGCGATCAGATGAGCTGTTGACTGTATTGTGTTTTATCATTTTGGCACATCGAAATGGTTATCTGGTGAACAACACAAACAAATGTATTGAATTCGGTCCCCAAAATGCCTTTGAATACACAAGTGTAAAAACCATTTCAAATAAAGTAGCAAAGCAGGTTAGGAAATGTTAAGTGTGAAGAAAGTTAACAGGACAGAGTTCGAACTCGGAGTGTAACAGGACAGATTCCTGTGTGACTGAGTGCGGTGAGCTGTGAATGTTTGCCCGGAGCGGTGCCCGTAGAGCCTCGGACTTCGAAGACTGCTCCAATGTGACTGATATAAATACTTTTATTTGATTTCTTTAAAATCATAAAAGGGTGGAGCAGACCACCATGGTGCATGCTTGGAGCAGGTGTTTCTGTTTTCCATGTTCTTTGCTCACGATCTCCAATAACCAAACCCTTTACCTTTTCACGAGCTGCGGTGGTAGTTGTTGGCCGGTGCAGGATGTTGCCCTTTTCTGATCCCAGCTCCGGGTGGCCATAGCCTTCCAGACTTTCCATCGAAAATATTTGTCCAAGGGTTCTGTGCAATTTTTAAAGATAGGGGGTGTGGTAAAGATAATCTACTTGCCTTATGGTTACACCCACCAAAAAATCTGTTCCATGGCTCCAGCGACCTTGGCTGGTATTTTTGTTGTTTAAAAGATGGGTTATGTGGCTGTTTGTGGGTTGGCGTTATCACCCTAGCAAAGGAGTTTCACGTTGTCCAGTATCTTCCTGGTGAGCAGCCATGACAACGCGGGCATTACCCCGCACTCATTACGACGCTGCTTTTACAACGCAAGTCGTTACAACGACTTGCGCTGGAGGGAGCTGTTGGAAAAAGAATAGTTTCATTTTCTATTCCAACACCTTCCCTACTGTAACGTGGGTTGGAGTTGGAATAGAAAATTAAACTATTCCACTATCCAGCGCCTACAGCGCAAGTCGTTGTAACGACTTGCGCTGTAAAAGCAGCGTCGTAATGGCAGCGCGGGGTAAAAGCCCGCGTTGTCATGTCATACATCCGCTGTACTCATGAAGAGCTATTTCTCAGTGGGGCAAACAGTATATTCCTTCTGAATAGCATGTTTTTGGCTCTAGGGTTTGGTCTGGGGCAACGCTCATGCCAGCGCTCGTCCACCCAGTGGTCTGTTGTGGCTGCATCCTTTGCCATCAAAGGGGACCCTGTATCCTTTGCCCCCACAACCCATCCTTATCCTCTTCGAATGTTGGGGTGTTATACCGCAGCCGCCTCCAGAAGGGCATTTTGTGGATTCGGAGTTTCCAGAATATTCTTGGCATCCTGCCGGGCTGTTGACTCGAGGCGTGAGGTACCCATGGGGGCAGGTGCCCTTTGGCGCGCACCTGGTGTCAGGGGCGGGGTGCTGCACACGACCTTCTATGAGGCGCGCGCTCTGGTTCTCGAGCCGGGCGTCGGAACAACAAGGCCTCGCGTGATGAGGATCCCAGACCAGGCCTCCCAGGGCCTCCCGTCCTCCTGACTGGATCCATCCGCGGACCCTCCTTCGCCACCTGCTCTGTAGATCTCCGCTTTCAGGCTGGACAGACGCGTGGGGAAGGGGTGGCAGCCCCCACCACACGGCCTGGAAGGACTGCGCAATGGGCAACCACACTAGCCATACGGGAAGCAAAGACACAATGGCTTGATACAGAAAGCGTCAGAATGAGGCTGTTCTGGTTGGGGGCGGGTCGGCGGGGGCACACAAAACATGCTGCACCAAGAAATAGAAAGGCCACGGGGCAACCACACTCGAGGGCCAGCTCCCAGGCGAGGCCTACGCCTCTCAACCTGGACAGCAGCCTCCTTCTCCAGGCGTTTCCCCGTTTTCCTCGACAGTCGCCCTGTGAAGTCTTGCTCTCCCATTCTGTAGGTGCCTGTGTTTGAGTCCGTGTGGCACTCGTTGTGACCTTGGCTAGGCGACCCATCACTCCCCTGCACCCCCGCACAGCTGTGACTGGCATATTTTAGGCCCACCCGTTCCCACCCAGATACCTGAGGTAACTTTGCTCAGGCTGTGGAAGTGCCTCGTAGAATAATTCGGAGCTAGGTGAAGGGGTGGGGTGCTATTAGCCTGATTCAGTGTCTGTCGGAGGAGTGGGGAGGGGGCATGCTCTGTTGCAGATTAGATGTAGTGACCCGGGACACCCTGGTGGCCGGTGCTTGTTCCAGGGGATGCCGCTGTGACGCCATGGGTGGGGCCTGGCGGGTGGGAGCCGGGGGCACGGAGTATTCCCATGCCCCAGGAAGAACGGGGCGTGTACACACGAGTGAAAACACCTGTTCACACTAAGTGACCCGAGGGGAGTGTGCGAAAAGGAAATCCAGGCCTCCTTGAATGACCGACGGGTTTCAGACAGAGCTCCTAATGGCTGCAGAGATTTTCCAGCACTCTCCTGTTTCGAAGCCCTTTGAGGCCTGCCTTTGGTGTTAGTGGGACTAGAAAGTGAACTCTGATGTCTTGGCTCCAGGGCAGGCATCGTAACCAGCAGACCCGGTGCACGTTTCAGAAACTGCGCGCGTGCACGTTCATAATTGTGCAAGTCCGTTTTGCTCTATTTTGCTATTTGTTTAACTCAAGATGTAGTAGCATTTCCGCACTACAGAAAGATTTTTGCACATGGCAAAATGGAGTTGCAAATCGTGAACACGACTTTTTCCTTATTAACCCTTTCTTATGTGCAACAGATTTTGCCAGAAAAGTCCTACTCCATTAATGAACTGTATATTGAAGTAGGCAGATACGACTTATTTAGTAGTATTTTCACAACTTCTAAGAAATGTGACACATTTTACTTCATATGCATTCCCCAGCACACGTGATATCAAGTAACAACAATTTCAGATGTTATTCACAGATGATTATGAAAAAAACAATTAGATCATAATTGTTTCTTTGGTCTTTTATGCTTTCTTCAAGCTTCAATAAGTGAACTGTTCCCAAGCCAACACGTGTTTCGTCGCCTCAGTATGGTTGTACATGCGACTTGTTCACGGCTCTCTAAATTCACTTAGACGCAGTATCAAATGTGGCGATCATTCCGGGCCACACTATCCTGTGGCGCGAGGTAATAGTAATTCTGCTGGGCTTAATATTATGTTGTCACCGATTCTCCGGTGTTCTTTTAAGCAAGCTGCAGCCGATCCGCGTTCTCTCTCCTCACGCCGCGTATCCTCGAGTCGTACTGAACAAGTCGCATGTACAACCATGGCGACGAAACACATGTTGGCTTGGAAGCAGTGCACTTATTGAAGCTTGAAGAAAGAATAAAAGACCAAAGAAACAATTATGATCTATTTGTTTTGTTCATAATCATATGTGAATAACATCTGAAATTGTTGTTACTTGATATCACGTGTGCTGGGGAATGCATATGATGTTCTCTTGTTGCTCAGGCTACAAATTTTAGAGAGGCAGGTGGTACTCTCAACCATACAGCACCGTAATTACTTTGAAACAAACCATATATGCTTACGTGAAATTACCCTATTGGCGCCTGTACCCTATTAACTATACCACCATTCCAAGAAATACCACATTTTACTTCAAGCGTAGTCGCTACTTTCGCATTTGTAGCCAGGGACAGACTAATTTGCATATAGCCAGGTTCTGAGCTGGGATGGGGCAGTGAGCTAAATAACGGTGATGGATCAAGCCCTGATCTTTGGACTGGGTAAGAGTGGTCTGCTTAATTCAGACACTCTGTTCATCACCACCCCCTTTTCTGAATCGTTTTTGGCCACTATAGGTGTGGCAGGGTATACTCAGACATGAGTCCCTTGCTCACTGCTCCATCAGGATTCAAGCAAGCCGGGCCGACGACGGCTGAAATGCCAGAAACCGGTCCCCGGAAGCTTGTCTCCTTTCTGGTGAAGAATTGGCTTGGTAGTTTGGTCTGCCCTGTTCCTATGATGCACTGGGCCAGGGACAGACTAATTTGCATATAGCCAGGTTCTGAGCTGGGATG
This sequence comes from Lissotriton helveticus, assembly GCF_964261635.1. Classification (NCBI taxonomy): domain Eukaryota; kingdom Metazoa; phylum Chordata; class Amphibia; order Caudata; family Salamandridae; genus Lissotriton; species Lissotriton helveticus. The sequence goes on from NC_136057.1 coordinate 294,690,278, forward strand.
GGGCAGTGAGCTAAATAACGGTGATGGATCAAGCCCTGATCTTTGGACTGGGTAAGAGTGGTCTGCTTAATTCAGACACTCTGTTCATCACCACCCCCTTTTCTGAATCACAAAATTTAGAGAGGCAGGTGGTACTCTCAACCATACAGCCCCGTAATTACTTTGAAACAAACCATATATGCTTACGTGAAATTACCCTATTGGCGCCTGTACCCTATTAACTATACCACCATTCCAAGAAATACCACATTTTACTTCAAGCGTAGTCGCTACTTTCGCATTTGTAAGGCAGAGAAATGTACTTTCTCTATTTCTTGCTAACAGAAACAGCAGAGAGATTGTGAAATCTGCTTGGCCATGTGTTACAGTGGTGTACAGATCATTTGGCCTTCATTCTATAACGGGAGCAGATATGACGGCGAAACAGAATTTAGTTCTTTTTTCTGCACCAGTGTAAAGTCTCTGCAGCACAGCCCATCTGCTATGGTGGCGCATCTGGGCTGGCCGGAGTGCACAGAGAGTGAAGGGACTAAAATAAGGGCACGTATGGGTGACAGATGGCCCATAGAGCGTGGAAAGGTGTTGTAGATGCACAGTGGCAATGCATACGTTCGAATCAGAGAAGGCTTGGTGCAGCACCCAAGCAAAGTTGTGAAGCACCAACACCTAAACAGATCAAGGCTTGTTTCTCATTCTCCTCCTTGACCCTTCAGCACTGTTGGGCAACCTGCACCTGATGTGTGATTGGCTTAGACATGCACACAACACACCAGGCACCCACAGAGTTGCTGTGTGGTGCATAGTGTCAGAGAGAGCCAACCTGCTGTGTCCGCGCACCCAAGGTGCCCTTTCGCAAGGACACCTCCATTGGCCATTGCTTGCTGGCTCCACGTTTATTGTAGGCCAGTCACTTCCGAACGCCAGAAGCCGAAGGCTTAGCACCCCTGCAGCACCGTTCCCGACATGCAGCTGTTCGTCCGGTTGGCACGGCAGGGACCCGAGGCATGCTTTGAACTGCCGGAGCAGCAAGGGCATCTATGATCTCCTTTCAAGAAGAGCCGCCAGCTGACGTGGGCCACCGCAGGCATGTCTTCAGATTGGCCTCATGCCATTGCTACTTCACTGCAAGTCGATCTACGTGTGAATCCGAACCAGGATGCCTGGTGGTGGTTGGCCCCAGCAGTGGGATTGCTTGCTCGCCTCAAGAGGTGGGCACTTATCTCTGCAATGGTGATATGTTGTCCCGTACTAGTGCATTTGTTTGTGGACTGTGCATGATGGATCTGAAATGCCAGCCCTGCACAATTTAATTCACACCGTGCCAGCAGAGTTTTTAAGAATATGATACAGTGGACACATGATATACTGAGGGTATGACATCCAATGTGTGTGTAGCTAGAGGATGGTGTAAGCTCTAGTAATCTGGCATGTGCTGCTTGGTAGGAACACGTTTGGGATCTAACTAGCTGGTGCAAATGTTTTTGGTAAAGGCAGATATGCACTTGGATCAAGATTTGATTTTGCATTTGTTGGGTGTGTACATGTAGACGGGAGTATGCAGGGCTCGAGTCGGGGGTACACGCAGGTACACTGCGTCCCCCCACTCTTTTCACAGGGTGGACACCGTCCCCCCTGCCAAGAAGTTGGGCCCCCAGAAACATGCTGAACTTGTCCCGGTGTAATTTTCAGACACATTCAGAGCACCTGCACGTTGCATGCTTTCCATTCCCAGCAGGAACGTGCAGGCTGCGAGGGATCCTTTTTCCACCTCCAGCTGGGCCGAGGTTAAGGGGCCATCCAGCCTCCTTTTGTTTGTGTATGCTGACTGGGGCCTGCCTGGAACCTTACATTTAAATGTAAATGCCAAAGAGGGAAACAAAGACACACAGCTTGCCTTCTCTTCACAGGTACTTAAGAGAGGCATGCTTTTGCCTTTGTTCTGTCCCTGTATATAAATGCAGACACTGTAAGACTGTCAGGTGGGTTAGTCTGTCCCAGTATTTACACACATTTTTTAAATAGCACTATTTTATTTCTTTTATAGTGCTACGTCATGAGGTAATTTGCATATTGTCTTACTTGGTCAGTCCCCCCACTTCTTTTTATAGGGCGTGTGCCCTGGGTGTATGTATGTGTGCTATTCACTGTAACACCCCATACATTAATGGAGAGGTGTCCATTGAAATCCCTGGTGAAGCACCCGGGTCCCACTTTGGGCGACTTTAATCAAAGGTAAAATCTCTACTTCTCTGGAGAGCCTGAAGACAGGATGCACCATCGAGTTGGTTAAGAATAAATACCGGTTATTGAGCGGCAAGATACTGTTCGAGGAGAACGTGTAATTTACAAAGAATTTTTTAAAAAACATTTTGTACATTTATTCCGGTATCTGTGTGTTATTGTGTGTATTTCTGAGTCTGCTGGTATGTTTTTGTCTCTCAGTGTGTGTTCAACCAAAGTTTACCTTTCAAGTTGGCTTGTTAGAGATTTTGACTAGAAATGTCAGCGCTTACGGTTTCAGGGCTCCTTAGCCTCATGAGAGAATTAGACTTAGGTATTGCTTATACCATCACTTTGCCCAGCTCAAAGTTTTGGGTGTATGACTTTGAAATCGTATAAAAATGAGCACCAGCTGCAATGCAAGCGCAGCACACTTGACCACTCCACCCTGATCTCCCCCCCACCCCCCCCCCCCCCCCCCCGAAAAAAAAAATCTGCCTAGGCACCAATTCTCCATGTCTTGTCCACTCCTTCTCTGCCAATGGTCTACTCAGCTGCTGCAATTAAACTACCTCACAACATGGCTGCTTCCACAATCCGCTCAATAGCCGAGCATTTGATGTACTTTGCATTAATCTCGTGCTGAAGACTCTTCAGCTTAGGGAACATAGGCAGAAACTTTTCTGAGACAATCTGTGCCACATGCACATCTTCCAGGTTAAGAAGAAACTATCCATATTTTCAGAGCATGTGCTGAACATTTACAACAAGCAATCTGCAGAAATGCAGACAAACCTGCTCTGAATACATCTGATGTCAGTGAGGAGACTTGATTGGCCACACAAGGATGGCAAGAGGTCGGCACGGAATTAAATTGACCACTAAGCATGGGCGAGGTCAGCCCTGTGGACATTGTAAGATGTAGTTCGACTTAAAAGAGTCGCAGGGCCATTGGTCGACTTGAAGAGCCTGGCAAAGATTCCAGGACTGCTGTGCGTTTACACGCAGAAGTTTGGCAGGCAGTATTCTTTTTCCATTTCACCGATCACAGAGGTTACATCTTCTTTCTGGTCCAAAACCTGGTGTGGTTCCAAACCCTTAAATAGAAGGGTACACTTTGTCTCAACCGAGGGTCAGTGTGGACGCCAGTCCCTCCAGGAGCAGTGCTTTTCAGAGGGATAGTCAATTTTCTGGATCTTGGCTCCGGCCACAATCAGCTGGAGGGTGGTGCTCCATCTACATCAACACAGAACTCGTTTGCCTTCGGGTCTGGCAGCTTTAGCCTGACTTTGCTCCTGGGAAACGAGCCGCACTGTTCCTATTGAAGTTCACTGCAGTGTAAACATCACAGTTTTTGAGACCCTGTTTGGAAAATATCTCCGCTAGCTCTTCTCAATGGGGATAAGTGTGAAGGCCTCATGAAAAGGTGTCTCTAATGACAAAGGATTCCAGCTCTCCTACAGTAAATGCATGTCAGATCGTTTAAACCACAGGCAATCGCGGCTCTGTCATGAGTCTCTATGGAGGATGCATTCTTTATATAACAGAAGATCATTTGGAGCAAAAAGGAACATTCTTTGGAAGTAACACTGAAGGAAGGAAACTCCATCAGGCCTAAAAATCATAAATGTTACCAGACCTGTAGGTCTAGTGCCCTGAATAACATACCTAACTGTGATCCATAAACTGGTCTCAAATTGTGTGATCCTACGCAAATATTTTATTTCACAGCCACCTTTTTCATTATCGCATGAAAGAACCTTCAAGTATGTGCGTTGTACAGAAAACTGTTTTGTTTAATATAACAGAATAAACTTTTGATCCATGTATAATAAGAATCTAGCCCACTTGTAGGGTATACACGATCCTTACTTGCCTCTTAGCTCTCTAATAATCAGGGCGGGGCAGGAAAGTTTCTCAGTTTATGTTTCAAAACACTCAGAGCCCGATTCACAGAACTAATCTGAGACAAAATCCTAAACTTACTACTTTCGGTATTCACAGAAGGCATTTAGTAAATCTACTAAATGCCTTCTGTGAGTACCAAAAGTAGTGAGTTTAACCAAAACTAGTAAGTTTAACCAAAAGTAGTAAGTTTAACCAAAAGTAGTAAGTGCATTCTGTGAATACAAAAAGTAGTCAATTTAGAATTTTGTCTCAGTTTAGTTCTGTGAATCAAGCCCTCACTTTTTATGGTAGTGGAAGCGCACGCTCATTTACAGGCACCACAATTTCTATTGAAATGCCCATAGCCTTTCCCACTGACATGCAGTTTTACTGAAGGACTATATAGTGTACAGACTAGAATGTGTGATAATGTACAGATTATAATGTATGGAAATTGGGTTTCAGCAAATATTGATCATTTGTACATCACCAAGTAAAGTGTTATTTGTTTTGATCATGTTCAAATCTTTGTTTCCACAAAAATGTGCTTTCATCACCACTATTTTGAAATATTTGTAGTTCATTCATAAGCTATTTAAATGTTTTGTGTTAGAAGCATGATTGTCAGACAGTTCACTTTGCAGTCAGAGAAACCACTGGATTAAACAAACAGCAATGAACACAAAGCGATTGTTACAAGTCAAAAACAAGATTTAACGGCTTCTTTATTGCCCATTCACTTTCTGAAGGCTTCACCCACCACTAGCAGTTACTCAACTGGATTGAATGACAGAGTGTAAATTAAATTCACATTTATGGTACTCTTCTCACCATTGTTTTTGTGTAAATGGGTCATTCAGTGTGGAGAAAATAACGTGCCGTGGTAACAATCCCCAACAGTAGGCATTCTAGATGGGTATTGAGATGTATTGTGACTTCATTCGCTGGATGGTCCCATGGAAGGTTGGATATTCAGTGCATAGCATGGCTTATTTTTTGGTCACATCTTTAGGATTTCACACTTGGATTACAAGCCCTAAGCAGGTTGCGCCAATAAAGGAGTCTCTTAAAGCTTTTTGACTTGGTCTGAATGCTGTAGATTCTCAGTTCAGCTCGAACCACTTAGAGGCTCTTCCCCAGGTTGGTGGCATGGATTAAAGGCCTGAAAATCGCTGGACACCAGGTCCTCACCAAATGTGAAGTTAGACTTTACTAGAAGTAAGCCTCCTTTCTTCGCCCAGGGAGAAAAATGGAGATTCCAGGCACAGTCAGTCCCACTTACTAGCACTTCTCAAAGATTACCAGACTTGTGTTGATGGTGGAAGGTTATCTGTTAGCGTGGTTGTTTCATGTGTCTCTTAAGATTTATGCTCCTGTTTAGACAAATTATATTCTCCCAGTCCGGAGATGTGTTCAGCATCTGTCGAGACACCCTGATCCCTTTAATGACTTAAGGATTTATCAGGTGTGATGGTACCTTATCAACTTTCCACCAGCTCTGTCCTTTAATGGGAGTTTAGATACCCTGGTGATACGTTTATGGTCGCACATTAACTGGGGTTTCGATGCTTTATTACCCGGTGTCCTTGCCCCAAGTTTGGCTCCAGTTCGAAGGTCCAAGAATCAGTGGGTGTTGTAAGCTTGCTGAAGTATTTCTGTCCGAATTTAATCCATGCTGATAACCTATATGTAGCATTTCTTATAACCAGCACAACTGGAATTATGCGATTTATCAACCTCTCGTGTGTAGAATAAATATGGATTTACTGCTCCTGCTACACAATTCACCATCTGCTTCATAATTTGAAAATGTTGACAAGAGAAAAATATATCTAGGTCAAATGGATCAAAAGTTACCAAATGCAACGTGGTGCCATACAGTGGCAGACACTTTGCAACTGTTTACTGGCCACATTTTAGTTGCTGATTGAAGTAATCCGTTAAGCGTGGTGAAACACCTGCCCACATAGCATAACTGTGTGTTGTAATGACAAAATAGCGAAATAATAGTGCCACAGAATGCATTAATTGTATTACATCACCCAGTATGCTTTATGTTGCTACATAATTTACTCAATCATACCACAAAATACGGCCTTCTATTGTCACATAATTCCCTGCTTAATAGATTTTGCGGAGTCCTTTACAGAGTCCAAGTCTGAAGTTGAATATATATGCTCTTTCTTGGTACTCAGTCAGTGTTTTATGAAAGCAGGCTATCCCGTCCACCTTATTACCGGTAATGCACTGGTGATAAGGTGGACGGGATCCACTGGCATCTCTAAAGGATGGCCAGATGGGGCCGCGCCCTAGATCTGTTTGTCCTGATCCATCATCCTGCCTGTGCCCCATCACCACATCTGTTGAATGTGCCAGAAGGCAGCACAGAAAACAGACACTGCACCATGCCACACACATTCATTTGCCCAAACATCTTTCAATATTAAGCAGTGTTTGCTAAATTTGTATGTCTGGGTTTATATCTATATACACATGTAAAGCTATATTTTAATTTTAAAATATTTATAAAGCGCACGTTCACTGTGCAGTTTCTTGGCGCTAGAAGATTCCTGGGCTGGGGAGGACTCAGGGAGCTATAGGCTGAAAGCTTGTTGGAACAGGAAAGTCTTGAGGGCTCTGCGGAACTCAATATAGGAAGGAGAGAATCTGACCGGGGTCGGGAGAGAGTTCCAAAAGGTGGGCGCAAGAACCGAGAATTTCTGGCCTCCCGATCTTTTTTTCTTGAAGCGGGGGATGACTAGTAGAGATTTAGAGGAGGAACGTAGCGCTCTAGCGGGGCAGTAATTGGTGATGGAAGAGTTAATAAAAGCAGGGGCAGTTACCGTCCGAGCTTGAAAAGTGAGGCAGCCGAGTTTGAAAAGATATAGATATGTTCATGCATGCAAATTCAGATGTAAACGTTTTAAGGAACCCTCAGATATATACCCTTTGAATTGCAGGTGCCCCCCAGCAGTTAACTGCGGCCCAATGCGTGAGCCCCTTAAAAAATTAATTTCTAGAGACGCTACTGATTGAATATCTGTCACGTTTGAGATGGAATACCCATTTGCCAACCTCTAAATTAGGCCCTAAGTGATTTGTACAGGATCACAGGATGTGGAGCCAAGGCTGGGACTCCAGTCTGCTTCCCCAGTTCCAAAGTTAGCAGCTCGAGTTGTTAGGCCATATCTCGCACTCTTTTCTTCCTTCCTCTTATCCGGTTTTTAACGTACTGTTTCTAGCTGTGTGGTCGTAACACTTTCTTGCTATTGATTCTTTCTTGGTTTGAAAGAAAACTACTGGCCTTGTTTGGATATTTTCTTGGCGCTGGGCTGTGTTATTCCCCAATAGCTGAAGTTTCATGAGGATGGCTGAAACTTTGGACTTCTAAGACCCACCTCCCGTCTAACATTCCTCTTATTAATCGACTGCTAGGGATTTCCATTTCATACATCACTGTTTGTGTTGGCTGAAGTTCCTTCATCTCCCTCCCTACACACAATCCCTCCTGTAACTCTTTTCTATGCACTGGTTGATGCCCTTAGTATTTTCCCCACAAGATGCTTGCAATGTGCTCTAGTGTTTTCTGGATTCAAATATGGCCGCCGTTGAAATGGCTACATCAACTCACAAACCTCTCTTTTTCTGGTAGTGATCCGCGCCAAGGTGGTTGGAAAGAAGCTGATGAAGGACGGGCCTTTCGGCACCATGCGGTACACAGTGAAACAGATGAAGGTAAGCATTTGTGATTCATCTGGGGCACCAGTTGTGGAAGGGTGACTCGTGGGAATGTGAGCAAGTCCATTGTTAAACACACATCTCTCAACAATGTCCAACCACAACTGGCCGTGAAGCGCAGTCAGATGCATTACAAGATGACATACGACCACATGAGAAATCCAATGGGACTCAAATCAGACACCCCCTCCTTGCTCTCACACTGCTCCCTATAGCCTCTATATCACTATGGGTGGAATCGGATGCCCGCTCTTCCACTAGCATCGCAATGCCATTTCAGGACTCTGGCTTGGTTGAGGTAAATGCACCCAGCTGGTTCCTCGCCATTGGCCGCAGTGGATTGGTTTTAAGAAATTGCCCAACATACAGCGAATGCTACATCTTGTTTTTTTTTCTTTCTCTCCAGATGTACAGAGGGTTCAAGAAGCTGCCCCACGTCCAGTACATTTACACCGAGGCATCAGAGAGCCTGTGCGGGGTCAAGCTTGAGGTCAACAAGTACCAATACCTGATTACAGGTAAGTGTCTGCCTAATGAGAAGATGAATGTGTTATAAAACAAAAACTTTCTGGGACACCCTATGCCCTGTCCCGACCCAGCATTATCTTCAACAGCCAGTTTTTTAAAATGTACAATTCTTTACAGATTATTTTAATCGATAAAATAATTGAATATATCTAGCAACCTGTCTCTAATATTTTTCTCAATTTACTTAAAACTAGGGGTGGGCGGAATTTGCGTAGTCTCGCTACGCAAAGCTCAGCGAAACGGTAAAAAAACTCCGCGAGCACACAGAGTTCTGCGAACAAGTGGAATTGCTTGTTCCGCCCCTTTGTGATGCTTTTTTCCTGTTCGTGTACACTGTTTGCGTGCTCGGGAGGAAATATCTCATAAAAACGCATTTTGCAAGCGCGAACAAGCAAAAAATTCTGCGAAGCCACGGATCGTGGAATTTTTGGCAATTCCGCTTTCTCCGTGGAACGCGAAATTACCCAAATTCGGCGAGCGGATTACAATTTACCGCCCAGGCCTACTTAAAACAAGCCTTGTCTCGTAAATCGTTTTTGTCAGGTGCTACCAGGGCACAGGGAAACTTCTGAACTTTAGTGACATGCCTTCAAATTAATGATTTCTTCCTGGAGGGCCACACTCTGTCGTGAGATATTTTGAGAAATGAAGAAGTTAAAAAAAAAACTCAGTTATATGCAGGGTTTGTGGAAGTCTGTGTCCAGGAACAGCAATAAAAGTTACATCTGAGGAACAGACCTGAAGGAACTGATTTATGAAATTTATACTCCCTAAGGGAGATGCGCGCAGGCGTTACGGAACTAAGACGTTGCCTAGGAAACACTGTAATACAAAGGTGATAGAAACCATGTTCTAACTTATTTATGCTTCTCTAAATAGACTTATATTGAGGATTTAACTTCTTAAATATTGCATTCAGATTCCAAAGTAGTGTGTACAGTGCTTAATTTTAGCTGGAGTTTGCAGGTGGGGCCCACCGACACTCATATTAGAGGACTAGCATGTATTTTTCCTCATCAGATATTGAACGTGAGCAAGAGAAAGAAAACACACAAAGAGGAGGGAAAGAGGAAGAGAAATACAGAATAAATGTCACACAGGGAGAAAAGTGGTATCCTGCGCGAGTGAGATGTCGGGGCAAGGAGTGTCTGCTAGTCGATGGAAGCGCTGAGGTGGTTTCAACAGTACACAGCCTTGGTATTGCGTGCGCTGATATCTATAAGCACCGACTGCGGGTTTCTGAGCAGAACTTTGGGCACCAGGTCTTATTCTATTATATATTAAGTACTGAATGCATTGTATGTAAATGCACTCCCTCCATTAAAATAGCTGCATACTCTCCTGAGCATCAAGGGTTGGTAACCCTGACAACATGTGAGTCATTGTGCCCACATTATCTTACAGTCAATGTCACCTTTCAGGGGGGCTCAGATGCTCACCCACCTGTTGGGGTTCTCGTTGGAGAGTTGCTGAATGTCTACTTTATACAGATTGTTGTCTTTTTAAGGACAGGTTTCTTTGAGAACTGCAGATGTTATCTGGGAAACACTGTATTAAGGCAAAATATTTGCTCAGATATGGTCACAATGGGGTTCCTGGCATACTGGCAGAGGGAATGCACCAATGAATGCAGCCCAGGCCTGACCTTGTGTGTTCTCTGTTCCAGGCCGGGTCTATGAGGGGAAGGTGTACACTGGCCTGTGTAATTTCATCGAGAAGTGGGAGGCACTGACGATGGCTCAACGCAAGGGGCTGAACCACCGCTACCACCTGGGCTGTAACTGCAAGGTAAGTGCCTGATGAGGACCTGGTGTTTTCAGTGGTGTTTTCATGTTTTTAAAACAATTCACGCTGAGTGGCAGTGAATCTGTTAGACATAATTTTGCATCACAGAAATCAGCAGCACTGAATTCTGAGGAGTGAATGGTGGAATCTGGTGATTTTACAAAATATTTTAGAGTCCGTTTAAAATCTGCCAGGTTGTTGGATTAGCCACCTTAAAATACGAAAACAATCGCAACCACATACAACTTTGAAAGTGAGTGCCCTGCCAGTAGCTAAGATGGACTCCTCCCTAAACCCAAACTGCTCCACCAGCCACGGGGTAACTAAGAGATGTAACTTCAGAGGATATACAATGAAGATGCACAATATGATGTGAGAAGAGCAACATATTTGTTGGTCTGTGTGAGAAGTTGGCCTGATGTGCAGTGTTCACTATTCTAGTGATCACTATATATCAGTCCAAACAACCCTTATTGATTTGTTGTAAGTCAACCTTATAGACCAGCTATCCTAGTAGCATGGATACGAGCAGTCTAAGGCTAAGACTCTAGAGGACGTGTTAAGCCAGCTGTTTTACCATCACATTACCCCTTGAACACCCAGTGAAAGGACACCACACAAGTGTTATGAAAATAAACAGTGTATTTATTAGAATCACAACAACCCTGTACTCTTTATGAGGACAGGGTGCTAGGCACACAACAAAACTCTTACGAAAATACTTAAGTTAGCACAGTATATACAAATGCCCGAGGGGCACGAAAAACCATATACTCTAAAAGTGGAATGCGAAATTACTAGCAGGTAAGTACAGTACTAATAGGCTTTGGAATCGCTAGGACTCGACTAGGGAATCGTTAGATTACTTCTAGGAGGCCCAGGGGACTCGGGTGCAGAGTGTGCACTCTCACGCGGGATGCGGGACAAAGTCTATGATAGCTAGTAAAGTTAAAGTTAGTGTTCACGGGCGAACCCGACCTGGTAGGGAGAAAACGAAAGTGGATCCTGACCCTTGGATAGTGAGGCTATGCTGGGGCACCGAAATGCTGAAGTTACCTAGCCCAGGGGCTGCAGCTGCATAGGTCTCAAAAGACGTCGGGAATCCTCGTAGACGAACCAGGAGCCTGGAAGAAAGATGCTGGCAGGCGACCAGTGAAGAGAGTTCGAGGGGATCCAAGCCTGGATCTCGAAGATGGATGATACCTGAAAGCAGAGGGGACCAAGTTCGTGACTACTAGCCAGTAGTCAGGTGGCACCAGGCGGGCACCGGATGGTAGTCACCTCGGCTAGGTGAGTGGGCGACGCTGGGCTCTGCAGATCTCACGGACCAGGAGGCGTTGTCGGCGACCAGGATGGAGAGGCGAGCTGTCCCACGATGGATGAAGCTGTCGGCGTCGAAGAACCCAGGATTGGGCAACAAAGCCTTGGCTAATTCAAGCCCACGCGGTGGACTCAAAATGGCGTCTTGAGTGGACCAGGAGGGTCCGGGGTGCTCCTCTTCTGGAAGGGAGCAAGGGCCAGTCTGGAGCAACCAGACCAGCAGCATTTATGTCGTCGGGCGTCGTTCAGAAGGCCACAAGCCAGCGGGCTAGTAGCCAAACAACGCGGTGAGCAGCGAAAAGCAGAAGGGCCCCACGCCGATCGTGGAGATGCTGGGGGGCTGCTCTTCGGTGCTGGAGCTGCTCAGGGTTGGGGCTTATCGGACCCCAAAGCACTCGCCAGGAGATTATTCGGCGGGCTTGCTGTGCAGAAGTCGTGCAGTCTTGGCAATAGTCGGTCCCTTGAGGTCTCGTCGCACTCACGGTTCTCAGCTTGGCTGTAGAGGTGAGTAGAGGTCGGAGGTGCCAGGGAAGCCGGGTCTTGTCGAGCTGGGTAGTCGGATTCCGGAGGAAGGACTTACAGCAGACTGCAGTGTTCTTCGGATGGTGCCTGCGGATGCAGGGTGACTACTCCTTAGTCACAAGGGAGAATCTTGAAGAAGAAATCTTGAAGTCCTTTCGTAGAAAGTCGTGTCTTGATTCCAAAGATGATCTAATTTGGAAGGGGGCCTGCTCCTACCTTTATCTGGGAAAAGGGGGCTGGCACGCGACTAAGTCCTGCCCTATGGGTGGGACCAGGAGGGGGGTGGTTACACCCCTCTCCTTTGGCGGGCTTTCCCCAGGCCAGGGGCTGGAGTGCCCCTGGAACTGGTTTCAGCCGGCCTATGCACAGTGAGCACCGGGGTGCCACTTGCAGTCACCTTCCTCTGTAGCCCTGCCTACCTGGAATACACAAAACCCTGTCTGGGACGGGTCTGGCACCGCCCCTGGCAGGAAACCCTTTGTCCTTGCCTCCTGCTCTGGGAGGACTCCCAGCAGCAGGAGGGCAGACTTGTGTCTCGGTGGCAGCATCCATTTTGTGGATGCTAAGGCTCTGTCTGACTTTAACCGGGGTTACAGGTTACATACATGTCGTGTCCCTCTAGAAGGGTGGAATGCTAACCCCGTCGCCAGAATTGGCGAGGGGTTAGTATTCCAATTCGTATGACACCTTACTCGACATGTTTTGATAAAGCGATACCAGAGTTGGCATATAACCGCGAGGATTATAATGCACTTAAAAGTATATGGTATGCGATATCATGGAAACGGCTAAGGGATAGATCCCGAAAGCCGCAGACAGGCTCAGCTCATGCCAGAGCACCATCTCACACGATTCCAAGCACTCTGCCTTCAGGATTGTTAAGGCCTGCCATAGGAGTGACTGATAGGAGATCTGTGTGTCCATTTTAGGGTTAGATATAGGTATACTATATCTAAAGCAAAGGGTGAGTACACCACCTTGCCCCAGCTGTCGTGCAGCCAGTTGTGTCAGTTTAGTTAGTCAGCCCAGGGGTGGCATAATACATGCTTCAGCCCCTGGGAGACTTCTGGGGGCACCTCAGCCCTGGGTACAGGGACTTGGAGAGGGCCCAGTGCCAATTCAGTACCTGAGTACAATTTGGATAGAGAGAACAGCTAGGCTGTGGGTCTGATTAGCAGGCCCACAACCAGGGAAAGTCGTAAACCAGTGCAGCAAAAAGCAATAAATCTGGGTGATCATAGGATTGCAGACCCTACTCTCCTACAGTCTGCTTTGAAATCCTTTCCATCAAACACTGCTTTGCTGGTCAGTGCGGTAATTCCACATTAAGGTGCTCCAGGACGGTATATCAGTACAGCACTGAGACCCTGTCCCAGCAGCTACGCCAGGGAGTGGGAAATTACCTTTACAACCCTTTGAGCTTTGAAGCATGATTCCTCCCAACCCCCATGCTCTAGTCTGGACAAAGCAGGAGTCGGTCTGTCGTAGCCAGAATGAGAAACGCGGTGAGCAAGTCTACGGTGACCTGCCAGATGGGCAATACTGCCAGCTCAACTGGCAACAACCCCTAGGCAGGCTGCCAGCCAGCCGTGCAGTGAGCCTGAGTTCGTTCAGATCTGTAAGTCTGCAGGTAACTATGCTGACACAGAGCTATTGCTGAATTGAGAATCAATCATTTGGGTAGGAGCAGAATTGGTGGTCCCAGTTAGAGGTGGTATGAACTCAAGAACTAGCAAAACTAAATATGCAGTGAAGAGTAGGGTAATTACTTACATCACTCATTGGAATTGGCGTGGTACCAGACTGCCATCTAACAAATATCGTATCCTAAATATCGCTTACAAAAATATTGCCCCATTGGAGTTAATAACTGAACATCTACACTCACTGGCACAATATTATTTTAAACTAATTTAGGACTTACGTCCAACATTGTCAGTTCCAATTCCGACTAGCTTATTACGATACAGCTTGTCGGAACTGAAATTGGCTGGTCATTCCGGCTGGATTCCGACGGGCTCAAGGAGCCCGTCAGCCAGTCGGAACCGGCCCGCAATCCATATGGACGATGCACGGTTTTCAGCAGGGTTTCCATGCCGGCCTTTCCGACAGGGTTTCCATGTTTTGGGGCCCATAGCAGGGACCCCTTTCAATTGCGGCCTCCGGTTGGGGGCCGAGGAGGCACCTTAGGTGCCTCCCTGTTAATCCATGCGCCTTGTGGGGGTGCAGGAGTAACAATCTCCCATTTCTGTATACAGCTGTATCAATAGCTCCCATAGAGAAATGGGAGAATGTTCAGTTGCATCATAATTAGACGGTAGGGACCTACGACAGGAGGTCAGTCGGTCCCGTTTCCACTACAGTGACCAATAATATTTATGTCCTATGGTATTTTTTAATCCGATATTCGGACATACATCCATAGCTTTGCAACTCCATCAGGCTTCTCTCGCCTCCTAGACTGACAGCGTATTGAAGATTCTGTGTGGTCACTCTGTGCTACTCTAGAGCTGCCATCGCGCACTCACTCACTGCTACCCTAGAACTGTCATCGCCCTATCAACACTCTGGAATCTACAGCAGCCTTGCCATTCAGCATTTATGTGCTAGCCTGATGTACAGGTTTACGACCCGCCCGTTCCTTTTCTGCTATTATTGTCACTTAAGAATTCAACCATTCTCCTTCCCTCTCCTGCTGAATCCTATCCCATCCCATTTATTTTTATACTGCTCAGGCAGAGGTGATGGAACACATTAAAGAAAGAACTGATTTAAACAGGAAATCCGGTGAGAGGAAAGCTCACTGCAAATAATCAACAAGCATGCTGCCCAAGCATCGCAAGCAGGATGTCCCAGATTCTGACAACACAAACCTGCAACTGACATGGGCTAGACAAAGAATCTGAGCCAGAGCTAAGATAGCCATCAAGAATTGAACAACAAACCCAAACAAACTACATGACCTCGCCCAAGAATGGAAGGGCCTCTGTCCTACAGCGAGACAATGTGCGATTGGAACTGAGAAAGAATCCTGGCCTGAACCGCTGTGGGCATGCCTGGCGAAGACCTCGAGAAGGAGTGCCAGGATTTTAGGGCTTCGCTCACATCCTTTCAGCTCAAATTGCATGGGAACAATAGTGGTTCTGGGCAGAAGACAAGCCTCCTTTGTCTGACCTCCACCCATCTGCATTCTAAGCGGCAGCCCAGTGTTCCTTATACATGGCATTCCAGGCACGGGTCCCAGAGCCCCTGGGCAAGCAGCCGCCCGCATGTCTTAGCAGACCGTGCAGCTCATACCAAAGACTTCCTCCATCCAGCAGAGCTCTGCTATGGAATAGGCGCTGCTTTGTGCGGTTACTCATGGCTCATGCTGCTGGCGCATGAGCTGTGTCTCCGTTGTGTGACAACACTAGTGGGCTAAAGGCACAACCTATTCTGACTCCCCCCTCACCCTCCTATAATCCCCTTACAACCCTCACTGCCAATCAGGGTGTTGTCAGTGAGGCCTAGTAGTGAACTGTAGGACATTACACCACTTCGGCACTATTTTGTAGAGTTTAAGCGTTTATCGTTGCTATTATATTACACAACGTGAGTACTTTATTGCATTTGCACTTATGTTCTATACCTCTCGCGTGCCCAAAAGTGCCTTCTTGAATGTTTAATGATGATTCAGGCAGAAAGTAAGCATCGCTATTGGTCCCCTACACACACCAAACCTATCTCCCACAGACTCGCATGTGAGTACACAAGGCCCCTTGTTTCTCCTGCTTAGGACAATTTGCAGATCACTTGGTTCAAGATGGGGGTCGAGTTTGGCAGCCAAAGGCGTGAGTGCATAGCAGAATTACCCATCTAACTTATCAAGCTGCTCTGTCCTCTTGGTGCGAGCGGTCTACCGGGCAGAAAAGGCCCCAAATGGGTTGACTCATATTTGAAAGAGACCCTTTCAAATATGTCTCAAGTATTTGCCAGTTACGCAAATGTTGAATATTGACGGTCTATCTCTTGGAAAATTAGATCCTAGGTGAGTATACTTTTGACAAAGTTTAGGCTCAGTCTTTTGCTCCACAAAGACCTAAGAGCTAATTAGTTCTTTGGTATTGGGACGCTGTTACAGAAGAAACAGCTAGACATGTTTGTGTTCTGCCTGGTATGAGGTGTCAAGTCATTGACCGGCTGTCCAGCACTGAAGGATCAAGGTCTGACTGACTACAAGGGAAAGGCACAAACTTTGGAAACCATAATGTAGTTGAGGCAGATTCCAAATCTCGTGCACAAGCCTTTACTGGGCCTTTCTTTATTGCAAAATTCTGTTAGTTGAGACTACACGTGCAAGTTCAAAGTTCATGTGTTGGGACCATAAGGATGTGAAGTCTGTATAGTTCATTGTGTACGGTGCAGGGACAGATGGCATTTTAAAGGTCCTGTTAGTAATCAACTTCATTAACCCCTTCACTGCGGGGCTGTTTCCCCCGCTGTACTGGGTGTGGGGGGCTCACAGCTCTCCCGTGCTCATGACAAGGTCAGCTCGTCATGAGCCACGGCGCTCCGGTGCTCATGACGCGCTGAGCTCGTCATGACCACGCCCTTTCCAATGGTACGCTCAGCACAGCAGGGGAATCAGCCCAGCATGCGAGCGTTCCATGTAACGGGCGCGGTTATGACGAGCTCAGCTCGTCATGAGCACCGGAGTGCCGTGGCTCATGACGAGCTGACCTAGTCATGAGCCAGGAGGGGTTAAAAAAAAATATATATATATTTCTAAGTAGCATTAGATAGGATAATCTGTTGGCGTTGATGTTTTGAAACTATGAATAATCTATATTAGTTGGTTTATTGTACATTGGTAAATCGTATATAACCGAAATTAATTGTTTGAAGACTCTGGGTTAAGACTCTGGGTTGTAGTGGTGGCATTTGGTGTGAAATCAACAAGGAAAAATGTAGGTTATCTGTTGAATATTACAATATATTTATTTTCCATGTTGCTGTTCACCATACTTCTTGCTAGCTTGGTAATCACCATTCAAAAAATGCAAATTAAAAAATAGTGGGAACCTTCCCTTGTGTCTTTCGTTTCAGATTAAGCCCTGCTATTACTTGCCCTGCTTCATAACCTCCAAGAACGAGTGTCTCTGGACCGACATGCTGTCCAACTTTGGCTACCCCGGCTACCAGTCCAAGCACTACGCTTGTATCAAGCAGAAGGAGGGCTACTGCAGCTGGTACCGGGGTTGGGCGCCTCCCGACAAGACCATCATCAACGCTACAGACCCGTGAGCGCACCTGCCCGCTGCGCCGCCTCCATGGACAGTAATTCTGATATAGCTGCAATGTATGCAGCAGCAATGAAATTAAGTCCTCTGGTTTCTTGCAACAATTTTTAGCACTTTGAACACTTAAAGAAAACAGCGAAAGTCTATTTCAACCTTTATTTTTCGTACATCACTTACTGCATTTCCTGGTATCACCCCGAATCCCCCCTGTGTGAAAGACTCAGACTGTGAAAAGACACCGTTTTGGCCGGTGGGGGCCTGAAGAAGGGTTGTCCGGCCTAGAGAAGTGCTGTCTACGATTGCTGTCGACTACAGTTTCCGAAGGACAGAAGGATCCGAAAGAGCCTTGTGTGTTTTGTATCTGATTGCTTATTATTTGGGGTTTGGGACTGAACACTGCTTTCCCCTTGTGCACGTCTCCAAAGCAGACTGAGTGACTATTGACTCTTTCTAGGCACATATTGAAGAAAAAAACACTAACTTGTCCTTGAAAACTGCCTTTTTTATTAACAATTCCACAAAACTGTGTGGTGACTGACCAGCGGGATGTCTTGCTTGTTAGTTGTTTAGAAGCAGATCTGGTTTATGGGACAGATAACTTTCCAATAGGCCTCTTGCTCTCTGCAGTCAACAAGATTCTTCTTTTTGGGTTTTTCATTCTCCAGTTGGTACTGTTAAAAGGGCTGGAAACCAAAATCAGCCGTGGCAAAAATGTTCAAACCAACCCACGCTGAAGGAGGACAGGACTAGAATAGGGTCTTGATGGCATTGTTGGGTCATGGCCGCCCATCCAAACTGCTACAAGCCAATCGGGAAAGGCCAGAGTGGCGGAATGGCCAATCTAGTCCTTCTAGTTAAGGAGTGCTGTGCTGCTCAGTTGGATGCAAGGTTCACTTATAGGGGCACTGCTGACAAGCTATGGAAAGGCATGGCTCTTCTATAAGTTCAACATGTGACCATTAAGAGCAATTTGTTCTGAATGCTGCTGGTTCTGACAAGGTAAAAGGCACATGTGAGCTATTTACCACTCTAACTGAAGAGAATCCAGGACACCGCTCCTGTCGTAGGTTCTGTTGTGCAATGCCAGTCCAAGCAGAAGAGAGATCAGCTTAAAATTCCAAGAAGGTCAACTCAGTCTTTTACTATTTTGTGGCAGATGCACTGCGTATCATTTATAATGCGGGGGAGGGGCAAAATAATATTTAAGCCGTTTTGAGCGCTTTAGATTATTATAAATACCCAAATTATTATAATTAAATATTATTTTTATGATCACGGGAGAGTTAATATATGTACCATTTCCCTCCTGTCATTCCCTTCTTCGAGTTTAGTACTGATATCTGGTTTGGCCTCTCAAACGATGGTGAGGTCTCGCCTGACATAACAATGTGTTGACTGCCCCTTCAGCCTTAACAGCTTTGCATGACTTGCAGTAAGAATGCTAAATATGCATGTGGGGGGGAAGGAAAGGGCCATTGGTGATGGGCCTGGGTATAATCCGGCAGCTGGGAAGGAGGTGCCGCATGCAAACCTAAGGGGGTGGTCCTTGAGTGAGATGAGGACCACAGGGGAATCCACAGTGCCAGGGGCTACTTAATGTTTTTATATGACTGAACAGAAAGTGGGAAGCAATTAAACCCACAGTAAGGGGGGCTACTTTTGAATATAAAACCTGTGAGGGGGAAAGTATGAAGCAAATCTCACAATGTGAGGGCATATTTTTTAGGTTTTGAAAGAGTATATGAAAAAATGGAGCAGTTAACAGTCTTATTAGGGCGTGCTGGTTTTTTTTTCATATATATTTTTAAGGAATAGAGGTGGGAAAAGGAGGGACAAGCAGTGTTTGGGAGCCAATTTTGAATGTTTTGGCATAAAATACTGTAAGGTCAAACCTAAGGCTGCTATAACAATCTGCAGTGCCTACAACACAAAAGAAGACTTGTTGTGAGGGTTCCAAATACGCAAGTTATTTTTGCATTGCCTATTTCTCTAGATGACTTGTTTATTTCAATTGCAGGTGATTAAAACGTGTTTGTATTCTGACAAGTTATTTGTTCTCATAACAGACAACTGCCATGGAGAAACATCAAATTATAAGGAGAAAGACAAAAATTTGACACATGGGGGCTTAATGGTGTTCTGATAACTTGCACAGCATGTTTCTAATTACAAAATGTTGTCACTGCCTGTAGCACCAATATTCGATTGCTGCACATTTAATTTAAGGACATTTTCATCTTCTACAGATCTGAGTATTTGTATATTGTATATTACTCCTTTAAAAATATTTTGAAGTACATTGACACACTTATGATTGATTGATATAGCTGAGCCCTTTTGGTGTGGGAGAAAAGATAACCAGTCACCCAAGTCATCTGGGTGTTAGTGATCTTCAATTCTTTTCCTGTCATTTTAGTCCTGTGACTTTGCATTCCAAGTGAGCCAGAAACAAAATGTGGCCTTGGGGCTAATCTGGTTTAATAATGCGTCTGAGACATTCTATAGATGCGACACTGCGGTCACCAGTATATGTTGTCCACTCAGTCAATAATAAATTCATGCTCGGCAACTTTTGTTCTGTTCATACAAGGACAAGGTCTTAAATGTGCAGTACCGTCTGAAAAAAAATGGCACCTGAAAATCAAATCATGTGGCTAATTCTTGATTGTCATTCCTCCAGAAACAAGGTACCGGGGCAGGAAATGCCCCTAACCAAATCTACACCTATATGAATATGCCACTATGTTGTGAGCAAAAGTACAGCTTGTAAGGTTCCAAAACTGTTCTAAAAAGAATTGAGCATTCTTTGTTGCCTTTTTCCCCTCCAAGGTAGAACATGTGTAGTGTGACACAACTGCTGCACCACTGCGATTCCGAGGGCTGTTAACCAGCCTAGATTTCTGTATATCCAACAGGTATGCAATTTAGCCCAAATGTATCATAATCAGTCACAGGCATGGGCTCGCTGGCCATGGTTCTACAGACCTGGCCAACATGGCTCCCTCTGCCTGTTGCTCAAACACCACTACTGATATTATGAAAAATCAGTGTAATGGAATAAGTACTCAAAGCTTGGAGTATCTTCTGCTACATTCAGTGTAATTTGAAATATTCAGGACAGAAGAGAAGCACAAGTATCTGTCCGCTTTCTTTAGGAAAATGAGTAGCCATTGAAATAAAGATTGCCTGATACTCAAAGTAGGAATGTAAGTTTCTTGTGAGTTGCTCTTTTCTGCTCCCCTTGGTAAAGTACATGAAGATTGTGCCCAGACCTCAGACCTGAAAAGAAAGTCTGCAAAAGTTTACTTAACCTTATTGACTGTTCAACTTAGCAATCAATCCTCTTTTAAGGCGCTAGTTCGACTAGGCTAGTCAAGCACGTGCCTTGAAAAAGCAGACAAGAGCATCTGAAGATAGTTTATATAATGAATCTTTTCAGATATGATTTTTAAAGTTCACACTATTTTTGAGGAGACAGTTTATACTGCCTTAGGAAGGAATTTTGTACAGTCAGAAGTTTTTGAGAAGCTAGTTTAACTAGATGTTTTTCTTTTGAAGAGCTAGTTCAACTAGTCCACACTTTTAATAGACATTGTTTTAAATATAACGCAAACATATTAATTAAGCTGGGGTAAGGTTTATCACCCCCTTTTTTTATTTCTCTCTCACTGGCGAAAATGCAGAGTATTGTCTTGATTTTGAATCCACTGATGTTTTTTTTCCATTTGTTTATGTAAATAAAATATGTATATATTTTTATTAAACTACATTTTTCTTATTTTAAAGAGGAGTCCGTGTGTCATTTTCTGAAATGTGCCAACAGCTAGAACAAGGTGAAGCACCAGAAATGCTCCATACGCCAGATTGGCAAGCTACCACTCCAATGGGCATATTTACAAGGGAATATTGTCACGTCACTTTTAGTGATGTTCTGGTTGTGATATCCAATTCTCCATATTTACAAAGCGGCGTTAAGCCACTTCACATGGCTGAACACCGCCTTGTAAATAAGGCCCCCTTTCACGCTCCACTTAGCTTAAAAGGGGTGTGCAATGTGTTTTGCAGTGGGCGTTCTGCCGCAACACCCATTGCCTTTTGATGCTGCCCCATACTTACATGGATGGAGCAGCACAAAAAACTAAGGCTAGGTAAAAACTGGTCTTAGGATGGTGACATGAGGAGAATTTATTCATATCTCCTCATAGTGTGCTCTTTCTGTGCATAACGCATAGCAACAATAAATCACCTTTAAGGGTGTCCCTTCCTGCAACTTAAAATATGCTTAAGCGAGTGACAAAGCACTCTGGTTCTAGCCCTTAAACAACACATCTCCAGACTTACATCGCATTCAATCGGACGTAGCCACAGAACCAAGAGTATGAAGAGAACAGATTATCATTAATCCATTCTTACGAGCAGAGTCGGGTTTCAGGTAACACTGGAAGCAGGTGAAAGTTACTGGACTGCGATAAATGCATAGTACACATTCTCCCAATGGTATATCCTGGTCGCAAATGCCCATAACATAACCTATGCAACAGACATGGAGCAGTATTCTTAGCTCTTTGTGTGATCTTGTCTTTCCCTCTGCCTAAAAATGGCTCCAGTTAGGCTAACCTCTGCTCGTTTCACAATGGACTTTAAATCACGGGGTTGGTCAGATGGCATCATAAGTTATAATGTTACCGTGGTGTCCTCCGCCCTCGTTGCCACAAACTAGTCTCAACACAGAGGGAGAGACGGATGGAAAATACTTGCTCAAGCACACCCTCCTATTATACCACACTTCACAAAAAGGTGCTTGGGTATGTGTCCTATCAGTATTGAAGCCCAGGACGATGTCCCTTACAATGTCCTACATCAAACAAGATGCTTAAGGAGTCGCCTCACTCACAACTTCTCGTGTCATGCTTCATCATAGGCGGCCACCACACTGATGTAGGACAGTGCCACTTCAGTGGACTCACCTAAAACTGGATATTCTCTGGAACAGGACAATACAGGGGTCCAGATGATATCTAAGGGTATACCCAAAAGTGTCCTTTTATTACAGTGTGCCCTTGATACGATTAAAAACCTCTAAAACTAGTGGATATATCTAACAATGATAAGTCAGACTACATGGGCTGCAATAGTGATAGGACATATACCCAAGCACCTTTTTTGTTAAGTGTCAAACTAGGGCCCGACCTTCCAGTAGCCTGGAAATTAAACTGCAAACAATGATATCCAAACCATATAATAGGTATTCCTATAAATTACAAAAATTTCCTTTTAACCCCTTTACTGCGGGGGTAATTCCCCCGCTGTGCTGGGGGGGAGGGGGGCGCGCACAGCACCCGCATGCACATGACGAGCTCAGCTCGTCATGAGGCACGGCGCTCCTGCGCTCATGATGAGCTGAGCTCGTCACAGGTGCACCGGCTCCCGTGGAAAGCACAGCAGGGGCGTTCCACGGCTCATGACGAGCTCAGCTCGTCATGACCATGGAAAAGGTTAACACCTGGTCAGTCTTTAATGGTAGAAACAGGTTTTCTTTGATCCCCCACTGCACAGCCTGGTTTATCGCCGGGCCATTGTCCCCTCTGAATGCATGTCATGTTAAAAATTGTCATCACCGACCCAACACATTGATCACCCACAGAAACAGATGCTAAATTCGCCCATATACATGGTATGTTATTGGTTACTTGTTAATTCCACTAATGTGAAGGCTTCATGGTACTATAGGTAACACACTTGTCCGATCAAGAGTCTCATAGTGCAGCAGTGACTGAAGCACCTGCACTGAAATTACAAGTTTGAATCCCTAGAATGTGGTATTTGTAAAGCACGCTACTCACTCGAGGGTCTCAAGGCGCTGAGAGGGGGGGGGGGGTTTGCTACTGCTCGAAGAGCCAGGTCTTGAGGAGTCTTCTGAAGGCGAGTAGGTCTTCGGTCTGCCATAGGTGGGTAGGTAGGGTGTTCCAGGTCTTGGCGGCGAGGTAGGAGAAAGATCTGCCGTCGGAGGTTGTTCGTTGGATGCGGGGGACGGCGGCGAGGCTGGCGGAGCGGAGCTGGCAGGTGGGCGTGTGGAAGCTGAGTCTGCTGTTCAGGTAGGCTGGTCCGGTTTTGTGGAGTGCTTTGTGTACGTGGGTGAGGAGTTTGAAGGTGATCCTCTTGTCGACGGGGAGCCAGTGTAGGTTTGTCAGGTGGGGGGTGATGTGGCTGCGGCGGGGGATGTTGACGATCAGTCGGGCGGAGGCATTTTGGATGCGCTATAGTCGTTGTGGGTGTTTGGCTGGGATTCCGGCATAGAGTGCGTTGCCGTAGTCCATCCTGCTGCTGACGAGGGCCTGTGTCACCGTTCTTCTTGTTTCGGTCGGGATCCACTTGTAGATCCTGCGAAGCGTGCGGAGGGTGTTGTAGCAGGAGGAGGAGACGGAGTTTACCTGTTTGGACATGGAGAGGGAGGAGTCGAGGATGAATCCTAGATTGCGTGCGTGGTCGGTGGGTGTCGGTGCTGTCCCGAGAGTGGTCAGCCACCAGGAGTCGTCCCAGGCCGAGGGGTTGGGTCCGAGGATGAGGACCTCCGACTTGTCCGAGTTCAGTTTCAGCCGGCTGCTCCTCATCCAGTCGGCGATGGCCTTCATTCCGTCGTGGATGTTGGTTTTGGCGGTGCGTGGGTCCTTGGTGAGGGAGAGGATGAGCTGAGTGTCGTCGGTGTAGGAGATGATGTTGAGGTTGTGGTGGCGGGCCACTTGTGCGAGGGGGGCCATGTAGATGTTGAACAGCGTTGGGCTGAGGGAGGAGCCCTGGGGGACGCCGCAGATGATGTCGGTGCCCTCGGATCGGAAGGGTGGGAGGCGGACGCTCTGTGATCTGCCGGAGAGGAAGGATGTGGTCCAGTCGAGGGCCTTCTCTTGGATACCGGCTTCTTGGAGGCGTGTTTTTAGAGTGCGATGGCAGACCGTGTCGAAGGCAGCCAAGAGGTCCAGGAGGATGAGGGCTGATGTTTCGCCGTTGTGGAATAACGATGGCGACCTGGCAGTCCTGGGTGCTTTCTGTATGGTTATCTCCAATTTGGTTACCTTTCTGTCCCCATTTTCCACCTTCTCTACGCTGGTGGTAATTGGGAGCGGGAGGGGCCAATGCAAAATGTGTAGAGTGGGGAAGACAGGGACTTGAGTGGGGCTTAAGAGGGTCACAGGATCAGAACAGGCTCTACGCAGTCGGGGGAGGAGAATTCTGTGGCATAAATGGCAACATTTAGGAAGAGGAAAGTGGCAGATTAAAAAAAAATAATCTGGAGAATATATTTCTCTAATTGACCTCTATTACGGCCTGCATTGGGTCTATTGTGATGTATGGGACATGTAACTGTGCTGCTGCAGGATCGGATATGAGAAATGCAAATATGCGTTTTTAGGTCGAGCCTAGAGCGCATGCGCTGCTCTGCTCGACTTTATGTAAGGGCTTTCAAAAATCACTCCACATACGAGCGTGTGCTTTTACTTTTGCCCCAGGCTATTGGCCTTTGCGCACGTCTTTTTAACAAAGACAGCATGCAATTGGCTAAGCACGGCCTATTGCTTGTGATTTCCCGCACGGCCGCCATGTGGTTTAAATTATCATGCACAGACACTGGTGCGATAATTAAAACCACAGGTCTCACTGTGGTGCGCGCACGCACCACTCGCGTGCTTGTAATACAGAGTTAACGTGACCCAAAGTGTGTTAAAGTGCTTTACATGAACGTTAGTTACATTAAATGCTTTCACCGGTCCTCCACCATGGTCCCCCTCAGTGGGCAGCAGCCCCACTGGATTGTCCTCTGCTTTCTCTGGATATTTGCACACACTGGAGAGGCGCAGTCTGCAAAAGAAGGTAAGGCTACCTAAGGGGCACGGGCAAACTTTGTACCCCCTGTACCACCTTTCATGCTCAAGCCAGTCAATCGCAGCCCAACTCCAGACTGATGGGTAACAGCCTCTCCTGACTAACATTTTTACCAGGAAAGCTCACCCTTAACCGTGACATCTGCTGTAATAAATGGCTTTTTCTGGTAAAAACGATTCTGAGAATGAACCGCAATGTGAGGGTGCTGGTGTTGTGTGTTTACTTGTATGGTGTTCAGTTGCAATGGTGATAAAATAGACGCACGTACTACTAGGGCCCGGCGCAGAGGTTACATGACACAA
The DNA here is from genome assembly GCF_964261635.1 of Lissotriton helveticus. Lineage (NCBI taxonomy): Eukaryota > Metazoa > Chordata > Amphibia > Caudata > Salamandridae > Lissotriton > Lissotriton helveticus. The sequence continues at coordinate 294,715,737 of NC_136057.1, forward strand.
ACATGTACATTTTTTATACACGTAAAAGTCCTGCAATGTTTATTTTTGGTACGTGAACAATGCACTTTGTAGTCAGATGTTCACGAGCGGCCCTGAAATTACCTTTTGTAAATAGATAGCTACAAACCTTTAGACGAGCTGGACTATGCAGTGATAAAGATTGTATTGTATTGTATTTGCATTTATATAGCGCTTACTACCCCTGACGAGGCGTCAAATCGCCTTTTCGGCGAGTAGCACGCTACTCTGGGACCCATAGAGGATTAGTGTTGAATTAGTATAGTGAAACATGCAAAAGTAGTGCCTGTAATTTATGTTGCCTTTAGTTCCCACGGTGCTGCTAGACCCGTATTAAAAATTGTATTTTCAAAGTGAACGTATTAGCTAGCTTAATCGATGTCTGGGACCCACGTGAAACAGCCAGGAATGCCTTTTGATCGTGTGTGTGATCTTGTGTTCGGCTGCAGCATCCCTCTTGCGTCCGCCTCTGACCCAGAAGGGAAAATACCATCCTGCGCGTGCAGCCAAAACAATTCGCTTTTACTTAAGGGGGGCCGGATAAGGCAAGGGCTTCTCTCTTAAGGAAGAAATCAGAAAATCCCCTAATTCCCAGCTGAAGCCACTCGGAAAGTCCATTTTCTGCACTTTTTACCCGTGGGGTCTCTGTGCCAGCGCCCCCCACTGACACGCTGACTTGTCAAGTGGTGGGGTGGAACGGGCATTAGGTGGAGTGGTGAAGTTACTTAGTGAATGCACGCACAAATCGCAGAGTGGTTGGTGATCAGTGCCATCGGCTCTGTTGATGTCTGTGTGGTCAGAAATTCTCCCGACCAGCTGTGTTCGCATCCTGCCGTCTGTGTCGGCTGTGTGAGGGAATCCTGCAGTTTTGGTTGGACTTTTTTGTTTCTGCACTGCATACTGGACTGTTTGCACCCTGCCATGTCTGTGTGCTAGGCACAGCACATCTTCTGCGCTATGTGCAGAGCACCCGACACTCTGTGCTAAGGTCTGTGCATCTTGCACTTTATATTAGGCTGTATCTGTACCCTATAGTGTATTCCAGGCAGTGTGTTTTCAAAATGCACTCTGTACCGGGCTGTTCTGCATAAGGTTTTGAGCTGTGTGTGCACTCTGAGTAAACAAGCATTGGCATAGCCAATAGGTCTCGCCTTTGGGACCTTATAAGTGTTTAGCCATGCAACAGCTGATGTTGTTGCACCAAGGAAATTGTCCTGGATAAGTAAACACTCATAAGGTACCAAAGGCGAGACCTATTGGCTATGCCAATGCTTGTTTCCATACCTGTCAGGAGCACAGAGTAATTGCTACAGCAGGCAGGCAAAGTGTGACAAATGTTGGGCACTTGCTTGCAGAAACAGGTTACTGGGAGTGCATAATCCGAGTCACACAAGTTCAGCCACTACTATCTGAAGTCCGCTGAGGAATCAGTTTTTTGAATTCCGGAATTGAGAGGCGGGAGATTAGCCTTGAAATCGGTAGTCTCCTGCCTGAACCGGGAGGGTTAGCATGTATGCTGTGGTTCCTCATGGGACCGGCCAGTGAGTTTTATTTTTCGCCTTTCCAGGTGTTCCTCCTAAATTCTGTCCTGGGTTCTTACACACGCTAATATCATGTATGGGAATACCAGCCATTTAGAAGTTACCGGACCAGTATTTCGCCCTGGGTGTACCACTGGCATTATTATAAAGATATCATTTGCACAATCCAGGTTTTAAATGTTTTCTGGAAGTAGAAAGAGGGGGCTTTTACCTGCAATGTTAATCTCTGCAAGTACTTTCTGTAAATGCTCTACAATTGTGACAATCAATATTAAATGTGCACAATAATTAATCTGGCTGCTTCAACAGCTGCCATGCCAGTCCAGTGCATATGCCAGAACCACGGTACAGTTAAGTTTTAGAAGTTTTTATAAGAATACATGTACGCTTCCTCTGAATGACAATAGCTATTAGTAATTGACATTGACATTCTTGCTCTCCTTGAAAGACCAACCAGGAAAATGTCAGAACATGAAAAGGGGCTTTCAGGAACATCTCCCCAGTTCTCTGTTGTCTTCTGAAACCTGCACTTATGAAGCAGCATCTGCTCCTTCCTGAAAGAAGGCGCAAGGGAAGGTTGGAAAAAGGCAAATGCCCGGGACATGTGTGCCAGACAGAGATGGCTGGAGGAGTCTTTTTTAGGTCTCGCACCTGCGATGCAGCGCGAAAACGCTGTCGCAATGCGAGACCTATAGTCGTCGAGTCTGCTTTCAAGGGCTTTCAAGGGGGATAGGAGTTGGGCATGCGCAGGCTGCAGATCGGATCGGTGAGCGTGCGCGTTTACCACGTACACTCATGCGCTGCGCCCATCTCCTGTCTCCCTTGCAAGCCTCTGTGGAGTAACTTTCACTTTCCCTCTTCCTTCTGCCGTGGGCTCCACGGCCCGTCAACCCGCACCGTACACGGCTCCCTGGCACGACCCCCCCCCCTCAAAAGGCACTCCTCCGATTATTTTTCCCAAAATCTTGCATGTGTAAGCTCTTACATGTTAGCATGCAGTCCTTGCAGAGGAGCAGAAGCGCCTACAATTCCGAGCGACTCACCCCCTAGGCGCCTCAATGAAGATCTCAAACTGGCAGTATGAGATGAAGCTCAAACGGCATGTGATGACGTCCATCGAGCTTTGAAACGAGTTCCCATCGAACCGTAACTGCAAGTATTCCTCTCTCTTGAACTACTACCGCAGTACTTATGCCGGGATTTATATAACGTGGTTACCCTCGTCACTCACCTTTCTCCGAATCAACTGACCCTTTAAGAGGGAGCACGGCCCCTTTCTCACCCTGCAGCATAGTTCACCCACGACGTTTCCGTTTCACCAACCCCGTGCAGAACTACAACAACAACAAAAATACTATCACGCTTTACAAGTTATAGTCTTTAGCTAAACCAATCACCGCACCAGAATAATCCGGCAGTTCTGTATCGTCCACTAAACGCTAAGCACACAAATCGGAACACGAGAGGCTGACTAATTAGATATGAAAGCATAAAGTTGTACGAATGAACTAGAGTGCCATATAACAACATAAGAAAGTGACTTCGCTGGCGCCATGCTGCTAGGATAAAAGCATTGGTTGTTGCTGCATTTATTTGTCTGAGGCTGCTCGAAATAAGGCAAAGTATGGATTTTAAGTGCTATATTCATGGATATTCGAAACAATGCTTGTTTTAATAAGCATCAACACATTGTTACTAACGTGCACGAAGAAAAAGGATGAAATGTCGAATCTACAGTGCCTACTACGTGTTAGTAGTGCAAGAAGTCATGTTTCACTTTCTCAAAAGCAGCAGAGACGGGACTTAGATTGCCGATATGGAAGAAGTGAACCTGTCACTGTGGTATTTATTGCCTTTAGGACCTGTGCAAACAGTAGGCGGTGATACCCAGGTGTCACGGCCGGTTGCGTGTTCGATTATTTTACATTTACTGCTTCGTTGCACCGAATCTAGCGAAGAATTGAGTGACTCATCAAAAATCAAATGGACTACATGTCTCAGTGGCAGCTGCTGCTTCCATAAATGGAGCACGCGGCTCCGCCCGAACAGGGGTTTATCTTGGCTGTTTAACAGGGACGATGTAAAAGCTGCAGCCCGCTACAGCGTGAAATCAGATACCCCGCCTCCCCACCACCCGCACAAATTCGCAAATCCTGTAAATACCAGTGTGCTTCAAACTCACTTGTTGCGGCTGCAGCACACACCGGATAACAAAACTTCACGCCAGAAACCCACACATTCTGCACGGCAGAAACAGTATCTAATCTGGAGGGCAGTGTCGAGGGGGCGGAGCCTGCAGGAGGAGAGTCACTGAATAGCAAGTCCGTGCTCTGCAGGGCATAATGCCTTTGTAATAAGGATTTGCTTTGAATATAAGGTCGTAGGTTTGAATATTCGTAAAATAACTTACAGGTTGAATGTGCCTGCTGCAAAGCATCGCACGAAACCTGAGGGTCATTAGCTTGCATTCTGTGTAAGATAGCTCAGTGGGCTAGCAGGTTTGTTACAGATATTCATGTTTACATTACATGTTCCAATTTCCAAACCTGGTCAAATATTTCAGAGGCGCTACACACCCGCGGAACAGAGTTATAAACAGCCTCGAGTGCATGCATTAGACTGCGTGCCCGCTTGGTTAATAAAATGGGCTCCCATGAGTTTGGGTAGCAATAACGTGTTATTAACTTTCAAAACCAATTCAGTTTGAATTGTGTGCAGAATAAATGGTCATTATAAATTTAACTGCACACATAGAGTTACACACTTTGCTACACATAGAGCTCGAGAAAATAAACCTCTCTCCTGGGCCATTTCTTTGCCCACCTAAGCGCCATGCGAAGTGTGTCTGTGTTTCCCCTGATGCTCTGATGATTCTGGCAACCAGGAGAAAACAACCACATATGCCCACCATTCTCATTTTCAACCCATCCACCCAGCTAAGATACAAGTAGAACAGAGGGAATTGCTGACTGTCCTTTAACTAAATGTCTTCAGGAGCCGCAACGTATGTAGGTGTCTACACATTGCAAGCACAAGGAGATGTATGTGGATGTCTACACATTGCAAACACAAGGAGATGATGGACGAGGCCTGAAACTTTTCAGACACTCACCCCATCCATCATCATTCTTTAACTCACTTCGCCACCCCAGTTCAAACCCAGCAATATGCAAATAAGTCTTGACCTTGTGCCTCATGGGAACAGTCCAGCCCGAACTACCAAGCCACGTCTTCCCTGACCCGGAAGCAAGCATCCTGGGACAGATTTTCGGGTAACACCCCATATCAGCCGGGCTAGCTTGAATCTAGTGGCAAAGTGAGCTAGGGACCCACTTCTGGGCATACCCTGCCAGCTTAGGGCAAACAGAGCAAACACAAGGAGATAATGGACAGAGCGCTGAAACTTTTCAGACACTCAACCCCAGTCACAAATCTGGGTTGAATCCATCATCGTTCTTTAGCTCACTGCGCCACCCCAGTTCAGACACAGCTATATGCAAATCTGTCTTGACCCTGCGCCTCATGAGAACAGTCCAGCACGAACTGCCTCTTCCGATCATACACAGCCCTGTCAGGCCTTTGCTCACTAGGTTCTTACATGGCTCTGCCTGTCCCATCTGATGACACACTGTCCCCTCAGCCCATTGTTTATTGGGTTCTTACATGGCTCTCTCACAAGTCCTAAACAAGCATTTTCAATGCAATAGGTCTCGCATTCGTGAGAGTTTGAGCTATTAGCATTGTAAATGACAAGGCCTTTTATTTATGTATTTTGTAAGCCTGCAAGCGCGTGTAAATATGCACTTTGTACTCATAGACCTTGCTTACGAAATGCACGGCTGGCAGTAAAACAGGCACAGTTACTGACAGCCTTGCTTCTCGTAAGCAACTACTACTATAAGAACAAAGTGTGTGTTTATGCACTGATTGCAGATTTTCAAAACACATAAATAAAAGGCATTGTCATTTACAATGCCAATAGCTCAAACTCTCGCAAATGCGAGACCTATTGCATTGCAAATGCTTGTTTTCATATGAAATGTTTTGCATTCATATCGACACTAACATGTGTAAATACAAATGCTATTAACAGTGCATTATTCAAGTTTGGATATGCTATAGCTAATGTAGGCCTACATTGAAAAATGGCTGACATCTAGTTGCCACCTTGTTTCATATCAGTTGTGTAGTTCTAGGAGAAGCCAACTTCACATTTATGAATACAGAGTCTTTGTTTTCATTCTCTTGTGCATTGTTTTTCCTTTACGTGATAACTGTAGAATGTTTCAATTCACTTTAACAAAGACACCTGTGGAGCACAGGCTGTCCAGTGTATCTCATTATGTTGCAGATAACTAAGTTTGAAGGAAGTTTAGAGAGGTTTCATTGTGAACGATCCTGAGAAAGTAATGAGCTCGGATAGTCTCTGTGTGCCTTAACCTGATTGGGGTATTTTATCATAACCATGTGTAGTTGTAGAAATTCAAGTCAAAACAACTTTATTCGGTGAGATGATATCACCATAAAAGCATGCTAATCAGAGGGGAGCAAATACAAGCTGCAGTTAATTCTCAAATTTAGACAATAAAAAGCTAAAAACATATTTCATGAGCATTAATGTAACACAACATAGTTACTTTTATATAGTGAATAAAACAAAAAGACCACTGGTTACCTAAAATGCTAAAAGCTAATATATCAGATAAAAGTTGAAGTGCAAAGTGCGGAATCCTGACAGGATGAAAACAAAATAACCTGTTTCAAACAGATAGATAAAGTGCATGGTGATATTGGATATAAAAATAAAAGTAAAAATAAAAAGGGTATATAACATTGTACATATAATCATCGGGGTTTTCATATTGCAGAGCATCCAGGAATGCATAGGCCTTTCTTCTCCTTATTGCCAATTGTATAAACAGGATAACAGCATTAATAACTTTTTCATTGCCCAATTTACATATAAAGTTAAAAGCATGTTTGTAGTGGAAAAGCATATTAGCATGTGTAGTTGTAGCAATTACTATAATTGTATGATTTAAGGTAGTGCAAAGTAGAATACAGTTCAGACATAATGAATACATGCTTTTGGCCACTTCGAGACAACTTGCAGCAGTCTGGGGTGCCACCTCTTTAGGGGAGAACTAATGTACTTAACTATTCAGTTAAGACTCTCTTATACTAATTTTGTTCTCTTGCATATGGTATGCCTTCAAGTCTGTCTGAAACTGAAATAAGATACCTGCTGGGCAATTTCGGACAATGCCTCCTGTTGACTATCTCCTAACTCATGTTTTCTTCCTTTCATGAGAAGTATCCTAAGGGTTCTGCCTTATTCATTAAATTATGCACAAACGTGGAGTAGTAATCCTCCAACTCCATAAATGACTCAGGTTCGTCTTTCCCATCAGGTATGGCAGCACTGACAATCACACTCATCAAATTTAGTTTGGGCTTAAACCCATCACCCATAATTAGGTACCCTAAGTATTTAACATGCTGCAAAAGGAACTACACATGTCTTTACGGATGGTCAAGTCAGATTCTAGAATCTTATGTAGAACTTGCTGCAAGGTATTATTGTGTGAAGCCATAGATTAACCAAAGACCAAAATGTCGTCTTGGAAGAAAACAACCTTCTTAACCCCAGTCAAGATTCCAGGCAAAAATCTCTAAAAAAAACACTGGCCACCCAAATGGGAGACTAGTGAATTTTGTGGGAGCGCTTTTCTTCGTGCACCTTCAGGGCATCTAGAGCGCCCTCTGATGAATCACAATCCACAAGTAAGTCTAGTCATCAATTCAATACATTTAAATAACGTGAAGCACATTAGGCTCCACAAGGAAGACAGAGTGGTTACGTTATCTAACTATGAAGGTTTATTAAAGGTTAAAAGGGGTACAGATTCAAAACCATCAAATTATTATCAAGCAATAATCACTAAACTCATGTGTTAGGTAAATACAAAGTTCAAATCAATGTGAGTCATTCTCACGGTTGGTGCCAGTGCAGTGGATTTAGGGGCAGTGTTGTCTCACGTACGCAATGGAGTTGAGTAAACTGTGGCATTTGTCTCTCGTTCATCATCTGATGTGGAAAGGAACTATTCCGTTAGAGTGTGGGAGGCACTGGCCTCTGGGTGGACTGTTAATTACTTACAGACCTTTGTGAGGGGTAGTACGATGATCTTATGGTCAGATCACAAGCCACTTCTTTGAATGTTGACCTCCAATGGGACTAAAGACTGTTCGGGTTGACTGGTTAGGCTTACTGTATAGTTCATTGAGTACGACTGTAAGGTGGAATATGTCACTGGTTTAGGAAACAGTGTAGTGGACTGTTTATCAAGGTTACCGGATGAGATTAATGATGGTTGTGAATTTGAAACCACAGAAGTTGTTGGAGGAATGGATGACACTACTGAGGGGTTGGTTAACTGTGTTTCCAGTAGTGATTGATTGAATGTCATTAAGGAAGATGAAAGTTGATAGCGGTGGGCAGGCTTCTTAAGGGGATGGTGTGCGGAGAAAGCTTTGCTCTATTCGGAGCATCTTCTTTTGTCAAAGTAGATGATTAATTATTGTTGTGAAAAAGGTTTTGGTGGCCAGCCATGGACGGACAGGTTTACGGTTGGGTCATGGTATGTCATGACTGCAAGAAAGCAGAAAAATTTCTTTAAAGGGGGTATGAGATCCAGGACCGGACTGGGAATTGAAACCGACCCTGGCAAACTGCTCGGCTGGCCCCAGGAGGGGAAGAGGTGTGGGGGGGAGGTGCAGCTGACCTATTTGCTACAGGGGGCCGATACTGCCGACCCCTGGTAACAAAAACGGTTCCCAGGGGCCCAAAACCGGCCCCCACCCTGGTGGCCCACTGGGGAACCGCCAAGTGCCCACTACGGCCAGTCCGGTCCTTATGAGATCATTGGAACATGAACAACATGTGAGTGCTGGGGCACATGTATTGGAGAAGGTTTGTTTGGATTTCATTGGATCATTTTTGTCATTGACTGTATAGGAAAGAATTGCTGCTGTTATGGATGATGCCTTATCCAAGTGGGTAAAAAGCGTCTTTATGCATAACATTACTACTCATTCCAGTTCTTGATGAACTTTTTCACAGGGATACTGACAATGGTACTCAGTTAACTTCAATTGAGATGCGTGTATAGGTGTTACACATGTTTGTACTTCACTTATAATCCACAAAGGAACAAGCATAATTCCAACATCAACAAGAATGGAATCCAGTGAGTCAAACACTGGAATTACAACAGGTGACAAACTTTCTACTGGAAGTCAAGACTACAAAAAAATACATGGCTAGTAGAAAGCAAACGTCTTGGCACAGGTGTGCACTTCTGAAGCTAATGCATAGCTGCACGGGAAAGTAGTGAAATTGGTGTAGCAAAGCGTGTCATAGGAGACTGAATGTCGCACAGCACCATGAGAACGAAAACTCAACAGGAGTATTACTTCACACCTTTATGGAGCCATGAAGGTGAAGCTTGCACATCAAAGGAAGACTTGATAATGAAGGAAAAATGTCTGGTTAGTTAAGTACCATAATAACTCTTTCATTAACTTAAAAGGAAGAATGTGGTGAGCAAATAGCAAACATTCTCAAAAAGTGGTTAGAATAAAAAATGGCAAAGCAAGATAAAAATGTCTGTTCCATTGTGGGAACAGTGAGCTGAGGGCAATTCAAAGACTTAAGAGCGGGGATTGTGGATAGAAGATTAAAAGCTGGAAGGATGTGTAAAAGAACAAAGAACTAGGTGGTCTAAGGATGAACATGTTGCTAATGTTTAAAATAAATACACACAGGAAAGGAGTAAATAAAACTGAAACTATGCTTTACAGTGGAAAGGAAAAGCGATAAAGTAAAGCAGGTTTAATAATCAGGAGCACCGAATGCACAGGGGTCTGCGTTGCTAACTGTGAGTTGCGAACAAGACAAAGGGAAAGAAAAATGAGTTACCAGTGTGAAGTTCCGTGAGGCGGAAAAATAAGAATGTGTGGTAAAGGCTTTATAAGCACTATTAAAGGAAAACTATGGAAAAACATGTATTTTACAGAGATTAGTGTTATCCGTGTGCATTACAGCGAGACAGCAAAGCATGAATGTATGTTAAAACCATGTAAAAAAAGAGCAGCACAGTGCAAGAATTTTGTTGATTAAATCGGCAGCACAAAGTGCAAGGGTGGAATTTAGCGGTGGGGGAATCACACGAGGGAGAAAGCTGGAAAACACATGCCCTCTCATGGAGTGCTTCAGGAGAAGCAAAAACGTAGCTCCCTAAAAGCAAGAAATGGAATCAAAGAAGCTAGCCAAAGAGATGTTAAAGAGGCTATGCTCCATTAACACCTTGCGCGCTAGCTGTTTTCCCGCTGTGCGCTGACTTTTGCGGAAGTCCGCGTTACATGACGAGCTCAGCTCGTCATGAGCGTACGAGAGGCGTAACTCATGACGAGCTGAGCTCGTCATGAACGCAGAAGGGGCTAAAGGGACAAACCCACCTTTGACAAGCGGGGGTGGCGGGGGCAAAAAGTAATTGAACAGGCTGTAGGCAAATGAGAATGACATTAAAGCCAAACAACAGTAAGCAATGGGTGGGCTGCAAGCCTCTGTATGTTCTTGGTAAGCTCACAATATGTCTTTTGTAACCAGACAGCGGTGGTATCTGATAGGCTCTACCTACAAAGAAGCACTGAGTGAGACAGCGCTTCGCAGTTCCATGCTAACTCCTCCCACAATGTACCCGCTTTGATACATTTTCAGCTCATAAGCAGCAATAGGAAAGACACACGTGGGAGTAACCGAAACTGCAGACATTGGGAGTTTCAGCAGGTGTTAGCTTTTTTTCATGAGATGAACAGAGGATACCTTGAAAAGACAGACAGGATACCTTTCTAAGATGGTTAATTAGTCATTTGTAAATCCTCACTTATGAGAGCCAACATAACAAGGAGGCTCAATACATCAGAAACGTTAATACTGTGCAGGCCTAGGTGTGTATCACTTACAACGCAACTTTTACGTCGTAATGCTGTTACAACGCAGCTATTACAACGCAGGATCCATTACATCGGATGCCATTACAACGCATGGCATTACATAGCAGATGGTATTACAACGCATACCATTACATCGTAAATATTGGTAAGTATATAATTTTTTTTTATTTTATTTAATATTATATAATTGATTTAATTATTATTAATTATAAATAAAAATAAATAAAAATATTTATTAATGTATTTAAATATTATAAATTAAATTTATTAATTTAAGTAATTTTTAAAATAAGTATGAGTATAGGAGTATATGTTTTGGGGTACTGAGGTATATGTTTTGGGGTGTTTGGGTATTTTTAGGTTTTAGGGCAGGGTTTGGGTTTTGGGGTACAGGGGTGTTTTTAGGTTTTAGGGCAGCGTTTGGGTTTTGGGGTACATGGGTGTTTTTAGGTTTTAGGGCAGGGTTTGGGTTTTGGGGTACAGGGGTGTTTTTAGGTTTCAGGGTAGGGTTTGGGTTTTGGGGTACAGGGGTGTTTTTAGGTTTTAGGGCAAGGTTTGGGTTTTGGGGTACAGGGGTGTTTTTAGGTTTCAGGGTAGGGTTTGGGTTTTGGGGTACAGGGGTGTTTTTAGGTTTCAGGGTAGGGTTTGGGTTTTGGGATACAGGGGTGTTTTTAGGTTTCAGGGTAGGGTTTGGGTTTTGGGGTACAGGGGTGTTTTTAGGTTTCAGGGTAGGTTTGGGTTTTGGGGTACAGGGGTGTTTTTAGGTTTCAGGGCAGGGTTTGGGTTTTGGGGTACATGGGTGTTTTTAGGTTTTAGGGCAGGGTTTGGGTTTTGGGGTACAGGGGTGTTTTTAGGTTTCAGGGTAGGGTTTGGGTTTTGGGGTACAGGGGTGTTTTTAGGTTTTAGGGCAAGGTTTGGGTTATGGGGTACAGGGGTGTTTTTAGGTTTCAGGGTAGGGTTTGGGTTTTGGGGTACAGGGGTGTTTTTAGGTTTCAGGGTAGGGTTTGGGTTTTGGGATACAGGGGTGTTTTTAGGTTTCAGGGTAGGGTTTGGGTTTTGGGGTACAGGGGTGTTTTTAGGTTTCAGGGTAGGGTTTGGGTTTTGGGGTACAGGGGTGTTTTTAGGTTTCAGGGCAGGGTTTGGGTTTTAGGGTACAGGGGTGTTTTTAGGTTAAATTAAATTAATTATATTATATTAATTACATTTCTTAATTAAAATAATTAAATTAAATACATTATTTTAAATAATTTAATTTAATTACAATCAAAAAAATATTTAAATTAAATTAATTTAATTATATTAATTAAATAAAATTAATTACAATTTTTATTAAAATTAATTTAAATAAATAAATTTAAATTTATTAAATAAAAATAATTACTATTTTAAAATGTATTTTAATTAAATTAATTTAATTAAATTAACTTAATTACATTTTTTTTAAAAAAGTATACTTACCTATACTTACGATGTAATGCCATGCGTTGTAATAGCATCTGCTATGTAATGACATGCGTTGTAAAGGTTTGCATTGTAATGGTTCCTGCGTTGTAAAAATTGCGATGTAACGGTCTGCGTTGTAAAATAACGCGTTGTAACATCATAGATCCGCAGGCCTAGTATAACACAGGCAGACAAAATGGCTATGGTTAAACCTCATGACATGTTCGTTAATTGCAATGTAAATTAGCATAAAGCAAAATAAGTTTGCAGATAGAACCAATATTCAAATGGCTTATGGTAAACGTTTTGTCAACATTTCTGAACCTCAAGGTGTACACGACTGTTCACATCTCAATCATTGCATGACATTTTTCTTCGGGACAACTTCTATTTTTGAGCGTACACAATTACCACAACTCCCCTATCAGAGATTGATCAAATGTTTTATATTAATACATGTGTGAGTGTACACCCTTATTTCTTCTTTCCAGTAGGCCAAGCTTGTACTATTAACAATATACTTGCTACG